>NC_133135.1:30577710-31777710 GCF_048418815.1 Hemitrygon akajei
AGTCTGTGGGTATATTTAAGGTGGAAGTTGATCATTTACTGTTTGTTCAGGGTATCAAAGGATATGGTGAGAAGGCAGGCTAATGGGATTGAATGGGATTTAGGATCAGTCAGGTTGGTATGCGGAGCAGACTTGATGGGCTGAATGGCCTAATTCTGCTCCTATGTCTTATGGTCTTATGATATAAAATAAAGTGAACAATGCCAGCTGTTGTCAGCAAATGTGAAGAACTGGCTAAATTGGAAACTGAAGATCTTGAGGCACTACAAGTCTTAATGCAATTAACCATTAAGATCTGGTTCATAAGACTAAAGGCCAATTTTAAGTAACTTCATGCCTTACTACTAACTAGAGCAGAAAAGGGAATTGGGGCACCCTGTATTGATTTTAACTGAGTGCAACTTGCAGTAATGGGTCAAAGAGTTGCTTAATTATTTATGACATGTATACACTTGGAGGAAGCTATTGACATCAGAAACACTAATATAACCAGTTTACAGGCGAGTCACTAAGAAGATGATATCGGCCTGAAAATATTTTGCTAAAGTGGGATAAATGTTCTCATGTTGATATTTCACAGAACAAAAGAAGTCTAAGCCAATTTTACCACAGTTGTTTACTTATGTTTGGAATGCAGTTCAAATGGATCCCCCTTCACATGGATGCAGTCTTTTGGTGTAACAGGGTTGGGTATTGCTTTGCACAAAGGCAAGAGTGCTATAGAAGGAGAGGAGTTAACTGAAATGAAACAGAAGACAGTGGTGGAGGATTTGCCACTTTTATAATTCAGTATCTCAGACATGGTATTTCCTAAATTGCTGTTGATGCCTTGTGCTAGAACATTGAGATTAACTATCTTAATGATTGAATATAGAATTAGTTCAGGAGGAAATGTTTTTGGTTTGTGGAGAATTGGAGCTAGTTGTCTTTGAAAAGGATGGAACAAACTTTCTTGTTTAGCGCAGGTTTGGGAATCAAGGTGGAAAGTCATCGCTTGTTCATTGCTAGTGTGAAGAAAAGAACTGGAAAAAGTTTACTACTGACTTCACCTGCCCAGGCAGTCACCTGTTCTCCAAACTGCCATCAGTGAGATACCTTGAGTCCATCACCAGCAGGACTGCACGTTATCTCTGAAGCTTCTTTCCTGTAGCTATCCAACTTCTCAAGAAAACTCACTCAGGTGTAATACCTTAACTGTTTCCGTACAACATCAGTTAAATGGTCTTTCCTGCTCTCTTTGTTTTGCTGTGCCTGTTCATATGATAGATAGATAGATACTTTATTCATCCCCATGGGGAAATTCAACATTTTTTCCAATGTCCCATACACTTGTTGTAGCAAAACTAATTACATACAATACTTAACTCAGTAAAAATATGATATGCATCTAAATCACTCTCTCCAAAAGCATTAATAATAGCTTTTAAAAAGTTCTTAAGTAGTTTACTTAAATACGTTAAATACAATCAACCCCGGCACTTTAACATATCTTACTCCTGGTGGTTGAATTATAAAGCCTAATGGCATTGGGGAGTATTGACCTCTTCATCCTGTCTGAGGAGCATTGCATCGATAGCAGCCTGTTGCTGAAACTGCTTCTCTGTCTCTGGATGGTGCTATGTAGAGGATGTTCAGGGTTTTCCATAATTGACCGTAGCCTACTCAGCGCCCTTCGCTCTGCTACCGATGTTATACTCTCCAGTACTTTGCCCACGACAGAGCCCGCCTTCCTTACCAGCTTATTAAGACGTGAGGCGTCCCTCTTCTTAATGCTGCCTCCCCAACACGCCACCACAAAGAAGAGGGCGCTCTCCACAACTGACCTATAGAACATCTTCAGCATCTCACTACAGACATTGAATGACGCCAACCTTCTAAGGAAGTACAGTCGACTCTGTGCCTTCCTGCACAAGGCATCTGTGTTGGCAGTCCAGTCTAGCTTCTCGTCTAACTGTACTCCCAGATACTTGTAGGTCTTAACCTGCTCCACACATTCTCCATTAATGATCACTGGCTCCATATGAGGCCTAGATCTCCTAAAGTCCACCACCATCTCCTTGGTCTTGGTGATATTGAGACGCAGGTAGTTTGAGTTGCACCATATCACAAAGTCCTGTATCAGTTTCCTATCCTCCATTCCTGACACACCCCACTATGGCCGTGTCGTCAGCGAACTTCTGCACATGGCAGGACTCCGAGTTATATTGGAAGTCTGATGTGTACAGGGTGAACAGGACCGGAGAGAGCACGGTCCCCTGCGGCGCTCCTGTGCTGCTGACCACCGTGTTAGACCTACAGTCTCCCAACCGTACATACTGAGGTCTATCTGTCAAGTAGTCCACTATCCAATCCACCATGTGAGAGTCTACTCCCATCTCCGTTAGTTTGTGCCTTAAGATCTTGGGCTGGATGGTGTTAAAGGCACTAGAGAAGTCCAGGAATGTAATCCTCACAGCACCACTGACCCCATCTAGGTGAGAGAGGGATTTGTGCAGCAAATACGTGATAGCATCCTCCACTCCCACCTTCTCCTTATACGCAAACTGTTCATGTTTGCTTAGATTTGATTATTGACCTATGCACATGTGACCATTCTGCTAATTGTTGATTGCTCGTGGTTATTTGCACTATTATCTTGTAAATTATTGGTTGCTATTGTGTTGTCTGCTATGGCATCGACTTGTTTTTATGCTTGGCAACCAATCTCAATAAATTCTAAAATATTTCAAAAACTAACAATAAAGTGATTCTGAAATTTGGGAATGAAAATAGGGAGAGTCAAATATTAAAATACAGTACAAGTACAAAGTAGACTTAAAGGTTGTGATGTCTTTGCAATAAATGAGGTATCATTGAACCAAAGTCAAAGTTTATTTTCTCTGTATCTAACAATGTTACGAAAGTGGTGATTGGTTTGTTTTGATAGATTTTTGTTTTTGTGGAATGCAGCAAAATTATTAATCTGAAACTTAAGGTACTTTTTTATTAGCATGGACTGTAGATGTATTGATTTCACTTTACTAAATTAGATCTTTTACTGTCAGAATTTATAGTTCAAAAATACCGGAGGGCTCATTTAGGTGCAATTTTATATTTGTAATTTGTTTAAAAGAAAATACAGGCTGCATTGGAGGCTTTTTAAAAAATAGAATTGTTGATTATTCTGCAAAATTATTATTTTCTCTAAAACTCGAGGCAATACTGATGAAAATGTCACAGGTTATTCCTCAGTTCCCCGTAGTTTGCATTACTTCTGTTTTTTATTGGTTCAGTCAGCATTTTCCAACTCTCTTTTCTCAGTGTCATGGGTTGGAGCCAAGAATGGAGACAACAGTATCAGTTTAAGGAAAACGATCCCTTATTACTTCGTATATTTTGTCTGATAAATTGATTTAAGTGTGTTAAATCATTAGGTCATTATGTAGTTTGCACCTCAGTCTCTTGCTGGCTGTTGTTTCTTTCAGTAATATCTTGTAAAATTGTATGGTTTTAGTATCATGTCACAGTAAAAACATTTCATTCATGTAGCTCCAATGTAGAATTAGTGTCAGCAATGAATTGGAGACATCTGTTTTTCCTTCCAGACTGATTGATGTTTCTGTGCATTGTCCTATAAGGTGGAAAAATGCAGTGCGAAATTCAAATGACTTTATATTTTAATTTAATTTGGCAACTGGCCAGATTTGCTACACAGTACAACCACTCACAAAGTAAATATTGTTCTCTGAAATTTATTGAAGATTATTTGGCTCACATAAATGAAATGTTAATCTACACTTGAATACCACGTATAAATGGATATTTAACATCACAAGGGACATGTCACCATGACTCCATTGTGACACAATAATGTTATATAAGCACATACATGGTCTACTTATTT
This sequence comes from Hemitrygon akajei, assembly GCF_048418815.1. Taxonomy (NCBI): domain Eukaryota; kingdom Metazoa; phylum Chordata; class Chondrichthyes; order Myliobatiformes; family Dasyatidae; genus Hemitrygon; species Hemitrygon akajei. The sequence continues at coordinate 30,581,594 of NC_133135.1, forward strand.
GAGTCAACTAAGGTGACAGAAAGCCTGTAGAAACTGCAAAAAGGGTCATTTCTTACTGGCATGACAGTTAAAATTCCCTCAAACCTTACAGCAATAATATGTTGTAAAAATTTAAAGCCATTTGAAATATGAAAAAAATAAACAAGTTATTCTTGTTACCATTAGGAAGAAGGTACAGGAGCCTTGGGTCTTCAGAAACAGTTATTATCCTTTTTATCAAAATGATCAAAGTTTGTTCACAAGACAATATTTACAAGACAGTAGTTGCACTGAAATTATTGTATAGTCACTACTGTCTGTAAAACAGTCCATACTGCAGGGGAGCCACTGTTTACGGAAATCCCTCAGTGTGCCCGCTGTGACTGTGTGCTGCTCCTCCAAGGACAGCCTGGCACGGAAAAGGGGCAGGGAGTCGGCCCAGGCGGTGCCCTTCACCTTCCACAGCCTAGACCTATGGTTGGCCATCTTTGTCTAGTCCAAACCAAGCCCACCAGGAGATCCTCCTCTCTCCCCGCCCCCTTCCGAACTGGAGGCCCATAGATGAGGAGTGTGGGGCTAAAGTGCAGCCAGAACCACAGCAGCAGCTCTCTCAGGAACTCAAAGAGCAGCTGCAACCTCATGCCTTCTGTGTATCTCCTTTAACCATCAGGTTCCTGATCATCACTCACCACAGCACTGAATTCATCATTGAACACAACCTCTGGACTCACTTTTAAAGAATCTAAAACTTATGCTCTCAGTTTTATTTATTAATTAATATTATTAGTATTACATGTTTGTTTTGCACAATTTCAGTTTTTTGTAGTTTTTTATTGATTCTATTGTATGTCTTTGTTTTACTGTGATTGCCTGCAAGGAAATGAATCTCTGGATAGTAGTTGACATTTACGGATTTTGATAATAAATTTACTTTGAACTTTGATTTTTGAAAGGTGACAGATTTCATATTAATTCTCATTGCAACACAAGTATCATCCTAAACAAAAATTTGCATATTAAAGAACCGGAAATACTGGTAAAACTCAGCAGCTAAGGCAGCATCTGAGTCCCTTCAGCTGAGAAAGAGAGGAAGCAAATTAGTCTGAGAAGCAGAGAAGCTGAGGGTATGTAATGGGGGGAAGAGACAGTGGTAAAAAAAGGTATGTCTGCAATAGGCTGAAATAATGTAGCCATTAAATGGAAAGGACCAGGGACGAGAGGATGGAGTCACGAAATGAAGAGAAGTTCTGTGGAACAAGAGCAGGCAGAAATAATAGTTCTACTAGGAAATAAGTTACCACACAAAGCTGAAATTTCCAGTTAATATGAAATATGAAAAAAAATCTAAATATGTACTAATAACTAACAGTGAACTGGAAAGTTCATACAAAAGAACTTGGGTCGACAAAATTGTCATAATTCATCAAGCCTTGATTAAGACGGTTTATGAGATAGCACCACTTATTTTTAAACTGCAACCATAACTATGAATTTATTTGTATTTTCCTGAATACATTGTTATAATTCCAGAAATAGAGCATTCACTTTTAATGAAATGGAAGTAAAATGTAAGTAAATAGGTTTTCAGTTCTTAAATAGAAGAAATGAGAAATGGTTAATTGTAGGATCTACATTGTGAACCAGTGCCTGAAACCAAATGAAATCAGTGTGGAAACATGAATTAATGTAAAGGTAGCTAGAAGAGCTGCTGCGGGATATGAGCAAGAGTTGTTGTGCAGTTGTTTAAAACCAATTAGATGACTTTTAAAAATATTGAGTCAATCATGCTTCTAATAACACTGTATATAATGGCCATATTTTTAAATGGTCAGAGGGAAAACTTTAATTTTATAAAGATATATAAAATTTTTTCATTAATAACTTAATCAGTAGACTGAAAATGCTCATCATATTCAAATGCATGAGTCTGCCTTGCCTCTGTAACAGAGTTCAGTTCTATAACCCTGAAACTTTAGTGTTCCTCCATTTTTAGCTTTTTCCCACATCTCCAATTTTTACTTTCCCCACATTGACCATTATCAGATAATTTTATTACACTCACTGCTAATCCCACAAAATAAGAACATGGGTTTCTTTTTGGATATCATGAGCAATCATTGGCATATTCAGGTCACTTCTATGTCTTTCTCCATTTGCTCTGATTTTTTTCCTGCAATGATGCTCTGTTCAGAAGACTGCCAAGTTTTATTCCTAACATCAGTAATTGTACTTGAAGAGTATATCATTGGCTACAAATTGCTTTCAAAAAGGTTTAAAAGGTGCCTGTCCAAAATGCTAGTCTTTTCTTTAAATGGTGAAAACCAAAGTGTGTACTTGGAGCTCTTACTGGGCCGCCACTTCATGAGAAAAAACAGTCAAGCACGATATTGGAACACTTATCTTTATATTTAGAAGGCAGTGATAAGGGAATAGAAGTTAAAATCTGACTGCATGTAAATTTTTATGATCATATATTGACCTTGGAGTGGACATTTGATTTATCAGTTCAATTCTTTTATTGGTGTGTTAAGATAATGAGATAACACAAGTTAAGATTCTATTCTCTGGAAATACGTGCTAATTTGATTCAAATGTTCGTAATATCAAGGAAAGCTGTTAATTGGAAAATAGAAGTAGATGTTGGATAGCAAATCAACCAGCATCTGTGGAGACAGAAGAACAAAATATGATTTCAGTTCTGATGGAATGCTGCTGACAAAAAATATTGGAATATTTGTTCCAATAATTCCAAAGTAAACTCTGCAAATTCTCAGTAGATCAGTCAGCATCTGTGGCAAGAGAAAGTGGTACCATTCATACAAAAACAAGTGGCAGCGAAGGTGATGGAGAATTAATGTCTTCAGCAATCCTGGCTGCATCCTATCAGATATTTTTGTCTTACCATCCTTACCCCACCCTCTCTGCAACTTTTGGAAGTACAGTGTGAATGGATGTTCCTGCAAGATATTTGGATAAGACTGAGGATCCTATATTGAAGTCAGTCTTCCTGAATTCAGGCTCTGCATTTCCAGTCTAATCTTGTACTACTTCAAAACAGTCTTTAAAATGGAAGAGCTTCATTGTCCCTAGACTATGTTCACCGTTCAAGTTTAACACTGCTGCAGATTGAATTAATTTCAAAAGATGAATAACTTCATGACCAGCAGCTCTTACTATTTACAAGCCCTTGAGAATCTCACTTGGATAACAATTGCAAATTGTCATTGTTTCATTATGTAGCCTCATCTGAAATTGCAGCTAAATATATTAACACTGTGAGCCATTTGACATAGCATCTCTCCTCCCCCCCCCCCCCCACACACAATATCTTTGCCAAAAAAAAGTAGCTAGAAAACAGTGTTATGCATTGCTTTAAGAGAAAATAAGAGAAACAAGTAGGTTAAATGGACCCTACAGCCTGCCTTGTCATTCCAAATAGTCATAGAATTATAGGACACTATAGATACAAGCCATTTGGCTCATCTGGTTCACGGCAAACTATTCTGCCTAGTCCCATCAACTTGCACCTGGACAGACCATACCTCTCCACACCCTTCTGTCAATGTAACTATTCAAATTTATCTAAAATATTGAAATCAATCCTGCAGCCATCACTTCTGCTGGCAACTCGTTTCACACTTCCACCACTCTCGGAGTGAAGAAGTTCTCCCTCAGGTTCCCTTAAAACGTTTCACCTGTCACCCTTAACCCATGACCTGTAGTTCTAGTTTTCGCCCCATGTCAGTGGGGGAAAAGCCTGCTTGCATTTACCCTATCTGTGCCTCTTAAAATTTGGTATACCTCTATCAAATCTCCCGTCATTCTCCCATGCTCTAGGGAATAAAGTCCTAACCTATTCAACCTTTCCCCTATTCAATTTATGTACTCCAGTCCTGGTAGCATCCTTGTATATGTGAGTTTGAAAAAGTGCAGAAAATATGTAGATGACCAGATCTGCACACAATACTCTAAATTAGGCCTCTAATGTCTTGTGACTGTGTCAAAAGATAGTGACGTGTCACTAAAGTCATATGACTGTGACTGATCTGGCCCTGACTTAAAGACATTGCCTTTAATTCTCCTGATACATTGAGAGAGGAGCAGTATTATCAGTTGCTTTCTCGGTATACTGGATATCCACATTTGCTGTTCCCTGCATTGTCCAGAAATTCCCAGCAGTAAATGGGGCTTTTGCATAGCTTTAAGGAGGCTTTGATCGAGCCTTTGATTTTTTTCTCTCTCTTTGTGACTGCATGGTAATAATATCAGACCTTGGAGTGGAGTAGTCCAATCACAAACAAGACAAAATCTGCAGATGCTGGAAATCCAAGCAACACACACACAAAATGCTGGAGGAACTCAGCAGGCCAGGCAACATCTATGGGAAAAGAGTACCGCAGATATTTTGGGCCGAGACCCTTCAGCAGGACTGGAGGAAAAAAAAGTTGAGGAATAGCTAAAAGGTGTGGGGAAGGAAGAGAAACACGAGGTGATAAATGAAATCGGGTGGGGAAGGGCTGAAGTAAAGAACTGGGAAGTTGATTGGTGAAAGAGATAAAGGGGTGGATAAGGGGGAATCTAATAAGAGAAGACAGAAGGGCATGGAAGAAAGAGAAGGGGGAGGAGCACCAGAGGGAGGTGATGGGCAGGCAAGGAGATAAGGTGAGAGAGGGGAAAAGGGGATGGGGAGTGGTGAAAGGGGGTGGGGGGGGAGGAATCGAGAAATCTATCTTCATGGTAATCAGGTTGGAGGCAACCCAGACGGAATGTAAGGTGTTGTTCCTCCAACCTGAGCATGGCATCATCTCGACAGTAGAGGAGATATGGATTGACATATCTGTATAGGAATGGGAAGTAGAATTAAAATGAGTGGCTACTGGGATATCCCACTTCTTCTGGTGGTTAGAGCCTAGGTGCTCAGCCAAGCAGTCTCCTAATCTACATCGGATCTCACCAATATACAGCAGGATGCAGCAGGAGTACTAGGCACAGAGTATGACCTCAGGAGATTCACAGGTGAAGTGTTGCCTCACTTGGAAGGACTGTTTGGGGCCCTGAATGGTAGTGAGGGAGGAGGTGTAGGGGCAGGTGTAAGAGGGAGATCAGTGGGGAGGGATGAATGGACAGGAGTCACGTAGGGAGCGGTCCTTGCGGAAAGCAAAAAGTTGGAGTTGGGGTGGGAAAGGTGCTTGGTGGTGGTATCCTGTTAGAGATGGCAGAAGTTACAGAGTGTAGCATTTGTTTCTGGAATCTGTCATCAAGTGTTGAATGATGCTGATGTGGCTGATTGAGTGTAACTAGAATTTCAATATTGGAGATGTTTGCCTAGTAGAGCATACTGACTTTGTTTCCTTATCCTGAGATACTATTAATGGTTTGTTCCATTGCTTTGAGTTACCTGCTCAGTAGTCTGGACCCAGAAGCACTCAAACTCAGTTTGCTTGTTTGCTGTCTTATTATGCCTTTCACAACAGCAGAAGCACACATTTACATAAAATCTTGTAATTAGCAGAATGTTCCTAGATAGCAATTTCAGAGTATAATCAACCTCTTCAAAGTCAAAGGAAAGGAACTGGTTACGTTTGTATTGAGTTTCTTGTACCTCTTTTAGGAGATGCAAGGTTCCTCAAATGGCCACATGGATGAAAGAAAAATGGAGGGCTTTGAGGGAAGGAAGGGTTGGCACAACATCTGTGGGCAAAAGGGCCAGCACTATGCTGCATTGTTCTATGTTCAGTGAAGTGCTCATGAAATACAGGCAACATTGCAGCTAGTTTCATAGTATATTTTCTCCAAAAGAAACATTCCCATGATTAGATAATCCATGTTATATAACTGCGTTTCCTTGAAAATGTATATTATTCAGAAGATCAGGCATAATTCCACAGATTCTCTTCAAAATACTGCCAAGCGGTCTTTTGGGTCCATGTAGAGAATAAGTAGATTAATATCTTGAATAAAATATGAAATATAAAATATTGGGTGGTAATAGACTTTTCAGCCCTTTGAGCCTGCTCCACTGTGCAATCTGATCATGGCTGATTCTTTACAGTATACCTACCCTGCTCATTCACTTTGTTTTTATTTAATAATTTATCTTTCTTCCTCTTCAACATTTTTAGCTACTCTGACTCCACAGTTTTTTTTTTGTAGAGAATTATTTGTAGTGAAAAATAATGTATTACCCCGTATTCCAAGTCTGTGACCTTTGTTCTAGAAACTCAGCAAGGGGAAATGTCCTCCCTGCAACCCACTTGCCTGAGCCGATATGAAGCTTGTATTTCAATGAGACCTCTTCTCTTCTTAACTTTATTCTTGTCAATCTTTCCACATTGAATAGTCTTGCTGTTCAAAGTTCAAAGTAAATTTATTATCATTGTGTGTGTGTGTGACCAAATTCAACAATGAGTTTCATTTTCTTGTGGGCATACTCAGTGAATCCATGGAATAATAACTATAGCAGACTCAATGAAAGACTGCATTCAACCAGTGTGCAAAAGACAGCTCCAAGGAGCATCCATTATTAAGAACCCTCACCACCCAGGACATGCCCTCTTCTTATTGTTACTGTTGGGAAGGAGTTACAGAAGTCTGAAGCCACACTCTCAGGGATTTAGGAACAGCTTCTTCCCCTCTGCCATCTCCTAATGAAATATAGCTGCTATGTTGCCTTCTTTTATAGCTGCATCAATATGTTGAATCCAGGTTAGTTCCTCAGAGATATTGACACCCAGGAACTTGAAATTGCTCACTCTCTCCACTTCTGATCCCTGTATGAGGATTGGTTTGTCTTCCCTCCTCCTACCCTCTCTGAAATCCACAATCAGCTTTTTGCTGACGTTGAGTGCAAGGTTGTTGTTGTGACACAACTCAGCCAACGAGTAAATCTCACTCCTGTACGCCCTCTCATAACCATCTGAAATTCTGCCAATAATAGTTGTGTCATCAGCAAATTTATAGATGGTATTTGAGCCGTGCCTAGCTGCACAGACATGGGTGTAGAGAGAATAGACCTGAGGTCTCAGCACACATACCTGTGGTGCGCCAGTGTTGATTGTCATTGAGGTGGAGATGTTATCTGCACAGATTGTGGTCTGCCTGTTAGGGGTCAAGGATCCAGTAGTGGACTTGTTGCACAATGGAGTGGATCTAAGTCGTTTCTCAGGCAGGAGTTGATATGAATGAATTCTAGGAATCCATTGGAGAAATTTCATTGCACTGGTTTTGCAACAGGTTTATCCTCTTTTACAGACCAAAACTGAGTTCTCTAGCAAGACATACAAGTACAGTTGTCGTTTCAGGCTGAGACCCCTCTATGAGGAATGGCTTGTCTTCCCTCATCTTACCCTTTCTGAAGTCAACAGTCAGCTTTTCGGTCTTGTTGACCCAATGGTCTTGGCCCAAAATGTTGACTATACTTTTTTCCGTAGATGCTGTCTGGCCTGCTGAGTTCCTTCAGCATTTTGTCTGAGTAGCTTGAGTTCTCCAGGATTGATCTCACGAAGAACCTGTAAACTTGTAGAAAGATATCCGTGTTTCTAATGGCACGTCTTGCAGTGAAGGCTAATGCATTGCCTGACTTATTAATTGCTTACTGCTTCTGAAAAAAAAACGCCCTCTGTGCATCAGCATGTCTCAGCTTATCAATAATGTAATACTATACCTATCCATATTTTACTGCATTGGCCTTGTATTCCTTCACTCAGTTTGTCCAAATTACCGTCAAGTCTCTTTGTATACTTCTTACAACTTGCAATCTCTTCTGTTTTTTTGTTGTCAGCAAACGTTACATTAGGTTCCCTCGTTCAGATCTGAGATACAACATTATGAAAAACTGTAGCCCTTTCTGTTTCCTGTTTGTGAACAAGTTTTTAAAAAAATGCATGATATTGCATACAACCTTATGTCCTTTTAATATGCCATAAAGAGACTGAGGCCATCACCACTGACAGTGCAATGTTGCACTGGAGTGCCAGTTTAGATTTTTGTGCATGTGTCTGAGCTACGGAATAAACCAGGGGCATTCTTATTTAGAGGCGAGAGTGCTTGACACCTGCAAGAGCTGACACTGTTAAATTTACTCTGTTCAAGTGAGCCCTCCACCAAGGTTGTGGAATGTGAGTCTTAGCAGAAGAGCAATTAAATAATTAGACTATTTTGATGGATGTGTTGTACAAAATCGTACTGGATTAGCCCTTCCTTGTTGAATGATGCCCTGGGATTGTTATCTGTAAAAGGATATTTCCAGCACTGTATTACTCCCTCAGTAATGTACTGTCTGAAAACCTAGATTAGGAGTTATTCAGGCTACAGGGGATAAATGGGTCATGGAGGTCAGTTCACTGCACCACCTCCCTATCCCCAACCGCGGTGGGTAAAATCTCCATGTAAGGAAGAAGCAATTTCTTTTAGTGATTTTTTTTTACCCAGCTACTCCAACTTGATAAAGGGTCCCATGACATTGCCACAATATTCAAGTTGATTTGGTAGACAATAGCAATACCTTTGCTAGGACCTAATTGTGAGAAATTTCAGCAACTGAGTTTTCAGGATAAGGAGATGAAGTAATAGGAACCAAAAATAAATAAACTCAGTAATTAAAACAGAGCATAGGCAAAGCCTCATCAGATTTTTTTTTTGTTTTCCTAAATATTGTTAAATTATGATGACCATGATTGAATGTTTTGTTTTGGGTTGAATATACGTCTGTGAAACATGATTGCTACCATCTTTTCAATCTAGAAATCACAATAAGCAGGTGAAGATTCAAATTTCAATGTCATTTTGCAACATTGAGTTCTCTGCCTCTCAGACCCTTCAGCATTTTATTTTGTCTGTTTTTTGTTTTTATTGGACTGTGGTCTTGGGTCTTGGCATTTAAAAAAAAAACCCCTGAGTTCAGGCATGGGTTGAAAAGGGTTAGGATTTTTTTCCCTTGAGTGCAGAGAATGAAGGAGATGTTTATAGACGTATACAAAGGGGTAGACAGGGTGAATGCATGTAGGTTTTTTCCTCTCAGGGTGGGTGAGACTAGAAGTAGAGGTCATTGGTTTAGGGTGAAAGCTGACATATTTAAGGAGAATCTGAGCGGAAACCTCACTGAGAGGGTGATATGAGTGTGGAATGAGATCCCATTGAAGTGGTAGATGCAGGTTCAATTGTAATATTAAAGAGAAATTTGGATAGGTACGTGGATGAGAGAGGTATGGAGGGCTATGTTCCTGGTGCATGTAGATGGGACTTGCCAGACTAGCATAGACTAGATAGGCTGAAGAGCCTCTTTCTATGCTGTAGTGCAGTGGTCCCCAGCATGTGCTACTGGGCCTTGAGTAAACGATATGATTTGGTGATATGAAACGATATGAGTCAGCTGCACCTTTCCTCATTCCCTGCCACGCCCACTGTTGAAATTGAACGCACGCGAGGCCATCAGTCACCTAAACGCAATGATACCCTAGCGCCAGGGATCACTGGTTGGCCTCGGGTAACCAGCCAGCCAACCAGTTGATACTGGCCTGGAACGTGGACAGTTGAACGGTGCTACTAAACCTGTTTAGCACACCGAATGTTCGTGGGGAAACCTGGTGCTAAAATATTCGCAGACAACCTTAGTCAGGCTCAGGGTTTTGTAAGTAGCTACCTTGCTGCGATCTACTGAAAGTCATCCCTGAAGCCAAACTTTTGTCTGCCAATAGATCCTAGCTATCTACGGGGGGGGGGCGAGGGGAGCGCCCTGTTGCACTCCTCGCTCGGTCGGTCTCTCTCTTCGGTCTGCGACCGCCGCGACCCTGACATGGGGATCTCCGGCCCTTACCTTGTCCTCTCACCCCACCCACAACCAGCCACAGCTGGCCAAGGTGTCTGGTGGCAGGCTTGGGCAGGCAGGAGGCTGTCTAATGAGGCAATGAAGCCCTCAAAACTACTTCAGTACCTTGAGTCCAAGCACCCTGCACTTAAAGACAAACCTGTTGACTTTTTTGAGCGGAATGTGAGCAAGCAGGACAGAAGCAAGTGTTGATAGCCAAGAAAACTAAATTGTGGAATAGACTGGACATAAGGAACCCCTTTTGAGTATGGTCCCCCCCCCCCCCCAGTCAGCCAGTCTGCAAGAATGTTGTCAGTATTAAACCGGTCCACAGTGCAAAAAAGGTTGGTGACCCCTGCTGTAGTGTTTTGACTAATGCAGTACTTATTCCATTCACTCTTTCACCAAATCAGTCTTAGATGTTGAGTGGAAGCCTTATAATTTACTATTTTCAGGTTAGCTGTATCACGGTACTGGGAGAAAGAAAGCATTAGAAAATCTCTTGCAATCTTTGGAATGGTAGTAAAAGGCTATTCTATAAGGAATGAGAAGGCCATATCGTACCTGTTGAGTCTGCACTGGTTATTGCAGTAGGCGGAATGCAACAGAAGTTCACAGTAATGATTCCTGGAATCAGAGAGTAAATCCTGTTAAGCAAACTGAGTTTATTTTCTCAAGTGTTCAGATGAATTTGAGGTGATCTCACAAACATTCGAATGGGTTGTGATGGGGTAGATGAGGGGATGACATCTAAAGAAGCAAGTTTAGTTAGTGGGCCAGCCCTTCAGAATGGAAGTGAGAAAACATTTCACCCAAAAGGTAGTGAATTTTTACTCCAGAGTTACTGAGCATAAATCGACTAAAAATGGCAAAGATGTAGGTTACAATGTAAATCTGTTTGCTAAAATAGTTCAGCACAATTTTCTCCTCTGTTTGCAGCTAAATGCGCAATTTCCTTAAAAACATTAAATGTGATCAGTTCCAGCTGTTGCCCAATTCACTGGCCAACTGTGTTATTTGCTCAAAGAGATTATATTTTCAATTGCTGGACAATTTTTCTTTGTTATGCTAATCTTCAGCACTCAAAATAATCAGATTGTAAATGTTGCTATCTTCAGAGGATTCAAATTTCCTCTGAGACTCTGATCACTTGGATTTCTACCATTATCCACACTTTGGTGGCATATGTCCTAATCCCATTAGAAGTAATTGATTATCAGGATGGTCAGAATCTTCTACAGCTGAATTTTAAATACTATATCGCTCCTTTTGTTCTATAGCTTCATTTTCTGAAAATTGCTTGCATTGGAAAGCAGACGTATTCATTTTCACTTTCGTACAGAAGATGCCAGTGCTCTGGTTACAACTCAAAAATACTGTCCATTGAAGAATTTAAGCCCTTTTAAAACATAAAATAAGGTTGTCTGGCGCCATAATATGTGAATCTGTCAAGACAACTCTTGTTATTAGTGAGTTTGACAATTCAAACACAATTATAATTAAGAAGCTAAATATTTTTCTTGTTAATACTGGAATTTTGAATTGTATGAACAACATCCATCAAGAGAAAAATAAGGTTTTGATATTTAACTTGTGAAATATCATTGATCTATTTACTTATTGCAGAATAAGCCTTCTGACCCTTGAAGTCATGCCCCCCAGCGATCCCCTGATTTAGCTCTAGCCTAATCACTGGACAATTTACAATGACCAATTATCCTACCAGTTGGTACGTCAAGAGAAACCAGAGCACCCGGAGGAAACCCACATGGTCACAGGGAGAACGTACAAACTCATTACCGGCAGCAACGGGAAATGACTCAGGGTCGTCGCTACTGTAAAGCGTGCTAACCGTTATGCTGCTGTGCTGCCCCATGAGTCTGCTGAAGGATATGCAAATTGCACATAGGCAAGGCAAGCTTTTCACTGTATATGTGACAACAGTAAGCTTATACTAATAGCAGTGCTTCCCACTTCTTTAGTCTTGCCTCACAACTGAAGCTCCTTTGCACAGAAAACTGATTGGTTGAAGCTGCAAAAGTTTTCAGTTGCAATCATTGTCTCTACCATTTGTACTGAAGCTTCAAGATACCGACAGGAATCAGAATCAGGTTTATTATCACCAGCATGTGATGTGAAATTTGTTAACTTAGCAGCAGCAGTTCAATGCAATACATAATCTAGCAGAGGAAAAAAAGTAAGTAAATCAGTTACGTATATTGAATAGATTTAAAAAAATGCAAAAACAGAAATACTGTATATTAAAAAAAGGAGGTAGTGGTCCAAAGATTCAATGTTCATTTAGGAATCGGATGGCAGAGGGGAAGAAGCTGTTCCTGAATCGCAGAGCATGTTCCTTCAAGCTTCTGTACTTCTTACCTGTTTGTAACAGTGAGAAAAGGGCATGCCCTGGGTGCTGGTGGTTCTTAATAATGGTTGCTGCCTTTCTGAGACACTGCTCCCTAAAAATGTCTTGGGTGCTTTGTAGGCTAGTACCCAAGATGGAGCTGACTAGGTTTACAACCTTCTGCAGACGCTTTTGGTCCTGTGCAGTAGCCCACCCATACCAGACAGTGATGCAGCCTGTCAGAATGCTTTCCATGGTACAACTATAGAAGTTTTTGGAGTGTATTTGTTCACATGCCAAATCTCTTCAAACTCCTAGTGAAGTATAGCTGCTGTCTTGCCTTCTTTATAACTACGTTGATATGTTGGGACCAAGTTAGATCCTCAGAGATCCTGACACCCAGGAGCTTGAAGCTGCTCATTCTCTCCACTTCTGATCCCTCAATGAGGATTGGTATGTGTTCCTTTGTCTTACCCTTCCTGAAGTCCACAATCAGCTCTTAATATTCAAATTACTTTGTTATTTTTGGCCATGGGCAATCTCAACATGTTTATCATTTTCTGTGAATGTTGACTTGTTGAATATTAAAGCAAAATAAAGATTCACAATAATTAACGTTTTATCTTTTTGTTCAGATGAAATATTTCAGAATTGAAAACCTTGAAAGTATGTCAAGACTTGGAGAATCTCAATTCAAATTTGAAAATCATTATGAATGTATGATTCACCTGCATTATGATCCATAGAAAGGGAAGGACATCCCAAATATTAACTTTCCAAATGTGAATATGAAAGAAACATTTTTAATTGTTCTTGGTATTTTTGCATACAGGCCTTGCTGTGTTGTAAGAATATCTGCATGTTTCTGCCTATTTACATAGATGCTTATTGTGTTCTGTTTTAATGCATCCTTAGTAAAAGTCACACACCTGCATTTCCTGACATAGGGAAGGGACAAAATAAATTGCACTTTCAAGCCTTTTGTAATAGGGTAATTATCCACTAATTTAGTCTAGTCCTTAAACTCATACCTGCCTTTTGTGAATGTTAGTTTTCCATCATCTTCCAGCAATGTTTTTAAAATGTGTTGGGGGGGGGGGGGTCAGGGAAGATAATTATTCTGCCTAGCCCTTTAGTAACGTTGTACATTTTGATCACAAGAAGTAGAAAGTTTTTTTTAAAATCAATTTCTTTCACTGTAGTCCGACAGCTGCAATCACTTGTGTCTCCACTTTTTTTAAATGGTGAGAGATTATATCATTGATTGGTGAGGGAATCCTTACACACACATCACTGAAAGTTAATATGCCTATTTCCCCTCTCTATGACTCAATAAAGCTATTATAAAGCCTATATCCCAAAATTTCTTCAATATCCAGCAATCTGTTAATCTCTTTTGAATGAACTCAGTCAGTGATTGAGCCTCCATAGTATCTGGAGACACAGAAATCCAGAGGTTCAAGACTATTACATGAAGCAATTTCTTTCTATTCAACCCCTATTCTGAGACCGTATCCCCTGGTCCAGGGCTTCTCATTATCACTCTGTCAGATTTATTAAAGCTTAATAGAGAGGTTCTTTTAATTCTAGAGAATGGAGGCCTGCTCTATTCTAAATTTCCTCATAAGACAAACCCATCATTCCTCAAAATGCTCCATTGAAGTGTTAGAATGTCATTTACAATCTTGTGTATTCAATTTAGAGAGTGAGACATAGGAGCAGAATTAGGCCACTCAGCCCATTGAGTTTGCTCTGCCATTCTATCATGGGTAATTTTCTACTATCTCAGCCCTATTCTCCTGCCTTCTGCCTATAACCTTTGAGTATATTTAAAACAGAGTTTGATTCTTTCTTGGTTAGTCACGGTATCAATGACTTGGCCTCCACAGCTGTCTGTGGCAGCGAATTCCACAGATTTAACACCCTTTGGCTAAAGAAATTCCTCCTCATCTCAGTTCTAAATAGACCTCTATTCTGAGGCTGTGCCCTCTGATTCGACACTCACCCACTAGCAAACACTCTCTCCATATTCACTCTGTCTAGGCCTTTCAGTATTTGGTGGGTTTCAATGAGATTCCCCCCCCCCCCTCCCCACCATTCTTATAAACTAGTGAATACAGGGCTAGAGCTATCAAAGACATATTAAACCTTTCATTCCCAGAATCATTCTCATGAACAGCCTCTGGATCTTTTCCAATGCCAGCATATTTTTTCTCACATAAGGGGCCCAAAACTGCTCACAATACCCTGTGCAGTCTGACTGATGCCTTAAAAAGCTTCAGCATTACATCCTTGCTCTTGCGTTCTTGTCTTCTCAAAATACATGCTAACATAGCATTTGCCTTCCTTACCACTGACTCAACCTGCAAGTTAACCTTCAGGGTATCCTGCACGAGGACTCTCAAGACCCTCTGCACCTCTGAGTTTTGAATTTTCTCCCTATTTAGAAAATATTCAGTGTCTTAATTCCTTCTACCAAAGTGCATGGCCATACAATTCCCTACACTGTATTCCATCTGCCACTTCTTTCCCCATTCTCCCAATGTCCAAGTCTACTCCCTGCTTCTTCAACACTGCCTGCCCTCCACCTATTTTTGTATCACATGAAAACTTGGCCACAAGGCCAACCAAATCGTTGATGTATAATGTGAAAAGCAGTTCTGATAATGACCCCTTCGGAACCCCATTTGTCATTGGCAGCCAACTAGTACAGGCCCCTTTTATTCTGACTCTTTGCCTCCTGCCAGGCATTTCTGACAGAAATGAAGTTTCGGAACCTAGTTGTGAAACTCAGTAACTGATTTAGGTATTAAAGGGGGTTGTGATGTGTGGGGCAGTACAGGTTACTGGCTTTAAGTTCATTGTTGAGCTTTTGCATTACTGAATAGCAGAGTAGCATGAAAGGCCACCTGGCCTCTTGCATTTCATATTTCTTATGTTCTTGTATTTGTTCTGACTTTCTGCTGTTCCATTACAAATGTTTCTCTCCAAAAATATGCATTCATTTACTCCCACTTCTGTGTCTCCAACTCAGCTTGCATCCTTTTATTTTCCCCTAGCATATGACAGTGTGTTTCTCTTGGCTTCTTGCCTTTGTTATCTATAACTCCTTGTGATCTGTCATTCTTCCATTTTATTTTCTTCTATAGATGATTCATGGTTTGCTTCTCCCCCACCCCCACCTAATCTCCAGTATAATCATAGGTGTACATTTAAATGTACGTGGATGCACATCTCTGGTTCAAGTTAACTCTTCTCTGGATTTTGTTTTCTGGTACTGCATTTTATGTAGTTTTCTTTCCATGTTATTTTGTCTGGGTTCCCTCCTCTAACCGTTCTCTCTTCTTTCATCGTTCTATTCTCTGGTGCACTGTGCATTGTCTTTTCATTTTCCTTGGGCTCTTTCCTGCTTCACCCTCCTCTTTCTTGCTTCTCTCTTTTCCTTTCTCTATAGGCTCTGGTTTATTTCTGCATGTCACATAGAGTTTTGGAAGAAGCCTGGCTTTTAGGTAAGAAAGGTAGAAAGTGGAAACATTGTGGGGGAAACAAAAATAAGATCAGCCCAGGAGAGGTCTGGGAAAATACAGTTTAACAAAATAATTAACCCTGATTAACTTGAACCAGTGGCAAAACAAAACATGAATTTGTGGTAGAAATTTCAATCCTATGTCGCGCATGAGCTGCCTTTGGATCCAAGGTGACACGATGGATAAACTTCCATTTCTATTTTAGCTCAGTATAAGCACACCTGTTGTGGGGTCTCTGGGTTAGAATTACAATGGTGACCCCTTGCTGTTTATTTACTTACTCCTGTAGCAATCTTACTGGTTTCTTCGATTAGTTAGATAATCTCAAAATAAATTTCAACTACTTGCCCAGTTGTGGGTGTGGCAAAGAAGCAGTGGCTATTTAATCTGGTAATATACTTTGTGTAGAACTATAGAAAATGCTGGATATGACATTAGATGAAATCCCCAGCCCTCATTTGAAATTGTGCATCTACCAAGAAAAACAGATTTCCTCACAAAGAACAAAGGTAGATAGATAGATAGATAGATAGATACTTTATTCATCCCCATGGGGAAATTCAACTTTTTTCCAATGTCCCATACACTTGTTGTAGCAAAACTAATTACATACAATACTTAACTCAGTAAAAAATATGATATGCATCTAAATCACTATCTCAAAAAGCATTAATAATAGCTTTTAAAAAGTTCTTAAGTCCTGGCGGTAGAATTGTAAAGCCTAATGGCATTGGGGAGTATTGACCTCTTCATCCTGTCTGAGGAGCATTGCATCGATAGTAACCTGTCGCTGAAACTGCTTCTCTGTCTCTGGATGGTGCTATGTAGAGGATGTTCAGAGTTATCCATAATTGACTGTAGCCTACTCAGCGCCCTTCGCTCAGCTACCGATGTTAAACTCTCCAGTACTTTGCCCACGACAGAGCCCGCCTTCCTTACCAGCTTATTAAGACGTGAGGCGTCCCTCTTCTTAATGCTTCCTCCCCAACACGCCACCACAAAGAAGAGGGCGCTCTCCACAACTGACCTATAGAACATCTTCAGCATCTCACTACAGACATTGAATGACGCCAACCTTCTAAGGAAGTACAGTCGACTCTGTGTCTTCCTGCACAAGGCATCTGTGTTGGCAGAGTTGCCCTGAGTGAAGGGTGACATCTAGAGTACCCTCTGCTGCATTGTATCAGGCGAGGAATTGAATCTGATGTTCACCTGATCTGCATGATTTGATTGTTCACTGTATGAATCTGATTTGCAGTTGAGGTGTTCCAGATAATCCTATAATATTGATTAAGCACCACTCTAAGTTTTAATAGATTGAAGATAGTTATAAGAGCAGGATAACTACCTAGTTAGGCATATGGCAGGGGCCAATGAAAAGAAGTGAGGTGTAAGAAGAGCAGCCATTGTGGGAATAGACTTATGTTAGACTGGCCAAGCTATGGCTCAACAGGCTTGGGCAAGCAGGGTGAAGATTCTAAGTACGTTTCTAGTAAGCTCTTGTTTTCTGTTAGTACTTTGGTAGTGTGCTGAGAATGAGTTCAGAATTTGTGTTATATTCCTTGTGTGAGATGTGGGAACTTTGGGAGACCCCAGTCTCCCTGATAACTTCATCTGTATGAAGTGCACTGAATTGCAACTCCTTAGAGACCGTCTTAAGGAACTGGAGCTGCAGCTGGATGACCTTTGGCTCATACAGAAAAATGAGGAGGTGATAGGAGCTACAGAGAGGTAGTCACCCCTAAGTTGCAGGAGGCAGGTACTTGTGTGATAGTCAGGATCGAGAATGGGGGTAGGTAGCTAATGAAGAATACCCCTCTGGCCATTCCCTTCAATATGTATACCGTTTTGTATGCTGTGAAGTGGGCTGGAGAACAACCTAGCAGGGAAAGCCACAGCGACCAGCTTTCTGGCACCAGGTCTGGCCCTGTGGCTCAGAAAGGAAGTGGGGAGAAGAGGAATGCAGTAGTGATAGGAGGCTCCGTGGTTAGAGCAGCAGACAGGAGATTCTGTGGATGTGACAGAGCTGCCCAGATAGTATGATGTCTCCCAGGTGCCGAGGTCAGGGATGTCTCAGATCAGGTCGGTGAGCAACCAGAAGTCATGGTACGTATTGATACAAATGATATTGGTAGGAAGAGGGAGAACGTCCTAAAGAGAGAAAATAGGGAATTAGGTTAGAAAGCTGAAAAGCAGGAGCTCCAGGGTAGTTGTCTGCAGAAGGACTTAGCCAGATTGGGAGAATGGGCAAAGAAGTGGCAGATGGAATGCAATGCAGGAAAGTGCATGGTCATGCACTTAGGTAGAAGGAATAAAGACATGGACTATTTTCTAAATGGCGAGAAAATATTCAAAATACAGATGTTCAAAGTAAATTTATTATCGACGTACATATATGTCACCACACACAACTCTTGAGATTCATTTTCTTGCAGGCATACTCAATAAATCCATAATAGTGTAATAACCATAATAAAAGATGATTTGTCTTTTGTTCATCCAGTGTACAAAAGACAACAAACGGCAAATACAAAAAGAAAGAAATAATTAATAAATAAACAAACAAACAAACAAGCAAGCAATTAAAAAAAATGAACATGAGATGAAGAATCCGTGAAAGCGATTCCATAGGTTGTGGGATCTTTATGATGATGGGGCAAGTGAAGTTATCCCCTTCATAGAACATAGCCTTGTGGTGCACCTGTGCTGATGTCCAAAGGGATTTGGGAATCATCATGTAAGATTCCCTAAAGGTTGACTTGGAGCTTGAGTCTGTGGTGAGGAAGGCAAATGTAACGTTAGCGCTCATTTTGAGAAGACTATAATACAAACGCATGGATTCATGCTGCAGATTTATAAGGAATTAGCCAGGCTGCACTTGGAGTATTCTGATCAGTTTTGGTCACCTTATCTCAGAGGAGATGTGTTGGCATTGGAGAGGGTCCAGAGAAGATTCACAAGAACAATTTGGGAAATGAAACGGCTAACATACGGGGAGCATTTGACTCTGGGCCTGTACTTGCTAGAGTTTGGAAGAATGAGAAGTAATCTCATTGAAATCTATTGAATATTGAAAGCCCAACTAGAGTGGATGTGGAGAGGATGTTTCCTGTGAAGGGGGAGTCTAGGACCAGAGAGCAGAGCCTCAGAATAGAGGGATGTCCATTTAGAACAGGGATGAGGAAAACATTCTTTAGCCAGAGGGTGCTGAGTCTGTGGCATTTCTTGCCACTGACAGCTGTGCAGGGCAAGTCATTGTGCATGTTTCAGTCAGAGTTTGAAAGGTTCCTGGTGAACTAGGCTGTTAAAAAGTACAGGGAGAAGGCATGAAAATGGGTTTGAGGGGAACAATACATCTGCCATGATGGAATGTTGAAGAAGATTTGATGGGCCTAATGGACTAATTCTGCTAACAACACACACAAAAAGCTGGCCTAATTCTGCTCCTATTTCTTAGAGTAACTTGGTGTATGGGAAACAGATTTTTCTAGGGAATTTTTTGATTTTCCCTTGGAAAAACATATGTTTGGCTAAAACTCAAGCTGCAAAGAATAAAATTTCAGGCTGTTCACTTGTGATCTTGCTAGCCAGAAACCTGGGTCACATAGGACCTAATCCCCATTCTTATTGTTCATTTATAATGAAGTGAATTTATCAGGTAAGTGAATGCTGAACAATTCATACTCAGGCTCTCATTTTGAGGTATGTTAATAAGATTATCAGAGGCTGCAAATTATCAGGGATAGACTACATTTCATATCTGCAAAGCATATTCATTCAAGAAGTTTGATTGCATAATTACATTTTTTCATTATAATCAAATCCAGGCCTTGGTCAGTATTGTAAATGAAATATGGTCCAAATGTGGCATTTCTCAGCCTGTCCATTCTCCTCTGACCTCACTCATTAACAAAGCCATAGAATTACTGCTCACTGGATTATTTTTTGTTTTTCCACGCCATTCTCTATAAACTACAGACTGTAGTGAGTGAAAATTGCCAGAGATCATTAGTTTCTCAGATACTCAAAGCCACCCCATCTGGCATCGTCAATCATTCCATGGTCAAATTCATTTAGATCATATTTCTTCCCCAATCTGATTTTTGATCTGAGCAACAACTGAACCTCTTGACCATGTCTACATATTTTTATGCATTGAGTTGCTGCCACATGATTGGCTGATTAAATATTTGTATTAACAAGCAGGTGTACCTAATAACATAGCCACTATGTAAAGGGGTCATTTGCAGGAAGAAAGGATCTGACCTGTGGAGTCTCTCAAGTAATGGCTCTTGGCTTTCAATTATTTTGCTATTTATATTCATGACCTGGATGTGGGGACAGAGTATAAGGTATCCAAATCTGCCTGTGTCACACAAATAATTGGGAGGGCATATTACAATGAACATATTTGAACTCTGCAACAGGATATGGATAGAATGAGCGAGTGGGTGAAAACTTGGCAAGCAGAGTTCAATGTGAGAAAGTGTGAGGTCATGCTCTGCAGCACAAGGAATCTAAACGGAGATTATTATTTAAATGCGGAGAAGTTGCAAATCAGTGCAGTACAGTTGGATCGTCATGTTCTTGTACATGACTCACAAGTTAAGTACAACAAGTTGGAAGGCAAATCACCTTATTTACCAAAACTGCCATCTTCAAAGATCCTTGAATTAGTACACCAAGGTCTCTATGGTATTTCTATGTCCTTTCATTGCCTGCATATATTCCACCAATTTTAGTCTTCTCAAAATGCATCACCCGCACATACGAAGGTTCCTTCTGCCATTGCCCATGATTACCTTCTCCACTATTAACGCGACCAGAATCCCGTGCTGTATACACTCGGTGGCCATTTTATCAGGTACACCTTTACACCTGCTTGTTAATGCAAATATCGAGTCCTGATCAAGGGTCTCAGCCTGAAATGTCAGCTGCTTACTCTTTTCCATCTGTGCTGCCTGCCCTGCTGGTTTCCTCCAGTATTTTGTGTGTATTACTTTGATGTCCAGCATCTGCAGATTTTTCTCTTGTTTGTAATGTAATACAGTCGGTCCTCCTTATCTGCAAATTCTGCATGCGCGAATTCAACCAACTGCAAATCACGAAAACCCAGAAGAGCTCTTCCAGCACTTGTTGTTCGAGCATGTACAGACTTTATTTTGCTTGTCATTATTCCCCAAACAATGCGGTGTAACAACTATTTTACATAGCATTTACATTGTATTGGGTATTATAAGTAATTTAGAGATGATTTAAAGTATACGGGAGGATGTGCGTGGGTTATGGTGGATCGGGATCGAAAAAAAATCCCAAGTTCTCTTATTAAGTAAGTTGGAACAGGTACATCCAGTATTATTTAGCGTCAGTTAGTCAAACTTTTGTCTTAGTATATAGTATATATTTTACCTTTCTATGCATAAAAACACTTAAAAACCTATCACCTATGTTTCAACGCCGGCTCAGGAGCAGAAACTCCCGAGTTCGATCCAGTGACAGACCGCTCCCGAGTGCACTCTCCACCGTGCTGGGTTGATGTGGAGGATCAAAAACCCAAAACCCAATAATTAAACCACTACGTTGCTTAGTAATAATTGTAGTTTTCATCGGGGCAGAGCCTTTCTCACTTTATCCTTTAAAATTGTTCCGATCATTGACCAATGTAGCCTAACGCTTTTCCAATGACCGATGGCGTTTCACCTCTTTCCGATCGCTTTATTATTTCCACCTTATTTTCAGTCGTAATAGTGATTATTTTCATGAACAGAAACACTGTGGATTCAGAGTTTGCCGCCGGGTCCTAATGTCCACTGCGTTGAGCCAGGTTAAATAAGGTCTGGGGTTTCTCTGGGTCCTAAGATCTACCGTATTGAGTCAGGTTGAATAAGGGACTTGAGCATCCGCGTTTTTTGGTATCCGTGAGGGATCCCGGAACCAATCCCTTGCGGATAAGGAGGGCCAACTGTATCTAATTGCAAATCATGGTAGCAATTCAATGCATACAGATATGAAGATACAGTCAAGAGGTTCAGTTGTTCAGACCAAACATCAGGATGGTGAAGAAATGTGGTCCAAGTGACTTTGACCATAGAATCAACACACACAAAATGCTGGAGGAACTCGGCAGGCCAGGCAGCATCTACGGAAATGAGTAAACAGTTGACATTTCAGGATGAGACCCTTCATTAGGATTCATGAAAGGTCTTGGCCTGAAATGTCAACTGTACTCTTTTCCATAGATGCTGGCCTGACTGCTGAGCTCTTGCAGCACTTTGTGTGTGTTGCTTGAATTTCCTGCATCTGCAGATTTTCTCTTGTTTGTTGACTGTAGAATGACTGTTGGTGCCAGATGGGGACTATTGAGTCTCGTAGAAACTGCTGATATCTGGGATTTTCATGCACAGCACTCTAGGGCTTACAGAGAAACAGCAAAAAAAATCCAATGAGCAGCAGTTCTGTGAGTGAAAGTGCCTTAAAAATGAATGTGGTCAGAGGGCAATATCAGTATCAGAAGATCATAAACACACGTTTAGTGGCCAATTTATCAGGTACAGGAGGTACCTTATAAAGCGGCCAATGAGTATATTCATGTCTGCATGTTGTTATGCATTGAGTTGCTGCCACATGATTGGCTGATTAAATATTTGTATTAACAAGCAGGTGTACCTAATAAAATAGCCACTATGTAAAGGGGTCATTTGCAGGAAGAAAGGATCTGACCTGTGGAGTCTCTCAAGTAACAGCTCTTGGCTTTCAATTATTTTGCTATTTATATTCATGACCTGGTGTGATGCAATAGCTAGTTTTCAGACCATGCTAACACATTTCTTGACTTCTTACTGTATAGAACACTACGGCATAGAAACATGCCCTTCGGCCCATTCAATCTGTGCCAACATCTCTATGTATCAGCCTTACATGTAGCACCCATCAAATGTCTTCTGTTGGCTCTATTTGTTATCTCTTTGAAGAACTCTTTAAATTTGTCCAGTGTGATAACACCATTTTGACTTGGTTTGATCACTTTAAGGTTTTCTTAAAGACTAGCTTTTTCTTCCTTGATTATTGACTCCAGCATATTGCTAAAAATAGCCATTAAGCTAACAGACAAATAGTTTCATACTGTTTAACTTCCAGCCTTCTTGAATAAGTGAGTCTCATTCTGATGTTGCCCTCCTTGAACTTGGTAAGTTTTGAAAACTTTTCACCATAGTTTATTGCTGCAGCCTTTGGGTGCAGGCCCATCAGCTCCTGGTAACTGGTTTGCCTTTAGTTTTTCTGATATCTTGTTTTTATGATAGAGATTGTTACAAGTTCTTTCTTCCTTCTTTTCTCTTTCAATATTTCTATTAGTTTCTGCATAAAGGAATACAGAGTACAAGAAGGTAAATATTATAAGTCAAAAGAAAAAAATAAAATAATACCAAATACATTGTATTAAAAATACAGTTACAATCACAATATCCAGTATTCATAAAAATTAAATCATAATATTGAAATATAATAATTTTGTAATACAGAAAAAAATCTAAACCCACTACCAAAGTCAGAGCTGTTAGGAAAAGCAAGAAAAAAGGGGGGAAAACGGTATCATATAATAAAATATATTATTAGCCACCATCTGTACTTTTACAACAAATCAAAGGTTTTGAAAATAACTCAATAGATGTGGTCTTTTTTTAAAATGACCACATCTATTATCTTGGGGTGGTTTGCTTTTCACTGTGAATATTCATGCTGTGTGTATTGGTTTAATTCATCTGCCATTTCCTTGTTCCTGTTAACAGTTCCTCTGTGTCATCCTGCAGGGGTTTCACACTTGCCTAGCTCCCTCGTCTATTTTATACAGTGGAGATGGGGATATTGAGAATTCCAGGCAATGGCATGACTGTAAATAGAGGAGCAAAAGAAGTGGGGAATGCGTGAGTGGTTAAAGCTGGAAGAATAGAGTTCTTGGGATGTTTGTAGCCATGTATAAGTATACACTATTGGGCAGATGAATTGAGGAAATATTTGCTGGGGAAAGGGACCATTAGATGAAAATTTTAGCAACTAAGTATTGGCCCGGAGAACATTGAAGTGATGGTCAGCTTTTTAGGACATGTAACTGTAGAATTTGAGATGTTTTAGATGGCCTGGTGCCAGGCATATAACTTCTTCCTTGATGTCGGCAAGACAAAGAAGATGATTGTTGACTTCAGGAGAGCTGGCATCACTCATGCTCTTCTTTTCATCGGTGGCATAATGAGTTTCAAACTCCTGGGAGTGCACAACCTCTAATAGTCCCAGAACATATTCTACACAATCAGAACAGCTCACCAACGCTCTGCTTTCTGAGGAGGCTATAGGCAGCTGGACTATGCACATGTATACTCAGGTCATGATGTGCAGTAGAGAGCATCCTAACAAGGTACATCACTGCATAGTACAGAAGCTGCACTGTAGCAGGCAGGAACGCTTTACAATGGGCAGTCAAAGCTGTCCAATGCATAACTGGCACCAGCCTACACACCGTCAAGAAAATGTATACTTAAGGGTGCTGGAAAAGGGCCAGTAGCATCATGAAAGATCCCACTTACCCTGCTCATAGATTGTTTGTCCCGCTCCCATCAGGGAGGAGTCACGTAGCATCCACACTAGGACCACCAGACTCCAAAACAGCTACATTCCTCAAGGAATAAAGTTGATCAAAACCTCCTCCCACTAAGCCACCCATCCACACCCCCACCCATCACTACTATATCATTTCCTGTCAGTCACCATTGGCAAGACTGTAAGACACGGGTGCAGAATTATTCATTTTGGACCATGAAGCCTACTCATCTTAGCTGAATTACTATCCTTCTTGATCCATTCTTCAGCCTTTTCCCTGTAACCTTTGACACCACGACTCATCGGGAACTTTCACCCACTATAAGAAACATCCTCTCCACATCCACTGTATCTATGCCTTTCAGTATTCATTAGGTTTCAATGAGATAGCTCCCCCCCCCCCACTAACCCCCTCCCATTCTTCTAAACTCCAGCGAGTACAGACCCAGAACCAGCAAATGCTCCTAATAAGTTAACCCTTTCATTCCCAGAATCATTCTCGTAAACCACCTCTGGCCCTCTTCAAAACTGCTCACAATACTCCCAAGTATGGTCTGACCATTGCCTATAAACCCTCTGCATTACATCCTTGTTCATATTCTAGTACTCTCGAACTGAATGCTAACATTTCATTTGCCTTCCTTACCATAAACTCAACTTGCAAGTTAACCTTTAGTGAATCCTGCACAAGGGCTCTCAAGTCCCTTTGCACCTCTGATTTTTGAATTTTCTTCCTGTTTAGAAAATAGTGTATAAAAATGCATGACCATACACTTCCCTACACTTTATTCCATCTGCCACTTCTTTGCCCATTCTTCCAATGTGTCTAAATACATCTGCAGACTCCTTGCTTCCTCAACTCTACCTTCCTCTCCCCCATCTTCATGTCGTCCACAAACTTGGCCACAAAGCCATCAAATCTGTTATGCAAATCGTTGACATATAACATGAAAAAAAAAACAGTCCCAGCACCGATCTCTGCGAAACACCACTAGTCACTGGTAGGTAGCCAACTCGAAAAGGACCCCTGTGTTCCCACTCTTTGCCCCTTGCTAGTCAGCAAGTTGTCTATCCATCTTTCGTGTCGTACTATGGGTTGTCTTGTTAAGCAGCTTCATGTGCATCAACTTGTCAGTGGTCTTCTGAAATTCCTAATAAAGTGCAATTTTGTCCTTCATCTGACCGTCCTCCTTATAATCTCACTACACATTGCATCTACAGACACTTAGCAGTCTCACGTCACTTTATGGACATACAATTAGTCTATAGAAGCTATCCTATGTATTTGTAACTATTGTGTTTTTATTAATTATTAAAGTGTTCTTTATCTTGTTTTTTTTTGCGCTGCATACGATCTGGAGTAACAATTTTGTTCTCCTTTACCCTTGTCTACTGGAAGTGACATTAAACAATCTTGAATAAAAATCACTTGAATAAAAAATTGCTGAAGGAGGAAAATAGAAAGCCTGCCAGAGGACTACTTGCACTTTGATACAGTGACAGATCTATGAATGAGGGTTTCAGCAGCAGATGGCTGAGACAGATGATAAGATGGAAATAGGCAGGCAGTTTTTTTGTCGCACAGAGATTTGAAATCAGTTATTCAGCTTGGTAAATTAAGGTACTAAGGTTTTAAAAAGTGGCAAAGGAGGGAGATGGATTCTGTAGCAACTTGTGACATGGCTGAGATTAATGGCTTTAGCATTACGATTGCTTAATTAAAGATAATTCTGGATCCTTCATTACTAGATATTGTATAAACAGTTAATGTTCTTATCTCTTTCACCCCCCACTCCCCGGGCATGAAAGGAAATCCACTGAAGGGCACATTTGAAATACTGGACGATGAAACCTTAGGTTCAAACCAAGGAAGAGATCAATACAATTTTAGATATTAAATGAATAAAAAGATATGGAGTTAATGCAGGATGGTGGCACTGAGGTGGAAGATAAGCCATAATGCTATTGAATAGCAGAGGAAGTATGAGGCAGTTAATGGTCTTCACCTGCTATTATATTATCATTATGTTCTTATTGATTCAGGCATTACATCAGTGGCTTTTCAACTACGATTTTTTTTATCCATCTCCAATGATTTCAGTGTGAGCATGCATCTGAATATCTTTAAGAAGAATAATGGTAATGTCAGCATTGCATGGAGAGTATTTCTTTGTAATCTTGCTTTAGCTTTACACTTGTGTTCTTTTTGTCCTATAATTACAGTTTGAGTTAAATAAAGCAGTTTTACCCACATAATAAATGCCTATCCAATTCAAACATTGACTGAAATTATTGCTGTGGCAGGATATTCCAGTTGTTATTCTATCCCTAATATATTTTATTCCAAATTTATCTACTTGTTTTCAAAAGAGCAAGATGAGGAACAGAACAATTTACTTTTTAAAATTTTAATGATATTGTAAATTTTCAATTTATTTACATTTTAATCATTCATAAATGTCAGAGACCATTGCCAATAAATTGCACAGAGGACAAAGCTGGGACTGATGTTTTACTGAATGTCAAAGCTTCCTCATTGCTAAAGTCACTGTCATCATTCAGACCATTACCTCCAGTAAGCATCACAGCTTCAGCAACCTAGATTCCACAGCTGTTTGGTGAAGGTTGCACATTCTTTCCTTGATTACATGGATTTCTCCGGTTCTCCTCCACACATTCCAAAGGAATATGGATTGGTTAGTTAACTGCAAATAGCCTTGGAATTATTCTGTGGACTGGCATGGAGTCAGTGGCCTAAAATGGTTGTCCTTGTATGTTGTAAGGAAATATGAGTGTCCTAGATGTTTTTTGTCAGGGAGATATCATGGGCAGCAATTCCCGGAGAGAGGTATCAGGCCTTTCATTTTCTATTCTTCAGGGCAGATTGATTTTCAAAACTAACGATGAATATGCAAAGTTTTATAAACTATCATCAAAGTCTTCAAGTTCTAGTGTTACTTCAGAGAAGATATTTTTTCAGTGTTACTAAGAGTGTGCACAATATGTGAGAAACAAAGACTTTTAGAATTATCTGGTTTCAGGCAGAATGGACATGTTAAAATGAGACTGTACATTGCTTTAATTATTTTATGTAGTCCCGTAGGCATTCAATGTTATCCAAACATTGCACAACTTTTTCAGAATCAATTGTAATATTTTAGGAAACTTTTAATTTACTTATTTGTATTTATTGGTGTGGTTCTCATGTTTCAAAGCCTTTTAATGTTTTTGAATGTAGAGTTTGGAACGAGTGATTTCTTTGATGTGTTAAGGGTTTCTTAAAAGGGGCTATACATGCTTTAACGTTTACCATCTGATAATTAAATCTGTTGTATTAATTATAAAACAAAGGTTCATGTTTGAGGTGTTTTGCTGTTTACTTTAGCAAGTAGTGGCTTGAGTTACATTAGAACAGATTTAAGATAGCTGTACATAACGCCTGTCTTTTGTAACTCTGCTTTCAACCAGCTCTGTACTTGTACTCCGAGCTCCCCATATTCCATTACACTCCCTACTGCCCTACCATTCATTGTGTATATCCTACACTGGTGACTTTATCAAATTGCATCACTTCACACTTGTCTAAATTGGAATCCATTTGCCACTCCTTGGCCTACTTCCTATAATTGATCAAGATCCCCCTGTCATCTGCAAACTTACTGATCTAGTCTTGTGTGAATAACAAATTTCAAGGGTCCCAATACCAACCCTTACAACTGATCATTAGTCAATGGCCTCTATTCAAAAAAAAAACTTTAAACCACAACCTTCTGCTTCCTTTCTCCAAGCTGATTTTGAATTCACCTCCTTGGTTTCCATGGGACCTCACTTTCCAGACCAGCCTAGCACATCTAAGGCCTTGTTAAAGTCCAAATAGACAACATCCACTGTTCCCCCCCCCCCCCCCCCCCCAATCATACTCTTGACTATCCAAATGCTGGCAGATCATTTCCGTCAGAATTGCCTCCAATTGACTTCCTCAGTAGTGATGTCAGGCTGACAGCGCTGCAGTACCCTGGCTTGTTATTGCTACCCTTAAACAATGGAACAACATTAGTTACCTTCCCGTCTTCAGAAACCTCACCTATGGCTAATGATGAAGCAATTAATTTTCTCAAGAGCTTCTGCAATTTCTTCTCTGGTACCCCACACAATCCAGGGCTGCATTTGGTCAGCCCTGGGGATTAAAGTAAGGCTTCAACTACCTTCCCCCGGTAATACAGATATCCTCCAGAATAATGTTTAAATTTAAAGATAAAGATTAGCTTTATTTGTCACACATACATTGAAATATCGAAACATACAGTGAAATGCTTCATATGCATCAACAACTAACTCAGTCTGAGGAGAAATGCTCATGAAAATTCCCACCACCTCTTGTGTGATTTGAGACCCAGGCAGCTCTGCTGATCTCTGAGGAGAAGTACTCTCTTCCTAGCCACCCCTTTGCTCTTGATATAGCTATAATATAGCAGCATCCATGGAAAGAGAAATGGTGCGAATATTTAAGATTGAAGACCTTGTTTAGAACATATGCTGACTTGCAAAGCATTGCCATAATTTTGTATTTAGAACTTATGCTGTGTGGAACATGCATTAATGTATTCTATTCTTCTGTGCATGCAACTGGTTAAGTAGAACAGTACAGCACAGTACAGGCCCTTTAGCCCACAATGTTGTGCTGTCCTGTATAACCTACTCAACAGTCAATCTTAACCCTTCCTTCCCCCACAGCCCACAACCCTCCATTTTCTGTACATCCACTTGCCTATCTAAAAGTCTCTGAAATGCCCCTAATGTATCTGCCTCTACCACCATCCCTGGCAGCACATTCTGGGCACTTACAACTCTGACGTCTTCCCTATACTTGTCTTAACTTAAATGGATGTTTTCTGGTATTGGCCTTTTGCCACCCTGGGGAAAAACATGCTGGCAATCCATCTATGCCAAAAGGCACTGGCTGAATGCCCTTTTCAAGCTAGCAAGAGATGTTGAATTACCATATTTATTTTCTGGATAATTTCTAGCAGGGATGCTGAATTGATCACTTCCATTTGCAGAAATTCAAAGAACAGTGAAATTTAATATAGTCCATCAAAAGCACACACTTGATCAGTGATTTGGTTGATGCTGTAAATCTTGAGCAATGCACTCACAAAATGGATAGTTCTGATGAAAGATCTTTGTCTGATACATGGGCTGTTTATTACCCTCTATTGATGTTGTCTGAACTGCTAAGGTCCTCCAGCACTTTTGTGTGTTGATCCGAGATGTGAGTGGCTCATTTCAGGCAGAGGAACAGTAGAGATGCTGCAGTATGCCCTGTGAGGTCCTTGGTAACATCAGCCAGAGTTCCTGACGCTCAGTGCTATTTCTTACTGTGAATGGATTTGTGGCATTAGAGGGACAGGGTATAAGAACAAAAGACATAGGAGCAGAATTAGGCCATTTGGCCCACTGAGTCTGCTCCACCATTCCATCACAGATAATTTATTATCCCCCTTTACCCCATTCTACTGCCTTCTTCCTGTAACCTTTGATGCCTTGATTAATCAAGAACCTGCCAGCTTCTGCTTTAAATACACCCAATGACCTGGCCTCCACAGCTGTCTGTGGCACTGAATTCCACAGATTCATTACCCTATGGCTAAAGAAATTCCTCCTTATCTCTTTTTAAAGGGATATACTTGCATTCTGAAGTTGCACCCCGTAGTCCGAGGCACCAAAGGGAACATCTTCTCCACATTCACTCTGTCTAAGCCTTTCAATATTCATTAGTTGCAGGTGACCATTTGTTTAAATGCAAATATTCTTCAAATTAGCAATTTAAGATCAGACATACTTTTGTTGTGTTGCTTTTGAATCTTTAAATTACATTAGGCTATTGTGACTTAGACTTAAACTACTTAAGAGTATTGTGTTCAATTCTGGTCACCTCATTATAGGAAGGATATGGAAGCTATGGAGAGGGTGCAGAGGAGATTTACCAGGATGTTGCCTGGTTTGGAGAACAAGTCATATGAAGCAAGGTTAGCAGAGCTGGGACTTTTCTCTTTGGAGCGTAGAAGAATGAGAGGGGACTTGATAGAGGTCTACAAAGGTTATGAGAGACATAGATAGGGTGGATAGTCAGTACCTGTTTCCCAGGGGACCAAAAGCAAACACCAGAGGGCATATGTTCAAAATTAAGGGAGGAAGTTTAGGGGAGACATCAGGGGTAAGTTTTTTTACACAGAGGATTGTGAGTGCCTAGAGTGACTTGCCAGGGATGGTGGTGGAGGCTAAAGCATTAGGAGTATTTAAGAGCCTCTTCGACAGGCACATGGATGAAAGAAAAATGGAGGGTTATGGGGTAGTGTGGGTTTAGTACTTTTCTTTTTAAGGATTATATGGTTCGGCACAACATGGAGGGCTGAAGGGCCTGTACTGTGCTGTAGTGTTCTATGGTTCTATGATGCATGTTACCTAATTTACAAAATGTTTTTGCATTACAATGAATATCCCTTAATATACCAATAAGCAGCAGTTCAACCAGGTATGAAAATCTTTGTCAATACAGATTGTCGTCTATTCCTCTCTAACACTTGCTCTGAAATGTTTGCTGTTTATATAAGAAATAGCAGCTAATTGACATTCAGTACTTGGCTGTGGAAACTGTTGTCAAATGGAAGAAAAACTTCTATTGATTGTAGTGATGTATTAGTGGAAATTTATCATGTGCAACAAAGGACAATAATATGATCATAGAATGGAAATTAAGTATATGTTGAGATCAGAGACACGTGACCCTGCCTTAGATAATGATTCAGGGGAAAGTGCGATTATTTCAGTGAGTGATGGTTTTCTGGAAACATTGATAAGTTGAAGGTTGTCCAGAGCCAGTTCGAACATGTCAAGAAGTATGCAAACCTGCGTAAAATCCATCAAGCAGGTGAGACAGCAGGTCCAAGTACCATGGCGGCATAAAGTTTTCCGAAGAAGCTGATATGAATCATTGATGAATCATTGTCTGTCCCCCTAAACAACATCCTCTTTCAAAATAGAGTTCCTTCAAGCATATTAATCTTGAGGCACAAAAGAACATTTCTTGGCTTCATGGTAACCAAAGGTCATAGTAGTTTTCCTCCTGGAAACGAGCTGAGGGTGACGCTGGACCTGACGGTGCAGGCCACAGCTGCAGAGTCAGTTCAACGCAGAGGTGTGTGAAGCCTGTCCAGTAGCCTGACAGCTACAGGATAACAACTGCTCCCAAACCTAGTTCTGTGGAACCCAAGATTCCTGCACCACCTGTCCCACGGCAGCAGCGAGAAGAGACTGAGACAGGTCAGACCCGGCAGATGGGACAGGCTTAGCTGGTGGGGGGGGGGGGGGGGGGTTGGCTGACACATAGAAGTGAGCTGAGCATCAGTTAGTCCTCTGCCCTCTTTCATCTGGTTTATTGCTTAAATCGGCTAAGCATCAGTTCAGTTTTTGCTCTTGGGGCTAGGCCCCACTGCTTCACTCCACTTCAATCCAGCCCTAATTCCACTCCAGCAGTGGAGGTAGCAGCAGCATTCTTGATAGTTCAGTTAGCTGAGTCCCTTAGGAGACAGCAAAATCACTAGATTATTTAGATGGTTCAAAAGCGCACCTCTTACAGGCTAAATTACAGACTGTGGATTGCAGTGACTGTAGTGCAGAAAAAG
Source organism: Hemitrygon akajei (assembly GCF_048418815.1). Lineage (NCBI taxonomy): Eukaryota > Metazoa > Chordata > Chondrichthyes > Myliobatiformes > Dasyatidae > Hemitrygon > Hemitrygon akajei. The sequence goes on from NC_133135.1 coordinate 30,613,529, forward strand.
TATAATTAGTGGAAAAGCTGGCAGTTCTGTGAGCAGCCAGCTGAATATTTCCAGTGCCATCCTGAATCTTCCACTGTCATCCATACTGTCAAGATCTTGGAAGTTTCAATCAAATTGTTACTCACTTTTCTAAATTCCAGCAAAAGCTCACTCACTCTAGCTTCTCTTTTCTCTTGAGATAAAGTTATCTGTTTCAGATGTCCGTTGATAAACCTTTCTGAACAGTTTCCAAAACATTAATATCCTTCCTTTCTTAAACAAGGAAACCTATATTGTACGCAGTATTCCAGGTGTAGAATCAGGTTTATTATCACTGTCTTGTACAACTTGAAATTTGTTATGCAGCAACAGTATGGTCTCAGCAGTGCCCAAAATAATTAATCTTGTGGGAATTGTGGAATGGAAGAAGCTGAAAGAGTTTGGAAGAGCTGGGAATGTGGTGGGGTTAGGGGTAAAAGGCCTATTTGAAAGGGTAGATGAGGGCTGACAGAGAAAGCAAGTGTTTGGAGAATGTCTGACATGCTCTTGTAAACGGGGAAAGGGAAGAGTAGAGAGCGACAACGTGTCTCAGCTGATGAGGCGATAATATTTCCTTAAAATTATGGTAATTTAAGACACTTGTGTACTTTAAGGGACTTTAGCAAAAGAGCTCTGGAATGCAAACAAACAGTTTTTATGGTGAAGCTAGTGGGAAACACATAAATTAACATTAATTTATGAGTTTTCACAGACTAAAACGTTTTCCTTCATAAGTGAAGGGAGACCTGTAACCATTAATTGTGGAATTCCAGCTACAGTCAAGTGGTATGAGGAACTATAGGTGCAGGGAAAGACATGAAAACATTGGAAATTTTGCATTAGATATTACATGCAAATACAGAAATTAAAAGTGTAAGATATTTTCAACAATTTAGCCATGAACTGAAGAGAGAGGACCAGGTGTTTCTATTGTTGCTTGGATCAAGATTTAGGAGTTCAGAGATTCAGCGTAAAACTGTAAGGCTGTTAAATTCATTTCCTGGGGTTAATAGTTTTGAGCAAGAAACAATGCCAGTTTCTCAAATTGCTAAGAAGCTCAGATATTAAACAGGATGGTTACTCCAGCTAACCTTTTCCTTGTAGCTATTGTATTGCCCTATGAACCTGGATTCGGATGTACAGTACATTGCATTGGGTAAGAGGCTAAAATGATCTAGAAAAATATAGATTAAAAAATCACAAGAGTTATTTGCTTGGATACAGGTTGAAAGGTTGACACAATCTGGTTTCTTCCAGATTGTAACTTCAAAGCATATCAATTTTTTAGTGAGAAAAGACGATTTGACAAGACAGGAGAACAATATACTATATGCTGTGTTCATGAAGAAACTTTTTAAATGATTTGCAGGACCACAAGGTATTAGAAAGTCCTATTAACAGTAACAGTTTCCAAAATTATTGTTTTGCTTTTTGGATTAGGGCTTTATTTCATTAAATCTTGTAAGAGAATAAACAGGGCCTCAATTTAATGTCTCATCCAAATGGTGGAACTTGAAGGGAGACTTTTCTCTTATTTTCTTGTATATCCTGAAAGCAGTGTAGTGTAAATTGCTATGTAATTAACAAATTTTGCAGTTGGGATTAAATTACATACTTATGAGATGTATATTTTTATTTCATCATGAAAGCCTTGCATGAATCAACTGGTATTTGGTAAAATTGACACTGAGTCGGTGCATCAGAGCTTTCAACATAATAATCAACATATAATTAACCCTGAAATTGTGAACAGTTAGATTTATATTAAATTTTTGTCAAAAAAATAGTAGAAGCTACTGTGAAGAGCTGCTGAAAGCGCTATGGGCATGACAAATCTCAGAAGCCCAAGAATATGTGTGTTTAATGTACTTTGAAATTTAAAATTGACTTTGGGGTAATTCTTGAAGTTATTGGCTGCATTTTAGCAGTTTAGTATGAAGTTAAAGAAACTGTTTGCTTAACTTTATATATTTGAATTGTACTGACCTTGCTTTTTGGATTAATGTCATCAAATCTTTTCATGAGCTCCTCTGAGAGAATAGATAAGCCGTTAATTTGATGTCTTGTCCAAAAGGTAGAACGTGGAAAAGGAGCATTATTGAATTGAATTTTGATGATAGATTATGAGGTAAAATTCCAGAACCCACAACTTTCTAATCTAACCTGCAAGGATGGTACAATCACTTTGTAACAGAGTTTACCACATTAGCTATGTTGAACTTGGTCCCTGCAATCAGCCCTGACAAGGCAAGGGTAGTACCACTTACACCAAACAGAATAAGCTATGCCCTAAGCTTTTGCAATTTATATTTCACAATCTGAGTATACAAATCTTTTATTGTGTTATTTTGAAGATGCTCATTCTATCTTAATTATCATAAAATAGAGCATAAGACATAGGAGCAGAATTAGGCCATTTGGCCCATCAAGCCTGCTCTGTCATTTCAGCATGGCTGATCTATTTCCTTCTCAGACCCATTCTCCTGTCTTGTCCCTGTAACCTTTCATACCCTGACTAATCAAGAACCAATCAAATTGTCTTAAACACACCCAATAACCTGGCCTTCACAACCACATATGGCAAAGAATTCCATAGATTCACCACCCTCTGGCTAAAGAAATTCCTCCTCACCTCCATTCTAAATGGATTTTCTCTATTCTGAGGCTGTGCCCTCGGTCCTAGTCTCACTCACCATAAGAAACATCCTCTCCACATCCAACATCCTTTCAAGATCCTTTCAAGATTTGATAGCTTTCAATGAGATATCCTCCACCCTTCACTCTCCTAAATTCCAGCAAGTAAAGGCCCAGAGACATCAATTGTTCCTCATACAATCAGCATTTTATTTGCAGAATCATTCTCATGAACCTCCTCTATTCCCTCTCAAATGTCAGCACATCCTTTCATAAGAAAGGGGCCCAACACTGCTCACAATACTCCCAATACAAGTGAGGCTTCACCAATGCCTCATAAAGTCTCAGCATTGCTGTATATATTCTACTGTTCTCAAAATGAATGCTAGCATTGCATTTGTCGTCTTCACCATCAACTCAACCGGCAAATTAAATTCTAAGGAACCCTAAGCAGGGACTCCCAAGTCCTTTTGCACCTCAGAGTTTTGAATTTTCTCCCATTTAGAAAATGGTCTGTTCTTTTATTTCTTCTATCAAAGTGCATGACCGGATGCTTCCTGACACGGTATTTCATCTACCATTTCTTTGCCCATTCTCCTAATCCGTTTAAGTACTTCTGCAGCCTCCTTGGTTTCTCAACCTGTCCACCTATCTTCGTATCATCTGCAAACCTGGTCACTAAGTAATCAATTCCAACATCCAAGTCATTGACATACAATCTAAAAAGAAGTGGTCCCAACACCAGCCCCTGTGGAACACTGATCAAGTCACCGTCAGCCAGTTAGGAAGGTGCCCTTTATTTCTACTCTTTGCCTCCTGACCATCACCCAATACTCTATCCATGATAATAATTCTAATTCTGCAAAATTTAATTGCTTTTGAACTCTGCGTGTTTAAAAGTGAAATTTAGGCTGTTGAACTAATCTGCAACACCTTGACATTTTGCAGCTTTGCCAACTTTTACCCGAATCCCTGTGGATCAGATTGGAATATCTGGAGGAGTGGCTTCATTTGTGTGCCAAGCTGCGGCGGAGCCTAAACCACGTATCACCTGGATGAAGAAAGGGAAGAAAGTCAGTTCTCAGCGCTTTGAGGTAAAAAATTTACAATTCAAGAACAGAGATTCCCTGGGTTATGAATGACCTGACTTCCAGAAATCTAATTTTATACAAATTCTCCCATACATTGTAAAGCATTTTCAAGTTTATAATAATAATAATAGTAATGTTTTTTTTACTGTTTATTAATGACTGGGTACTGTATGTAATCTAATGGATGATGTTAGGCTGATTATTCAATGAGGTGAAAGAATTATGGGAAGAGTATATGAAGTGATACGAGAATGATGATTATAGAAAATGCATGTTCTGATTTATTGAGAAACTACTCAACTTGGGACTGCGTGTAGAGCAATTAATTTCAAAACTGCCTTTTATCTAATTAATACTTCTAAGTTTTGTATCTGATTGATACTGGGGTTGTAGATGCTGCTGCTAAAGTCAGACACTCTCAGTTCCTTATGGCAAAGTATTGTACTGTACACCACCTTTCCCAATTGTCCTTTATAGATCTGTATATCCAGTAATGGGAGAAACTAACTTTTATAGATTTGTGTAATGAGCGAGAGAAATATCTGCTGAGTAGCTCCTCATACAAAGCCAATAAGCCAGTCTTTGCTGATTACTTGCTGATGTTGTGAAGAATTATTAATAGTGGAGAAAAATCTTTAGGACTCTCATTCTTTACCTCTTCCATGACTTCAGCATTCAATTATATCTTCTTTAATTGATTTTTCAGGTTATAGAATTCGATGATGGCACTGGGTCAGTGCTAAGAATTCAACCATTAAGGGCGCCACGAGATGAAGCAATTTATGAATGTACAGCTACAAATAGTATTGGAGAGATAACAACAAGTGCCAAGTTAACAGTGCTATCAGGTAGTCAACTTTTTTTCCTCTCTTTTTATTGTAGCACTTTGTTAATAGATGCAATATCAAATCTTATTTTGAGTATAGTTGTCAACCTATAAAGGGATGTGCACATTTAATGATATAAAAAAATTCTGTGTTATAAGGAAGAAAAATACATGAGCTTTTAAGAACAGGAATTATAATGAAAACAATGGAAAGTAACAAGAAAGATTTATATGCTCTAATTTCTGTGCTGAATGGTACAAATAACCTTGTTGTTCTTCATAAACTTCTATTGAAAAATATTCATGAGCAATTATATCTGAGAATTTGGAATAGTGGGAAGATAGGACAGGAAAAGACTTGTGCAGTGAACATACTGGTTCTTAAGAAAGGTAAGACTAGGTATTGAGGTGATTGAAGAAAGGACAATGGTATAAAGGGTAGTTGCAAAGCAGTGATACCTTTGGAATGCTAAAATGAATTGGACAAGAAAGATGTTTGACTCTGCTAGTAAAGGAGTATGTTGCTTTATTGAATATGAAGCTACAGGGATGGAAGATGAGGAAAAAACAGAAGTTTGGAAAATTACTTGCAATTTTAGCTTAAAGAACACACTGCAAAGGTGCTCAAAATGATGTCAATATAATTAAGAGTCCACGAAATCAGAGGAGAGAAAACAGAATAAATGAAGTAGGATTTTGTACCTCTTTCACCTTGAATTTATATTTATAAATTTTATCACTGAGACCCAATTGCATATAGCTGTACTTGTTAAATTCCTAATACCTTTATTTGAAAATAATCTGTCATTTTCAGATTTAAAATTGAGGGATGAGAAATTAATATTTCTGCTAGAAAGTTTCTGACTATTACACATCTATGAAGTACATTTTTTTCCCTTGGAACTTAGCATAAGAAAAGTAGGAGGAATTGGTACTGAAACTGCAAATTTCCTCTGCAAATCAGTGAGATAATGACTTTAATCTTCCTCATTCATTTTGACCTATTCCCTAAACTCACTTGTAATCCAAAAATCTATTGGTCAATTAATAAATATACTCAAGCTTCCATAACCCTTCACAGTAGAGAATTCCAAGTATTTACAACCTAATGTTTAAAGAAATTCAACTTTTTTTTTCCTTGTCCAATTTTGACCATAATTCTCTAATTGCACATTCTGTAAACAATGGGGTTTCTCTTTCTTCGCACTCTTTTTTTAATTATAGCTTGAAAGGTTCAAACAAATTAACAACTAACTTTCAACAGTCCAGAGATTCTCTGTAATCTTGATTCATAATGAATCTCCTTGAATTTGGGTATCATTCTGGTAAAGCAATGTTGCAGTCCATTGAGTTGCCTGTACTCTGTGTGGTCTGGCAAGGTCATTGCTTATTTTTGTTCACTATCTCTCCTTTGTTCACGTACAGTGCTTATAAAAACATGAAAATTTGGCAGTTTTCATGTTTTATTATTTAACAACATTGAATCACAGTGGGATTTGGCTTTTTTTGATACTGATCAACAGAAAAAGACTCCTTTGTGTCAAAGTGAAAACGGATCTCTACAAACTGACCTAAATTATTTACAAATACTAAAAACAAAATAATTGATTGCATAAGTGTTCACTCCCTTTAATGTGGCACACCAAATCATCACTGGTGCAGCCAATTGGTTTTAGAAGTCACATAATTTGATAAATTGGGATCACCTGTGAGTTTCAATTGATTATAGAAAAAATACATCTGTATCTGGAAGGTCCAACAGTTACTGAGTCAATATCCTGGCAAAAACTACACCATGGAGACAAAAGAACACCCCAGGCAACTTTGTGAAAAGGTTATTGAAAAGCACAAGTCAGGAGATGGATATAAGGAAATTTCCAAGTCACTGATTATCCCTTGGAGTACAGAAGTCAATCTTCAAGAAATAGAAAGAATATGGTACAGCTGTAAATCTGCCTAGAGCAGCCTATCCTCAAAAACTGAGTGACTTCACAAGAAGGAGACTAGTGAGGGAGGCCACCGAGAGACCTATGACATCTCTGGAGGAGCTACAAGCTTCAGTGGCTGAGATGGGAGAGACTGTGCATACAAAAACTGTTGCTTGGGTGCTTTACTAGTCACAGCTTTATGGGACAGTGACAAAGAGAAAGCCCACTGTGGAGAAGAAAAACTCACATGAAATCAAGGCTAGAGTTTGCCAGAAGGCATGTGGGAGACTCTGAAGTCAGCTAGAAGAAGTTTCTGTGGTCTGATGAAACCAAAATTGAGCTTTTTGGCGATCAAACTAAACGCTATGTTTTCTGTAAGCCAAACACTGCACAACATTAATAACACATCATCCCTACTGTGAACCATGGTGGTGTGTGCATCATGCTGTGGGGATGCTTCACTGCAGCAGGCCCTGCAAGGCAGAGGGTAAAATGAATGCAGCAAAATACAGGGAAATCCTGGCAGCAAACCTGGAGATGTTTGCAAGAGAACTGTGACTAGGAGAAGATTCGTTTTCCAGCAAGACAATGACCCCAAGCATGAAGCTAAAACTACACAGGAATGGCTTAAAAAACAACAAATTAATGTCCTGGAGTGGCCAAGTCAGAGTCCAGACCTCAGTCCAATTGAGAATTTGTGGCTAGACTTGAAAATGGGCGTTCCTTCATGATCCCCATGCAATCTGACAGTTTTGTAAAGAATGGGGAAAAATTGCAGTGTCCAGATGAGCAAAACTGACAGACAACTATCCAAACAGACTGAAGGCTGTAATTGCTACCAAAGGTGTATCTACCAAATACAGACTTGAAGTGAGTGAATACCTATGCAAATAATTATTTGAAAAGCAAACACGAGGAAATCTGCAGATGCTGGAAATTCAAGCAACACACAAAATGCTGGTGGAACATAGCAGACCAGGCAGCATCTGTAAGGAGAAGCACTGTTGCACCTCCAATGGGATCCCACTACCAAGCACATCTTTCCCTCCCCCACCCCTTTCTGCTTTCTGCAGGGATTGCTCCCTATGTGACTCCTTTGTCCATTCGTCGTCTCTCCCCCCCCCCTCCCCCCCCCCCAATCCCTTCCCACCAATCTCCCTCCTGGCATTTATCCTTGTAAGCGGAACAAGTGCTACACCTGTTCTTACACTTACTCCCTCACCACCATTCAGGGCCCCAGACAGTCCTTCCAGGTGAGGCGACACTTCACCTGTGAGTCGGCTGGTGTGGTATACTGCATCTGGTGCTCCAAGTGTGGCCTTTTATATATCGGTGAGACCCAACGCAGACTGGGGGACCGTCTTGCTGAACACCTACGCTCTGTCCGCCAGAGAAAGCAGGATCTCCCAGTGGCCACACATTTTAATTCCACGTCCCATTCCCATTCTGATATGTCTATCCATGGCCTCCTCTACTGTCAAGATGAAGCCACACTCAGGTTGGAGGAACAACACCTTATATACCGGCTAGGTAGCCTCCAACCTGATGGCATGAACATTGACTTCTCTAACTTCCGTTAATGCCCCTCCTCCCCTTCTTACCCCATCCCTGATATATTTAGCCCCCCCCCCCCCCCCCATTTATTTATTTATTTTTCTCTCTTTCTGCCCATCACTCTGCCTGTTCTCCATCTCCCTCTGGTGCTCCCCCTTCCCCTTTCTCCATAGGCCTCCCGTCCCATGATACTTTCCCGTCTCCAGCTCTGTATCCCTTTTGCCAATCACCTTTCCGGCTCTTAGTTTCACCCCACCCCCTCTGGTCTTCTATCATTTTGCATTTCCCCCTCCCCCTCCTTCTTTCAAATCTCTTACTATCTTTCCTTTCAGTTAGTCCTGACGAAGGGTCTTGGCCTGAAATGTCGACAGTACTTCTCCTTATAGATGTTGCCTGGCCTGCTGTGTTCCACCAGCTTTTTGTGTGTGTTGTTTGAAACATTTATTTGGTTTCTTTTTATATATTTGTAATTAATTTAGATCACTTTGTAGAGATTTGTTTTCACTTTGACACAAGAGTCTTTCTGTTGATTAGTGTGTAAAAAAAAATTAAATGCACTGTCATTCAATGTTGTAAAACAATAAAACACGAACACTTTCAAGGGAAGAGGGTAAATACTTTTTATAGGCACTATAAATGAAAATTACAACTGGAAATTTTTATTTATGAATCACATGCTCCTTTTCCCCCCCACAGTAGAGCCCCCAACAAAGGGAAAGTTGTAAAGTGTGTAAAACTAACATTCAAAAAACTGTAATATCAGTGTTTTCATCTCCCTTTGCTGAGTACTTGATTAAACCACCTCTCACAGCTATTACAGCCAGTAGTCCTTTTGGATAAATCCCTATTAGCTTTGCACAGTTTGAAGAAGCAAGTTTTGCCCATTCTTCCTTGCAAAATTGCTCAAGCTGTGCCAGGCTAGTTGGTGAGTGGTGGTGGGCAGCAATCCTGCCAGAGGTGTTCGATTGGGTTATGGTCAGGACTCTTACTGGCCACTCAAGGACATCAGTTTTCTTCATTTGAAACCAATCCATGATTGCTGTAGCAGTGTATTTTGAGCAGTTGTCCTACTGAAAGAAAACTTTCTCCACATTTAAGGTTTCTGGGGGAGGCTAGCAGGTTTTTCTCCAGAATTTCTCTCTGTATTTAGCAGCATTCACCTTCCCATCAATCTTGACCAGATAACCAGTTCCTGCCACTGAAAAGCATCTGTATAGCTTGATGCTACCTTCACCATACTTTACAGCAGGGATGATGTTACCTGGTTGATGCATAGTATTGTATTTACACCACACAGCGCTTTGTGTACAAGCCAAAAATTTACACTTTACTCTCCTCCGACCTCTAGACCTCCTTCCATATCTTTAGAGTATCTTCTAAGTGATGCTTTGCGAAATCTTTACAGGCAAGGGTGTATTTTTTTTTTAGCCAGGGCTTCTTCCTTGCCACTCTTCCATAAATACTCTTTGTGCAAGGCCTTGGAGACATGAACTTCATCGCCAGTTGCAGCGACTGACTTCTGCAGCTCTTAAGAATGACTGTTGGCATCACAGTGGCCACTCTTAAAAGTGCCCTTCTTCAATGGAGATTAAGTGTAGAGAGATGGCCTAACTTAGACAGTGCGGCTGTGATTTCATATTTTTTCCATATTTTCCTCAATGAACTGCTCTGAACTCAAAGGTATGTTCAATGCCTTTGAGGTAGTCTTGTACCCTTCCCCAGATTTGTACTTCTCTTATCATTTCCCTGACCTGTCTTGAATGCTCTTTTGTCTTCATTTTGGTTTGCTCTGTTGAAAATCTACCATACTGTTGGAACTCACAGAGAGAGGGTGATTTATTCTTACGAACTCATTGAAAGAAGGTGGTCCTCCAAGTTTCTACATCAACAAATTTGTTGAGTTAGTAAGAGTATACCAGTGTATTGCACCTGAGCAAATTACAAAGAGGATGAGTACTTTCTAAGCCTCACAATTTTTGTTTTTAATTTTTAGTAATTTGTTGATAGGTGTTGGATATTTTTCTTTTGACTTGACATGATGTACAATGTTTTGTGAATTAGCTCAAAAAATCCGACTTCAAAATATTTTTGAATTTAGAAAATGAGACAGTGAATTGTGAAAATCGTTGTGGGTACTGGATACACTTTCAAGGCACTGTACAGCTAAGTATTTCAATAGTAATGTTAATTATTTGTACTATCTTAAGCATTTTAATGATACTTGTTCATAATTCCAAAGTAATTTTGTGCTTCATTGTCTCTAGATTTTCATCAACTCCATTCCATCCTTTATTTTGGGTTAAAGTTTAAAACAAATATTGAATTCCAAGAACACAAGAAAGAATAAGCCACTTAGCTTGTCATTATGATCATAGCTGATTTACTTCTGTGTCTCATTTTCAGAAATTTAGCCTCCATACCATTCACCGCACTCCCCTGGCCCACCTCTGAGTAGAGAATTCCAGAGCTTCAGCACGATTCGAGTGTTTTCTTAAATTAGTAATGAACCTTACTAATTTGGCGCTTCCATGCTTGTTTATTCCATTCGATGCAACTTCAAATTTGGACATATGGCTTTCTGTAAAGTCATCTAAATGAATAGGAAAATTGTGGTTTAATGAAAAAATAAGACAAATATTAGAAACATGGCTGTAACAGGTGACACAGATTATTTTTTCTCAATTTCATCATTTTAGGGAAGTTGCTTTGGATGAATAGTAATCACAGGAAGTATCATTAAAGCAATTCATGTCTGTTGATATTGACCTATAATGTTAACTCAGTTTATTTTACTGTTCACACATGCTAGTTGAATTTATTTCCAGTATTCTCCTTTATTTTAAAATTCCACTGGATCCTGTACACTGTATCTCACTGTTCTAGCCTTTTTTTCTCTCCATCCATTTTTCTCTTTCATTCATCTCCTATCTGCATAACTTTCAACTGGATTTGGTGCAGTCGACGAGCCTTCACCACCCTGTTGTAGCTGTAAAAGTTGACACTTGCTTCAGTCTCTCGGTCTTGACTGCATTTCAGACATAGCCTTTGTTCTCCCCTCCCTTCCCCCTTCTGTACAACTTGAGAGCTGCACATTTTCTCACTGTGCTTACTCCTGCTGGTGTTTTCTTATGTTCTTCCATTTTAGTGTTGAGTTTTTAACCATAAAAGTAGAACATAGTGGATGAAAATTTGAAGCAGTGAAGTTCCTAAAAAAATTTATGTGCATAAGTCATAAAAATCCCTGGGGTGGCACAGAAAATAATTAAAAGGGCAATTGAAATTCTGTCCTTTATGTCTGGAGGGGGAAAGAAGACATGTCAGACCACACCCGGAGTGGGAGGAGAAATTCTCAGCACGCACTATAATGCAGCATTAATTTTTCAGAAGAATTGTTATTATTGTCACATTTATCCAGGTACAGTGAAAGGATGTGCTGACACTTGACGGGGTTCAAAGAAGGTTCACGAAAATGATTCCCAGATTAAACAGCTTGTCATATGAAGATTGGGGAGTGACTTGATGGAATGTTGAAAGACCTTGATAGAGTGGATGTGGAGAGGATGTTTCCTATGGTGGGAGAGTCTCGGATCAGAGGGCACAGCCTCAGAATAGAGGGTATCCTTTTAGAAAGGAGACAAGGGGGAATTTTTTTTGAGCCAGAGAATGGTGAATCTGAATCTGATATGTTCCTATAGGCCAAGTGTTTATGTATATATAGATTCTTGATTGGTCAGGGTATGAAGGGACACAGGGTGGAGGGTGTGGGGGGAGGCAGAAGATTGGGCCTTAGAGGAAAAATGGATCAGAGATGAGGAAATGGCAGAGCAGACTCAATGGGCTAAATGGCCTAATTCTGCTCCTATATCTTATGGTCATATTGATCATAAAGATCAATTCATTACGCAGTGCATTGAGATAGTATAAGATGAAACAATAACAGAATACAGAATAAAATAAAACAGCTATAGAGAAAGTGCAGCGCAGATAGGCAGCAAGGTGCAAGATTACAACAAGATGGGTTGTGAAGTCAAGAGACCATTTTATCATTTCATCCTTGAGCCTGGTGGTACATGCCTTTGTTATCTTCTGCCCGATGAGAAAAGGAAGAGTCTCCACTCTACTGTTGCTGTCTGATCTACAAATTACTTCTGATACATGATAGACCTTGGTAGAGTGGATTTGGAGAGGACGTTTCCTATGGCGGAGAGTCTAGGACCAGAGGACACAGCGTTTAGACAGCAAGCAAAAATGAAGAAATGAAGATTTTTTGACGTTTTTAATCCTTCCAGTATTTTCTCTTTGATGTGTACTTGGCTGGATGCTGTGGACTAAAACATATTAAAGGCAAAACCCATTGCTAACCCTGGGTTTTGCTTTATAATTACCATTCATGTGAAAAATACATCATTCCTGTTTCCTTTTCAACCTTTTATTTAGGTACCTAACTAAAACCTTTCAAATTTGTCAAGTTGCAATTAAAGCTTGCTCTACTAAAGGTTTTGGTATTATAGGAGCAGGCCATTCATTAAGTATAACTTAATTTCACCAACAATTGCCTTCATATATTTTATACCCCGATTCAATAAAAACAAATGTAATCCCAAACTTGAAATGTTAAATTTCAACACCAGGATCTGGACTCCATTCTGAAAGTTGGTTTATAACATGAAAATGGAAGCAGATGTTGCATGTCATTGCATTAGGTATAGCTAAAGGTGTTGGAACTTACATAGTGGAGCACTGTAGGATTGAGTTTATTCTTCATTTCTTGGGGAGAGACGGAATGCAGTTGACATTCTTCAGAACTATATCTGTGTGGTTGTATACTGTTGCTATGAATAATACATTTTCGACTGCACCCTCTTCCAGTTGAAATGTCCCTTGCCTTTTTCAGTCAATAAAAAGAACATGAGCAGTTATTTTATTGAATACTTTTGTTGACACCCTTGAATGGACCAACACTGACAATAGCCTGGACATTTATATCATTTGCTATGTCTTGAACTTTCTATATTCACCTTTATCTATTCTCCAAAGTGACTGTTGGTTCAAAGTAATTTAGTGGCTGTGGTGCACTTTAGGGCACCTTGAGAACGTGAAGATACTATGTAAATTCAAGTCTTTCTTCCTGAATTAAAGTTATCACTATTCCCCCCCCCCCCCCCCCCCCCCCCCCCACCCCACCACTGCTGGTTTTATTTTCTGAAGGTCCCTCCTACCACTGCCTCTTCAGTTGTGTATGAGTGTTTCAGCTTGCCTTGCTTTTCTTTTGTTGCTATGGCATCCAAAAAAATCTGTAGACTGCCTGGGAGATAGAAATAACTACTCATGCTGCTCAAATAGAATTCCACTGTCAGTATTTCGCTATTGTTTGTTACATTAAAAGAGGCAAGTATCTTTTGTTGTCATCAATCTTTAAATAAAGATCTCTTGTATTCATCAGTAATTGATGTTTCTAATTCTCTTTGGTTAATCTGCACCTTTTAGCCACTGCAGGGGATTTACTTTTATTCTTCATTGATTTTCTTGTATATGTTTTGGCACTTTTGCGTTTACATGGTTGAAAAAAGTAAATAAGCTTAGGGTAACTTTAGGACTCTTACAAATGCAAAATTTCTCATAGAATCAGAATGAAGTTTAATGTCACTGCATATGTCGTAGTGTTGTTTAGCGGCAGCAATGCATTGCAATACATATTAACAAAAACAGTAAATCACAATTTGAAGTTTTAAAAAATAAGCAGTGCAAAAAGAGGAAAACTACTGAGGTATTGTTCATTCAGAAATCTAATGATCTTCTGGTTCAAAATCATTTTTTAGAAGTCTTTCGGTGTGTCATGGTTTGCCCGCAAGCTCATGCTCCACCCTTTCCCCATGATTTTACATCTTTCTTTCTTTCAGATCCCAATGATGGGTCTCAACCCAACATGTCAGTGGTCCATTTCCCTCCAAGAATGCTGCCTGATTTGAGTTCCTCCAGCTTTTACTATGATACCGTTTCACCAAATCAATTTAAGTCCTTTCTCCTGTGTTTTGATTCATTGAAGTTTTTGGTTGCAGCATAATAAATACCTGTGTGCATTTAGGTTCTGGTATTTCAGAAATTGAAATGGATTCACTTTTCAAACTAATGCTTCTGCTGGTACTCGCGTTCTTCATTGTTTATCCCAGTGTCAATATGGATGTTAATTCTGACATTAATACTCCGAAGTTCCTGTTTTTTTTTATTAGGCTTGTTCTATTTGTTGTTAGTGCTGCTACAGGTTCCTGTTTCCAGGTTCCCTTTTAGTCATTTAGAAAGATTTGTTTCTCTGAAACCAGGTAGTCAAAACACATTTTCAGATACAATCGTTTTATGTAAAAACTTGTGTGTCATACATAAAACAGATGTGACTCAAATGTTTTGAAAAAAATATATACCACTACAAGAAAAAAATACACCCATATTCGTGTCTGTGCAGGCATAGCACTCAAAAATATTGCGTGTTACCACCCAATATACCATCACGCTCATGACTTTGAAATAATTATCAGCTAGACTATTGAATGCAATTAATTCCATGTGACCGGTTTACCTTTCGTGTTGGGCAATATTTATTCTATTAAAGGTGTGCACTGTTGCTTATGAATAATATTTGCAAGTTTACACAATGCACCTGCTGTTGCATAAATTTTGAAAGAGATCATTCCGATAAAATGTTTTCTCAAAGATGCAGATTAAATCTGTATAGATTTCAGAAACCAGCAGGTTTGAGGGTGAAAGTCTCTGACCTTGAATCGACTATTGCAACATGAAATTCATTGGCTGAACAAAATTCAGAATATGAATGTTTCTACACCTGGGGATTGTAGCTATTTGGATTGTGTTATTTTTATGTGCTTCCTGTATTTTATCAGTAAAGTCTAAGGGGTTTTCAGTGATAAATAATGAAAAGGGGAAGTACTTATTGTAAGTCAGGGACAAGGCCTAGCATGGAAAAGTCAATATGAAATGAATCTATGTACTGCAGGAACTGTCTGCTAGAATGAAGTAATGAATTCCAACAAAGTACTAGTTGTCAACAAGACTTAATATGGGTTTGCATGTGCATATCAGTTCAGAAGCTTCAAATTTATCTCCTGAAGTTGCAACTGCAGAAACAAGCAGCTCTTCTGCAAGGTTAATGCAGCATCACGGACATGGTTCTTCACAGCATTTGTGGCAGAAAATAATTTCAGAGTGGCAACTCTGAAGTCCTTTCCATTCATTAATCACTTTCATTCTACTGTTGCTAGATTTTGTTGAGTAATATCCAAGTCAATTTTTCTATATTAATTCCAGACTTCATATTGAGATTAATGTTTCACATAAAACATTGAAAAGCAGTCAAGTCAATCAGATTCCAGTAGATCTAACCTACTTCAGTTATAATACACTCTAGCTCAATGAAGAGTAGAATTGATACTCTATGGATTTTATTCTCATAATATTTGGGCATGGAATATTCGTGATTTAAAGCCATTGTATGATATGCACTTGCCCAATGTACACAGAGAACTGTAGTGCGGTGTTTGTATTACTTAGTTAATAATCTGGAGAGCTGAATTTATGATTTTTTGGATATGAATGAAAATCCCAAGCAGCATATGGCGAATATTTCAGCTAGTTAAATAAACTGACATTAGAAAAGCTTAATATTATTAATGGTGATTGTTACAAAACCCATCTAATTTGCTAATGTCTTTCAGGGAAGGTTGTTGACTCCTATTTCTTGATCTTGCTTAAAATTGACTCCCGACCCATGGCGATGTGGATAACTCTACCTTTGAACTGATTTGTTCCCAACGACAGTGGGTGTGAATTAAAAATTCATTAAAAATGTACACTTGACTGAGAGAAAATGTTTAAATCCCAGAGTACATTTTTAAAGATTTTGTTACTCCTTTATGAAATTTTCCAGTTAGATTGCAGTCCTTCAGTAGACTGGGATGTGGGAATGAACTTAATTTAGGTAGGAGAGCTGTCTGCCCTCTCTTTTCTCAAGACACTTTGAAAACAGCAAACAATGCAGGATAGCTAGACTGTAGGAAGCTACAACAAATGTGCTATGAGAGCAGACAAAATTATTGATGCAAGTAGTTACTAATTGCAGTTGTAATGCAGTGAAAGCATACTATTGTTTTAAGAATTGCTGAATTCTCATGCATTTAAATGACTAATTTTTATAGATCTATCCACATTTTGTTCATTAAGTAAACCACCATGAATCTGTGTAGCTGAGGTTAGGGACAGTGTGTGTGTGATTATAAATAATTATCTTGAGTAGTTCAGGTCACTTCTATCAATTGTCTGTAGAAAGCAAGAGCATCTGCTTCATCAGATTAACCAACTAAATTAACATTTTCATCTTGAGATAGCAAACAGACTCAGTCATTTAATAATCACACGTACATCGGAGCATGCAGTGAAATAAAACATGTGCATTAGAAACCAATGCAATCTAAGAATGTGCTGGAGGCACACACACATAAAATAAGAGATAGGAACAGAATTAGGCCATTCGGCCCATTGAGTCTGCTCCACCATTTCATCAAGACTGATCCATTTCATCATGGCAACACCTTCTCCCCTTAACCTTTCAAGCTCTGACTAATCAAAAAGATGTCAACCTGCACCTCACATTCACCCAGTGGCCTGGCCTCTACAGCCACCTGTTCAATGAATTCCACAAATTCACCACTCTCTTACTAAGGAAATTCCTTTTTAACTCTCTTTTAAGTTGACATAGCTCTATTCTGAGGCTGTGCTTTCTGGCCCTAGCCTCCCACACTATTGGAAACATACTGTCCACATCCACTGTATCTAGGCCTTTCAACATTCAATAGGTTTCAATGAGACACCCACCTTATTCTTCTAAATTCCAGCGAGCACAGGCTGAGAACCATCAATGCTCCTCAACGATAACCTTTTCATTCCTGAATCATTTTTGTGACCCTCCTCTGAACTCTCTCCAAAGTCATCACCTCCTTTCTTAGGTAGTGGCTAAAACTACTCACAGTACTCCAAGTGAAGCCTCACTAATGCCTTATAAAGCCTCAATGTTACATCCTTGCTTTTATATTCCAGTCATCCATTTAATTGACATATATCGTAAACAGAAGCGGTACCAACACCAACCTCTTAGGAACACCACTATTCATTCACTGGTAGCCAATCCTCTATCCATGCTAGTATCTTTAATACCATGGGCTCTTAATTTGTGGCACCATGTCAAAGGCAGCCTGAAAATTCAAGTACACAACATCCACTGATCCTCCTTTGTCCGACTATCCTGCTTGTTATTTCGTTAAAGAATTTCCAGCAGATTAGTTAGGCAAGATTTCCCTTAAGGAAAGCATGCTGACTTTAGTCTATTTTATCATGTGCTTTCAGTAACAATTGATTCTAACATCTTCCCAACCACTGAGGCTAACTGGCCTAAAATTTTCTTTCTTC
Source organism: Hemitrygon akajei (assembly GCF_048418815.1). Lineage (NCBI taxonomy): Eukaryota > Metazoa > Chordata > Chondrichthyes > Myliobatiformes > Dasyatidae > Hemitrygon > Hemitrygon akajei. Next base: position 30,631,054 of record NC_133135.1, read on the forward strand.
TGCCTCCCTCCTTTCTTGAAGAGTGGTGTCAGATTTGCAATTTTCCATTCCTCAAGAACCTTGCCAGAATCTGTTGATTCTTGAAAGATCATTACTTAATGTCTCCACAATCTCTCAGCTATCTCTTTCTCAACCTGGTATGTAGTCCACCTGGTCCAGGTGACTTGTCTACCTTCAGACCTTTCAGCTTCCCAAGCACCTTCTCCCTAATAATGACAATTTACAGTCACTTCTGCCCCTTTACACTCTCAAACTTCTGGCGTATTGCTAGTGTCTTCCACAGGGAAGTCCAATTCAATGTACTTATTCTGTTCATCCACCATTTCTGTGTCCTCCATTACTACCTCTCCAGTATCATCTTCCGGCAGATTCATATTTACTCTCTCCTTTTTACTGTTAATAGATCTAAAACATCTTTGTATCCTCTTTCATATTGTTGGCAAGTTTGCCTTCATGTTTAATTTTTTTCTCTCCTTGTGGCTTTTTAGTTGCCTGTCTTTAGAAACTTCCCTTTCCTCTAACTTTCCACAATTTTTTCCTCTATTGTATGCTCTCTCTTTTGCTTTTACATTGTTTTTGACTTCCTTTGTCAATCATGGTTGTGTTATCCAGCCTTTAGAATACTACTACTTTGGGGTTTATCTATTCTCCACTTTCCAAATTGCTCCTAGAATCTCTGCTGTTGCTGTTCTGCCAACATGCCTGCTAGTGTCCCCTTCCAATCAACTTTAACCTGCTCCTCTCTCAAGCCTCTTTAATTCTCTTTACTCTACTGTAATTCTGATATGTCTGACTTTAGCTTCTTCCTCACAGATTGCAGGGTGAAGTCTATCATATTATGATCACTGGCTCTGTTGGATTTCTTTACCTTAAGCTCCTTAATCGAATCCAGTTCATTACACAGCACCCTAACCAGAATAACCTTTCCCCTAGTGGGCCCAACCACAAGTTACTCTTAAAATCCCATCTCATTGGCATTTTACAAATGTATTCTCTTTGTATCCAACACTAACTTGATTTTGACATGCATTTTCTATCTTCCATTGTAATTTGTTGCCCATATCATCACTACTGTTCAGAGGCCTGTATTTAACTCCATTCAGGGTTTTTAAAAAAAAATCCTGCAGTTTCTTAACTCTATCCACAAGGATGCTACATCTTCCCAACCTATGTCAACATTTTCTAAGATTTGATTTCATTTCTTAACTAACAGAGCCACACACACCCTCTTGCCTACCTGTCTGTCCTTTTGATAACAATGTGTATCCTTGGATGTTAAGCTCCATATTATGATCTTTCAGCCACAACTCAGTGATGCTCACAACATCATACCTACCAATCTAACTGCGCTACAAGATCACCTTCCTTGTTCCCTATTTTGTGTTCTAATATAACACCTTCAGTCTTTTATTTGTCACCCTTTTTGATTTTTGCAACTCGTCCCACTGACTGCAAATTTGCCCTATTGCCTGCTTGTCCATCCTGTCAGTCTTACTGCACACTGCATTTAGTTGGATACCAGCTGCTCCGTCCTCAGCTTTATAACTGTGATTCTCATCCTCTTGCCAAATTAGTTTATATCCTCCCCAACAGCTCTAGCAAACCTAGATATTGCTCCTGCTTGGGTTCAGATATAATATGTTTGTTTTGTACAGTCATACCTTCCCCGAGAGGAGATCCCAATGATAAAGAAATCTGAAACCCTGCACCCTGCAGCAGGTCCTCAGCCATGCCGTCCTATTCTTACCCCCACCCAAGGTAGGCCACTTTTGGGCCTCTGACCGCCAGTCCTCGGCCCTGAACTCTCAGACTTGCAGATGTCTAACCTCCAGTCACTGGCCAGACTTGCAGACCTCTGATCCAGATGAGTTGATTCAGGAAATTCAACCTTTGGGCCTCAAACTCCAGATTCACTGACTTTGGTCCCTAACTTCTTGATGTTGACCTCTAGGTATTCACCCCAGAACTCAGTGATCACAGAACTTTTACCTTTTGGGCCCTGACATTCAGACTCTCATGGACCTCTGATCCCGGGGCTTCATGAGCTGGTCGGGGGAGGGGTTTCACATTCAGGGCCCGTCAGGCTCAGTCATTGACTGTGGGAATATTGGCTTTTATTGGAAAAGGGTTGGAGTTTAAAAATATGGAAAATATTGTTACAATTGTACGGAGTACTGGTGAGGATATACCTGGAGGACTGTGCACAGATTTGCTCCCTTAATAGCATGCAGAAAGCACTCTAAAATGTTAGTGCAGGAGCATTTAAATCTCTGTCTGTGTTTCTGAACCATTTAGTGAAATGTACCACAAATAAATTAATTGTAATCTGTGGTTACTAACCTATAGAAACTAAATATTTGAGGTTGTCATTAAGGTATTGTAAAGCATAGTGATGCCGTTATCTAAAATTGCTGGACCATCTGCTGTTTGGACAGCTATGCTTTGAGTATTAAATACAGGAATGTTACGTGAGTTGATATTTCTGCAGACATCCTTGTTTCATGACAGCAGAAACTTTCCCATCTTTTAATACATTTCTATCCAAAAATCTGTGTTTTAGTTGAGAGATGGATGGATGCCTCTCAGTAGATGCTTCAAAAAAAGTGCATTACACGCCAGTGACTTTAATGAAAATCCCCCTCCCCAACCCACCTACCTTCCACTTTCCTTCTCACTTGGCTTTACACATCACCAGATTGAACCTACCCCTTCTGCACTGTCTTATTCTGGTGTCTTTCCCCCTTCCTTCCCAGTCCTGATGAAGAGTCTCAGCCTGAATCGTTGACTCTTTATTCCCTTTCGTAGATGCTGCCTGACATGTTGAGTTCCTCGCCATTTTGTATGTGTTGCTCTGGATTTTAAGTATCTGCAGAATCTCTTGTGTTTATGACTTTAATGAAATTTGCATACCTGTCACCTTTACTCATTTTAACAATATACAGGATGCTGTACTTCTGTGAATTATGCAATGTTTACTGCAGTAGTGATCGCAAAAGCTAAGAACGTTTTGCATGATTCATAAAATAGGTATCCTTTTTGTTTTCCACATCCTGCCAGCCTCTTTGTACAATTCCTACATTTACTCCCGTTGTGAAGTTTTTGCTTTCATGCTGGAATACAGTTACAGGTGTCCCCCGTTTTTCGAACGTTTACTTTATGCCAACTCGCTGTTACGAAAGACCTACATTAGTTACCTGTTTTCGCTAACAGAGGGTGTTTTCACTGTTACGAGGAAAGGCAGCGCGCGGAAAAAGCAGCCAAGCTCCTCCCCCAGAACTGCATTTTGCCGCCATTGCTTAAACACGTGCCTGTGAGCATCTGAGCTTTACTGTATGTCGATTTATTTTGTGCATCCGTTAGCAAGATGAGTTCTAAGGTACCTGTATTGGAAAAGCCCAAAAAAGCTCGTAAGGGTGTTACACTTAACATAAAACTAGACATAATTAAGCGTTTCGATTGTGTTGAAAGAAGTAAGGACATTGTCTGCCCGTTGGATTTGCCTGCATCCACCATTCACACTATTTATATGCAGAGAGAAAGAATTTTGAAAGCTGCCGATGTTACTGTTGGTTCTGCTAGTAGCAAAGTGGTCTCTCTTAGTCGGCATCCAATAATGGATAAAATGGAAAGTCTATTGCTTGAGTGGATTGATGGGTGTACAAAGCATGGTGTTCTGTTAAGTTATCTTATACTTAAGGAGAAATCAGTTAGGCTTTTTAATAAGCTGAAACAGAAAGCACTGGACGATGGTGATGAAAGTGTTGTGAAAGTGGAATTTAAAGGTAGTCATGGGTGGTTTGATCGGTTTCTGAGGCAAGGGCAGCTTCATAGTTTAAAGTTTACTGGAGAGAGTGCTTCAGCTGATACTGAAGCTGCCAAAAAGTTCCCAGAAGAACTGAAGAAAATAATTACAGAAGGTTGTGTTTAACTGTGACGAAACTGCAATATATTGGAAAAAATTGCCGAGCAAGACATTTATTTCAATAGAAGAAAAGCAGGCTAAGGGACATAAGGCATCGAAGGACAGGTTTACCCTAATGCCTGTTATTAACACCACTGGTGATGCTGTCCTTAAGCCTCTACTAGTGTACCAGAAAATCAGAGGGCACTTAAAGGCGTTGATAAGAAAAAACTTCCTGTTGTGTTCCGTTCACATTCAAGTGGTTGGAATACCCAAGTGCTTTTTTCTGAGTACATGAGTGGATACGTTAATCTTTTTATTGAAAAATACTGTACTGTAGAGAAAATAACCTCGATAATAAGGGTCTTGTGATTGTCGATAATTGTGCTGCTCATCCACCTGGCATTACCGAGTCTGGCGGTAACATTCATGTTGCGTTCTTACCGCCGAATACGACATCGTTGCTGAGCCATGTGACCAAGGCCTAATAGCCACAATTAAGGCTTACTATACGCAAAATGTGATGCATTTTATTGTAAGTGCCATTGACAGAGAGGACAACTCCAAAACATCTTTGCGAGAGATCTGGAAAGAGTACAATATAAAACTGGCAATTGCCAACATTGGAGATGCTCTCAATAGATTAACAGTCTCGGTGAGAAATGGCGTTTGGAGGAAACTATGTCCTGAAGCAGTGTACGATTTTAAAGGCTTCGAACCATCAACAATAAATACGGCAATTGTGAGTTTGGCTAAGGAGGCTGGGTTTGTGGAAGTTGATGATGTTAAAGAGGTTTTGGCATCCCATGACCAAGAACTGACAGATGAAGAGCTGATCAATTGCATGAAGAAAGGATAACAATCGAAACCAAACGCAGTAGCGAATGGCCCCAAAGTGAAGTCGTCCAGGAACTGAACGTGAAGCAATTGTGTGAGATTTTCGCTGTGATTGACAACGCTGCAGTGATTGCAGAAAAGTATGACTTTAATTTTGAAAGGGTATGTAGGTTTAGGGCATGTTTGCAGGATGGTTTGAATGCTTACAAAGAAGTGTACGAGAGAAAAATGCGCGAGGCTAAGCAGTCAAGCATATTGTCGTTTTTCAAGCCTTCCACATCAGCCACAGCAGACAGTGAAACTCGATCTTCGACCGAGGCACGCAGACATAGAAGAAGGTGACCTGCCTACCCTAATGGAAACAGATGACGATGAGATGACACCCCGGTGTCCCACCACCCCAACCTCCAACGACTCAGCCTAACACACCATCATCAGTGTGCTCACTGTCTTCCCAATTCCAGTAAGTAAAACTACACTGTACATGCATTATTTCTTCTTTACATAGGCTGTGTATTTTATGTGTTATTTAAGTTTGATTTCTTATTTGGTTTCATTTGGCAGCTTCATAGATTAAAGGTTACTGGAGAGTGCTTCGGCCGAGAGTGCTGCCGAGTGCGCTTGAGTGAGATTTCTGCTACAGTGGACAGTACTGTACTGCAATGATTCCAGAAAAGTATTTCTACTTTATATAGGCTGTGTATTTATCATTATATTCCTGCTTTTACTATATGTTATTGTTCTTTTGGGTTTTATGTGTTATTTGGCATGATTTGGTAGGTTACTTTTTGGGTCTGGGAACGCTCACTAATTTTTCCCATATAAATAAATGGTAATTGCTTCTTCACTTTACGACATTCTGGCTTACGAGCCATTTCATAGGAGCGCTCTACCTTTTGCCAGCGGGGGAAGCCTGTACATTGAAACCAGGAGCCTCCAACTATAGTGTATAGCTATTGTATACAGGTAGTCCCCGAGTTACGAACATCCGAGTTACGGACAACTCGTACTTACGAACCGAGGAAGGAGAACACCGTCCGCCATTTTAAGTTGGATCGTGACACCGTCCGCCATTTTAAGTCGTTGCCATTGACACTGTGTTAGGTGTTTAACTTTTTATTTGGCTTAAATTTTTCTTAGTAAGATTCACCCTGACCCCGCCCCCTCCCCCGTTCCGGTCGGCTGATGGCGCAGTGAGATCAGCGCTGGGCTGGAGAACAGAGATTTCTGAGTTCATTCCAGTGACAGACCGCTCCCGTGCCGGGTTGATGTCGATCCAGGGACTCTGTACCATCCGTGCCGGGTTGATGTCGAGCTCGCAACTTGAACTCGTAAAAAAAACACTGCCACCTCCAGTTTAAATTCCCAAGTGGAATATTGTGGAGGATCAAATACTCAAACCCAGCACAGCCCCCGCTTGTCCCATTTAGCCAGTCTCAGTGCGGTGGTCCTTAGGACCCAACGGACCTCGGGAGCCGGCAGAGCTCGGGACTCGCCACCCGCAGTGTTTCTGTTCCGTTGACGGGGTGCGGTTGTCCTTAGGACCCAGCAGACCTCAGGAGCCAGCAGAGCTTGGGACCCACTGCCCGCAGTGTTTCTGTTCCATTGACAGGAAGCGATCGTGATTGAAAATAAATTGGAAATAATAAAGTGTTTGGAAAGAGGTGAAACACCATCGGTCATTGGAAAAGCATTAGGCTACAGTTGGTCAACGATCGGAACAATTTTAAAGGATAACGGATAAAGTGAGAATAATAGAGCATTTGAAAAGCCCTGCCCTGATGAAAGCTACAATTATTACTAAGCAACGCAATGGTTTAATTATTGGAATACATACATTTCTTAAGTGTTTTATATGCATAGAAAGGTAAAATATATATTATATACTAAGACAAACGTTTGACTAACTGACACTAAATAATACCGGATGTACTTGTTCCGACTTACGTACAAATTCGACTTAAAAGACGGACTCAGGAATGGAACTCGTACGTAAACCGGGGACTGCCTGTACAGACAAATGATGTCTGTATCTGCTGAGTGATTGATACTTGGATGCTTAAGGTCCAGGTAACAAGTGTTGCAAACTGAATAGATGTGGTGGACATGTTTATGCAGTTATGGAGTAGGGTGTTGTGGAATATTGGACTCTTTGCTGCAAGTCCAGGGTAATTAATTCCCACCAGTTAGTATTTGGTCAGGATCAACTAATAGAGCTTGGAACCACAATTTTATGACTCAGAGCATTGAATGTTTAAAGATTGTTTATGTTCATTTTTAACAGCCGTACAGTTTTATATCCACTAACTATTTTGATCACTGAGTGAATTGTTGTGTAGTGGAGTTGAAGCTGCATCATGCGCACATCCTACTCTTCCACTACCTGCCTTTTTTGTTCTTACAGTTTGGTATCAAACACATGAAGCTGGATGGATTACAAAGTATGATCTTTAATTTAGACTAGATGCAAATGATGAACAAGGTGATAACAATTTTTCATCATTCAAGTACATTATCAACCCATTGTATAAGCTCACTCCTACACATCGAGTATCAAAGTTTCTTATCTTACATTGTCTGAATTACATATTTGAAGGTTACCTGCGGGCTGCTGTGCAAGACTTGCTCATTTAAAATGAGGTAGTACAAGTTACCTGTCCAGACAGGTGGATAATCAGTTTTGCATCTAGATCAGGAAATCTGCTTATTCATGCACTTACTGTGTAACTAGTCATGCAATGTAGTTTGGTGGTGTAATGCGAGACCACAAATATGTCACCCATTCTTAGTTGGCGTGCAAGTGTCACCACCAATATTGTTTATGACATTGCAGAAAGTTACATCTATATGATAAACTGTGACAAAAAATTTGAATGGGTTTATGCTGTGTTTCAAACTCTGTTAAAAATTCTGCCCCTATCAAAAGCATCCCTATACCCTGTTTCCAGTTCCCAGCTGCCATTCCTTCTATAGAAGCCTGTTTATCTTTTTAGCAGTTTCTTTTGCAGTTAATCCTGTTGTGTATGATCTACAACAGCAATTAAACAAATTTCTTTCAACCAAGGCTCAAGGAAATGTAGGTGCTCGCAGAGGAACTCGGGTGGTAGAGCAGCATCTGCGGGAGGCAGAGAAGTGGTGAGCATTTTGGACGAAGACCCTGCATCATTCAAGCAATACTCAGCAGGAAAACACTCAGATTGGGAGGAGTCAGCATGATTTTGTGCAGGGGCTGTCCTTCCCACAAACAGGATTTGAATTTTTTTTAATGCTAAGAATTGGTTAAGGCAGATTGGTAAAGCTGTAAGAGCAGCGGTAAACTGGATTGTAAATTGACTTTAGGAGGCAGAGAGTAGTGTTTGAATTCAAATTTCGAAGTAAATTTATTGCCAAAGTACATATGTTACCATACACTATCTTGAGATTCATTTTCTAGCAGGCATTTACTGGAAAAATAAAGAAACCTAATAGAATCTATGAAAAATCATACATAACAAAGACTGACAAACTGTGCAAATAAAAAAAGTAATACTGAGAACTTGAAAGTGAGTCTGTAGATCATAGAATCAGTTCAGAGTTGTAGTGTGTTCAGAAGACTTACGACTGTAGGATAATGCTGTTCTTGAGCCTTGTAGTATGGGACCTAAGGCTTCTGTGCCTCCTGCCTGATGGTAGGTGTCTTTGATGATGAAATGTTTAGCAGGTCAGGCTGCACCTGGAAATTGGGATACTCTTCATTAAAACTGGGAATGAACCCAAGATGGCTAAGAAGAATTCCAGATGATCGGGCCTTTGAATGAATCTTCAGTCTTCTATTGCTTTTCTTTTTTGCTTGCGATTGATTGTGAGTAGGAACTAAAGTACACACTGAATGGCTGTAATCAGAAAACACAAGTAATCTAAGAAGAGTAAAACACAGCTGTGATTATGTAATGGGTCTCAGTAATGTGACAGCCAGTGGTTCTGGAACAATTTGAGAAAACATTAGGGAAAAACTTAAGAGAATCATGGCTGCAAAATGCATCCATTGTGCTAAAGCTTATGGCAGTTGTGAGTTATGCATTCTTAATGACTGTTGAGTCCAACTGTGCACCTTTGAGGAAAGGCTTTTCTGTTTTGTAGGCAATAGGATTTTACCTTTGATCATTCATGGAGCTAGCTGACCTCAAAATAGTAAAACCACTGTATTTTGTCACTTGGGCTGCAGTGGTGTTGATGATGTCGTCTGTGATCAGTTAGCTTTTGTATGAGGGAGATGATATGCAACCCATTGCAGGGCATCAGGCCCTGATGGTATACCTGGTAGGGCACTGAAAACCTGTGCCAGCCAGTTGACTGAGTGTTCAATTCAAGGGCATCTTCAATCTCTCACTGCTACAGTCAGAGGTTCCCACCTGTTTCAAAAGGGTGATAATCACAGAAGTGTCCAAGAAGAGCAGGATTAGCTATCTCAGTGACTGTTGTCCAGTTGCACTCATTTCTACTGTGATGAAGCGCTTTGAGAGATTGATTGTGGTTAGAATTAACTCCTGCCTAAATAAGGACCTGGTCCCGTTGCTGTTTTCCTATCACCACAATAGGTCTACAGCAGATACAATCTCACTGGCTCTCCACTCAGCTTTGAATCACCTGGACAATAGCAATGCCTATGTCAGGCTGCTGTTTATTGATTACAGCTCAGCATTCAACACCGTCATCCTCAGCACTCATCAATAAGCTTCAAAACCAGGGCCTCTGTAGTCACTCTGCAACTGGATTCTTGACTCTCTCATTGGGGTACCACAGTCAGTAGGATCTGAAACAACATCATCTCCTTGCTGACAGTCAACACAAGTGCACCTCAAGGACCCACGCTGAGTCTGCTAATTTCTCTATACCCATGACAGCGTGGCTAGCCACAGCACAAATGCCATCTATAAATTTGTGAATTGTACAACTCTTGTCAGCGGAATCTTAGATGGTGACAAGGAGGCATAGAGGGGTGAGATATATGGACCAGCTGGTAAAGTGGTGTTGCAACAACAACAACTTTGCAGTCAACACCAGTAAGAACAAAAAAATTAGTGTAGGGCTCTCATTTGATGCTACATTTGTAAGAACAGGAAGAGAAAGAAGAGGAAACATGCAGCAGTCCTCATCAAGGGACCAGTAGTGGAAAGCGTGGGCTCTGCAAGTTACTGGGTGTCAACATCTCTGTGGGCCCAGCATTTTGATGCAATTACGAAGAAGGCATACCAGCAGCTATTCAATCAGTGACCTTTTTTTTTAGGTGCACCTGTACACTTGTTCATTAGTGCAAATAACTAATCAGCCAATCATGTGGCAGCTTCTTGATGCACAAAAGCATGCAGACATAGACGAGATTCAGTTACAGTCGGCCCTCCTTATCCGCGGGTTCCACATGCGCGGATTCAACCAACCGCAGATCGGGAAAACCTGGAAGTTCTCTCTCCTGCACTCATTGTTTGAGCATGTACAGACTACCTTTTCTTGCCATTATTCCCTAAACAATACAGTATAACAACTATTTACATAGCATGTACATTGTATTAGGTATTATAAGTAATATAGAAATGACTTAAATGTACAGGCAGTCCCTGAGTTATGAATGAGTTCCGTTCCTGAGTCCGTCTTTAAGTCGGATTTGAAGTCGGAACAGGTACATCCAGTATTATTTAGCGTCAGTTAGTCAGAAGTTTTTCTTAGTATATAGTACATATTTTACCTTTCTATGCATATAAAACCCTTAAGAAACATACATATTTCAATAATTAAACCACTGCGTTGCTTAGTAATAATTGTAGCTTTCATTGGGGCAGGGCCTTTCACATCTCCATTAAAATTGTTCCAATCGTTGACCGATGCAGCCTAACGCTTTTCCAATGACTGATGGCGTTTCACCTCTTTCCGATCACTTTATTACTTCCACCTTATTTTCAATCATGATGGTGATTATTTTCATGAACAGAAACACTGCGGATTCAGAGCTGCACCGCCGGGTCCTAATGTCCACTGCACTGAGACAGGTTAAATAAGGGAATTGAGCATCCGCGTTTTTTGCGATCTGCGGGGGGTCTCAGAACCAATCCCTCGCGAATAAGGTGGGCCGACTATTATTTAGAAAAAACATCAGAATGCGGAAAAAATCTAAGTAGCTGACTATTGAATGATTGTTGGTGCCAGAGGGCTGCTTTTAGTATTTCAGAATCTGCTGATCCTCTGGGATTTTCATGCACAACTGTCTCTAAAGTGGTTGGGTTGAGTTGTTCTCCAATCTTGGCAGTCCATTTGCAAGTGGTTCGACATGATCATTGTGCTTTGCATTTGTAGTGTGTTCTCTGAATGCCGGGCTTTTATATACATATCAACCAGTTGATTGGTCGTCATTACGGAAAGTTAATTGTGGTGTAGGGAGGGGGTCTCACTGCTGATTGGTTGCATGGTGAACTCTGTTGTCTGGAATTTTGTCCACATTGGCTTATAAATGGGATGGAGGTTAACACGATTGTAACAGAGTTGTCTGCAGAAAAAATTTGCCATACATGCAATCAGTCTCCTCGTAAGGTAACAAAGCGTTTGCAAATAAATTGCCAAGATCAGAGATCAACTCAATCCAACCTTCAACTACCCAAGCTACACATTTTCCGTGTTATTTCCAGTCTCTAATTTTTACAGAAAATGATGCAAAAACAACATCTAGTGAGTGAGTGCAGTTCTATGGGCAAAAATGTCAGAGGAGAATGGCCAGACTGATTCGAGCTGACTGGAAGGTGATGGTAACTTAAATAGCCGCACATTACAACAGGGGTGTGCAGAAGCACATCTTGGAATGGACAACACGTCGAATTGGTTGAGCTTCAGCAGCAAAAGGCTACTCTGGGTTCCACTCCTTACCTAATAAAGTGGTCACTGAGTAAATGCCAGTGATAGTAAACCTGATCCTGATTCTGATTCTGCTGTGTCAGTTGCCCCTTTCATTTTCTTTGAAGGACTGAACACTGTCTCTTTCTTCAATGGTCACTGGTGCAGCAATGCTGCTTTGTATTTCAATTTGTTTTTATTCAAAAGGTTGGCATGGTTGCATCTCTTCTCATTCACGCATCAATCCTCATCCCTTTTAGAGGCTTCCTGGTCTTTTTAATGATGTACAGAGATTGAGAGAGTTCTGCTGCCAGCTTGTGGTTATTTTCAATCACACTTCATTAGATTGATAATTTACTATGTATATCAGCATGTCGATCCCACTTATAGAATAAGGTAATAGTTTGTTAGTGCTGTTCACTTATGGATCTCAGTGATTATTACCTGTCCTAGATGAGAAACATATATTCATACCTTAAGATTTATTTGCATAAAATGAATTACAGACCTGAGCACAAAAATAATTGGTTAATGCTTTGCAGGTCAAACAGATGTATCCAGAATACTTGATCCTTATTTGTTAATTGTGAGCAAGAGTGCAACAGAGTGGGACTTTTGTTCATTCATTTTAAGGAGCTCAAAAGAACAGCATTTATTCCCCATTCCCATTAACATTTAAACTTTCTCTTGAACCACTGCAGTCCTCTGGAGATTTTCAAACAGATTTTAAAAATGTTTCATGATTTAAACCCTGTGATATTGATCTGTGGATGATCTATTTCCAAGTCATGATGCTGCGTGACTTGGAGGGGAATCTGTAGTCAGTGATGTTCCCATGTATGCACTCTCTTTGTCCTTCTTGCTGGTAGAGCTTGTGGATTTGGGAAGTGCTGGTTGAATAAATCCAATGCATCTTAGCTTTCAGCTTTCAAAGAGCTCAGTGCTTTATTGACCATTGCCCATTAAACTCACTGTACTGCAATAAGTCATTTCAAGCATACACATTTTAACTTCATAAGTGCTAATGTCTGGCAATCAACCCCTCTGACATTAAAAATTAATAACTTTGAATCCTTATTTCTTCAAACTTTGTATTTTACAACTGCTTTTGGAGATACCATGTTTATTATTATCTGTTTTTCTCTTCTTGTCGGAACTCTGTAGTTGATTTATATTGAATTCACCTACTCTCATTTTCTTCACCATGATCCTTCCTGTGTTTATTCCCAATGTTAAATCTTATTGATCAAAGAGAATTCCTGTTAGTTGTCCAGGTCCCTTCTGTCCCAGATGCTATTTTCTTTTCTTGCTCTGCCATTATCACTTTAAACTTTCAGCATTTTAGTGACCAAAGCTATTCTGAGTTGAAACACAGAAAAACACATTTAATTAATGGGAAAAGTTGCAGATGACCTACTACAAAAGAAGACGTTAATGCATTCTAAATGCATTGAAACTTTTTGTGATTCTATATTCCAGTCAGTGTGTAGGGGTCTGATAAAACAAATTGCAATCAAAGACGACAGATTTTTTTTTCTTAATTGCTTGCTGCACCTTCATGTTAACTTTCAGTGACAAGGACAATTAAGTCTTCCTAAATGTAAAACTTTTAAACCGCTCATCATTTAGAAATAAAAAATCATGCTTTTTAAAAAATTTTATCTCCCAAACTGGATTACCTCTTTTTTTTCACATCTGTCATGTATTTGTCTGTCCACCACCTGCTCTTCCTCCTCATCCCTTTAAAACTTATTGTTTCTTGGGACATTTCCATTGGACGGTGTTGCCACAGATTTAAAATCTGGAGAGTAAGATTTCTTGGTACTGGAAAGACATGGATAATTTTTGATATGGAGAAGGAAAATGCCCTTTTTCATTTGTGTTCTTTTCTGTTCTTCATTTTGAAATCTACTTATCTAACCAGGTGTTAGGCTAGGAGGAAATGTACCGGTTAAATAGAAGTCTTTGAGTTACTACCCTTTGTAGCGGAGGATGGCAGTTTTGCTTCAGTCTACAGATTTTTAGTTGATGTATTTTCATATAAGGGGCATAGAGGAAGAGGAAGAAATGCTATTCACATATCTTCTATAAAATTTGTTATTAGCATGAATGTTTGCTTTTTTCCCAACTCTTTTCTAGTTAAGAGATATGTTGTGGTATCTCCATCTAAAGTGTGGCTGAATGCTCATTATTAGCTATATTCATTATCTACTTGAAACAAAGACAGCTAGTTATAATTCCTTTTGTCTTAGGGTCAGGAAGTCCAGAATTCCAAGCAGCAGTTGTGATATATGCTCAACCAAAACAATGCCAAATTACTATTGGCATTACTTAATTATTTTGAGTTCAAGCAGTTTAACAGATTGCTGTTCAGGGAGAAAAAAAAAAGATGGAGATAGGAAATGAGGGAAATGGGCTAATAAAATCTTACCTTTCCTCATTATTGTTGAAATATTGAGTGGAGACTGTCTTTATAGTTGATGACAGCAATAGCTTTGGGATGTGATCTGAGGTAATTGGGTAAGGCTAAATAGATTATTTTTAAAAAAAAAATACCATTTAGCAATTTTTCTGGCTGGGTAAGATTTATAGACTTGGCTTTGGTTTGTGCTAAAACCAGACATCTTTTTACATAGAATTGCATTTTAACAGGCCAGACCCAAGAAGAGTGGAATTGGGAAAGGTGCCCAGAGACACAGGTTTAAAAAAAATGCATTTGAAGATCTCGAAATATGTAACAAGGGGGAAACTGAAAAATAATTTGGTATATACTCTGGTAGTGAAGTAAATTGGTACAGTGCTGTGGGTCCAGAGTGCAGTCATTATTAAATAGTCAGAATGTTATACATAATCAATCCCAGGTTAACTATTTCCCTCTTACCTCAATCTGGGATGTTCTGCTCGTACTAATATTCCTAAGCAGAGCAATAACTGAATGAACAAAAATTACAAAGTGCTATAAGAATTTGCCCATTAGTTACTGCCAATTTAATTTATTGGGGAGAATTTGGAATATATACTGTACCAAATCATTAATGAGCACCCAGAAACTTTTTATTACTAGCTTGAAAAACACTTTTAAAAATGTGTGGGACAGTTATGTAAAGTTGGGTTTCCCAGGTTAGGTAATTTGTAACCCGACAGATCCCTGTCTCTTAATAAATAAGGCCAGCTTTCCTATGGGGACAAGTTGTACGTACAATCAAATCGATGGCTGAATGGAGAGAAGAAAGATAGAGTAAGAGTAGTGATCGGAGGGCATTTAATGAATGAGAATATAACAGAGGAATATGAAAAGATGTCAAATACCTGTCAGTAGCATCTGTACTAATGGAAAGGAAAAAACTGACAGAAAAGCAGAAACATAAAGCATGTTACCTGAAGCTGTGCAATTCAGTACTGAGCCTGATAGATACAGTTTCTGCCTTAAACAAGTGTAAATATTCCCTTACAGGCAGTCCTTGGGTTCTGAAAGGTTTGTTTCCTGAGAACTATTAATTACCTGAAGTCAGAAATAAACCGAAGTAGTGGCATAAGATCACAGAAATGGGTGTGATGGGGTAGCAAAAGGAGCAGGAAGAATGGTCATCGGCCAGCATCACTAACTGTCAGTAATTCAGCATTGTATCTGGTAAGATGGTGGCATGTTCGATCACAGCGACTTCTACGGGATCAACCTTTATAAACTTATTTTTTTCACCAATCGCAAGACCTTGCTGGATAAATAACTTAAAGTACTGCGGGTCTACCTCATCTCCGAGTTAATCATTGGCAGATAAAGTGAAGGATCTGGACCTTGTGCGGATCATGTTGCTACCTGTATCAGAGAAGCATCGGGAGTCGGTGTGCGAAGGAGTTGTGTAGTCTTTAACAGTGAGTGACCATCTTAGTCACTTGTGATCGCAAGACCCTGTTGGACATTGTTGATGTGGAATGCCACAAGTCCGATTCACCAATTTTATTGGCGGACGACGGGGGAGCTGTGTGGTCTCGGTCGCAGCGAGGACTAAGCCTCAAGCCCTGTTTTTTTTAACAGCGGTGTTGCGTGGCATCCAAGCTGGTGTCTGTACTGCCCTCCAGTGGTTGCTTAGCAGAAGACAACCTGTATTGTGGCTAATGGCAGATTTCTGCAAAATTCATGGACACTGAGTCTTAGGGTTTTTTTGTGTACTTGATTTTACTGATATCTTGCTATATGTCCCTTGTGCTACGTGTGACTGTTATACAGTGTTTTCCACCTTGCCTCAGAATAACACTATTTTGTTTGGCTGTGTTCATAGGTATTCATGTATGGTTGAATGGCAATTACTTGAAATGTGATGCAAAATGTAAAATGAGTCTACTCAGTGGTGTCAGCTCTGCTTGGCTTGGTTGAAGGGCAACCAGGGATGGGATAGTGGGGGTGGCTGAAGACAGAAGTCACATGGAAAGTCCCCATTTCCACCTGGCAGAATATGCCTGCAACAGCCAACAAGTACATTCTGATACAATTTACTGGTCTCTCAAAATACCCACGGAATCATCCAGCTCAATCTCAAAAACAACTGCCTGTAACTCCACAGCAACTGGGAAATCTATTCCCTTGTAGATCTCACAGTGGCTCAAACCACTAAAACCACTGCACATCTAGTCTTTGCCTCAGCAGCATACAGCTGCACAGTTGGCCTCTAACCATACTGGCTAACGCCAGATCACTTGATTCACCTTCACTTATGAAGCTGTTATAAAGTTATGGAAGTTTAACTTGTTCAAAAACGTGTTTAAAAATTCATTAGGAAGTTTTTCATAAAGTCAAAATTTTGCACATCTGTTTATTTATACAGTCAGGTCCAGTCAGTTGTTCATAAACGGGAAGTCTTGTATTTGTATCCCACTTTAACACTCATGACCAAATTAGAAATCCGGTCTCAAGGGCTGATTTTCTACCCTTAAGCCCTTAAGAATTGATTCATGGTTGTCATGTTATTTGAGTTTGAGCAATAAATTAGATATTGTCTTGAAATAGTTTTTTAACATATTGAAGAAAGTTATGAATTGTTATCGTCCAACCATCAAAGGAAAACTTAACTACCATATAGTAATGTAAAAGAGTTTTTACATTTTGAATTCAGCTACTGGCCATAACATTAGGCTTTAATGGCTTACCTCCTTTTGGTTTCTTTTTCCCTCTTGGCCAAAGCTTGTTTTCACAGCAACTATTCCTTTCTCGATGAATGTCTCTGGCTCTCTCTTATTCTGCATGGATTCTGACTGGAACTCCACCCTTCACATTCCAGTTTTGGTTAAATAAATATCTTTAAGATAGTAACTGCTTCTCAAATCGTGCATTTGATCTGTCAGGTTCACTCCACTTCTCATCTCAATGAATTCCAAGCCTGACCTCTCTAGATGTCGCCTTCATATTCATGTTCATTTGGTCTGAAGTCTTCATATAATATAACACCTCCCCCTATCTGCAGAATTCTTGCTTTACTTGCCCACCCCTCATCCCTTATTTTCTCTAGGTCTCTTCATTGCAAACAGCATGACATTGACACTTTAAATTTACCACTTAATTTTTCAATGGGCAGCATTCACTGTACTAAGCATCAGCCCCAGAAGTGCTATTAAATCTGAGGAGGGTAGTGCTGTTGTTGTTTTCAGATTTTACTGCTATCTTTTAGCTTCATCGGCCATGACTTTAATGCAGGATATTTTTCTTTCCCAGATAATCCATGAGTTGATTTCTTTTGGGGTTCTTCTCTCCATAGCCTACAATCTCATAGTTCATTCAACACATCACAAGCAACTGTTCCTCCTCTCCAAGATCCACAAGCAAACCTACCTGATTGATCCAATGTTTCAGCATATTCTGCTCTTCACAACAGTCTTTCCTACCTTTCCTGTTTTCATTCTCTCCTTTCGCTCTGTTTCCAGTCTTACATGTTTGTTGCTTTCCAGTACTCATTTTGAATTTTTTGACTGCAACTGTCTTACCACATCCAATCCATCTACACCTCCATCCCATGCCTGAAAGCCTTTCACTACTTCTTCTTCAGCAAAACCTCCATCTGCCACCCTTCCCCAATTGGCTGAGCAAATTCTCTTTTTGAATTACTTCTGCTTTGACTTCCTGACTAATAGATATAGCGTGGTTGTTTCTCTGTGATCCAGGGAATATTCCTTATTTCTGTTCAGCTTGGATACCATTTCTTGGCTTTTTACTCAACCACCAGTGGCTGTATCTTTGCAGTTTCCTCTTCTTGCCAATTTCTACCTCCTACCTCACTTCACTCGAGATGACTACTAATTCTCCCCTTCCGTGTCTTAAATTCTTTATTGCCATTTCAGAGAGTGTGATAGATTAAAGTAATAAAGATGAACTTTATTTGGCACATGAATATCAGAACATAGTGTTTTCTACTTTTTGTGCTTTGCTGCCCACTTGAGCATGGAAGCTGAATATTTTCATAATCAAACAGTAGAGGGACTTCTGAAAATGAGGCACCTTCTTCTGGGTTGACTAAAATACAAATAAGTCAGAATTAATTGGTTTAAAAGATAACTGAGCACCTTCCAAACCTAATTGCAGGTGGATTTTAATACAGGGAATTTATTCCCAACTTGTCATGCAAGTGTGTGTGTGTCTGTGTCTGTGTCTGTGTCTGTGTCTGTGTCTGTGTCTGTGTCTGTGTGTGTGTGTGTGAGAGAGATTTTCATTCACACCAGAAAAATGACAGTTAATTCTGAATCCACAACACAACTAACTAAAGCAAACGAGCGCATGGGAAAACAGCCACCTGGAATATATCCTTCACTGTTCCTTCATCATTACTTGATACGAATTATGAACCTCCCTGTGCAACGGCAGTGTGAGAAGATTGCAGCTTTTCAAGAAGCCCGTCCCAGGGTACTTTCACTCGTACGGAAATAAATAAATGAGAAGTTGCTGCTCTGCATCTACAAGAATCATACATGAAAAGAAATTATTTCTGAATAAGAATCATAAATCAAAATTAATCTCTTATTTATGCAGACTTAAAGATATTAACAATATTTAATGATGTTTTGAATATATGGATATTTCAAGATGCAGTCACTTTTTCCAATCTTAATTCTTGGTCTCCTGTATTTCAAATAGTCTCTGTTGTATACATGCTGTTAGAATATGTGTTCTAGATTTTTGGCTTTGAAAGTAATTAAACAGTGTATTAATATGTACACTCTATAGTTTGAAGAACCAAAGATGATTGGAAGTTTTTTTGTGTGTGTGTGTGTACAAATCCTCAAGAAAATGGGATAGTTGAGCATTTTGGCAAGTAAAAATTCTGTAACAGCCAAAACGTTGGTAGCTTAAGGTACATTTATTATCAAATTAAGGTTAGAAAATACAGAGTAAGGTGTAGTCAGGTATGTAAGTATTTCAGTAAAGAGTCAAATGCTGTCATCCAATTACCAGATTTCATTCAAAGCAAGGCCATTAAGAGGTAATGCAGAAAGGATTTCCTAGAGGTAAAACTCTTGTTTGCAAGTGAATTGTGGATAGAATTGGAAAATGAGTTTACTTGACCAAATCCATGGGGGTCAATGTTTCTGATTGTAGTGATCTGAATGCTGTGGTTGGCTCCCGTTGGGCAAGTTCACTTAATAAGAGGAAAGATTATTTGAATTGATACTTAGGGTGTGAGGTAACAATTTGGAGAGCACCCAGTAAAGTGTGGGGGGAAAACTGTAGGTTAATTTAAAGACTTCATTCTTGAAATACAAGGATGGCAGTAGAGTTTGATTTGATGAATGGGAAGGAGAAAGCACAGAGGGGCCAGATAAAAGGGAAGAGAGAGAGAGGAGAAAAGCTTGAGAAGAATAATGTGTTCAGGAGGTGACGGAGGCAGGAACAGTAATACTTAAGGGGGCACCTGGACACGTCTTTGAATGAGCGAGGCATGGAGACTAATTAAATTCATGGAAGCAATTGGAATCGGTTATACACGGGCATGATGGAGAGTATAGATTTGGTGGGCTGGAAGGCTGCCTTCCATGCTGTGCAAGTTCTATGACTACACCGAAGAGTACTGGCAGTCCCTGGGCCAAGAATTCCTGATTTACGGACTTAATGCCCCATATAAGAACAAGATCCCATAATGCAATTAAATTAAAAAGTCTGCCTATGTATCAAAGTTCATTCCTCTTCCTCCACTTTCAGTAATCATTTTTTAAACCAATTTTATGTGTATTTGATGCCATTCATTACAATATATGAAGGTACAGTCATAACATTGAGGGGCTTTTCTGCATCTTCCAACGTACAGAAATGGAAAAGGGGGTAATGTTGAAAAATCTGCCTACAATTTGTTCTGATTAATAGAATATCTTTTGTATTTTTACAGAGGATCAGTTGCCTCATGGTTTCCCCACTATTGACATGGGCCCTCAGCTGAAAGTAGTGGAACGGACCCGCACAGCTACAATGCTCTGTGCTGCCAGTGGGAACCCAGATCCAGAAATAACATGGTTCAAGGACTTCCTACCAGTGGACACAAGTAACAGCAATGGGCGAATTAAACAGCTCAGATCAGGTAGGATGCTTTTAATATCAGCTTTATTTTAGGCAACATAGTAATTTGGAGGTTCATGCTTTAGCAACATCTGAATTGGTATTTTATTTTTGTAATTGTATTTAATCAGTTTACTGGTATATTTTGATTTTTAAAAAAACGTATCTTGTTACAGCCCATGAACTAGACTGGTTTACTAGACAGTCTATTAGGGTCTACACAGTGTTGCTGTCATTTGATTTTGTGTACAGTAAAAGTAAGCTGTAAAAAATGTCCAAACAAGAGTAAAGTATGTTTATCTCTGGTCCAGCTAATAAATGGTAGTAATCAGTACTGATTTAATTGAGTCTGGATATCAGGAATTAAGTTTGTTTTATCAGTTGGTAGTTACATTGTACTTTGCATATAAAAACCAATATTGTATAAACAGGAAATGGTAGATAACAGATGGATAAGTCATATTCTATTCAATTTTGGGAATCAGTGGGAAGTCTTATCACCATGTTTGAATACATATACAAGATGCTAAGAAATCTATGGACCATTGTAAATGTGCATGCTCTCACCATGTTGGAATATTCCTGCATTCTACTTGCTCACTTCACCAAGTGGAATAAAGAAATGTTCCTACTGGGAAGTGTTTGTGTGTACGTTGATGTGACTTTCTGATACCACAATCCCACATAACTGAGTCTGCATGAAGATAGTATTTAATTTTAATCTGTAAAAGCTGCAGTTTACCATCAGCTATGGTAAATAGCACATTCTTCCTCTTTTGGAATTTTGAGTTTAGAATTATTCGGAGACCTGTTTGACAAAATCAGTAAAGGATCCCCTTAGCAAGCCAGTACAGCAAGGCAATCATCAGCAATTATTCACAGTGCTGATAATAGTAATAATACAGAGAACTGACTTGCTTCCAAATCTTAATTGCTAGGCATATCCTTTCAGAATCATATTTTACAATCATGCCTCATTACACTAGGGATTAGGAATCCCAATGAATTCTATAAATTGGAGGCTGCTTAAATACCACTGGCCCAACCAAATGGAATAATGTATGATTTGAAAAGACCTAAGAGTAGGCTGAGTTCACATTGGAAGAGGGAACTCTAGAAAAAACACTCATAACTGAAACTGACCATTCTGGCCAGCTAGTTTTTGCCAATATTTTTGATCCATACTATTTTCCTTTGGTCTTAGTACTTTTAATTCTATCAGCATATCCTTCTGTTCTTTCCTCTTTCGTGTTGACTAGCTTTCCCCAAAATGCTCCTATCCTATTTGCCTTGGTTACTTCTTGTGGTTGAGCAATTCACATTATTGGCTCAGGTGAAGAAGTATCTCTTGAGTTCCTATACTGGAATTGTCAGAATCCATCCTTATGTTTATGACCTCTACTTACAATTCCTCTACAACAGCCCTATCACAATCTGTCATCATTTGATAGAACTCAATTACATAAACCCCTCAACCTTCTCTTTTCCAGAGAAAAGAGCTTCAGCCTTTCCTGATATATCCACTCAGTTCCAGTATCATCCTTGTGAATCTTTTTTGCACCTTCTCCAATGCTGCTGTATCCTTTCCATTAATACAGGCTAGAAATTATGCATTATATTTTTCTTGGTTTCACAGCAGTTTTACCCAATTTCTGCTGTTCAGTTCTATATCCAAAGATTTCAGAACATGTGCATGAATGCAGTTTTAAAAAGTTAAGAAGATCTGTAAATTGTTTGGAAATAAAAATACAATTTCAAAGGAAATGGAGTAAATTACAATACTAAAAATCTTCAGCTGATAATTTTGGTCATCCTGTTATAGGAAAGTTATCATTAAACTGGAAAGATTGTAAAGAAGATATGAGGATGCCGCCAGCACTTGAGCATATGAGTTACAGGGAGAGCTTGACGAGGTTAAGACTTTATTTCTTGGAATATGGGGAAATTGAGGGGTGACCTTATAGATGTGTATAAAATCATGAGGACAGAGATTGGGGGAATGCATGTAGTCTTTTTCCTTGGGCATTTAAGGTGAGAAATAAAAGATTTAACAGTGACCTGAGGGCAGCTTCTTCACACAGAGGATGGTATGTATTTGGAATGAGCTGCTGGAGATGTGATTGAGACAGGTACAATAATAACATTTAAAAGATATTTGGATAAGAGTATTCGGATAGAAGAGGTTTAGAGGGGGGGGGGAGAGAGAGAGATTTGACTAACTTAGATTGGCACCATGGTTGGCATGGATGAAGTTGTGTGAAAGGGCACATTTCTATGCTGTATTACTCCCTGACTATAGAAAACATTAAAGAAGGATACCAAAAAGAGATAATGAAACAGACTCAGAAACTTTAAATAGTAACAGGAAAAGATCATGCTAAATATACTAAATATGAGTACTAAATATGCCTTGGGTCTTTTGTTTTTAGACTCTACAAGTTCATCCCTCAATCTCCCATGTTCCAAAGAATAATGACTTAGCCTGGCCAGCCTCTCCCTGTAATTCAGGCCCCAGATGACTGATAGCAGCCACTGTATTATCTGATTTCAAGAAGAGAGACAAAGTGGTAGCATCTTTAAGCTTTGGTGAAAGTAATAGAGAACAAGTGGGGATTTCTAATAGAGAAATTAGAAATGGCCACTTCCACTTTCAGAATAGGAAATTGTGCTTAACAAATCTAATAAAATGCTCTGTGGAAGCAATAGATATGACAGATACGAGTAAAACAATGCATATGATGTTAACAGAGGCTTTAATAAGTTAGAGAAGTTTTATTGTAGAAAATAACATTTAGAAATTTAGAACAAAGGTGAAAATTGAATTAACATTTTGGAAAGAGGATGTTGTAAAATGACATTGAGGATAGTTTGGCTGATTGCTTAGAAACTGAAAACTTTATTAGCATACTGTTCTTGGCCTCCATCTATGCACTGGACATGTACATAATTTTGATTGCAAAGTTGTTAGTGTATTCAGATATTTGAAGAATGATTTGTATTACTCCCACTTCCTAATGTAATGATGATAGCTGTTGAAGAGATTATCCAGATATCATATAAATGTGGTTAGCGTTTTATCCTCTACATTTTCCTAAAGCAATCAGTTCAACACCTGACCAACTCTTGAAGCAAATTTTGTTCTGCTCTCCCCTTTTAACTGAGTTGAAATGCTTTCTAATTATTGACCTCCACATCAAGGGAAAAAAAAATCTCCTTTGCCTTGTCTACGTCACTTATTATTCTGTATATTTTAGTTAATCTCTCCTTGGTCTCCTTTGTTACCGTAAAAACAATCCAACATAGTCCCTCTTGCTCACTACAGTTCTTCAGCTCACACGTTCATAGATCTGAACAACCTCTGAAATGTTGTTCCTTCATTCCTATGTTATATCGAATGATACTATATACATATTTTCTCTATCTAGCTTTTTATATAACTGTAGTATAATTTCCAGATTCTTGGCCAAACTAAGAATAGCAAGAATACCTTATGCCTTCTTGATCACCTTCTTTTACCTTCAAGGATCTGTCGACACCTATTTCTAACTCAAGATGTCTTTGTTCCTCTACCTTGACATTCATTGCATTTTCCCTGACAATGTTTTCCCTCTGACAAAGCAATAAAAAATTGCCTGATATGAACGAGTATCAACTTGAAAACCAAAAAAATGGTGCTTTCTATTTGCAAAATAGGTGATTAAATGGAATTCAATACAAACTTTTTAAAATTATCAAAGTTCGGTGGAGTAGATTAAAACAAAATGTTTCCAGTGAATGCAAGGGTACAAATTGACAATATTAATAAAATTTAGACCCCTGAATTAGAAAAACCTTCTTATACGCACACTTGGAAGTCAATAGGATACTCAGTCTCTAAAGCAACATCCAGCCCTAGAAGTTTCCCACTCTGCTGCCATTGAAGAAATTCTGTTAATATGCATTCAAAGGAAATAGAAATAACGGTATCTGAGACTAATACTATTCCTCAATCCAATCAGTAGGAACTGGTTTGTTCAAATAACGCATTTAGGTAGTATACTTTTCATACAATTATATGCACTATGAGTAAGAAAAAAATGCTTATTGTAGAAGAATTTCACGACACATGCCGGTGATAATAATTCTGATTCTGAACACGTAAAATAGCATGGATTGCATTTTAAAATTTGCTTATCATTATCCTATCAAATGGGACAATGTGACAACCACCAGATTTTTAATATTTCAACCTGTGATTTTTGAGTTTTGCTAGCAAAAATGGTGCCCGCATTGGAAGTTAATAGAAATTCATAATTTTGATTATGCATAATTATGAACTTGAAGTGAAAATAAAAAGTTTGAAGATTAGCTCATAGTTCCTGAGTTGCTGATAAAGGGAAGATTATTTGGTGAAGCCAAACAGATCAGTTGCTGAAAAACAGAAATAATTTTCTACAAAGGAAGTTCTTGAAGAGGTGATAATTTGAAAGCTTATGTGCTTCAAGATTAGTTACAGCTGCTTTCTTGAGAGGAAGAAAATCTTACCCAATTCAGATGCATTAACTGGCTTTGAGCATCCTTGTTATTGCCAAAGATTGGAACCAAAGTAAGTAGTGGGATTGATGGTAATAGTTCCTTAATTTTAAACTATCTGTTATATTACTACATTATATCACTCTTGGTTTGTTTGGGAGTAACTTGTAATATTTAGATATATTTAATATTTTTGAAAACTGTGCAGTAAATTAACTACTCATTCTGAGTGTTTGGTATTGTAGAGACATAGAGAATGCACTCTGCCCTGTTTGAATAGTCAGTACCTTTGGACTACCAGGAGAAACCTGAGCAATCACAGTCAGTTATTAGCTCCAAAAATGAAATGGACAGATTCATCTGACAGTTAAAGTTCAGCACCAGTTTCCTGCACCTTCATATTGTGCTCATGTGATTACGTGATGTATTGACTTCTGTTTCCAGAGGGCAGAGGATGAATTTTCACCAGTATTTGCCTTTGTAGAAAAGTATTTAGCTTATTCAAGTTAACTGCAATTGTAACATTGGGCACTAATCTTAAAGGCTTAAAGGCTTTGTTGTAATTTTCAGTTAATCAATAGAGCAATGTCATATCTGTGTGTTAAACCAGCCATCAATTATTATTGATAATTACAAACAATTTGTTTTAACATGTTAGGAGCAGAAAGTAATCGAAATTCTCTTCAGATTGGTCAGATGTATTGTTGTTTGAAATTACTTGATAGCAAAATGTTTAATCTGTCTTAGGGTTGAGAACCAGATCATAAATTGTCATAAGATCTTGTGTATATCCTTAAGGCCTTTTAAATAAATTACAAGTTGATGGATTGGATAATAATAATTGTAAAGTAAGAATAGTAATGCTTTCCAAGTTCCTTACCTGTACGAGTTAAAAATAATGTGTCACAGAAAGCCCTCTCTTATCCCAAGTGAGTATGCACACCACATATAGAAACATAGAAAACCTACAGCACAGTACAGGCCCTTCGGCCCACAATACTATGCTGAACACGTACTTAGAAATTACCTAGAGTTACCCATAGCCGTCTATTTTCCTAAGCTCCATGTACCTATCCAAGAATCTCCTAAAATACCCTATTGTATCCGCCTCCACCACTGTGACTGGCAGGCCATGCCACGCAGTCACCATTCTCTGTGTTATAAAAAAAACTTACCCCAATACCTCCTCTTGTACCTACTTCCAAGCACCTTAAAACTGTGCCTTGTTGTATTAGCCATTTCAGCCCTGGGAAAAAGCTTCTGACTATCAATGCCTCTCATCATCTTATACACCTCTATCAGGTCACCTCTCATCCTCCACTGTTCCAAGGACATCCAGTTAATGGTTAGTTTTTCACTAGCTGGAGAAGAAGGCTGTGAAATTCATTTGCACAACACTGGAAATTGGCTTACGGATAAAACATGCGTTGATAAATTTTGCCCATGTTTTTGTGTAAGTTGACATTACACAATGAGGATGGACTTTGCTTTGACACATTTGTATATCCCATCCTACTAATTGCATTATTGTAGTTAGTCCGACAAAAATAGGAGGGTGATAGTGATCCCAAGATTTTCAATCACATTTGTCTGAAATTACTGGTGCTGATCTTTCACAGAAACAAGAGTTTTTATACTGCTTACACTCAATTTTTAAAAAAAGAAAATGGAGCATTATTTCTTTAAATCGCAGCTAGCATGTTGAGTAAGTTGACTGATCTAAACTGGGATTCAGTCACCACACCCGGATGATTTCAAGAAAATTGCTTCTCAAAAATTTGTAACTAGAAGTGCCAAAGGAAATCCTACAGGAAGAAAAGTCGCACATTAATTATCAGATGAAAAATGAATAATAAACTGTTCAAAATTGGAAAAAGGCTGCCAGAGAGACATCTATAAGGACACAATGACTTCTATGAATGCCAACATTTCTGGAAACCCTGTATCAAAATCAATGTTTCCCCATTCTGCTGGTAGAGCTATTCTTGACTTATGAAATGCAAGGTGTGTGTGTCACATTTTAGCAGAAATACCCTGGAAGGATCCTGATGACAGGTCTCAATTAAGAACAGAGCGTACACTTCAGTTTATTTGCTAGCTCTCGGGAATCGGTCTCTCCACCTCTAAGTTTCGTGTCTGAATTTGAAGTTGTACCCTGCATTTTTAATGCAAATACTTGACCTTACAAAATTTATGGAGAAGCTCCAAATTCAGATTTGCTATATCACTGCTAATTACTGCTGCAGTATTGGAAATGGAAACAAAAAATAATGGCCAAAATCACTCAGTAGATATCTTTGGAAGGAGAGACAGAATTATTGCTGTAGGTTGAATATCCTTCATCAGAACTGGAAATGTGATAAAACAAGTTAGGTTTAAGTTGCAGAGGACTGGGCAAAGTGAGTTGGAATGAATAATGGGAATATCTCTTAGGGGCTGAGGCAGGGCTTTCCACTTTAGTAAGCTGTTTACAAAGTCACCTGGATGATAAGATTAATTATAGCAATTAGAGAGAGAAAACAGAAGGGGCAGGTCAAAGCCATGCAATGCAGGTTGGAACCATTTTGGAGAACTGAAATTGAAAGGAGAGAATATTGGAATACCCAACAGATTAAACAGTGGATGAGGACAGAGTCAAATGTGTTAATAATGAAGATGGATAGTCTTACAGCAGGACTAGATGGTTATAATACAAACAAAAAAAACAGTAATCTGAAACTAGAATTCAGAAAGAGTGCCTATCTATCTGTGACCAGCTGTACACTAAATATTAGTATTCTTAGAAATGAAACCTGAAAATGAACAACTGTGAATTGTTGTAAATGCTAACAATTTATTTCAGTTATGTAAAATTGTTTCAAATTGTTTTGTGCACAATAGGAGAAAAAGTTAGAAATTGGTGATTTGTGAATTGCACTTAAATGTTGTACTGTGTCCTTTTAAGTTTACTGAATCTCTGCAGGTAACTGATACGCAGACTTATGCAAAATGCCATTTTTCTTAGTAAAGGCCATGTGATCATTAACTTTTATAGCACTTGATTGAGAAAAAGGGGCTTTGATTATCCATTGTGCCAAATAAATTCGTACAAGTATATCTTGAGTTGAGATCCAAGCATTCAATATAAAGTTATGAACCACCTGTATTAAATCCTTATCTATCAGTAGCTTTAAAGGCTCACAAGGCACTGTGTGTCCTATTTAATTCTGTTTTCTGTCTCTCAGTTGAACTTCTCAGAATCCTTTGGTAAGTGCTTGGTGTTCAGAATGCAGTTTGCATAAAAGCAGTGGTGCATGGCATTCTTCTACTAACTGAGGCATACACATTCACCCACCATGTCTCTCATAACAAGCTCCTTGTAATAACATAAAATATTATCTAATGAGCCCTGACCAAATGATACATTGTTCTTGCTGTCCAAGAAAAGGTTTAAAAATTATGCAATGGTTGAAGTGTTTTAATAAAAAATTATGAAAGAACATGAACCTTTTTCCCTGTTATTCCACCTGCAGCACACTGCTCTCTGTATGAGTTAACTAGCAGAAGACTGATTGTTAATTCAGAACTTGGAGAAGTCCAGGCACTTACATGGATGCTGCACTGTTGAGAACAGCTTTACTAACCTTCCTAAGAAATTGCTCTGACTTGTTATTTTGCATCAACCCTTTCTGTCGCTGAGAAATAAATATATATATTTACTATATATAACAAAAAATCTAATTCTTTCCTGTTTCTTTCAGTTCTCTTTATTTTTTTTGTTTTCTCCTCTGTGTACTAACATTTCTCTTTAATCTTATTTGCATTCAAATTACCTCACCAGGTGGTACACCAATCAGAGGTAAGAATGCTGAACGTGCTCAGAATCATCATCCACACCCCATTTCCCCTTACCCCAATGTTCTCATTTCCTTGCATTCTCTTGGCCCCGACACTTTACTTTTTGCCTATTCATCCCCTTATCTCATTCTTAAACCCTGACCCCATCTGTTTATACTCCAGCGTGCAGTGGCTTTTGTTTCCTATTGTTTTAATACTTTTTACACAAAATGGACACAAGTTATCATTTGTCAGAACCACTTAATCACTCAAATAAAATCTGATGAACATGTGTTTTTAATTTTTAAGATGTACAATACCAAATACTATTCTTGTATGTAGGAACTTAATGTCTCCAGGAGGACTGACCATTATGAAATAAAAACAATTCAACAAATAACTGCAACATTTTATGCCTTAAGTGGCCCAGTTTTAAAACATTTTTCTGTGACATTTGCATTCTGATTGGCTAACTGTTATGTCATTGTCTGATGCATATCAATAATAATTTGTGTTACCAATTCAACTTTATTTTTATTCTTAGCGATTAAGGCAAAAACAGTGTGGTACAGGTAAATTCACATATGTTAATTTCAGATTTTAAAGTTGGTCCATTTGCTAGTTTCAAAGTACAGATAAATCAGAACTAAATTAATTCGAGATCTGAGAAAAGAGCCTGTCTTTCCACTCGGAGTTTTTTAAAAATAAAAAAGTGACAGTAGATCTGCTGCTTGGTTTCACCGTGATGGTGAAGCCTTTTTACCTTCTGGATTGGTACTAGTCTTATCTTTTCACTCGTATTTTGTAATTTAAAATAGACTCAAGAACATGGTCAGTTTTGAAAATGTGGCAACAATAATGTTAACTATGAAATTAAGAGCTTGATGGTTTAATAGTTCATGCATTATAAGATCTGTGTCATAAAGAGAAGAGACACACCTGTTTTGCTAGTATACTCACTTTTTGAAGTATACACAAAATAACTAAAGTTTGGTTTTACCTTAAATTACTTACCTAGACTGTTTCATCAGACAACAGCTCTCCAGGCTCCACAATTTACACCATCTGTGAGAACAAACATTTTACAAGTCTAGTGCACTAAATGAGACCATTAGTTAAAATAAAATAATCCAGTTTTTATTATTGTACTCATTTACATATTGCTCACTGTGGGACATTTATTTAACATGATGTATACACAACTTGGCTTCTGCAATCCACTAGAATCTCCAAATTTCCTTTGTCTACGTTAGAATGAGAATCAGAATCAGGTTTATTATCACCAGCATGTGTTATGAAATTTGTTAACTTAGCAGCAGCAGTTTGATGCAATACATAATATGGAAGAAATAATAATAAATAAATCAATTACAGTATATGTATATTGAATAGATTAAAAATTGCAAAAAAAAAGAAATAACATATATTTAAAAAGTGAGGGAGTGTTCAAGGGTTCAGTGTCCATTTAGGAATCAGATGGCAGAGGGGAAGAAGCTGTTCCTCAATTGCTTCAATGGATTGTCTTCAGTAGATGCACATAAAATAAATATTGTAGCCTTTCTATAATTAGGATAAAAACTATTAAAAGGAATGCCAAGAATTCTTCAAAGGATTTATACCAAACCAAAGAGCTATAAAGAGATAAGTGATTAGGAAGTGAAATGTTTTCATTGAGGTTAAATAAGGGTTAATCAAATTATTGTAACTAAATGAAGTATAGAGTAAAACAATATTTACATATAACATAAATTTGAAAACAATCAGAGGAATAACTAGAGATTTGATTTTTTTTCTTAAGCAGTGGCTTGATAAAATGGTATATTCACTGATGACAGAGAGGTAAACAGTGAATAATAATTGCAAGCATGTTAATCAGTAATTGAAAATCAAGCATTTTGAAAGGACAGTATAAAAGAGGACAAGCCATTCCAAGTGCTAACAATGTGGGACAGATACTTGAACTGACTATAAGTTTCTAAAATAATTTTTGAAATCCCCCACACACACACACACACCTTGCACCAAAGTCCTGCTTTAAAACCATTTCGATGTTTATGGATGCCTTGCTTCCAGCACATTCTATAATTAAATGTGAATAATTGCACAGTTTGTAAATCATTACTTTTAGCTACCTTCATTAAGGCACAGTTTAACTGGTTTACAATAATTCTTGTGCTAACATGGTTTCATAATAGATTGCCCATCCAAAATATATCTAATATTTGTCATATATCAGCAAAAATACAGCCAGCAAGTTTATGTACCAAATTGTAATGTGAATATCACAACTCCAGTAACCCCCAGGCAGCATCTGGACAAAACTGCATATCTGAGGAGGACCTGCTTCATACCTATTCTACAGTTTTGAGGTCAAGAAATAGTGTTCCACCTCCTGGTGACATTAAAGTATCTAGGCATTGGAGCCATTTAACCATCATTTGCATAGCATTGCCAATAAATCATTCATTTCATTTAAATCATTAAACTATTTATATTATTAATACATTGATATATACTTTATATGAATTAAAAGAGTAGGTCTGTTTCAATTAAGAAATATTACAGTATAAAGAAATGTATTGGTAGAACTGTCATAGTAATAATCTAGACTGTTAATGTGCTATAAAGTGTGTTATTGTAAAACTAAATGGTACCAGTAAATAAATTAAGAGTGACAAATACTCTCCTGTGAATTTGCAGGTACTTTAACAGTGCTTTTAACATGCCTAAAAGTTGCTATCATTGTTTTAGAAGTTGCAGTATCTTTATGTAGTATCCATGCAAAGAAAAAGTGGTTAACATCTCAGAAGTTGGACAGTACAGTAGTTCTGTCCTTTAAAACAAATCAAAGAAATCACACACCTAATTAGAGTGGATGCTGGTTAATTGGGACACATTGGGACCAGTAAATTTTGACCCAATTAAAGCAGCTGCCCCAGTTAGCCAAAATTTAATGGAAGCGGTTAAAAAGGTATAAAAAAAAGATACTGTTTAACTGAATAACAAATTATGTATTTAAATGAAAAGCAGAACAAATTTGGACACTATCAATACTAACTACTACAGTACTACAAAGCTATGTATTAGTTCCTAATAGTTATCAGTGGAGGAATTAATCCAGTGTATGCTGCTGTGTTCTTTTGATTGACTGTAAATGAACAAAATAGGTGCAGGCACCTAGTGCAGATAATGGACTGCCTTCATATAATCCTTTTGATGATTGCATCCTCCAAATCTTCATTTTTATTGCAACATTCAAGATGATTGCTGATACCTTCAAATTCTTTGTAATTCCTAACTTGTTGAAGTAGTAAAATCATTTCATTTTCACTCTTGGCTGTTTCTGGCATCTCCAGGCTTGAATGCTTGAAACTGCACTGAGTAAAACAGTTCTGAATTGTCTTACTGCTTATTTCTCACCAACTATAAATGAAAGAAATCATTGCGTTTTGGGCATAAGCATGTGCGACTGCCACTATTTTAAAACTGTACACTCTAAACAAGTTGTAGTCTCTAAATGTATGTGACTGGCCCTAGTTAAAAGCTGTTTGGCACCAGGCCCTGTTTCTAATTAAGCAGCATGGTGTCCCATGTAAATAAAGGGAATTCTGGGTAATTTTAATTAATTTATGTTCTTTGAGTTGGCCCAAGTAAATGGCTGCCCCAAATAACAAGAATCCACTGTACATGGTGTATTTGTGGCTTTATATAACCTCAGAGATACTAAGCCAATTTTCTTGTTGAACATGGATTTAGACAGAAATAATAATTGTGCATATTTCTATGAAGAGCAAATATTTCATGTTAATTGCAGTGACAAACCATTAGTAAAGATTTTCTGCTTATAATGTAGTGTTTGATATAGTACAGTGCAGTACAAACCCTTCAATCCATAATATCGTGCAAACCTTTTAACCTATTCTAAGATCGCATGAACCCCTGCCTCCCACATGTTCCTCCATTTTTCTTTCATCCATGTGCCCATCCAAGAGTCTCTTAAATGTCCCTAGTGTGTTTGCCTCTACCACCAATCCCTGGTGATGCATTCCACGCACCCACCATTTTCTGTAAAACTACTATTTCTGACATCACCTTAAAATTATGCCCTCTTGTATTATCCATTTCCGTCCTTGATAAACAATCTCTGGCGGTCTTCTCTATTTATTCCTCTTATCATCTTATACACCTTTATAAAGTCACCTCTCATCTTCCTTCGCTCCAAAGAAAAAAGCCTTAGCTTGCTCAACCTATCCTCATAAGGCATGCTCTCCAATCCAGGAAGCATCTTGGTAAATATCTGCACCTTTTTTCCCTTCCTTTCCATCCAGAGGTGACCACAACCAAATGCAGTATCCCAAGCATGGTCTAACTTAGAATTTTTATAGAGCTCAAAATTAACTTGAATCCCATATCACCACTACTTTGCTCTTCTCCGTCCTTTCCCTTTTGAGCCACAGAGCCAGACACAGCGCGTGAGACCTGGTCGCTGCAATGTCCCCCCCAACAGCACGGAAAGCGGCATTTTGTTATTGAAGGGAATGGTCACAGAGCTACTTCGCACTATTTGCCCATTCCCTTTCATTCACCTGACAGTCAGTCAGCTACCTGCTTACCTCCCAGAAGCTGCTATCTAAAACCTCATTACTATTCCAAATGAGCCGAAGGTCGACCAGCTTCAACTTCAGTTCCCTAACAAGGCCTGGAAGGAGCTGCACCCAGATTCATTTCTCATACAGGTAGCAATCAAAGAGACTAGAGGCCTAAACAGTATCTGAAGTTTCTAATTCCAATTTATTGGAATAATAATCCTAATCCTGGATGTCACCACTTTCATCTTGTTAATACCTGAACACGCATTTACCCATTAAAAAGCTCAAAATATTTAAACAGGAAGATAATGAATGTCAGCATCTTGTTTGTTTTCCAGTGTGGGTATGGTTAAACTTTAGTGGGAAAAGATTGAGGGATAATGAAGTAGTTCATTTCTTACCAGGTTTTCATTTTTTTTTTAAATTAAAATTTAAACCAGCCAGAGTTCTGTAAATGACAGCTCCCCATCACTGTTGGCTAAGAAATCCTCTGTAAAATTATTTGAGATCCATGTGCATTCATTTCTCAAAAAATTGCAGATTGGTTAAAACTCTGGCAACCTTTAAATGTAAGGTGGTTAATTAGGGAACTATTGTCTCATTGATGCTATTTGATGTTTTAAACAGCAACAGCATTTGTTTTACCATGATTTTTGAGCCTGTCTGCAGACAGAAAGAGCTCTTTGCTTCATATTCCTTGATGGCCATTAAAATGGCTCATTGATCACAAATACTTAATTTACTGTGAACTCACGAGTATCATATATTGCTCAAATGACACTTTCTATGTGCATCTGAGGGTGCATGACATATGAACGTTTTAATTATTTTAACAAGGTAACCACAACAGAGGTGTTGGTGGACTATATAAACTAAAAAAGAAAATCTTAAATGCACATTCAGAGAAAGAATCCAAAGTAATGTTGTATCTTGTTATGGATAGACATTTATGCTGATGCGTCAAGTTTGTTTCTCAGATTTGGTCCTTCTTACTCTTTTCTAGAAGAGTTTGATTTCTCTTATGTAAATACACCCTGTAGGATACTACCTTTGGATACTGCAACATGTTCCCAAATATTTTGAGTTGTAAGTCAAATTGGGATGTCAAAAATGAACCTGAGGCAAAATATGTTTAGATATGTTTCTGTAATGATTCCTAGATGTTACTTAATTCAGTTCTGACCTACTAAATTGGTATCTGTTTGAAATATTTGCATTTTATTTTAAGCTTTGTTTCAGTCGGGGAGCTCTTAGCAGCATTCTGTTGGTCAACATCTCTGCCAGTTTAGACCTGTAGTATCTTGTACTTTACTATTCAGTTAGAAAAATATGTTTTACTACGTCTCTCAATTTGCCTATCTCTTTTGAATTTCTAAAATTGTGAGGTTAGATTCTGCAAAACATTTAAGACCAACCAGACCAAAGTGGCATAATAATTTGTGTTCACAAAGATTTTCTTATATTTTCATACTAATTTTGCACATATGCAATATTTGGAATATATTTTATCTCCTAAAGCTACAGATTCCTTTTTGTTCCATTTTAAAACTAAGTAAGACTAATAATTGATACCAGTTTATAAAATCTACAAAGCAATCTGCATTGCTAATAGCACATATAGCATACTGCACAAGAACAACTATCTTTCAGTTTGTGCAAGATACTCTGTTCTGAATTAATTACTTACCTCTAAATTTCAAAAAAGGAGGGAAGCAACCAAGTTGTATGCTAGATTTTAGTTTCACAGCCCTCTCCTACAAACAAATAATTTTGCTATTGCTTGTCTTTTCTTACACATTCGTCTCTTCCCTATCTTTGGTTAAAGTGCATAACCAAACAAAAACACCCCAAAACTTTTGTTTGCAGTTAAGATAGAAACTACTGTTACGAACCCCGTAACTTGGTCACTTACCAGCAAAGATAGAGAAGTCCGTTGAAGTCTGATGGTACTATTTTTAACAGTATTTATTAGTAAAAATACACAAAAATAATATCAATGCAAACATACAGATAATATACGTCATCAATACTAAATCTAAAAGTGCGGGTATAATAATGATCAATAAGAAATAACTCTATCATTGTCTGGGGATAATGTATTGTCCGACGGAAATATAAAAGTCACTCAGTTCATTCAGGCTGCAGCCTTTGGTTGGAGTCGAGAGAGATTTTAGAAACTTGCCAGCTTTTCCTTTTTATGATGTCGATCCTTCGAAATTTCGTTGGTGTGTCCTCTTCTTTAGCTAAGCCGTTCTTCCGTGGTAAGCCCGCCAATTCCTAGGCAAATGGAAAAGGACGCACGCGGGCCCCACCGGCTGTCGCTATTAAATGCTGTCACGGGATTTCTAGTGTTTCTCCTGGTGCGTCTGAAGGGGTTGTTCCCCAGACCCTCTTTTATCCTTACTCACGGGGTCTCAGATGTCAATCAGGTTGGGATGATGCAATCCCTCAACCAGCCCACTCTGGTCATTCCCTGAGGGCTTCAATGAATAGTACAGTACTCAATACACAATTCCGTCTCCAAGAGACAATGGCCGTTATCAATGGTTCTGCCTTTCTGGGGCCAGGACACATTCCAAAACCTGTGTATTCTGGACGTCTCTCATTTCCTGGGTCCCAGACCCGAATTAATAGCGATCTTGCGATTCTCGAAAAGGAGGGGGCTACTTTGTACCCTTCGGCCCCTCAGAGTTGTGGCACATTCGTAACACTACAATAGGATTTAATTTTCAGCGCGTACAATACAACTTCAAAAAAGATTCCACAGCTTAGGGAGGGTGAATAATGATCATTTTATTTATCTTTTTATAATGATCATTTAAAAATATTATAATTAAGATTAGCCTGCTGATTTGAGAGATTTACCAGTTTAATTATCTTACATAGCCAGAAAGTTTCACACAAAACATTTTGTAATAAAGTAATATATTTTTAAAATAAGAAATTGCAGTTACTCCTGGGGAAATATCCCAGAACAGAGTTATCTTCCCACATGAAGTAGAACTCCATGACCTATTAGAATTTCCTTTTACTGTTATCAAACAATTTAAATTGTCATAAGATGTTGAAATTCCTTCATATTTTGTACAAAAGAAATCATAAAACTATCTAAAATGGTGACTGCTTTCTGCTGATTAAGTCTGGCCAATCCCGAGGGTCTGACTCAGCCAAATTTCTAATGCGTAAACTCAGTATTTTGTTATATTAGCTACATTTTCTTAAAAAAAATTATTATAAGGAACTATAATCCCATTCAGCAGAGCAAGCCTGCATCTTGTAAATAAATTGGTTATCCTTGTTTTGTATTGCTGATATTTTGTTTTCTAAAAAACAAAAATGTGTCCACGCAGATGCAGTTAAAATGTTTTCAAGATTGTGATGATTTAAACTGTGAATATTTAGTTTTATTCAGTATATTTTTCTTTATATTAAACATGACAGCATATAGAAAATTATACATCATGACATGAAGGTACTTTTAGGCAAATTTTTCTTAAGGTAACTTTTTAAAAAATCAACATCCAATTAAATTATTGAACACAAACTGGTCGTTACACTGCTGATTGTTGCATTAGAATAATCATACAAGCTTTCTCAGTAGCTGAGTAAGGAGTGGAATATCCATCGTATGTTTCATTTCATCATTTTCCTTTCGGTTAGTCCTGACGAAGGGTCTCGGCCCGAAACGTCCACAGTGCTTCTCCCTATCGATGCTGCCCAGCCTGCTGTGTTCCACCAGCATTTTGTGTGTGTTATATGTTTCATTAACTTATTTGTCATGTATGGATTGAAGTACCAACTCCACCATGTGCTGTTTGTGTAGAATAAGGTTGAAACACAAGGTATATTAATAAAACTGATTCATGTTTGTTCAGTCAGGTAAGAACTACAACAATATGGAATTCTGAAGCTGGTGGAGGGTTAGTGGAAACAGAGTCCTATTTCAAAGTCATTTCAGTTTCATGAAAGGAGATTTGTACCTTTTAAAGGAGTGTGATCATTGGAAAAAAATCAATTCTTAAAATTTATTTTTCTCCTCACTACATATGCTGAAATCTTTGTAGGTACACACCAGTTAAAAAACTGAAGACAGAGCCCAAGGGTGTAATCAAATATGAATAATATGTCTTCATTTCATTCTTCCACATGTTGGGAGAAGCTCAAAAAGGAGTCCTGATCTTTTGCACTTGTACACCATTATGCTGCACCATATTAATGCCTCAAATATGGATAGCCCGTTGATGGATCAGAAGTGACCCGCATTGTCTGTGTTGTTATACAGGTGCCTTGCAAATTGAGAACAGTGAAGAGTCTGACCAGGGCAAATATGAATGTGTAACAACTAACAGTGCTGGAACACGTTACTCTGCTCCAGCCAACTTGTACGTCAGAGGTAAGAAGCGCATTTCATCTACTTGTCCTACAGTTTTAGCATTCTGCTGTAAATGTAGAGCTTAGTAAGAAATTTTCTGGGCTGGACTGCATTTGGATTCAATAATGAAGATATCATTCAAGATTGAAATTGTGTATTTTATGGGTGAGAATTAGTAACATTTTAAAATCATAAATGTGCTCTAGAAATATCTACTAAAACATCTGTGTAAGTTTGCTTTCTCTTTTCTTAGTAACCAGAGTACTGAGTACCTAAATTAAGAGTGCAGTGTTGCTGCTTTTCTTTTTTTGTGCTTTGTTTTGTCTCCTGAGGTTCTGTTTTAACCAAGGAAGATATGAATGGACGCTTGGTTAGGATACCAGCATATTAAGATCTCCAAACTTTTGTTGGTAATGTAAATGATGAGTAAATTCCACCTAAAGAATTTAAATCTTCCAAAGTGAGTGCATTTGTCACATATTTATTTACAGCATGTAGAAATTTTGGGGGATATTTCCTAACTCAATATGCTTGTTATGTTACTTAATCTTATTGATATAGATAGAACCGTATAAGTTTCACTTAAGTGACCATCATTGCATTTCCTTTATCATTCTCACTACATTGTGACACACAGTCCTGGGGCACAGTCGGAAAACTAAGCTTCAAGCATGTGAGACGACACAACAGTGAAGAAATTAGCATTGATTTTAGACTCCTTACAGCCATGCTTGAAAATGAAAATACAGCACTAGTGTACCGAATAGAGCCCATGAGCACACCTGTCAAGTTTGCAGCTACTTTGGAATTCTGCTTATTGTCTTTGATTTAGGCCGGTGCAGAAGGCACATTCTAAATGACCAGTCTTCTTTTGAAATAGATGTTAATCATACCAGTTCTGGTTGTGTCATATTATTTCTGACAGCAATTAATGATTGTCACTTCCTTATCACATTTAATATTTCACCTCTGGTGTGCTGTTTGTTTCACAGAGTATTTAACAAGTTATCATAGAAATTTCAACCAGTAGCTGTTGCTTTAGATAGATAGATAGATAGATACTTTATTCATCCCCATGGGGAAATTCAACATTTTTTCCAATGTCCCATACACTTGTTGTAGCAAAAACTCATTACATACAATACTTAACTCAGTAATAATATGATATGCATCTAAATCACTAACTCAAAAAGCATTAATAATAGCTTTAAAAAAGTTCTTAAGTCCTGGCAGTTGAATTGTAAAGCCTAATGGCATTGGGGAGTATTGACCTCTTCATCCTGTCTGAGGAGCATTGCATCGACAGTAACCTGTCGCTGAAACTGCTTCTCTGTCTCTGGATGGTGCTATGTAGAGGATGTTCAGGGTTTTCCATAATTGACCGTAGCCTACTCAGCGCCCTTCGCTCAGCTACCGATGATAAACTCTCCAGTACTTTGCCCACGACAGAGCCCGCCTTCCTTATCAGCTTATTAAGACGTGAGGCGTCCTTCTTCTTAATGCTTCCTCCCCAACACGCCACCACAAAGAAGAGGGCGCTCTCAACAACTGACCTATAGAACATCATCAGCATCTCACTGCAGACATTGAATGACGCCAACCTTCTAAGGAAGTACAGTCGACTCTGTGCCTTCCTGCACAAGGCATCTGTGTTGGCAGTCCAGTCTAGCTTCTCGTCCAACTGTACTCCCAGATACTTGTAGGTCTTAACCTGCTCCACACATTCTCCATTAATGATCACTGGCTCCATATGAGGCCTAGATCTCCTAAAGTCCACCACCATCTCCTTGGTCTTGGTGACATTGAGACGCAGGTAGTTTGAGTTGCACCATATCACAAAGTCCTGTATCAGTTTCCTATACTCCTCCTCCTGTCCATTCCTGACACACCCCACTATGGCCGTGTCATCAGCGAACTTCTGCACATGGCAGGACTCCGAGTTATATTGGAAGTCAGATGTGTACAGGGTGAACAGGACCGGAGAGAGTACGGTTCCCTGTGGTGCTCCTGTGCTGCTGACCACTGTGTCAGACCTACAGTCTCCCAACCGCACATACTGAGGTCTATCTGTCAAGTAGTCCACTATCCAATCCACCATGTGAGAGTCTACTCCCATCTCCGTTAGTTTGTGCTTTAAGATCTTGGGCTGGATGGTGTTAAAGGCACTAGAGAAGTCAAGGAATGTAATCCTCACAGCACAACTGACCCCATCTAGGTGAGAGAGTGATTTGTGCAGCAAATACGTGATAGCATCCTCCACTCCCACCTTCTCCTTATATGCAAACTGAAGCGGATCCCGGGCGTGCCTGGTTTGTGGCCTCAGATTCTGTATTATCAGCCGCTCCATGGTCTTCATCACGTGCGACGTCAAGGCAACAGGTCTGAAGTCATTCAACTCCTTTGGTTGTGGTTTCTTTGGTACCGGGACAATACAAGATGTTTTCCACTGTCTGGGTACTCTTCTCTGATCTAGACTCATGTTGAAGATGCGCTGTAGTGGTTCTCCCAGTTCAGTTGCACAGGCCCTCAGTAATAGTATTCTATTTCGGAGAGAAAGAGATGGTTTATTATGTATATTGTCCCATAAATATTATAAGTTAAATGATTAGTTAATCTAACTTGATTGTATTTGTTGAGAGGAAAATGTGTGCCAAAGCATTAAGCAACATTCTTGCTCCAGTTCATACAATGGGATGGAATCTTATGCATTACCAGCAAAGCACTAATGTTAATATCCTAAGTACTGGCATAAACTGTCAGCCTAGTTATGTTCTGAAGTGATTCCATTGTCTTCTGACAGAGACAACAGTGCCTCCTGTGAGTCAAGACTCTCACTAAGCCTTGAGAGTTAACAAGTTTTGATGTCAAATGTGAAAATCCCTTGCTAGCTGGTAATGAATGTACCGAGGAAGTCCATTATTCTGCTGTTGGCAGACCATTCTTTTTGTTCTTGTGTGCATGTCCTGAAGATAGCACTCTTGGCATTTCATTATTGCTTACTTTAAATGTACTTTATAATTCCT
The DNA here is from genome assembly GCF_048418815.1 of Hemitrygon akajei. NCBI lineage: Eukaryota > Metazoa > Chordata > Chondrichthyes > Myliobatiformes > Dasyatidae > Hemitrygon > Hemitrygon akajei. The sequence continues at coordinate 30,671,495 of NC_133135.1, forward strand.
CTTGAGCTCTCTTCTGAATCTTGCTGTCAGTATCTCATTGGAGCTAAATATGTAAAATAAAAGCAGAAACTGCAAGGAATTCCCAGAAGGTCAATTATCCAGCTTCTGTGAAGGGGGAAAATAGCTTGTGATTCAGGTTAATAATTTTTCATCAGAGCAGGGAAAGAGAGATGTCAAGTATGTTGCAAATACTATACAAATATTCTTTTGAAGAAGGGCAAAAAGAATAAAAGAGAAGGTTTGTAATAGGGTGAAGACCAGAGGAGATTGAATGACACAAGTGTAGTGGTACCAGTTGAAAAAGAGTTGTAAAGGTATATAAAATTATCTGAAATTGTTGAACTCAATGTTGGGTCATAAGTGCCAGGACTGAAGATGAGATGCTGACCCTTGAGTATACATTGAACTGTTTGAGACCAATGGTGGATCACAGTAAGAAGAGGATGAAGATTAAAATGTTACGCTCATGGTCACCCCTACAGACTAAAGAGAAATGGTCTGAAAAGTAATATCTGCATTGGTTTCCCAATGTTAGACAAAACATCAAATACAGTAAATTGCTGCTTCACTTGGAAGATAGGATTGCAGGTGACCAAAAAAAAAGGTACTACATTTTCCAAGGTTACATAGAAAGACAATGAAAGGGGGATGTTGGTGGAGGTGGGAGGGTGGAACACAAATGGTCTCATTGGAACAGTGGAGAGGAAAAAATGTGTTCACTGGTCATAACTTCTCACCTTCCACCCTGGCACAAAACAGTGCTCAATATTGATTTCAACAATTTTAGATAAACTACCTTTCCAGTTGTGTTTCTCCAGCAGTCAGTATTTTTTCCTTCCTTTTTTGGTTTCATTCATTTTCTCTGATTTGCCTTTACCACCCTATTTTAGCCAACACTATCACCAATTGAATCATTAACCTTCTCAAGATCTTCACCTGTTTACATTTTCACTTTTATTCTCTCTGCCCTTCATTCTTCTCTTTTTCACTGTAATTTAAAGCTTGCTTCATTTCTAACGTTTCAACTTTCTCTTAGATTCTGCCTGACCTCAGTATTACCAGTGTTTTACGGAACTTCTTTTTCAGATTCCAGAAGCAGCAGTATTTTTGATAAATGTTTTTTGCTGGTAGAGACTTTCAGTCTTCATCTTTGTGCAGATGCAAATTTCTAAACTTGGCGAGTGAGAGAAAGCAGAGTGACATTTAAAATGGTTCTGGCAAATCCCATGATTTGGCAAGAAGAGCTGACCATTTAAACCTCAGTCAAATAAAACCTGCTCACTCTATTGAGGCCCTGAAGATCAAGTGGAAATTGGGATATTTTATTTGTACTGATGTACTGGCAAACAGTGGATTACAGAAGACAGGAGGAACTGCAGGTGCTGGAATCTGGAGCAGCAAATAATATAATGGAAGAACTCAGTGGCTCAGATAGCATCTCTGTGGGGTGTGGGGGGAGGAATTGTTGACACTTTGTTTGAAACCTTGCATCAGAATTCTTCACTGGACCTTAGAGTGAGGTTGAATTACTGGCCAGTCAAACAGCATTTGGTAAGGAAAAAGGGGTTAGCATTTCTGTTTCACTCAATGATTGTTCAAAGAGAAAAATGCCTAGCCAGTAGATGGGTATGGGAAAAAGATGATATGGAAAAAGTTCAGTTTTAAACTGACGTGCAAAAAACGGGCTAATTGCAGCTATTCTCAAAACAATATGTGGATTCTGAAGTCGTTGTGAATATAGAAAAAATAATTTGCATTCTGAACAGTTTCTCTCATCCATTGCAAGAAGTAATCTACCAGAATAACTCAATGGGTCAGGCAGCATCTGTGAGGGTACGAATGGCATATTTTGTGTTTCTACATAATCTGCTGGTTGCTGTTAGGCTTTGCTGTCATCTCCCCAGTATTCCAAGGTGATGCCAGAAATCAGAGATGACACCTGAGTTCTGTTCCCTTCACTGCCAACTTTCCTTATCAATTGTCGTTTGTGTTGGTTTTAACAAGACTTGTAAAAGAATCTCAAGAATGCATAGACTTTGTCACTATGATTTAGGTCCTAGTGGCTTCATTTTGGTGTTTTGTTTATTTACATCTACCAATTCCTAGAAGTCTATTTTTCTAATCTCTCACCTCTCTTCATGCTATTTCAAAGCTTCTCTTATCGAAAGGTGGTTTATGGTACATTTCCATTGCTAGTGGCAATAAACATCAGTGCTATGCTGATCCCATGCCAGTTGAGCTTATAAACTTTCCTGATTCCAGATGCTGTCCATCCTTGCTTTCAAAATCACAGTCATTATCCACACTTCAAAACCCTCAGTCTTTTCTGTAGTCTTCGAATATCTTGTTGCTTTCCAAAGCAGTCAACTTCCAGGATTATCACGATTGTGTCAGAATTTCATCTTTGGCTTTCTCCACATCACAAGAACATCATTAAAAGCATAAACTCCAGCACATCCCATGGATTGAGATTTTGTCTCCTCATCTCTTCTCCCCATGCTGATTATAGCCATTGAAACATTTGACCATGCTACCCTGATCAATATCTCTTTCTTCTTTATTGGACTTGATTGGAAATTGTGGACTGTCTTGCTTAACTTTTAGTGTAATATAGATACCATTGGATGGACTTCTTCAGATCCATAGTCTGGTTCCCTATATTGTATATAGCTTGTCCCAATACATATGTGCCCACTAACTCCTTCGGAACTTTCAATTTACAGGTTCTCATTTCAGAATCAACATTCTTTGCGTTCTGCTCAGCTATTCCTTTTTTCTCACTTGTCCTGCTGTGGTACCCAAATAAGCAACTTTCAAATCACCAACTATTTGCTTAACTAACACAAAGTACACTGCAGATGCTGTGGTCAAATCAACACATACATTGGATGAACTCAGCAGGTCGGGCAGCATCCGTTGAAATGAGCAGTCAACGTTTTGGCCCGAGACCCTTCATCAGGAAATGACCCGAAACGTTGACTGCTCGTTTCGACGGATGCTGCCCGACCTGCTGAGTTCATCCAGCTTGTTGTACGTGTTGATTTGCTTAACTACCTCTGTCTTGATCCTCTGATTTCCTTCTGTCTCCTGTGTTTTTGGTCAGTTACACACAGATTTTCTCATGCATTGTTTTTTTCTTGTCTTTTTTTTAGAATTCTGCTCCTAATCCAATTTTGTTCATCTATCATTTCCACTTGAACAGTACTTTTAAAAAAAAAAATGTCAGCAAATTTCAAGTCACATGCCGGTGATAATAAACCTGATTCTGATCTGTTCTCATAGCTCTGTCTCTGCATTTGATGTATAAGGACAACTTAAGTATAGACTACCACATCCCAAGAGCCTCTCAAAATAATGATCTTTAAGTGTCACATGAACCCAACCTGGCTTCAGGGGTAATCTACTAGCAAAGCATCTCATCACCTGGTCATCCAAAGGCACAATAACCCTGTCTCATTTTCACCCTTTCTTGCTTCTACTGGGTTGTCAGATCTGTGGGGTTGGTATTGTGCAGAAGTCCTGACCAGGGATTTTGGTAAATAACAAGAGACTAGACTTTCATCTTGTAATTCTGAAGTATCCTTATTTAAAATTGTGAGAGCTACACAAATTGGTTTATTTGCAAATTTCCCTGTCATCTGACACTAAGTAAGAAAGAAAGCTGTGGACTAGAAATCAGTGGGCTGATGAGGTGTGCAGGACAATAGTAAGAAAGATTCAGTCCAGGGAAATGTGAGATAATGCATTTGAGAAGAGCAAACAAGGCAAAAATAAGGTAAGTTAAATGTAGAAATACCCGTAGATTCCTGAAGGCAGCAAGAAACATGGTTGATGCAGGTAAGAAGGCATATAGAATGCTTTTATTTATGAATTTAATTGTAGAAAGTAAATACAGTAAATAGCATGATATGCAGATCAAACAGCAGCTAGAGTACTACTCTCTGATTGCCACAATATAGAAAGAGTATTTTGCATGAGAAAGAAGAGAATGATCGACTTTGGCAGGACGGATGAAACAGAAAATCTAATGAAAGGTTAAATAGGTTTTCTTTATAGCAGTGGAAACTGAGAAGATTTGCCAAAACAGTGGATAAATAGATTTCTCTTGAGACTAGGTAAGATTTCTCTAACCGAGTCAGTAACCAGGTACAAAGCGTTTTAGTGTGATGAACAGAAGCAGAAAATATTTTAACCCCGATGATATTTAGTTTCCGTAATACAGTGGCTGAAGAAGTCATAGATGCAGAAATCTTTGTATTATTTAACTCACCTTTTAAACTAAAATGTTGCACACCAAGTGCTGGAAATGGACTAAAACTGGCTAGGTCTTTTTGACTGGTTAAGCCACTGTGGATGATTTGATTTCCTATTTAATATATTTCTGATTCTTTCACATTAAGCCTGGGAATTAATGATGAAGAACGGTTGATTTATTATTGGATTATATCAAATTTGTTAAGCACACCTTATAGTTCAATGGGAATACATTTTGAAGAGGTTTCAAAACCTATATTCTTAGATCTTCATTGAAATTGATCAATTTGTAAATCATGGGGCATACCATTGGTGCCAGGAGAACTGAAAATTGACATTCAGCAGCATTCCCATTAATTTGAAAGGGCATAAGTAATGTCTTATTTTTGAGAAAATGCTTAGAAATAATTGAATCTGCAAATAAAATCAGTTGTAAACATTGCCTGAATACTTAAACTAGTGATGCTGAGCTATTTCAGCCATTCTGTTTCTGTTAAAACCAAGTCCTGAATGAAGTATGAATCATCCTTGTTAAATGAACACTGAAATATTTGTTTTATTGCATTTTTTCCTGTTTTCGCACCCATTTCAAGCTTACAGACCTGTGTCATAACCTTTATCTTGAAATTTCAGTTTTAATATAACTCATCTGACTACAATTAAGGTAACCCAGTTTCAAAGAACAGGATACTTCAGCTGCGTGTTTGTGCATGTATGCATCTGTGTGTGAGTGTTATCACTAATTTCTTTGCACATAACAATATTCTGATCCATGTTGTTTGACTAGAACACAAAGGCAATTTGGTGGGCACTCGTGACAACATTATTGTATTTTGTTCCTTTCTTTTCCTTTTAAAGTATTGCAAATAAGAGAAAGGTTGGGAAGTGAAGTACAGAGTAAAACAGAACAAATAAAGAGAATTGAAACATGTCAAAATGCCAAAACTTGATAAATTTCCAAGTACAATTGAAATTCCAATCATGATTAAAGGCCTGTAAGGTATAGTGCCATTTAGTGACAAATATTGTCAAATTTATTTATGATCACTTTTTATTACTTTTTAAAGCAAGGGATAATATTATAAGTTGGAAAGATCTGTGTGTGTGCTGCCTGATATGCTGTAAGTAAATCCCATTTGCTGAAGTAGTTGCCTCATGTTATTTTTAAACTGTAGAGGTCTACATGGCACTTCCCAGCCCAGAATTAATTAATTTGTGTGTTATTTGAGTATTTCATAACTACTTTCCCTTCCAGCAAATGTAATTGTAAAGTTAAATATCCTCATGTACAGAATTGGGTAATTTTTTCAGGTGTGTGACACATGATATCATTATTCAAAAACAATTAATCTTGTGCTTTTTTGTGTGGGTGCGTGTGTGTCTGTGTGAGTGCGTGCATGCGTGTGTGAAGCTGAAAACCACCATGCTATTGTCTTGTCTTGTTTTTTCAGTGCTGAGAGGATTGATGAAGCCTGGCCTGTTTTTACTCTCTGTGTTTTTCCTTGTCTTTTTATTCCCTCCTCATCCTCATTGCACTCTACCATCAAACCCTTCATCTCTCAGATCAGCGAGAAGGTTGGTCTCTTTCACTTCTTATCCATCTACGCCACGCCAAACGGATTGTCCTGTAGTGAGACAGAGGAGAGCTGGGGTTTCTGGTTCCTTGCCAGTCACAGCCCAGCCCTACCTGTTGGAATCTAATGACTTTCTGCTTAAGTGTCTTTAAAACCTTATGGAAGTGTCAGTGTGCTGCATGATAATGTTGATTTCTGTTCTTAGTCACTGGCTTTGCAATGTGCCATGAGGAGAATCTCAACTGCTTGCGCTCTGCTTCTTTCACAGTTGGTAGCTGCATGAGCATTATTTTGAAGCAGTCATCCTCGAAGCCCAGATTGAAAATCAGCTTTTAAAAATGCTCTTATGTTTTTGCTCAGATTTCATGTTCTCATCATACCAAATCCTATTATTTCATACATGTATCAGCTTGCTCAAAAATTGAACTGCTATTAGCACAAACAAATCTACTTCCTAAATTAGTATTCTGGAGCATTAAAAGTTAATATGAATTGTAAATATAGATGCTAGCAGAAATAATCATACCTTGGTAAATTTAGTAAAAAAAAGTATTGGTATATTCAGATCAGGCTATACTTGTGGGGAGAAAAACTGTGAAACTACGCCTGCAGTATTTTCCCATTAATATCTAATAACACTATATCTAGATTGGGGATTTTACTTGTATACCACCTGCTGTTTTCTAGCAGCTACAATGGTGGGGTTAGTATTATTATTTGAAATGTTATCCTTATTAAACCAAGCAGTTGGGGCTTCTTTTTAAAAAAAAGTTCTGAGATTTTATTTAAAATATGTTGTAGTTTTTTTTACAAATAAACAAGTTTCTGAATCTGATTTCATTTATCCACCAGAATTTTTTTTAACAATGATCAATCATTTCTGTGTAGCTCCCTTAATGTGAAATGCTATGGCAATTTGATTGAAATATTCTAATAGAGATTAAAATAGTATAAAATGGGGCAAATTTATAGATTCATATGGAGTTTAACTCCTTTTTTTCCCCTCATCTCAGGTTTTGTAATGCAGACATATACACATCAGGGCAATGTTATGATTTTAATTGGTTTCAAAAGGTTCTTTATCAAACAGATATTTCACATGCTTGGAAAGACCTCAGAATTGGGTTAAAATGCAAAGTCCCCTAAAGTGGTTTTACTCATACTTTCTAAGTAATATTCATTGATTTAATTATGCAACCATGGTTTGATCATTTAAATTTTGGTGAAGTGTTGAGCCTTAAAATATCAAATCCGAAACCATATGTATTAAAGATCTTGGCTTATTTGTGTATGTTTTCTGTAGGAAATTGAATTGGTCAATAAAAATGAGGTTTTCTTGATTAGTGTTGAGAACCTCTAGAAAGTACTTGTGCCATGAAGTACATTCTGTGATGTAAATTTCCAGCTTCTGTGGAGTTTCTCATGCCTATAATATAAATTAATTCTTTCTGAAGTCTGAAGTTGGTTTATTGTATTTTTGGAAGTTCTTTTGCACTTATTTGCCTCTTTATTGTCTCCTAATTGGCAGTTAGCAATCCACTCAGTTACTACACCAGTTGTATCTTGTTATCTCTAGCAATTTTTTCTTCCCACCTTTGGCCCATTTCTTCCATTTCTTTATTGTCTCTGTAATAACTCTGTAACACACAATGATGATAATGGGCTCTTTTTCTACATCCGAGTATTCCTATTGGTCACCGTTGTGTTTCAACAATAATCTGAGGAGCCCTTTCTCCATATCTATCTGTCTCTTAATATGAACCGTCCCAAGAATGCAGAAGAAAAGTAAGCATTTGTAGGACTGGTGTATCTCCTTGTGCATCTGCCAAACTGCTTTGCAGGCAGCCTTTCACAAAGAATTAAAAGAAAATCCCTCAAAGTAAAACGAGTTTTGAATGATTAATAAACCAATACCACTATAAGTATTCAGAATATCTAAGTTTGTTGTATTAAGAAAACAGATTTAAATTTAGCTGGTGTCTTTCATGTTGCTTACAGGACCTCAGCCAGTCACATTTTTTAGAGGAACCTCTCACCACAGTGATTACTGATCTTTGTGGGCAGTAATCTTTGAGATAAGTGGCAACCCCTGTTGCTTCATCGTTCACCATTTATTTCATATCTTCATAAATAATGAAACTGTGACTGCAAAGTTGTGAAAATACCCATCGTAACAAAATTTTCAGAGCATCATAAATATGCCCTAGCTAAGATTCAAACTTAGTTCTTTTCTGCACATCCATTTCTCCTAGTTATTCAGGTGTTTACATATACTTAGTAGTTTAGATTTTCTTTTTTCCTTTTCCTTTTCTTATTGGAGAGTGAAAACAAAGGAGAAAAACTGGACTTGTAACTGGATCATATCACTGTTGGCTACATCAGTGCTTTCCACCCTTCTAGTCATCACTTTAAAATCTAATTCCAAGTGTAAGCGATGTCAATCTTTTTTAAAAGAGTGTTTGCATAACTTTTTTATTGTCTCTTGGCTGACAGCATCATTTGAGGTCTCTATAGAACCAATAATGGCCTAATTTAAAGCCATTAAACATATCAGCTACCAGCTTGAAAGTGACAGAGTAATCAATATATGCTCAATGCTAATGTTATGTGAATCTGTCAGTGCATGTTGAATTATTATTTTCTCCCTCTTTATTTTTCCTCTGTGAATTTGTGCTTAATATAATAGATTCTTGCTTGAAATATTTGGAGTTCTGCCTGCCAACATTCTGCCTGCATTTTGTTCTTTATGTAACAACAAATGTTACATCTAACAAATAAAAGCATCATGCTGCAGTCTCCATTCAGAAATGTTCTTGCTACCAATGCTAGGTGACAAGGTTAAATAGAAGTTGGAAAGTGCAAACACGAAGGATTAAAAATAAAAGGCTTCAACAGCTTAGTGATGACGAAGTTATCAATTATAGTTGGAAGTATCTCATTTGTAAACCAAGTTTTAAAAATATTTATGCTTACAAACAATTTTAAGCAATTTCCCCCCAAAATTTTAGAAAACTTTCAAAATAGTGTACCTCCTGTACTCTTATGCACAGAATGCCAAGATGAGATAATATCCTAGCATTGGCCCAGTGCTGACATCAGTATCAGTTGAACCCTGGTTTCAACTGGAACTGGGATGGATGTTATTGAGAAGGTTGAATTTGAATTGTCAGTTTGTGTAAATTGAACAAAATGCGGCTTGTTAGCAGATTAAACTAGTACACCGAGACTATAGTTGTGTTGGACATCTTGCCCAGATTAGATTCCACTTCTGTGCCAGGTCCAGAGTAATGATATCATCATCCATTAAATATTTTGAATGTTAACTAGTTTATTTGATGCAATTTTTTGCCTGTTTAGTGCTGCCCATTTTTCCATGCCTATTTTTTTTTGTGTTATTACTGGCAGTTTTATTTATTAACAGCAGATCTTTTGTATCATGGTCTCATTTTTAGCAGCAGCCTTTATAAGAAGCTTCTGTTATAGTGGAGGCTTCAATTCTATCTAAAAATTGTTAGATAGGAATAGTTAATATTTTTGTTTCTATTGGTTTAATTTATTTTGGGTAGAACATGAGTAGATCGTCCTCTACATCCCAATTGTAATTGTAGAATCACATTTGTAGAGATCAGAGATAAGATTGGTTGCTGTCTTAGGGCCGTCTGGTTCATAAAATTAGGCATTATAAAGTCTGCATTGCCAGGCTCTCTGCATTTAAATAATGTTTGTTCTGATTGCTCAGTTCTGGTGGTGGAAATTCATATAATTAACTCAAATTATTTCCAGTTAACACACACAAAATGCTGGAGGAACTCAGCAGGCCAGTTGCTACAATTGGTTCCACAAATAGAATATTATGAAATAAGAATTTGGACATGTTGTTTGTTCATGGTTTTGACACAAAGCTGGCACAATTAAGCATAAACATGTAAAATATACCAATTCTCCATGGTATCTTTATTGAAGTGTCATTTGGTCTACGCTTTTGGAACTTTCTAAATGCAGGCAAATGTGCAGTATAAAATAAGAAATTGTTCAGTGATATCAGGAATCCATCCCAGTTCTGATATTTAACATCTATTCTTTATAGCTTTATGGTTCCATTGCAAACATCTGATAATGTAGATATGCCCCTGTGAAATTCTGACATACTTGAGTGCATGATGTGTCATGTCTGTGAAATTTCGTACAAACCATTTATTTCCACATTGAATTAGCTCTTTGTTCCCTTTTATTTTGATTCTTTAACTTCTTGCATTAAACTGCATGGGAGCTGTTGGCTTGATGCATGATGATTGAATGTAAGCACATTGCATTTTTAGCTTATGTGGCAAGCTTTTGTAAATTGGTCACTGCAATTTTTGGTGCAGTGAAAATGAACTCCCCATTTTCAATATCTATTCTAAAGTTATTATCCAAAAGCGGTTTCATTTTTGTTAAACAAGACTGCAGTGATCAACATTTAATAGTCTGGAGATGTTCAGTTTGATAAATCGCCATCACGTGAAACCATTTCCATTCCCATGAATAATGGCGGGGATATTCTCTGTAATTACTTGCACATTAAATAGTAACAGGAGCAAAACGTCAGTATGGAGAAGAACAGACAAGCTCTATAACACTGCAGCTAATATAAGCCAGTCATTATAGTGTTAAGCAGATAAAATATTATTGACAATGCCCTACTATTGACCGACGTCATGACACTGTAACTCTAGCAAAATGATGTTGATGTGTACCAAAGAACACTTTTCTTGGAGAATCTATATTTAAATAATATTTTAATGTATTGAAGCCACCGGCTATGAATTTTTTCTTGCAGTATATTAGTTATTACATTGGGTGTTATGAAGGATGGTTTACCTGAAGTTTTGTAATTTTTAGAAAGTATGTTATCAAAGGTATTCCAATTTGCAAATTTGGTAGTTGCAAGTGCACCACATTTGAAGATTTTTCTCCCTTTGCAGCTTGTGAAAGATGATCTAGTATGGGTGATTAAATCCCAACTTACAGCTTTATGAATAGGCAACAATGATACAGTTCTTTTCCTTATTTTCCCCTATACCAAGACATGGAGAGAACCACTTAGGAATGAAACTTAATCACACGAAGCCAATTTTAGGTGATGATTATCTCTGTAATCAAGCCAAGTATGTCCAGCAGTGTGGCAAGCAGTTATCTTGGCCTGGTATTTACAGGGTGATTGGTGGTCAGTTAGAGCAACCCCACTACATTACTCTTAAATGACTTCTTACCAGATGAAATTATAGTGTTCTTATTCTTTTGGAAAATCTGCAAAGTCATATTTCAGGTGCAAAATTATTATTTTTTTAAATCACCATATTTGCCTACTATTTACTTGATGTAATGCACAGGCTTGTACCTTTACAAATATCTTACAGATTTAATTTTGTTTCAAGAGTTGAAAATAAAATGTGGTGTTCTGCAGTCTGCCATTTTTGTACAATTTACTAGCCCACTACAAACATATTTTGTTGGAAACTGCAGTAATAACACTTGAAATTATACCTTTCCTTTAAAAAAAAATGAATGATGCATCTTTTAGTTTTAAGCTTTCCATATTTTAAGTTCTGAAAAGAAAAAAATGCATGCAATATTTTAAGCAGTTATTCTTGTTTCTACTGTATATGGATCCTCACAAATATTTTGATTGTAAGAACAATACAGAAGGAGTGCAAGTATAGATATCTGTCTCCAGGGACCAAGATGTTCTGGATTCTGGAAAAATGATTCCTTATTGCATTTGTGATTGCATGTTAATAATGTTTTGCTTATTTAGAGAACTTATAGGTGAAGTTAATAGGAGGAGTTAACATACTGCTGTGCTTATGACATGGTAGGGCTCATTGTTACTGCTGATATGAGAGTTACAAAACTTAGTGTAGCAGAATACATCCCTATAGAGAAGCTAAATTGGAGTGCAAATCACTGGATCACTCTGGTATTTCCTGTTTGCTAGTTCATTCCCTCTTCATGTACTGCAGGGTGACCTGAAAAATAAAGAAATTCAAAATATCTCATGAATTAATTTGCTATTTCTGCATGCTACCCAGGCAGCCGAAACAGAAATCTGCATTAAATTTCCAAAGGATCTGTTGCATCTTAAATTACTAAAACTATTATCAAGTGCTGCTTTTTAATTAAAATAGACATTTAAATAAATGATAACAATTTTACATTCTAAGCCAAATTATTTCATTTACAAATACTGCCTTTGATTCAAATGGAGTGCATATTTTCTTTGCTCGATTAGAAATGCCAAATGGAGTAGAAGTTTTCTGTTCTTCATACAGGATTAATTTGCAGTATACTATAAACATTCTTGCCTGGTGCTTGTATTATTTAGGCATTAGCTCCAAGCTTTTTTATTACTGCAGTTCATGTTCTTAATGGAGCAACCAGTCTTTACCAAGAAACTTTGGTGTGGTGGGTGGATGGAGCTTGTGTTCAGTGCGTAGTAATATTTCTGAGTTGGTATTTTGTGTTACTACCAGAAATATCTTCCTTTTCAGTGCGCCGTGTCCCCCCGCGGTTCTCTATCCCACCCACTAGCCATGAAGTGATGCCAGGAGGCAGCGTCAACCTCACTTGTGTAGCTGTGGGGTCACCCATGCCCTATGTGAAATGGGTGAATGGAGCAGTGGAATTGACACCAGAAGAAGATATGCCTGTTGGGCGGAATGTTCTGGAACTGGTTAATATCAAGGAATCCGGGAGCTACACTTGTGTTGCCATGTCTTCATTGGGTGTCATTGAGGCAACAGCACAAATAACTGTTAAAGGTAAATCAATAAAAATATGACTATAGTATCAACACTACTGTTGGTTTATTATTGTTACATGTACCAAGATACAGTGAAAAAGTTGCCTTGCATGCTGTTCATACAGTTCAAATCCTAATCCAGTGCATTAAACTAGAATATGGTAAAGTAATAACAGAGCATAATATAATGTAAAAGCCATTGAAAAAATGCAGTGCAGGTAAATGATAAAGTGCAGGATCAGTGCAGTAGACTGTGAGCTCAAAAGTCCATCTTATTGTACAAGAGGATCTTCATTAATTAGATGTACATCTTATTTGATGAATTGTGCTATTTAACTTTTCCTTTCTGGTTTATACTTTTCTTCACCTAAAAGTGAAATGTGCCGCAGCTGTTTGTTTAATCTTACTTGATAAAATAACTTCCCTGCTAGCATTAGTTCAAGAAGGCAACCAGGGATAATCCTGGGAACTGTAGCTAGTGAGTCTCACATCAGTGGTAGGGAAGTACTGGAGAGAATTCTTAGTGATAGGATTTCTGAGCATTTGGAAACCATAGCCTGATTAGGGAGAGACAGCGTGGCTCTGTATGGGCCAAGTTGTATCTTCCTAACTTGATTCAGTTTCTTGATGAGATGATGAGGGTGGTAGAGCTGTAGATGTTGTCTACATAAATTTTGGTAAGGTGTTTGACAAGGTGCCTCATGGGAGGCTCATCCAGGAGATTAGGACGCTTGGGATCCATAGTGAGTTTTCCATTCAGATTCAGAGCTGGTTTCTTCATAGAAGACAGAGGGTACTGGTCGAAGGGACTTTCTCTAGCTGGAGATCTGTCATTAGTGATGTTCTGCAGGGATCTGTACTGGGACCTCTGCTGTTTATGATGTATATACCATAAACGACCTGGATGAAAATGCAGGTGGGTGGGGGAGTCCAAGTTCATAGCTCTCCAAAAGTAGCTGAACAAGTTGATACGGTGTTTTCTCTGGAGTGGTGGCAGATGAGGGGAGATCTGATAGAAGTTTATAACATTATGAGAGGTATGAATAGAGTATATAGCCAGTGCTTTTTTACTGGGGTTGAAATGTCTAATACCAGAGGGTAAGCATTTAAGATGGGAGGAAGTAATTTCAAAGTAGATGTGCGGGGCAAGTTTTTACACACAGTGGTGGGTGCCTAGAATTCACTGCTTTGGGTGGTGGTAAAGGCTGATATATTAAGGACTTTTAAGAGATGTCTAGATAGGCACATGAATGTGAAGAAAATGGAAGAATATGGGCAATGTGAAGGCAGAAGAGATTAGTTTTGTTGGCTATTTGATTTCTAATTGGTTTGGCACAATATTGTGGGCTGAAGCGCCTATTCCTGTGCTGTATGGTTCTATGTTCCATTTTACAGTGCATGGATTTCTCTCTAAGAAAAATTAGTAAGTTCGCACTTGTGGCACACCTTGTTGAGCTGTTGCCTCTCAAGCTCTAGCAACAATCTTCTCCTCTTTTTGCAATCTTTGTGGAATTTGCATGTTCTTCCTGTAACCACAGGTTTCCTTTGGCTACTCCAGTTTTCTCCTATGTCCTAAGCACTTCCTTAGATGGCCACTGAAAATTACCCCTAGTGTGCAGGGAATGGCAGAATCTGGGAAGAGATAATGGGAATGAGAAGAAAGTAAAAATAGGATTAGTGTAAATGGGTCCTCAATGGTCAGAAAAGACAATGGGCTGAAAGGCCTGTATCTCTGCATCACGGACATAATGAAGCATAACAGTTGGTGGTAATTTGTCAGACAATTATTTCAGTACAGTTTAAGGTATAGTTCATATTCAAGACTTTTTCTCTCTGATTTCTTACATTGTGATACTGATTTAGTTTTAAAATGTAATTAGCCATATGTTGAGTTAGTAAAGTGACATTTATTTATTTCACTCATCTAAATGTTTATTTTGCACCTTCAAGTAACTTCTAAATATAACTGTTTGTGCATTCTAGCTTTACCAAAACCACCAACTATGGCAAGTGTTACAGAGACAACAGCTACCAGTGTTACACTGACATGGGAATCAGGAAATATGGAAATGATACCATTCTATGTGATTCAGTATAAACCAAAATCCTCTGCAGGACCTTTCCAAGAGGTGGATGGGGTCGCCACCACACGATATAGCATTGGGGGTCTGAGCCCATACTCAGAATATGAATTTCGAATTATTGCAGTAAACAATATTGGCAGAGGACCTCCTAGTGAAATAGTTGAAACCCGGACAGGTGAACAGGCTCCATCAAGCCCACCTTTGAAAGTTCAGGCACGTATGCTCAGTGCCAGTACCATGTTAATCCAGTGGAAAGAGCCGGAAGAGCCCAATGGGCAGATTCGGGGTTATCGGGTCTACTATACAACTGAACCCAAGTTGTCCTTGAATATGTGGAACAAGCATAACTTGGATGATAGTCACCTAACCACCATCAGTGGCTTAACAACAGGCACCACGTACAGCATTCAGGTACTGGCATTCACCTCAATGGGGAATGGACCACTATCTGATATAATACAAGTTAAAACCCAACAAGGAGGTAAGTCGCATAATTTTTCCACCAATGGCTATTTAAAAATTTCACTTTTAAACTAAATGCATAGATGACGATTAATCTCCATGACCGCAATATTTTGGTAGCATTAGTAGATAGTAACTTGTTTAATTTATACATTTACACACACGCACACGCATACACACTATATGCTGTGTACAAGCCAACTGGTTTCAATCATCTAATCACCAATTGTAACTCTCCAGTAGTATACATTTGAATTACTACAAATTGTCCAACGTATTTTGCTGTTAGAACTATCAGATTGGATGAAAGATTTTACTGTGCAATACTCAGATTCTTGTCATAAAGTTAAATGACTAAGCAGTTTCCTTTGTAAAGAATGGTGACTCATTTTCAATATATTTTCAAGGGTGCAATTGCATTGTGGTTAAGCTACTGAACCAGAATCAATTGACTTTGGATTATTGATTTAAAGACATGACTTTGAATCCCATTACAACAGATGGAGAATTTAAACTCAAGTAATTAAATAAATTTGGAGATTAAAACCTGACGTCAATTATTGTGATACTGCTAGATTGTCATTTAAAAAAAACACATCCAGTTTATCAGCGTCTCTCATTAGGAAATCTGCTGCTCTCCAGAGCCACAGTGTTGGTGATTATTTTTCAGCTAAAATGGCTAGTAAACCACTTAATTCACAAATAATTAATGTTGGGCACTAAGTGATATCCACAGCCAGTGAACTAAAAACTTGTATTTCACAACAGCTGTCAATCAAACAATATTGAGTGCAGCTATAGCTTTCATTTTGCCACCCAGCCGGGATCATCTGGTTTATATTGGGCAAAATTGTTTTTATTTTTTATATCACACATATATTGTAATCACAGCCATGTGTTTTCCCCAGAAAGAAGAGTGCTACTGACTAGGTAAAACAGGTGATCTCATGTATGGTCATTAAGTTAATACTTTTCCTCGTACAGTATGTCCATTGGCTTCTGTATAATGTACTTTGAGACATTCCCATTACTTAAAGCTAGCCAGTGACAACTGGAAGATCATGTTCAATTATTATCTGAGAACACGATTAAATTTCATTGTGAATTTTCCAAACCAAAAATGTCTACGAATATTTGCTGTCTATGCTCAAACATTTGTTCCAGCATTTATGGCTCGATTTTTTTTTTAAAAAAAAGAAAGAATATGGAACATCTTGTTTAAAGGTGAAGTAACATGGGCATTGCACAAAAAATATGCTGTGTAGTAGCAGTAGGCATGCAGATTTGCATGGCTAAACTTGTTAAAATGTGATTTTTGTATTTACCAGAAGTGATATCTGCTTTCATTGCTTCTATGAAGCTTCAGATATCCTAACAAAAGAACATTGCCTGGGTCATACAGTGTCAGTGAAGAAAATAGGTAGCTATCTGTTTCTTCCAGCATTGGTGTGGTCGTTCAGGTGGTCAACTTTCACTGGATCAACAAGGCCTTGCACTCCCAGAATGACTTTGACAGTCAGAAAGCATGCTGTCAAAACTGTCACTGACACTGAATGTGAACATCAATGAAGAACATGCAAATAATTGAGTACTGTATGAAAGTCTATTTACTGAAGTATGACAGTTGTTTCTTCCCACGAATTTCAATTGGACCCCACTACTTATTCCAGGCTATCCTGTCACTGATTCAATGGGCAGATTTCTCAGCTTAACAGCTGGAAATTTTGATTAGTTTACACTGCTCGTTGAATTTCATGAGGAGTACTAAAGCACAGTGCAAGTGTCCCAAAGTGGAATTAGTGGACGAAGACAAGATTTCAACCGGTTCTCAACTGTCCCAAGTAACTGCCCAGTTAATTGCTTATGAGCCAGCAGATTTTTCTTCCATGTTCAAATAATTACAGTAGTCAACACAGCATAAGTTCCTGTATTGAAAATAATAGTTAATAAAATAAGGTAATTGAAATAATTTAATAAAGGACTGTTTGTTTGAAGTTTATGCTGATTACATGGTAAATTCAAGAAAATTAATGTGTAAAGTTGTATGTCTGAAAGGAATATACTTGGGTTGAATGTTAATTGTTCTCTTTACTTTGAACATTATTCTTCTACAGTTCCTGCTCAGCCTGCTGAGTTCCAAGCTGAGGCAGAGTCTGATACCAGCATTGTGCTTTCCTGGGTGTTGCGTCAACAAGAGAAAATACTCAAATATGAACTGATGTATTCTGAGGAGATTGATGGCAAAGAGGTATGATGGTGTCCACATCTCTTGGAGCTGAAAATAGAAAGGAAGATGCAGTGTTCTCAGAGTTAGTCAGTGCAAAGGCTTTAATGATTATGGCTTTACTAGCAATTCCAGTGTAATTTAGAGATGGAAGTTTAATGAAATCAATATATGCCAGATAATAGTAGGGGGCTTTGGTTTGGTGTTAGAACTATGTGTTTCTCTGTGCATGATAAAACAAATTGTACCTTGCACATTGGCACCCAATTATATACTTCAGTGGAGACTGAGATGTGAACTTGTAAGTGCAAATGAAGCAGGGGCAGGAGTATGACATAGTTTTAAATATTTTTTTTGTAAGCTCACATCACTAAGTTTAAAAATGTCTGGAAAACAACAAGCATTTCTTTATCTTAAAAGGTCCTGCAGTCATGAAATTATAAATTGGTACTAAGAAACTTTAAGTGTTTTTTTAAAAGGCTGTTAAGAAGTGAGGACAGTTAAAAGACTGAAATAACTGGGAAGTGGAGTATTGGATGTGTCAACCAAAGCAAGTTTAATGGATGTGCATTTGAACTTCAAAAATGTTTTTAGTAGATTTTACGTTTTAGAGTTAACAGTGCAGAACAAAGAAATTACAATAGCAGGTGTCAAGTACTGTACTGTGTAAATAACTATGAATTTGGGGCAGTGTGGTAGCATAGAAGTTAGTGCATTGCTTTGCAGCGCTAGCAGTTCCCAGTTGGGATTCAATTCTCAGTGCTATTGTAAGGAATTATACATTCTCCACATGACCACATGGGTTTCCTTGAGGTACTCTGGTTTCCTCGACGTTCTAAAGATGTATTAGTAAGGGTAGTAGATTGTGGGCAAAAAGCGCGACAATATTTGCAGGCTACCCAGCACATCCTCACTGATTTGATTTGACACAAACGACGCAATTCACTTTGTTTTGATACTAATCTTTTGTCTTTTAATCTTTTATAGATCCTTATAACTACATACTTCTCTTGCATTAGATTTGGCATTTATTTACTTCTTTTCCAAGATTAAGGAATTTAAATTTGGTGCCGTGTAATTTATGTAAATAACAATATAAATTGTTGTATTATGTAAATTCTTCTCATTCTCTGCATCTAATGTAGCTCAAATTGTTACTTGTGCCGTATACTTTACAGTGTACAACATAGGTAGTGTTCAAAGAAAAATACAGAGAAAAACAGTTAATGTTTTCAAGACTCACTGAATTTTCCTTGCAGGAACATGTAATCTTTGACCCTAAATCTTCATACACTGTGGAAGGACTGAAGCCAGATAAAACCTACTACTTCCGTTTAGCAGCTCGCTCAGAGCATGGTTTAGGAGCATTCACACAAATAATTCCTGCAAAGACTATGCAATCCAGTAAGTTTTAAGTTCTCTGTTTTTGTCTGTGCCTATTGCTAATAGAAATCTAGGCAACATGGCCAAAATGGTAGACAAGTTTAGCTGATGGTATAGCTGTGTTTGTTTATTCAACTGAATTGCACCCTTCGTTCTATAGAATAGTCCATAAATAGAACATAATTAATCTGTATATCTTTATCATAATAATTAATGAAAAATCTTATTGCAGATAACTACTTCATTGCAATAGAAACATATCCCTTTGAAAACAAGTTCAGTGCTTTGTATAACATGTTTATTCATTCTAAAACTCATTTGTTAAGTAAGATGCATTCCAAACCAGCTGGTTTTATTGTGTACAATAAGGCTTTATCATGTGAGTTTGGCTTTCAAAGTAATCTAACAATTTTGGGAGAGCTTATCTGCCTTGACAGTAAGCTGTAGCTGCAATATAAACATTAGGAGTATGGATATAGAAGACAGTGAAACAAGTAATTTCTGCAAAACATTGCTTGGATTTACAGATTATGTACATTTTTATGTGACATTTGCATTTTGTGTTTTGTTAATAATATGTTTTTGTGTAGAAGAAATACAGCAAAGAACATGAAAAATGATTGCCTTAGCTGCACATTAGTATTAAGGAATAAGCAACTATCTTTCTTAGTTCAAAAACAATGAATAATAAGCTTCATTAAAATGCTGCTTCTCCATAGATGAGTGCATTTTGTAGTTTGCAAAATACTTTTGAGTTTGTAATGGTGGTGGACTTTAGGAGATCTAGGCCTCATATGGAGCCAGTGATCATTAATGGAGAATGTGTGGAGCAGGTTAAGACCTACAAGTATCTGGGAGTACAGTTAGACGAGAAGCTAGACTGGACTGCCAACACAGATGCCTTGTGCAGGAAGGCACAGAGGCGACTGTACTTCCTTAGAAGGTTGGCGTCATTCAATGTCTGTAGTGAGATGCTGAAGATGTTCTATAGGTCAGTTGTGGAGAGCGCCCTCTTCTTTGTAGTGGCGTGTTGGGGAGGAAGCATTAAGAAGAGGGACGCCTCACGTCTTAATAAGCTGGTAAGGAAGGCGGGCTCTGTCGTGGGCAAAGTACTGGAGAGTTTAACATCGGTAGCTGAGCGAAGGGCGCTGAGTAGGCTACGGTCAATTATGGAAAACTCTGAACATCCTCTACATAGCACCATCCAGAGACAGAGAAGCAGTTTCAGCGACAGGTTACTATCGATGCAATGCTCCTCAGACAGGATGAAGAGGTCAATACTCCCCAATGCCATTAGGCTTTACAATTCAACCGCCAGGACTTAAGAACTTTTTAAAAGCTATTATTAATGCTTTTTGAGATAGTGATTTAGATGCATATCATATTTTTTTACTGAGTTAAGTATTGTATGTAATTAGTTTTGCTACAACAAGTGTATGGGACATTGGAAAAAAGTTGAATTTCCCCATGGGGATGAATAAAGTATCTATCTATCTATCTATCTAATGTGCCTTTCATGATTTTAAGTTGCTCCAAAATGCTTAACAGCCAATGATGAAATACAAATGAAAAATGCAACAGCCAGTTACTGCACAAGTTTTCAAAAGCAAAAATATGATAAAGTCCAAGTCATCAATGTCACTTATGTTGATTGAGGGATATTGGCCAAAACACTGCTGGTGAACTCTGCTCTTTTATAATTTTTAATTTTCAATTGATGTACCAGACCAGGGCTTTGTGTAACATCTCCTCCAAATTTTGGAACACTAATGTAGAGTTTTTTGTTCACGTATCTGGAATCGGACTTAAACCCACAACTTAGAGAGAAATATGAGACACAGCTAGCATTTAAGAAGGTTGAACAGCTGAAAATGCAGAAGTTGAGTTTATTGTCATATGCACGTACAGGTGCAATGAAAATGTTACTTTTAGCAGCCACAGGCATGTAGGATCATATAAGCAACATTCACAAGAAAAACATAAATTAATCATAAATTATACACAATTTTAAAAGAAAACACAACACCAACAAGGTGGTCGGAGTAGTATAATGTTGATAGACTCAGGATTAGGGTTTTGCGAGGTGGTTCAAGAACGAAATGTTTAAAGGAAAATAACTTTTATTGAACCTCGTGATATAGGTCTTCAGGCTTCTGTACCTCCTGTTTGATGGTAGCTGCAAAAAGATGGCATGGGCCAGCTGGTGGGATCTTTCACGATAGATATCGCCTTTTCTGAGCAGTGCCTCCTGTGATGTATTGGGCAGGGTCTACCACTCTCTGCAGCTTCATATGTTTCTGTGCTTTGAAGCTGCCATACCAGACCACGATACAACTAGTCACGATATTTTCAACAATACATGTGTAGAAATTTGTTAGTGTTCGATGATAACCTGAACCTCTAAAGAAAGTGAAAATGCTGGTAACGTTCCTTATGATTACATCTATGTGCTAGCTCCAGCTCCTTTACTTGATACATTAACATTCAGGAATTTAAAGTCGCTGACTCCACCACTGATCCCACATTGTAGACTGGTGCATGTTTTTCTTCACCTTACAAAAGTCAACAATCAGTTCTAGTTTCACTGAAGTTGAGCAAAAGGTTGTTTTTGTGGCATCACTCAGCCTGGTGACCTGTCTATCCCTGGTAGGTGACCCGTTGCCACCTGTCATTTGTTGAACAACAGTAGTGTTGATGGTGAATCTGAAGTTGATATTGGAGTTGGTTAGCCACAGTCGTGTGCATAGAGAGTAGGGCAAGGGGCTAAGCATGCAGCCGTGAAGTACACTAGTGTTTATGCTCAGTGAGGAGATGTTTTTACCAATCCCCACTGACCAGGTCTGACAAAGAGGTAGTTGACTATCCAGTTACAGGGGGAGATACAGAGGCCCAGGTCCTGATGAGGTTTGATGGGATAATTGTGCAGACCGCTGAGCTATAGTCAATGAGCAGCATTCTGAGTTACGAGTTCCGTATGGTTCGGAGCAGAGTGAGGAACCAGAGAAACTACATTTGCTGTTGACCTGTTGTCAGTAGGCAAAATGGAGTGGATACAGATTGTAGCTTCTCTGCCATCCAACTTCTAAATGGACATTGAATCCATGAACTACTTTTTAAAGTTTTTTTTGCACTAATTTTAACTGTTTAAAAGATGTATATATGCTTACTGTAATTATGTTTTTTCTCTATTTATTTATCCTGTATTTCATTGTACTGCTGCAGTAAAGTTAATGAATTTCATGACAATTGCCGGTGATATTAAACCTTATTCTGATTCCATAAGACATAGGGACAGATTTAGGCCACTCAGCCCATCGATTCTGCTCTGCCATTCCATCATGGCTGACTCCACATCCCACTGAACCCCATACACCTGCCTTCTCGTCATATCCTTTGATGCCCTGACCAATCAGGAAACTATTAACGTCCGCTTTAAATGTACCTATGGACTTGGCCGCCACCACAGTCTGTGGCAGAGCATTCCACAAATTCACTACTCTTTGGCTAAAAAAAAATTCTTCCTTACCTCTGTTCTAAGAATAACCTCTCAATTTTGAAGCTGTGCCCTCTAGTTCTAAGTACATCCACCATGGGAAACATCCTCTCCACATCCACGTTATCTACTTCTTTCAACATTCGGTGAGTTTCGTTGAGATCCCCACGCATTCTTCTAAATTCCAGTGAGTACAGACTGAATGCTCCTCGTATGTTAATCCTTCATTCCTGGAATCATCCTCATGAATCTCCTCTGGACTCTGTCCAATAAGAACACATCTTTTTTGAGATATGGGGCCCAAAACTGTTGACAGTACTCTAAGTGTGGCCTGACTAGTGTCTTATAAAGGTTCAGCATTATCTCCTTGCTTTTACATTCTATTCCTCTTAAAATAAATAATAATATTGCATTTGCTTTCTTTACCATAGGTTCAACTTGTAAGTTAAGCTTCTGGGAGTCTAGCATGAGGACTCCTAAGTCCTTCTGCACCTCTGACTTGTGAATTTTCTCCCCATTTAGATAATAGTCTACACTTTTGTTTCTTTTACCAAAATACATGATCATACATTTCCCAACACTGTATTCCATCTGTCACTTTTTCACCCATTCTTCCAATTTGTCCAAGTCCTGCTGCAATCGCATTGCTTCCTCAGCACCACCTACCCCTCCACCTATCTTTGTATCATGTGCAAACTTTACCACAAAGCCATCAAATTCATTATCTAAATCCTGCCTGTCAGCCATTCCTTTATCTATGCCAGTGTCTTTTCTGTGATGCCATAGGATTTTATCTTGTTAAGCAGCCTCATGTATGGCACCTTATCAAACGCCCCTGAAAATCCCAAGTAAGTGTCATCCACTGCCTCTCCTTTGTCCACCCTGCTTGTTACTTCCTCGAAGAATGTAACAGATTCATCAGACAAGATTTCCCTTTACAGAAACAATGCTGACTTGACTAATTTTATCAATAGTCTCCAAGTACCCTGAGTACCCCAAGACCTCATCCTTAATAATAGACTCCATCATTTTCCCAACCTATAAGGTGAGGCTAACTGGCCTATTATCTCGTCTTTTGCATTCCTTCCTTCCTTAGAGTGGAGTGACATTTGAAATCTTTCAATCCTCCGGGACCACGCCAGAGTCAAGTGATTCTTGAAAGATCATGACCAATGCATCTGTTATTTCTTCAGCAACCTCTCAGGATTCTGAAATATAGTCCATCTGGTCCAGGTGACTTATCTACCTTAAGACCTTTAAGTTTGCCTAGCACTTTTTCCTTTGCAATAGCAATGGCACTGACACTTGCTCCCTGACACTCACAGACTTCTGGCACACTGCTAGTGTCTTCCACAGTGAAGACTGATGCAAAGTACTTATTAAGTTCATCTGCCATTTCTTTGTCCCTCATTACTACCTCACCAGCATCATTTTCTAGTGATCCAATATCAACTATCACTTCCCTTTTACTCTTTGTATTATTAAAAACACCTTTAGTATCCTGCTTTATATTATTGGTTAGTTTGCCTTCATATTTCATCTTTTCCCTTCTTATAGCTTTTTTAGTTGCCTTTTGTTGGATTTTAAAAGTTTCCTGATCATCCAACTTGCCAATCACTTTTGCTACCTTATATGCCCTTTCCTTGGCTTTTATGCAGTCCTTAATTTCCCTTGTCAGCCACAGTTGCCTACCCCTGCCATTTGAGAACTACTACTTCTGTGGGACATATCTATCCTGCGCCTTGTGAACTATTCCCAGAAACTTCAGCCATCTCTGTTCTGCCATCATCCCTGCCAGTATCCTCCTCCAATCCACCTGGGTAAGCTCCTCTCTCATGCCTCTGTAATTCCCTTTATTCCATTGCAATACTGATATATGTGACTTCTTCCTCTTCCTCTCAGATTGCAGTATGAATTCAATCATATAATGATCACTGCCTCCTAAGGGTTCCTTTATATTAAGCTTCCTGATAAGATATGGGTTATTACACAACCCAGCTAAGAACTAACAACTAAGTTGGCCTTTTCCCTAGTAGGCTCAAGTACGAGATGCTCTAAAAAACCATCTCATAGGCAGTCAGTAAGTTCACTTTCTTGATATCTGACACCATCCTGATTTTCCCAATCCCCTTACATAATGAAGTCCCCCATTACAATTGTGTTGTTATCCTTATTACATGCCTTTTCCAGCTCCCTTTACAATCTCAACCCCACATCTTGGCTACTATTTGGAGGCCTATATATGATTCCCATAATGTGTTTTTTTTCGCCCTTGCAGTTTCTTAACTCTGCCCACAACGATTCAACATTCTCTGACCCCATGTCATCTCTTTCTAAAAATGTAATTCCAACCCTTGCCAACAGAGCCACACCATTGCGTATGCCTTCCTGCCTGTCCTTTTGATACAAGGATTATCCTTTGATACTGAGGTCAGACTCACGTCTGAGGCAGGAGCTGATTCACACCATAATCAACCTCTCAAAGCACTTCATTAGGCTTGATGTAAGTGCTGCCAGATGGTAGTAATTGAGGGAGGTCATCACAATCTTCTTAGGCTTCAGTACGTTAGGTGCCATTGTGGAGCCGATGGAAGCATCAAATCGCAGAAGCGAGAAGTTGAATATGTCCATAAATACTCCAACCAGTTGTGCCTCACAGATCTTTAGTGTTTGGCCAGGTATGCCATCTGCACCAGGCATCTTTCATGAATCCCTCCACTTGAAGGACGCCTGAATGTTAGCCTTAGAGACTGAGATTTACAGGGTCATCTGGAAATGTGGCAGATCATGTGTGTGTGTGATGGTTCTCCCTATCAAATCCTTCATAAAAAGGCATTGAGCTCTTCCAGGAATGCTGCGTCACTGCCACTTGTACGCTCCAGTTTCTCTTAGTAGCAAGTTATATTTTATATTGTGTAAGCCATTGTATAAAGAATCTTCTGCAGTTATTGAAATGGAATTTATATTATTTTTAATTATCCAGCATAAGCCTGCTAATAGGGAAGTATTTAAACAGGTGCTCATCAATTCTGGCAAATTCTATGTATGTTGATTTGAGTATGTAATATGATATGTGGGTGTCTAAAATAGAAGGACAGCATTTTTAATGTTAATACTTTTTGAAGTGAAGTTGTAAAGTGTAATGTGTTACTTGGAAGTAATTTAGATTGGGATTGCTTCCTTTTGGGCAGATGCTTTTGTTCAGAATAAGAATCTACGATCTCATCGAAAGTTTGAAACACTTACTAGAAATTACAAATTGAGCTATCGTTAGTATTAACTAAGAGGTATTTTGTTCAGTCTAGTGATACTATTTTGTAATATGCATAAATAATTTATTCAATCTCATGATTTTGAGTTAAAAAATACACGTAGGAAATCTCTGAAGTACTGGAACATAGTGTCATGTTTGCTAATTAGTGTTACCCAGAGGAATGCCATTCTATCCCTTTGAAGAGTGGCCTTCCTAAAGACGTATAAACAGAAGTTGTAGCTGCTGTGATGCTCAACAAGCAAGATCAGAACTTAAAATTGGAGCTCAGCTGTTCAGGTTTCATATCAGGTATTTCACGCAAGAATAATTGGAAAACTCTAATTCACTTACCATAAAAGGGTTATGAGCCCAGGTCAATTTCAGAATTGAGATTGACAAATTCTTGTAAAGTAAGGGAACTAGAGGTTATAGTACTAAGCTGAATAAATGGATTTTAGCAGGAAATGAAGCAGAATCTATGGGAAACATTCAGCAATTCAGATAGCATCAGTGAAAAATGAAACAGGGTGATGTAAGATATGTAATCTGAAAGGTTGACTCTTTCCTCAGCAATGCATTTCCAGTATTTTTAATTATTTCAGTTTTCCAGCATTTACATTCGATTTTTAATTGGAAATGGACACACAAATGTGCAAATTAGGAAGTCATTTAGTCATGACTGATCTGATTGTAACACAATTGTCATCATCCTATACACCTCTTCCACCTCTTGCTAATCTCAAACAATTTTTTTTTACATCAATCGGATATTATCACATTAGTCAATATCTGCTTTTATTCTACAAATCTATTAAACATGTCACCTGTTATCATATCAAAATTAATTTATACTTTGTACTTCTTAACCTAGAGATCACTGACCTGAAGATTTGATATGATAACATGTGAACATGAGTTTAATAGAATTGTCGAATAAAGGTATAAGACCATAAGATATAAGAGCAGAATTAGGCCATCTTGACCCTTCGAGTCTACCCCATTATTTCATCATGGCTGAATCATTTTCCCCCTCAACCCTAGTTTCCTACCTTCTCCCTGTATCTCTTCATGCCCTGACCAATCAAGAATCTATCATTCTTAAACACTCCCATCATAGGAAACATCCTCTCCACATCCACTCTACTAAGGTTTTTCACCATTCAATAGGTGCAATTAGGTTACCCATCATTCATCCAAATTCCAGTGAATACAGGCCCAGAGCCATCAAACGCTTTTATGAACCTCTCTTGAACCCTCACCAGTTTCAGCACATCCATTCTAAGATAAGGAGCCCCAAACTTTACACAATACTCCAAGTGAGCCCTCACCAGTGCTTTCCGTTACATCATTGCTTTTATATTCTAGTCCTCAAAAAATGAATGCTAAGATCACATTTGCCTTCCTCACCGCAGACTCAACCTGGAAATTAACCTTTTGGGAATCTTACAGAAAGACTCCCAAATCCCTTTGTGCTTCAGATTTTGTGCATGTTCTTTCCATTTAGAAAATAGTCAGCCCTTTCATTTTTCTCCCTAAATCCATGACCATACTCTTCCTGGCACTGTATTCCATCTGCCACTTCTTTGCCCATTCTCCTAATCTGTCTCCGTTCTTCTGTAGCCTCTCTACTTCTTCAAAACTACCTACCCCTCCACTTACCTTCATACCATCTGCAAACTTTGCAACAAAGCTATCAAGTCAATCATCCAAATCATTAGCATATAACATCAAAAGAATTGGTCCCAACGCAGCCCCCTCTGGAATACTACTAGTCACCAGCAGCCAACCATAAAAATGGCTCCCATTTAGTTCTACTCTTTGCCTCCTTCTAATCAGCCACTGCTTTATCCATGCTAGAATTGTTCCTGTAATGCCATGGGCTCGTAGCTTGTTCTGCAGACTCGTGTGGCACCTTGTCAAAGGCTTTCTTAAAAACCAAGTACACAATATCAACCAATTCTCCTTTGTCTATCCTGCTTGTTACTTCTTCAAAGAATTCCAACAGATTTGTCAGGCAAGATTTTCCCTTAAGTAAACCATGCTGACTACAGCCTATTTTATCATGTGCCACCAAGTACCCTAAAGTGACATCCTTAACAATTGACTTTAACATCTTCCCAACTGGAGGTCAGACTAACTGTCCTATCTATGATTTCCTTTCTGCTGCTTCTCTCCCTCTTGAAGAGTGGAGTGACATCTGTATGATGCTACATCATCCTCTTCTTTTTTCCAGTTAGTCTAGCAAATTTGCCAAAACTGGGTAATTCTGGATTTCGGTCTCCTGCTTTGGATTCTTATGGGAAAAATTTGCTTTTCCTTTAGTTACTGTATATTTGCTGTTAAAAAAACTAGGAGCATTTGCAATAATAGTGCAGTAGCATTGTGTTATTTGGTAACTGGAAAGACATATAATAGACAGTAGTGTGCAAAAATATATGTGCCTCAGTCTTTTGCACAATCCTGTAAAAACAAATACTTGAATACACGTAACAAATACGGTTATGGCCTGGACAATAGAAAGGGAGAGGGTTTGATAGGGACCCCATATTAACATCCTTATCTGTAGAAAGTTAAAGGAGACGATGTTCATTTGAGAACAAGTTTACAAAGGTGAAGGAATGTAGTTGTGTTGGGAACTAGTTTACTCTCTTGAAAACAAAACAGAATCCTTGGTCTAGCTGCTGGCAGACTGAGATATAAGGAAATAATGTTCTGAGAGTTAATGAGCAGAATACTTTATTTCTCTGCCCTCCTTTTGTTAGTTTACTTCTCCTTTATCATCTTCTTTGGCACCGCTTTTGTGATTTTTTTTAACCTCACTTTTTAAAAAAAATATACAGTATTTCTGTTTTAGCTCATTAAAAAAATCTATTCAATATATGTAATTGATTTACTTGTTTATTTATTATTTTATTTATTATTTCTTTCTCTGCTAGATAACGTATTACATTGAACTGCTGCTGCTAAGTTAACAAATTTCACATCACGTGGGTGATAATGATTCTGATTCCTATCTGCCATATTATCACAGATTTACCTTCTGTTCTTGTTTACTCACTTCCTCTAAAACTTAAACCATGTGTTATATTTATTCTGATGAAAGGTCATCAACCTGAAAGATTAGTTTCTAACCTATAGGTGCTACCTGATTAATGTTTTCCTCCTTGTGTTGGATTTCTAGTGACTATTTTTCACTTTTGAAGAATTAATACGTAGTTTACCATTTCAGTGGAATAACTTGAATTTCTCACATGCTCTGCTCATACACGAGTATGTGGTAGCTCTGAATATGCAGGCTTAGCTGCAGCATGATGCCTCCTGTATGGATCATTTTAAAATGTTGTCCAACTATTCATTAGCCAGGATGTCAAATTGGAGATGCTTATCTGTTAGTGTTGTACACATGCAGGCAGCACAGAATCTTTTCAGTAAGTGTATCAAATGCTGCTATTTTAGTTGTAACAATATAATTCAAAATACATTTTGTACACATTCAGGTAGGTACCTGCATGATTGTCCAGTATTTATTTTCTGTATTATTTACCCCACCATACTGTTGTTTTACCATATTTGCGCATGATTGAATGCAAATAGAATTTACTAAGTTTAAACATTCTTAACTGTTTGAAAAGAGCTTTGATGTTAATTTGCTTGTTCTCTGCATGCATTTTTAATTTTAGTATACATTTTCTGTTTAGTCTTTTTATCATTTTATTTATTATTTTTCACCCCCTCCATTTATTCACTAGCCCCCTCTGCCCCACCTCAAGATGTTCATGGTGTTGCCATCAGCTCCTCCAGCATTCGGGTAAGTTGGCGTCCACCGCCAGCAAACAGTCGTAATGGAGTCATTACCAAATACTCCATTATATATCAGGCTGTGGATAGTGAGGACAACAAGAAGCATGTTTTGGACAATATTGAGGCAGACGCAACCAGCTCGCTAGTTGAGAGTTTGGAGAAGTGGACCGAATATCAGGTGTGGGTTATGGCTCATACGAACGTTGGTCCAGGTCCGAAGAGTACACCTGTGATTATCCGCACAGAGGAGGATGGTAGGTTGTTCAAAAGTAAATTTAAATATATTTAACGTTGTGGTACATCTTTCACCAAATTTTCGAAGATAGTTAAGCCCACACAACATTTAATGAAGAAAGTGAAATTTAGATAGAAATTGGAATAATTTCTGTAATTATGCATTTTAATTTCAATGTATAAAACTTCACTGTCAAAATGGATCGATGTTGCACTCAGGCTGTTCTTGAGAAATAAGATGGTTTGCCTTTTTTCATGAAGCTAAAAATAAGAATAATAGCAGTCCACAATAAATGTTGATATGCAAGATTTATTCCAAATTATTTTCTGTAAATATTAACAAATCTATTAGCAAAGAGGTACTCCAGACAAAATTGTAGAGTTCAATTATTCAAGAAATATTTGTGTATGAATTATCGATTAATAACACTGTGACATCCATTAAGATGGAGCAGACCATATGTCTAGGCTCACAGCAATTGCCCTATGCATAATTACTTCAATTAGTAAAGATGATCTGTTTAAAGACTAGGAGAAACACAAGTAGCTTCTTTTAATAAAGGTAGCTTGTTTTTTTTTAAAAAAGAGTCATGAATAGTGCATAAAGTCAATCTCAGTTCATAAACAGTCTAATCATTAGGCTTTGATAACAGGAGAATTGCCCCAATTATCTTCAGTCTGTCTTAAAATAGTGAATCACTAAATGCATCTTTTATCTTTTATTTGTCTGAATGAAGTTCACCCCACAAAGTGTGCTGTTTCACAGCTCCAGTGACCCAAGTTCGATCCTGACTTCATAGAGATTGCAATTTCTCTATGGCCATGTGGTTGCCCCCAAAAGACCTGTTGATTTGTTTTTATATATATGAGAGACACCTCCCTGATTTATGACATGTGGAATTAGTTGTATTATTTTGTATCTACACCTGTCTTTTGCACTTGTGGAGCACCAGGAAATAAAGAATCTAAAAAGTGGCACTAAAAGCTTTATCCTGCAGTCAGCTGCAGTCTTTATTCTGGTTTCTTTGTCAGTGTGTTCCCAGCATTTCCACACCTCAGACATATCCAATAACCTATGACATGCAAGGTTTTGTGAATAGCAAATTGTGACAAGGAAGCAAAGTACCAAAAGAGGAACGAGAGAAGTGAGTTGAGAGGAAGATTGAAATCTCCAGTGATGAGAAATCACTTGGTGCAGAGTGCATGAACAGCAATAAGGATACTTAGATAGATTACTGATCACAAAGGAAATTAGTGTCACAGTAGCATTACAAGTGCACCGATACACAAATATTAGAAGAGAAGTAAGAAAGAATAAAATGTAAGTTACCTCAAACAGTCTAACAAGAGAGGGTCATCAGATCCCCAGCTATAGATTGACTCATTATAGATTCTCATGGCCAAGGCTAAGAATGACCTCATATAGCACTCGTTGGAGTAGTGCAGTTGTCTTTGTTCATTACTAAAAGTGCTCCTCTGTTCAGCCAAGGTGGCATGCAGAGAGTGAGAAGCATTGTCCAGAATTGCCAGGATTTTCCATAGGATCCTTTGTTCTGTTACAGCCTCCAGTGTGTTTAGTTTGACTCCTGTAACAGAGTCAGCCCTTCTAATCAGTTTATTGAGGTTTTGGCATCACCCAAGTTGATGCCATTGCTCCAGCACAGCACGGCATAGAAGATTGTACCCAACTTCTGCTGAGTCATCAGAGAATGCTGCTGGTAGAGTTGGTGAGACAGACTGAAGACTTTAACATTGATGTGGGAGGAGTGGAACAAGTGTGTATAACAAGAGATGAAGGGAACAGCATACAAATGCAGGAATGATAGGAAGATAGGCCAAAATGGGATGGTGTGAAAAGTGTTTTATGCCACCATAGTAGGTATTGAGGATTCAACAGCAGGCTTTGGAAGGGTTGGGGTGGAGTGGACTGGGGGCTGGGGAGTGTGGATGGTGTTGTCATCATTAAGCCAAGTTTACTTTAAGGGTATAATGCCATCAATACTGCAATGTAGGCATTTGCAATTACAGTAAAACCTGATGTTTCTGTCTACATGTGGAATATTTTTGGACGGGGCTGGTACAGATGAGTGAAAATATGCACTGTTTATAGAATAAAATAAAAGTTCAAAGGTTAAATTAATTTTTTTCCACTATTAACCCAAAGTTTACATAGGGAAATCTAAATGTATTTTCAACCCAAGGAATGTTCAGTTCTAAAATTGAAATTCCAAAAGACCGGTGCGGGGGGGAGCAACTTGTACTCTGGTTCAAGTTATAAGCTGTATTTTAGGTTGGGTGTCAATAATAAGAACCTTGTTTGAAAATTGGCTTGGTGTACTGATAAACTGATGTCCAGAGTTTATGATAGTTACAGACAGACAAGTGAGCCCAGTAGTTTTTTGAGGGAGTTAAAGTAACATTTCTGTAGAAAATGGAAATTCCAGATGTTTTCCATTTGAGGATGAGTGATATCAGAGACACCAGGAAGCAGTGGATGAGTGAAAAGCCTAAGGTCTTGAGAGCAGTTGTGCAAAATCAATACCAGGATGGGAATAAGCAGAGAGTGATTCAACAAAGAATGATAAACCTGATGGAAGACCATCACACTAAGAACCAAGTAGGAGTCCAGATATCTGAAATACAGAAGTAACAGCTCCTGTAGAGAACTGGAGCTATATTGAGCTCATTGTTAGTTGGTGGAAAAATAGTCTTCAGTACTGAACTCTCAGCTGCAGACTCAAGCTAAGAAATCAGCAGCTTACTAAAATACAATCAGTGGCTGAGAACCTGAAATGGAATGGATGGAAAATAAACAGGAAAACCCTTGAAACTTTAACCAAAATCTCTCAATGTATTCTTACAAATGTTTGAAATTTCTTTTGCTGCTACTTTTTCAACTTTAATTTTTCTACCCTACCTCTTAAGATCAGTTTTTTAGCTTCTATTAACAAATCTTGTGTACACTTCAGTCACACACCCACGTACAAGGCTGTAGGTCATTTTAAGTTCAAATCTGCTTTTGTTTCACATCAAAAGGAAAAGAGAAAATTTTGTATTTTCTTAATTTTTGTTTTCTATTGCTATTTTCAACTTTCAATAATTCTGTGAATTGAATGGGTAGTTTAAATCCCAATAGCCAGTATTGTTGCTGCCTGAAGAATAACTTTTTGATCTATAATTAATAAAGAATTCTATTTCTCAAAGTAACCTGCTGGGATTTCCACATGATAATTTAGAAAATATTCAATGCTCAAAGTCAATTAGAGAACAGCTTTATTGGACATAGAGCACTACAGCACAGAACAGACCCTTCAGCCAGTGATGTTGTACTGTCTTATTAATCTACTCAAGATTAATTTAACCTTTCCCTCAAAACAATGTTCTAAGTTCCATGAATAAACCTAGGAACTATTTGTTAATTATCATGTCATTTTAGTAAGCTGAGTGAATATAGATAGATATATTAAAAGTTCCCTTCTCTTTCTCTTCCCAAGAGTATAACTTTGAAAAAAGAATTGGTATTTAGAATTAAATTAGTGAGATCCACATATTGAAAGGAGAAGGATGTCTGGGAGAGAGGCATTTGAAGGAGGCTCTTTGAGTGTATAGCAGATGGTTTTTAATCACAGTAGGCACAGTTCTTTATGCTGATATTGGTTATTGTGATTCATAAGCATCCAGTTAGAAAGCATCGGCTAATCAATCGTTGATCCAGATATGAGGATGTGAATTAGCAGTAGAATTAGGTGGCTAGACCCTTCAAGCTTTCTCCATCATTTTAATAAAGTGGCTGTTCTGAATGTAACCTCAAATTCACTTTCTCCCTTCCCATTTACTCATGATAACCTTTCACTTCCCTACTTGAAGAGTCTATCCTCCAATATAAAAATATTCAAGGGCAATGATTCTACCACTCTTCCAAAACCCAGAAAAGAAGAACTTATGCCTCTTTTCTTCATTAAATAGATATCCCTGTTTTTTAAAAAAAGTGACTTTGGTTTTAGATTCTCCCATAAGAAAAACTTCCTCTCCATATCCACCCTGTCAAGACTCTACAAGGTCTTTCATATGTTTGACTGTTCAATTTTCCACATAGGACAAAGCAGCAACTCTGTGTATGGGTCTAGTTAACTATCTCTGAATGTGTCCAATATATTAACGACTTTCCTTATGTTAGGAGACCATTACTGTGCATGATACTTCAAATGTGGTCTCATCAATCAGAAATAACTGAAATATAAACTCCTGGTTTTTATATTCAGTTCCCCTTACAATAAACAATGCCATTCTGTTAGTTTCTAAAAATACTTGATACCTACTGACACATTTCATGCACTAATATATCAAGTTTACTCTGCATCTTGGATGTCAGCAATATGTCTCTTTCCAGATGGAATGCTTTGTTTTATTTACTTTTCCTGCTAAATGGACAACGTCACATTTTCCCACCCATTAAGCTTTGTTTGCCAGATCTTTGTTGGAAGTGTTCACTCATCTAACCTATCTATCCCTTTGTAGCTTTGTATTGTCCTTCTAAGTTCAAAACTCTGCTTTCTTTTTGTTATTAGCAAAATTTTTAACAATATTGTCACTCACTTACATCATTTATATAAATTACATACTACAGTTCTTAATAAGTTGGTAAGCATGATTTCTCTTGTATAAAACCACACTAATTTTACCTAAATTTTGTTTTAATTTCCCTGTTACAATGTCTGTTTCAATATTTTATATCACAGATGTTTTTTGATTTCTGTTTCCCTCCCATTTTTGAATAAATGATTTAAATTTGCCTCTTTCTAATCTCTCCAAATTCAGGAAACTTTGGAAAATTAAAACTAATGCACCAACTGTTTCACTATTTGCTTTTTAAAGACTGAGCTGAAGTCCAGAGACGTGTCAACTTTCAACAATGTGTTCAGTAGTGCTTCAATTGTGATTTCATTTTCCTGACTTCCTCTCTCCTTTCCAATTCTCAATTTATAACTTATTTCTGGGTTTTTACCATTGTTCCCTTGTATAGCCTTATGAAAGTATTTGTTCAATTCATCTGCTAGCTTGTTTTTCATTATTAATCGCTCAGTCGCATTTTCTATAGGGCAAGCAATCTTCTTTTCTAAGGAGGGATGGTCTTTGTGAAACCTGATGTACAGAAGACTCTTTGCACAAGTGGAATGTTTCAGAATATATTGGTCTTGTGCTAAATAGAAAACGCTCCTGATCTTTTTCTTGTTGAGCCACGAATTACTTGGAAATTAATGTTAATTGGTTTATGTCTTCATGGAGAAATTATGTCATATACAGGAATTGTTTTAAAATTGCTGTAAGATGCTATGTCAATCTCAATTAATTGTTGCTGACTCATAACTTCCCTGTTCATGTTGCAATGATGCAGATGTGCTAGTTGGCTATAGATGTTCTTAGGCTCCAGAAGAAAAAAAATAGTCTACAAATCACTTAGCAGTGAAAAGTGTTGAAAGGAGACCTATGTAAATTTCAAGTGAAGACAACAATTAGATTCAGAATGATAGCCATTAGTTAAATGATCTTCCAATCTACCCTCAGTGTACATCATAGAAAGCATCAGAAGCTGCATTGTGTACATAAATCAGAGAAATTGCTTAACTGCAACATTAAAATAATGATCTTGCTTTCCTTCCCTGGATTGTGATCACAGTTAAACACACATGAAGATCAAGTTATCATTTTAATGCATTCATCTATTATTTTATAACATTTCTATTCATCGTCAGTTTTAAAGTATGTTAGGAGTAATCCCACGGTTCTGTTATCCTACTTGTTTTCTCTCCATATGGAGCCATCAAGTGCAGAAAATTTGGACTGGGTGATCACTATTTTTCTCCTGGAAATTTTGTAGAATTAACCCCACATTGTATAATTTTGGGTTTCATTTTCTGAAGGCAATTAGTAAATCTGGTCAATGTTTTTTTAATCAAATTAATTTTGAAACATAGCACAGAATCTCCAGCCTAACCTGAAATGCTGCTTTGTTTTATTACCTGGTTAATGAATGTATTTTCTTCAAAAAAAGACGACTCACTTAAATATAATAAATGGTTATGTCTTTATGATGGAGAGCAGAAGAAAATGGTAACTGTCAATTATGAATGAATGAGCATTAGGATTTCTGAAATGATTCCTGAAAAAAATTATAATTTCATTTTTTACTGTAGTGCCTAGTGCACCTCCAAGAAAAGTGGAAGCTGAGTGTGTGAACTCAACTGCAATCAAAGTCACCTGGAAGCCACCAATGACTAACAAGCACCATGGACATATCCGTGGATATCAAATAACTTACGTGCGAATGGAGAAAGGAGAACCACAAGGACATCCTGTAATTAAAGATGTGATGTTATCAGAGGAACAGGTAAGAGTCAGTAGATGAAATTCTGAATCATGAGATGAAGAAAGGAATTATACTATAAGATACATTTACCAAGTGCTAAAATGAAGCAGAATATGCGACTAGTTTTCTCAGATGGATTCTTAAAGTAGAAACCATAATAATGTTTCATTCCATTTGCTTTCTTGTTCGGTTTGAGAATGAAAAATATGTTGTGTTTCTTTTTCTTTTTGATCCTTAAATGGTGTTTGAAATACACCATAATTTCAAGTTCAAGTTTGAATTGTCATTCATCCATACAGGAATATCCAGTAATACAGCCAAATGAAACAGCATTACTCTGGTGCCAAGGTGCAAAACACACTTCCAATAGTCACCTACAGCACAAGGCACACATAATCCATATAAGACAGCAGTAAAATACAATCATGCACAAAAAAGTGTGTGCATTGGTCTATAGTAAAATTTTACCATGAGCTGGAATTGAAAAATGAACTGTTTGGAAACTCTTTTAATTGTTTAGATCTGCTCCCTACCTCCAAAAAAGTAGGAAATACAATTTATTTTGTAAAATAACTAAAACAAAATGTGAAGATATGCACACAATTAAAGTTGTTGACTTGTTGCTGAAGTATTAAAGTATTTTGTGTAATAGGTATCAATATTTTTTGACTTTTTTTGACGACTTTGTGCCTGGGTTGAAGAATGTAACTGGTAAATTATTTGACTGCTCGTAGCAGCTATCATTGCCTTATTTTCTTTACTTCGCGTGAAACCAGTTGGAATCAAAGTAAAACTGATGAATGCATAATAAGACAATTTTGAGATTTTTAGTACTTGGTTAGATACCCATGGTCATGGGTAGGAATGTTAGCAAACATTGCAAAGGTTTTTTTTGTGTGACTTTTCTGCAGCTTCTTCCAGGTTTCAGTAATGTTTAGTAGGTTGTAATGGTAGGTGTCATACTACTCCTACTACTTTTAAGAATTCTTTTTTCATTCTTTATTTCTTGCAATTTTCAGAGAACCTGTCTTGCTTGTTTACCAAATCTAATTGAAACTTTGTTTTCAACACAGCATGCAAGGGTTTACATTGTTCTCAAGCTTAGAAATTGCATTCTCTGTCACCAAATCCAGATTTTTCTTTATAGAGTATGTAAAACCAAATTTTTAATGCCTGGTAGCCTCTCAATAAACATAAAATACAGCAGAAGTATTTAGAACTTATTTCTCATGAGCCTTTGAACCATCAGCAAATTTGGCTACACCACATTCAATTCCTTCATCTATGCATGAGTGGAAATTAATCATCAATTGGGACAACAGCTCAGATTCCTGCAGCAACTCAAGTTGCTTAACAACCTGAAACTTGCTCATTTATGCTAGCTGTTTGTCATGTAAATACCACCAATGCCTTGACCTCCAACCTTGCGCAGTAACCTTTTATATAGCACCTTATTGAATGTCATCTAGAAAGGCAAATATACTATATCTATCAGTTCCCCTTTAATTGCCTAGCTTATTATACCCTCAAAAAGGACGATTTTGCTTTCAAAGTGTCATGTTGAGTCTGCTTGATTGATTTTCCTTTTGCTATTTCCTTGATCATGGATTCTAGCATTTTCTTCATGTCAGACAAACTAAATTTTAGTCTCATGTTTCTACCTTCCTCCTTGTGTGATAGTTATATATGCTGTTTTCCAGTGTTGGGACATGAATAGTGTGTGAGGAAATGTGGTGTTTAATATTATTTCCTCCTATTCATTATTTTTAAAATATTCCAGTTAATAGATGTCTCTTCTACTTTTCTGAAAAAGGCTTTTAAGTGCATTTTATCAAATATCTTCAAACGATAGTGGCAAACAATACTGCTTTTTTTTTAGTAGTATAATTCAGCAGCTCAACACTTCCAAAGAATTTCTTAATTAGGTTTTGTGTAGGCACTGAATTGCTGTCCAAATGTTTCTGAGTTATTCATTTGCTAGTTTGATAAGATAAAATGATTCAACAGTGTGTGTATAGCAAACAGATATAGAAAGTCATTAGTTAAATAATCTGTGATTATTAGGTTGGTCTGATGTTATTAGAAGCAGAATAACCCCTTGGTAGATTTAGTCATGGACTTTCAGACAATGGACTGCCAGATGACTTGCTATGGCTTGTCCTAGTGATAGATGTTAACTTTGAATATAAATTTTGCACCTTGCATTAATCCCAATACTGATAAACTTTGTTCTAACAAGCATATTAGATCATAGATCATAAGATAATGGTGCAGATTTAGGCTACTTGTCCCATCGAGTCTGCCCTCTGAGCCCCAATCGTCCGCCCTCCCCATATCCCTTCGCACCTTGACTAATCAAGAATCTTGTCAACCTTTGCCTTAAATATACCCAATGACTTGGCCTCCACAGCCACCTTTGGCAACAAATTCCACAGATTCACCACTCTCTCACAAAAGAAATTCTTGCTCATCTCCGTTCTAAATGGATGTCCCTCTATTCTGAGGCTGTGTCCTCTGCTCTTGGATTCTGCCACCATAGGAAACGTCCTCTCCACTCTATTGAGACCTTTCAACATTCGATAGGTTTCAATTAAAATCACCTCCCCCACCCCACCTTTGTTCTTCTGAATTCTAGTGAATGCAGGCCCAGAGCCATCAAATGCTCCTCTTATGATAAGCTTTTCAATCCTGAAATCATTTTCATGAACCTCCTTTGAACCCTCACCAATGACGGAACATCCTTTCTTAGATAAGAGGTTCAAAACTGCTCAAAATATTGTATATTTTTGAGTGGAAATTAATCAGTTGATTTAATTGTTGCCTATATTCATTGCTGAAATTTTTAAATCACATATTTTTGTATCTGTAGAGTACTTGAATGCTGCACAGATAATAGCTGATAATCTGTAAAAAGATGTGAAATGAGTTATAAGATAATTGAGGGTGACTGTAATATGCTGTTCTTGATTTTGTAGTTCAGTATTACTTTGTGTTTGTGTAACATTTCTGGAATATATGTCTCATCTCTGATGACCTGAAGTGTGGTATGACAACTAAGGGCTATGCTCTACAAAAGGTTAAACAAAGGGTAAGCAACAGCTACTGAACGAGCATGTCGCAAACACTGCCACTGTAAATACAGTGGCTGAATCTTGTTCCAGTTTGGAAGATGAACCTGCCATTCAAACCAGGGTAAAGTTTATATTTTAATATGTTCTGTAGTTTTTTTTTGTTTATAGTTAGCATGTATCCTTACTAATCTAGTCTGAATTGTCTTTCCTCTAATCCCTTCTTTCTGATTGTCTTTATTTTCCCCCAAACCATCCATTTAGTGGGAGTCTGAGGACACCCAGGATTATGTGAGTAATAAACATGCAATTCTGGGCATGAGCCTTCAATCACAAATCATTAGAGGGATGTCAAAGGTGAATGTTACAAAGCAGGTTTAAGTAAGAAAGAAACAGGTAGGGTCTCAAAAACTATTAGTTCTATAATTTTTTGTTGAGAATTTCTATATTTATGGAAGCTTACTTTCCATTCCATGACTCAATGTAGCAATCACTCTGCACTGTATAGTGGTACTGACCACACCTGCCATGCTTTGTGGCAAGCATGGTCTAGGTCAATGATAAAAAATCACTATCAGATGCATTTTTACATAATCTACCATACAAATTCAACTTTTTCTGGTTCTATTTGACTCTAAACAATGCTTCTGGGGTTAAATGAATAATAAGATTTTGCCTCAGTTCCCTCAGTTTTTGTCCACTTACAAAAGCATAAAACAAATACAAATAGAGTAGAGATTTAGATGTTTCTATTAATAATTGAACTGTCTGCAAATATTTATAAAAGCTTTTGGCAGCTATTATTTACAATCCAGTGCTGGAAAGAGATAAGTGCAATGTTGCAATCCAAAAAAATGTTAGTCTTCCTAACACTAATAACTGTTTCTGATCTGCAAAGGAAATCCCAAAACATCTCGACATTTCCCTTCACAGAGAGAATCTGAACTCGACAGAGGTCAGGACAGAGCCTAGTTCCTTGGAGCTGTGTGCTCTCAAAGCCTCCTTGAACAAATCTGCTTCCCCATGAATAAGATTCTCTGGCCAGACCCAGGCAAGTTCCCTGACGAGCAGTCCCATTAGTCCCATTTGCCTGCCCTTAAGATTTGTTCTCTCTCAGGCATATTCATCAACTCTTTGATTTTTCTTCGTCGTTAAACTACAACAAGGGAATTACAGTATCCAATTAATTTGTCTGCATGCCTTTGGGATGTAGGAGAAAACCAGAGCAGCTAGAGGAAACCTGCATGATCATAGGAAAATGTTCAAGCTTCACAAATACACTAACTTCAGGATAGGATTTGGATCCCTGGAGCTTTGAGGCAGCAGAGCAACCACTGTGCTTCCATGCTGCTCAAGTAACCAACTAAGATAAAATTTTCCCAAAAAAAGTACCATATATTTACAACATGTTAACATGGTACAGTGAAAATTGCTATGCTTGCATGAATTGGCATAGAGTGAGAATGTAGAGATGGGTAAACTGAAAGGAACAATAGAGGTACTTGTTGAGTCTTGAGAAACAAATTAAGAGAAAAAGAGAGAGAGAGTGTACACCTTTGTTAATCTCTTTGACATCCCTCACTTGCTGTTTTGCATTGATCTTCCTCTGTTCATTAAACTGCACATTTGCATGAGAAGTATACCTGCTGGGAGTATCTCATGGGCATTCTACTGTTCTGTTTTAATGGTGCTGGCACAATGCATGCTTTTTTGTGTGATGTTTTGCAAATCGAGGTTTGTTTCATTGGTACTGATTTCATGAAAACCAGTGGTGCTGGAACAATTCATCTGGGTAAATCTCCAGTCTTCACAACAAAACATGATCAAGATCAGCTTGTTTTCAGCATAGCATGAAAGATTTAGGATAAACAATGGAAAGGATCAGTGAGAAAGAACAAACCCACAGTCAACTTAGTATTGACATTCTAGATAGAGAATGTGTGAGTAATTTATTTTCTGGCTACTGAGGATATTTTTAAGTACCTTTCTCAGGAAAAGATGTTCTGGACTTTATCAATTGGATTATTTGTTTAACCAAATTGCAAGTTGACAAAACTCAGCAAGCACGAATGTGAAAGAAAATTGAGCAAACTGAATAGCCAAGACTTCTCCACTTTGCTGCTCAAACTTGAATTTCCCTTACCATGC
The DNA here is from genome assembly GCF_048418815.1 of Hemitrygon akajei. Lineage (NCBI taxonomy): Eukaryota > Metazoa > Chordata > Chondrichthyes > Myliobatiformes > Dasyatidae > Hemitrygon > Hemitrygon akajei. The sequence goes on from NC_133135.1 coordinate 30,712,621, forward strand.
CTTTCATGGGCCTATTGCTGCCCACAGTAAACACGTATATATGCATGTGGAGATCGAGGTTTCTCATTCATTTCATTACCATAATCTCATGCATTGACCTTGTCTCTGGACTGCCAGTGGTAAAATAATATATAACTTGGTGATATGAAATTTCAAAGTAAACACAATAGAATCAATGAAAGATCACCCCCAAAAGGATGAATAAACAAACAATTTGCGAAAGACAGCAAGCTGTGCAAATACAAAAAGATAAAAATAATAATCCTAAATAAATAAGCATTAAATATTGAGAACATAAAATGCAGAGTCTTTGAAAGTGAATTAATAGTTTTTGGAAATAGTTCAGTGATGGGGTGAGGTAAGATGAGTGAAGTTATCCCCTCTGGTTTAAGAGCCTGATGGTTGAGGGGTAATAACTGTGTGTAAGCCTGGTAGCTTGGGTCCTGAGGCCCCTGTACCACCTTCCTAACGGCAGCAACAAGAAGAGAGCATGGCTTGGATGGTGAGAGACCTTGATGATGGATGCTGCTTTCTTGCGACAGTGCTCCAAATCGATGTGCTCAATGTTGGGGAGGGCTTCACTAATGATGGACTGGATTGTATCCATTACTTTTGTGGGCTTTTCTGTTCAAGAGCATTAGTGTTTTCTTACTTGTCCATGATGCAACCAGTCAATATACTCTCTACCACACACATATAGAAGTTTGTCAGAGTTTGAGATAACATGTGAATCTTGGTGAACTTCAGAGGAAGCAGAGGTACTGCTGTGCTTTCTTCATAATGGATACATGCCAGAGATAGGACAGATCCTCTGAAATGATAACACCGAGGAACTTGAAGTTGCTTGACCTTCTCTACCTCTGATCCTCCAGAAAGGACTGGCTCATGGACCTCCGGCTTCCTTCTGCTGAACTCAGCAATCATCTCCTTGGTTTTTCTGACCCTGAGTGGGGAGGTGGTTGTTGTGGATTCACACAGTCAGATTTTCAATCTCCCTATTATATGAAGACTGTGGTGTTGTCGGCAAACTTAAATATGGCTTTGGAGCTGTGTTTAGCCTCACAGTTATAAAGATAAAGCAAGTAAAGCAGAATGCTAAGCACACAGCCTTGTGATGCACCTGTGCTGATGGAGTTTGAGGAGGAGATGTCATTGCAAACCTGAACTGACTGGGGTCTGTAAATGAGGAAATCAAGGATCTAGTTGCACAAGGAGGTATTGAGGTAATCTTGGAGCTTATTGATTCTTTGAGTATTGAATGCAGAGATGTAGTCATTGTTTGCATCTTTGCTCTCCAGATAGTCCAGGGTTGTGTGAAGAGCCAATGAAATAGTATCTGCTGTTGACCTGTAGAATGGGTAGGAAATTTGGAGTGGATCCAAGTCACTTCTCAAGCAGGAATTGATATGTTTCATCACTTCTCAAAGAACTTCGTGGATGTAAATGTGATGTATAGTCATTGAGGCAGGTTACCACCTTCTTCGGTACCAATATAATTGATGCCTGCTTGAAGTAGGTGGATACCTCAGACTGCCGAAGTGAGAGGTTGAAGGGATCGGTGAATATTTCTGCCAGTTGATCACAGGTCTCTAGTGGCCAGGTACCCTGTCTGGGCCAGATGTTTACTGTGGGGCGTTCACCTCATGGAAGTCTTTTAGCTGCCCCCTCTTCAATGATATGCCGTGGTTCCCTCCCAAATAGTGACCCTTTGAAGGCTTTGTTATCATGTTTTATTTCATGTCTCTTAATATTATTCCCTTCCCTTTTGCCTGTAAAGCTCCATTCATATTTAGTTTAAGGTTGGCAGCAAACTCTCACTTATTGATCGAGGCATTGGAGTGTCAGTTTGAATGTTTATTGATTCACTCATTTGGGAATCTGGGTTCCGGTAGACATCAGATCAACCAGCAGGAAAAGAGAAATATATCTTTACATATTTACATTATTAATTTCCATTCCCAGTTATTAAAGCTCATGAGATTGTCCTGAAATTGAGATAACTCTATTTCAAGGCAATGACACAATTCATCGAAAGAGGCAAACTTAATTGTTTACACAGAATCGCTATTTTTCTTGTCATAAAGAGCAGCATTTCCTTACTAATTTTAGAAAAGGATATAGTACAAATTTTTTTAATGCCCAAATGACCAAGGAAATAAAATGATAAATTGTGTTATCTGTACACAATCTGCATACGCATATCCGATTTAACAGTATGTGGCAGTTGTATTACACACAGATGAAAAAAATACTCATAATATGCTTCTGTACAGAGATCCTTTTTTCTGTTTGCTCACAAATGATCAATTTTACCAGATGACCTGAAAGAATCAAAGTATTATTATCTAAAGTAATTGATTGCAGCATTGGGATGAGGTGACAGTGTGTCTATACTGGTATGCATGTTTGGGGTTTACAGTGCACTTGCTGTTGCTTTTTGATTTCTATAAATTATTTCCTTGGTTGATTCTCTTTGATAATTCTATTGCATTATATCATTCATATGTTTGTATGTTTCTGTAGATTATTGAGTTTGACACCTCTGAAATAACTGTAACAGCTAACAGATGTGATCAATTCACCTGGATTGTTTATACAAATAATATTTTTTTTAATTACCTGGATACAAATGTTGATACAGTGATGATTTTTTACGAAGTGTAGTATAAAGCCTGACAAATTTCAAATTGTTAATTTCTTTAAACAGTCAACAGAATATGTATACATATTTTGTTTATGTTCATTTAAATTAAGATGTTATGTGCTCTGGAGTCATATTTTTGAAAAAAAAAACAACTTCTTACTCCACCCTCAGATGGCTCTTCCCTTTTGTCCAGTTGCTGGATAGGCCTCCTTGGTACATCTAGATGGCCGCCTATATAGCAATCAAATTTATACCTGAGATTCTATGCCAGCAAGGCCTCTGTCCTTTGATTCTCGGCAAATCCTGATTGAGCTTTATTGGTGTATATGTTATGTTGGTTTCTGTGTAACAAATTTATTTCTGGTGCATTTAATAATAGGAAGCTTCCATTGGGGGACTGATGCCTGAAACAACATATTCCATTACAGTAGCGGCATATACCATTCGAGGGGATGGAGCTCGTAGCAAGCCCAAACTGGTTACTACTTCGGGGGCTGGTAGGTAGTATCTCAAGTACTGTAGCCCTTGTCTGCTTGTGCTTTTATACTAAGAGTAGTTCTTTTGACAAGTAGAATTCCTAGGAAGAACTTTTTATTCATCTTGGTATTGACATGAGTTATTAGTGATTACCTTTAAATACACGTAATCTTAAACATTGGCATTAAATGGAAATATTTAGAGATTAAACAAATTATGTTATGCATGCAGAGTTGTAGATGAAAATTACTAATTCAGAATTTTACAGCATTAATTGTTAAACTGAGTTAGATCCAGTTTGATTGATGTCAGGAATAAACCATAAGTTAAGTCCTCCCAAAGTTCTATAACATTGAAAGGAATGAAGATAGTTGGACTCATCTGTAATGGTGATGGAATGGCTATCTAGATCTGAAGGTATTGCACATTTAACTAAGTAAGATGATAAAAATATTGTTGATTGGTAAGCTACTGTTTCGATTTTTCAGATTGCCGGTGATTGTCACAGATTCTCAAAATGTTGTAATCTACCCTAATGTACATCACAAAACACATAATTGAGCCTTACATTGGTGCAATTTTTCACCTGCTCTTTGGGAATTCTTTTTTTAAATAGACTATAACAGAGGAAGAGAGTTGATTGTTGGCGAAAGTTGGATAAAAGTAATCAAAACGTGAGATTCCTGCTTTTATGGGCATGTTTAATATTAGACCAGTAACTTACTGGTTTGAATATATGAATTCTGTTTACTCAATACATTGAGACTAATATAGAAAGAAGCAACTGTAGATTGAGTTTTGAGTGTGCGCGCATTAAAGACTTTTGGAAGAGAGGAAGAAAACCCAAGCCCTGAGAAAATGTGTTTGAGTTACTTGCATTACCTTTCAATGTTACAAGAATATTTGGCCCCTGTGAGACTAATGATTTTGAAAGGTATTTGTGTGAGCTAAATAAGAATATACTCACAAATTTATTATAATTGTGCTTTTTTTTAATCTTTAGTCCCTGGAAAACCAGCAATGGTTATCAGTGTCACTCATATGAACACTGCCCTTATTCAGTGGCAGCCACCACAAGAGATGGTGGGTGAACTGCTGGGTTTCCGACTGCAGTACAGCCGTGCTGACGAAGACGAGCCAAACATAATTGACTTGAGTAAAAATGATGACCATCACACAATTTCGAACATGTACAAGGGGGCCACATACACCTTTCGGTTGTGTGCCAAAAACAAAGCTGGATTTGGTGAGGAGATGGTGAAGAAAATAATAACACAGGAAGGTGTACCAGCTGGCTTTCCACAGAAGCTACATGTTGTGGGACTAACAACATCCACCACAGATCTTTCATGGGACCCACCACTTATGGCACAGAGGAATGGGAAGATGATACTCTACACAGTGATGTACCATGATATTAACAGTATGCAGGACCTCACCAATACTACAAATGAAACTCAAATAACACTGAGTAACCTGAAACCAGACACTACCTATGACATTCGAGTGAGAGCTCACACTTCCAAAGGACCTGGTCCATATAGTCCCAGCATTCAGTCCCGTACAATGCCAGTTGACCAAGGTAAGGACAATTATACATTGAATAATGGCCTTGGCTTAAATGAATGTGGTAATAGTCAGTAATAGGTCCAGAATTTCACATTTATTGCTTCTTTAGAAAAGTAGTCAACATCTGACTGCTGCACTCCTCCCAGTTCACACTGATGTTTGGAGTTATACTACACTGGCAGTCAGAACAAAGCCTCACAGTGCAGTAGGTATTGAATACCATACATGAAGGACTTGAAAGTCGGAAAAGAAAAAGGCAATGTATTATTTCTGAGCAAAAAACTTCAGACAGTCCACTCCAAAAACAAAGACAAAATATGATGAGCACATCTAGCAACCAGGCAAGATCAGTAAGAAAAGAAACAAAGTTGAAGAATCAGGCAAGGTTCTTTGATCAGAGCTGAAAAACTAAAGGTAAATAAACATGTTTTAAGTTGTATTGGCCATGGGGGATGTGCAGATGGATTGAAAAGAATAATGGGATTGACTGATAGAATGCAGGCCAAAATTGTCAAAGAAGCAATTTTTAAAAAATGGGAAATAGAAGGGGAAGGAGACAAAATGAACCAGAAAGGTACAGCCATCTCAGAGAGAGAGAGATTGATTACCTGAAACTCATTGCCAAGTCTGAGAACTGCAACTCTCCCAGGTTCTGTTTCTTGAGCTTGTGTTGATAGACCAAGTAAGAGGTCCAAAGACATAGTTCAGGGTGGGAGAGAGACATAATTAGTGAAGGGAAGGGGGAAGAAGACGTGTCTGGTGGCAAAAGCTCATTGAAGATTGTTGGAAATTGTGGTGGATCTGTTAAATGTGGAGGTTAGTAAGATGAGGGGAAGAGGGAGTTAATCCGACTGAGAGGAGAGGGAATAAGCAAAGAAATTATCTATGCTTGCCCTAAGCAATGTTCAGTAATGATTGATAAATGGCAAATGATAGCTGTGTCATAAAAGTCTAAAAGCAAAAGGCAATGACTAATTCCATTAAAAGAGCATATAAATGCCTACTCTTCAGTCAAAAACATTACCATTGCAATGTCTTCCACCGTCAAAATCCTGGATCCTTCAACTGGATCAACCACATAAATGTTGTGGCTACATAGGTATATTAATAGCTGGTTTTCCAGTGACAAGGGACTCAATTTGACAGCCCAGAGGATCTCCTCAATTTTCAAGAAACATGTCAAGAGCTCATGGAACATTTTTCACTTGTACCTGTGCAGTTTCAGCAACACCTAGGAAATGTACAAAGTAGCCCATCTGATTGGCACCCCACTAACCTTTTTCATGTTCATTCCCTCCTGCATGAGCATGTTATAGAGACTCTGAAAGTTCCTTCCAAACTCAAGTCCTAAACCTCCAAGAAAGTTGGGAGCATCAGATAAACGGAATCACTGCTACTGATAGATTCCCTTCCAAGTCTCATACTATTTAACCTTGGAACCTTTCTACCCAATAGCATTGTGAGGGTATCTACATCAACAGAACTGCCACGGTTCAAATAGGTAACTCACCAAAGCCTCCTTGAAGTAATTTGGGAATGGGCCATAAATTCTAATCTGGCTGGTGATGCTCATATCCTATTAAATAAATATGTTTAAAAAGGTGGATATGTAATTTCTATTCCTTCATTGCTCCCTCACTACCAACAATCATGCCCTCAGATTCACCCTCACATAAACCAGTCTGGAAGGCCAAATATGACTTTTGAACCAGAATTTGGGTGCATATTCAATATGAATCTACAGTCACCTTATGCAGTATTATCTGATTTAAAATCCATACAATTTGGTATCGTGCACTGTCAAAGGCAGTGGTGAGATATTAGTTTGTTCAGTTACTGTTGATGCAGAACCATGTTGAGGAACATCCAATTTATGACCTTTATGACATTTTCTTGTAGTGTTTGCCAAGAATTTTCGGGTGAAGGCAGTAATGAAGACATCAGTGTTGCTGAGCTGGGAAGTGCCAGAAACATATAAGCCAGGAGTGTCTTTCAAGGTTAGTGCAGCATAACAGCATATTAATTTACTTCAGCCCCATCCACCAACTTCAAAGAAAATGCATCACCTACTCTTACCCTAATAACAGAGCAAAATACTTTATTCAGAAATTGAAATGTATCTGGAATCAACTATGTATTTCTTCCATTTTTCTTCATTCCTAAGTGTACACAACTCTCTTCAGTAAATTAACAGCACAGTAATTATGCAATAATGTAGAGCCACAAGTCTTCACCTTGTCTTTTCAAAGGAAATGTCACAAACAGATTTTCTATATTCTACCTGTTGGTTCAGATGCCTGTCAAATCAATATTTAAAGCCCCGTTTTAGTATTATTCTACTACATTAGTGTAGCCTGGGGGTTCCCAACCTTTTTTATGTCATTGACCAATGCCATTAAGCAAGGGGTCCATAGACCTCAGGTTATGATGTAGCCTGGTGTAGCCTATTGTTATCTATTTATAAAGAAACAGCAATACCAACTACTTTCTGCCCTTGAACATTTCCCCCTATGTGAGATAAGGTTTTACAACATTTTACATTCCTGTGTAGGTTTTCATTAGATGTATATCGAGTAACTACATCTTAGCAGGTAATGTTCAGCACCCAATTAAAAGAACATTTAAATCTTGCATTTTCTTGTAATCCACTGCACTGGTCTGGAATGTAATTCATTGTTCTAATTTTTGGTAGATTTTTTACCAATCTTTATAAACTACAGTAAATTTATTTTCTTGTGTACCATGCACCTTGTCTCTCCCCTGATTATTACATGTACTTGAATATTCATGGTTTCTCCAAAAACGAATAGGTGTCATTTTTCGGTATGAATTTCAAGCATTTGTTTCACCTTCCTCTTCAGAAAGTGGGCAAAAAACCTAAAAACTTATGAAATCCTGATCCAGCTATTGAGAATAGTATTGATTAAGTCAATACTTAACTACTATGTTTAAACACGATACCCACAGTGTTTACTGTGATCTAAGGAATAACTTTGAAGTCAGTTTACTAGGTGATTTGGAAACAGTTAGTTGTGATTTGCCCATTCATTATTCATTTATTTGTTATGCTACTCCTCACCCTTTTCACTGCTGACCCCTCAATGGGACTGGTGTGTGTTCTCCTGACTTGCCCTTCCTCAACCACTTGATCTATCTTGTATATGGTTCCTTATCACCTTCTCAGATTTTACCGACACCACTGATGTCATCTGCAATTTTATAGAAAGTGTCTGATCTGTGCTCAGTCATGACTGCAGAGAGAATAGAGCAGTGGGCTAAGCACGCATCCTTATGTGTTAATTGTTAGTGAAAGGAGATGTTATTACTGATCCGTGCTGACGTGGAATTCTGAAGAGAAAGTTATGGATTCAGTTGCAGAGAGAGGTATGGAAGCCCATGTGTAGAAGGTTGGTATCAATATTGAGGGGATAATGGTATTAATGCCAAGCTGTAATCAAGTTTAGAAAGCAGACAGCCATGTGTTTTGTTGTTGACTACATGCTCCAAAGTAGAGTGGAGAGCCCTTGAGATTGCAACGGCTAGAGATCTGTTGTGGAGGTAAGTGAATTGCAGGAGGTCCTGGCCCTTCCAAAGGCAGGAGTTAATTCTAGTCAGAAAGAATCTCTTTAAGAATTTCAACATGTTAGATGTGAAAGCAGATACCTTTACACAAGAGCACTTCGCAATGACCAGTTACCTACCAAATTGTACATCTTGTGAATGCAGGAGTATCGAGGGGAAACCCACAGGTTCACAGAGATAATGTGTAAATTCCACACAGATAGTGTAGAAGTTCAGGATCAACACTGGATCATAGGCTGTGAGGAAGCAGCTTTACTAGCTACACCACCGTGCCTTGGGCTTGAACATACAATTTCTTAAGTCAAGATACCAACTGAGGCATGCTAAACCATTTATAGGAATCTCTAACTTTTCTAAGTCCTGGTAATAAACCGCTGACCTGATCTATTCACTTAGTTAATCACCATTGATACTGCCTGATCCACTAAGTAACTCCTGTTATGTGCTTTTGATCTGTAATATGTATTTTTCCAGTATGCTTGGATGTTGATTATTCCTTTGATAGCAAACGGGAGAGAAGTTAAATGCAATGTTCTAATATCAGGTTTCAGCTGTTTCTGTTATTCCTCTCTCAGATCCTGTATAATGGCCAAAGTGTAGAAGTGGATGGACAATCCATGCGAAAACTTATTACAAAGCTTCAGCCTGATACTGAGTACTCCTTTGTATTAACCAACCGTGGGAATAGTGCTGGTGGACTACAGCAGGTGGTATCGATCCGTACTGCTCCTAACTTGCTGAAAACGAAGCCAATTGTGTACACCAAGAACATCCAGGATGGCAAGTTACCCATCAACTTGCCCAAGGTTCAGACCACTGCCATTGTGAAGTAAGATATGAATCCACTTCATTTGCATATTTAGGTTTATGATAATATTGTTTATAATCACTTATTCCTATTAGTCATCACAACTCCTTTTTGGGGGTTGATAGTTTGAGGGACAGCTTTGGTGAATGTTGGTCCTGAAGGTTATCATTGCAATTGCATTTAAATATGTGGTAGAGCATAACTCTGTTCAGTTTTCTAGAAGATTTATAAGCAAATGTGTTCACCATTCTTAAGCCAGGTCAGCCCCTGTGTAGGTTCAACTGTTCCACTCACTTTGTTGGTTGGGAACAACCCCAAGGAACATAGGTCACTTAAATATTTCATGGAATTAAGAAAAAAAACTAAAGTTCACAGAAGCATAACTGCAACACAGAATTAGCAAAACAAAGATTTTTATTTTCCTTTGCAGATTCAGATTTCAGATTCATTTATTTATCAAGTGTATATTGAAGCATACAGTGAAATGCATTGTTTGTTTACAAAGCCAACACGACCTAGGGATGTGCTGGGGTAGCCAGCAATAAGTTATTCAGATTTTCATGTGGCATAGCCTCTGTGATGGTCTGCATACAGGTCTTCCAAGGAATCTGAGCAACCTTGCAATATAGTTTGAAAGTTAATGAATGGGCCAGTTTAACTGACCAACACCAACCTCTCCTTCTCCAGCGCCACTGATCTTTGTGATGTGGTATCACTGTAACTTGCAGAACCAATATGACTTCTGTATTAAAAATGTGTTGTTATTATTATTATTATTATTATTATTAAGTATTTGAATTATGGATATATGTTTCTCCAGATTTGAACTTTGTATACACTATGGTTTGAAATTGCCCAGTAAATTTTATACATCCAATCTCATTTCTTATCATAAGACATATTACAAGAGGCATTGCATGTCATTGAAACTGGTCGTTTGAAGCAATTTTCAAAACAGTGTCATAAACTGAGATAATGTAGGCCTTCACTATGCTTACAGGTAAAATGGGCTGCCTATCTCATAGTGGTGAATTGAAAAATCAGCATATGCATTTGCATTTAAGATTTTGTTATTTCCCTGTTTTTTTAAAATTTTAACTATTTAATCTCTCTTTCAGGTGGTATTTTATTGTAGTGGTACCTCTAGATAAAACTGCACGTTCAGTTGCAGAGAAACTGCAAAATCCTGAGGAGATGGATCTTGATGATGTAAGACTTTGTTTTCAGAACCATGTTAACTATACTTCACATATTGTGTGACATTCTGTTACTTAATAGTCAGTTGCACGTTTATTTGATTTTTACAGTGAGATCAAAGGTATATGCTTTATAATAAATAGAAAAATGCTTCATTTTACTCTCAACTTCCCTTTCCCTCAACCATTACCACTTCATACCTTCAAAGTATTATTAACAGAGAAAAATGGGAAAATCTGTCTACATTATGGAGAATATGTACACATAATGCGGTCCTGCTAAAGTTTGGAAGAAGATCTCAAGTGCTCAGCATAATTAGCTTGTGGATACATTCTTCCATTTGCAGAGTTTCTGATCCAGTCCAAATTTTATAGAAGTGAAAGGTGTTAAAATATTTCATTTATTTCTTGTATTTTGTGGAATGTTGCTTTGGTGCCTGCAAATCTGTTTATGGTCTGTACTGGTTAAGTAGACTTTGATCACAGATTCATGCTTATCAGATTGAATCATACAGCAATATGATACAGAGACAAGTCCTTTTGCCCACCAACTCCATGCTGATCATCAACCACCTATTCTGGTTAGTTATGGAATATTTTAGAATGGTATGTTGTGGGAGGACAAAGCCGTATAAAGAAAATGGTCTTTGAGGATCAAATAGAAATCATGAGTTGGCCCCTGTGTACAAAAACTACAATGTTGGATGGTCAGTATATAGTGCCATTGTAGTTTCTCCCTATAGATGACAGAATGGTGGATAATATTTGACAATAATAGACTATAGAAGCACATCCACGAGTGGACTTTCTTTCCAACTTGCTGTGTTTTTCCTCTGTGGGAGCTCATTTGTATGTTGTTCTTCATCAGTAAGAATTACGTGACGAACACCTAATTCCTCCTGAAATATGTTTAATCATTTAGTCTAAATTGCCTTCTGTGGTAGAAAATTTCAGTTTCAGAACACTTTCTATGAAGACTCATCTCAGCCCGAAAGAGCATACCCCTTTGGGGGTTGTGACCCCTGATTCGACACCTCCTCAGCATTAGAAATGCATCTAGTTCAGCTGGTCCCATCCAATTTTTATAAGCTTTAATGAGGTACCCTTTCATTCTAAGCGCCAGTGAAATACAAACCCAATAAACCCCAGCTTTCTTCATCACGTAACTTCTAAAGTTTGATCACTGGCTGTCCTCATCCTATATGCATACAAGAGAGGCTAAAGAGCAAGGTTCTAGAAATGAGGTGGTAGCAGCTACAGGACAGCTTCGAGTCGGTGGACTGAGCCACATTCAATGACTCATCAGAGGATATGAACAAATACAACACAATTGTCATGGACTTAATAAAAACAGTTGTCGACGAGTGTGTCCTCGCAAAATCATATATAGTCTTCCCCAACCAGAAGCTCTGGATGAACCATGAGATCCAAGTATGATCTCCAGAAAGCCTTTTTATGTGCGGAGTGGCAACTTTAGACAAAACTTCAATCATTGAAGGATCTTCATCAGCTGTGGCAATGCTTGAATGCTATCACCTCCTACAAAGTGAAACCACGTGACATGGGTGTCAACAAGGCTTCACTCCCAGATGTGCTCAATGCCTTTTATGCTCGCTTTGACTGTCCAAACATGGAGGCATATCATGAACTCCACCAGTCTGTGATTTCAGTCTCTGAGGCTGATGTGAGAAAATCCTTCAGGATGGTGCACTCACAGAAAGCATCCAGCCCAGACAGGGTATCTGGCCAAGAACTAAAGATCTAGCTGATCAGCTGGCTGGAGTATTCACCGATATCCTTAACCTCTCACTTTAGCTGTTTGAGAAGCCCGCCTACTTGAAGCAGGTTCCAAAGAGGAACATCATAATCTGTCTCAATGACTGTCGTCCAGCAGCACTTACATCCACTATGATGAAGTGCCTGGAGAGGTCGTTGATGAAACATATCGACTCCTGCCTAAGAAATTATTTGTACCTGCTCCAGTTTGCCTACTAGCACAACAAGTCCACATAGATGTCGTTACATTGGCTGTTCACTCAACCCTGGAATATCCGTACAGTGAAGGTACGTACATCAGGATGCTATTAATTGACTGCAGCTTGGCATTCAATACTATCATCCCCTCAAAACTGATTAAGACTTGTGCTTCAGTACCTTTTTGTGTAGCTCGATCCTTGAGTTCTTTACTTGCAGACCCCAGTCAGTTTTGATTGGCAAAAATGTCTCTCTGTCAGCACATGTGCGCCGCAAGGCTGTGTGCTTAGCCCCTTGCTCTACTTACTTTAGCCTTGTGACTGTGAGAACAAGCACAGCTCCAATGCCATATTTAAGATTGCTGATGACACCACTGCCGCTTGTCGAATCAAAGATGATGACGAATCAGCATATAGGGGGACAATTGAAAATCTGCCTGAGTGGTGCCACAGCAACAACAACCACCTCTCACTCAATGTTAGCAAGACCAAGGAGGTGTTATTGATTTTAGGAGGAGGAAACTGGAGATCCACGAGCCAGTCCTCATCAGAGGTGGAGAGGGTCAGCAGCTTTGTTCCTCAGTGTTATCATTTCAGAGGATCTCTCCTGGATCCAGCACTTAATTGCCATTATGAAGAAAACATGGTGGCGTCTCTATTTTCTTAAAAGTTTGCAAACATTCAGCATGTCATCTAAAGCTTTGACAAACTTCGACAGATGTGTGGAAGAGAGTATGTTGGCTGGTTGCAACATGGCCAAAAGGTACAGAAACCTCAGGACCCACATCACCAGGTTAAGGAACAAATATTACCTCTCGGCCATCAGACTCTTGAACCAGAGGGGATAACTTCACTCAGTGTCACTTGCCCCACCACTGAACTGTTCCCTCAACCTATGGACTCACTTTCAAGGGCTCTTCATCTCATGTTCTCAATATTTATTGGTTAATTATAATTTTTTTCTTACTTTTTGTTTTTGCAGTCTGTTGTCTTTTGCGCACTGGTTGTTTGTCTGTCCTGTTGGGTGCGGTCTTTCATTGATTCTATTGTGCTTCTTGTATTTACTGTGAATGCCTGCAAGAAAATGAATCTCAGGGTTGTAAATGATGACATATATGTACTTATATAATGAATTTACGCTAAACTTGGCTGCCCCAACAATTAGTCTTGTGAACTTTCACTGCACTCCCTTTATTGCTCATTTAAAGAGAATAAACTGCACATACTACTGAAGTTGAGATCTCACAAGATCTTCAACAGTAGCAGGAAGACATGTACCTTTCCTCTTTTTGCTACCAAAATGATTAACTTAATATTTATTTACATCATACTGCAGCTGGCATTCTATGTACACCAGGGCCTCCCTGCATTCTCCTCACAGCTCATTACAGCTAGCTTTGTGATGCTTGCAAGTCTGTAGATAACACATTTAAATTCTTCATCTAAATCATTACCATATATACAAATAGTTGTGATCCAAGCACTGAACCCTGGTGGTGCTCCAGCTGTTATTGTCTGCCACTTTGTAAAAGACCCATTTATTCCAAAACTAGTCACACACCAATGTGCAAGAACTGATCTGGAGTCCAGAGTATTAGAAAATTAATTCCACTGTTTCTAGGGCCCTGGGAAGTAGCTTTGTACTTATATAACATAAAATGATGTAATCTGGGTAGTCTTTGATTGTGACTAACTAGAATAGTGGATAAAACGAAAAATTTCTAAATTGCATTTGTATGTTTAGCTGTTTGACGGGATAAGCCAGCAACACAGCATTCGACGTCGACGGCAGTCTGAGAGGCTAAAGCCATACATTGCTGCCCAGCTAAAGAAACTACCAGATACATTCACGCTTGGTGATGAGCAGAGTTATGGAGGATTTTACAACAAGCCACTCTCTCCCAACCACAGTTACCTGTGCTTTGTTTTGGCAGCTCTTGAAGAAAAAGATGCAGTAAGTATATTTATTTAATTGTTTGTTTATAGGTACAGCACAGAATAGGCCCTTCGCGCCATGCCGCCAGCAACCCGAAATCTAACACTTTCCTAATCACCGGGCAAGTTATAATGACCAATTAACCCATTCGTTAGGATTTTGTTGGATTGTGGAGGAAACATTCCATGAGGAAGTTGTCAGTTTCTGCTTACAGAAGAAACTGGGATTGAACTCCAAACTCAGGCAGGTCGAGCCGTAATAGTGTTGCACTAACTGCAATGCTACAGTGCTGCCCCAAATATTAATATTGCTAGGGATTTTTTTTTAGGATTTTGAAATGCTGCCTAACAAAGTCATCTTAAATAGTACACTTCAAATTTTGTGTCCTTTTAAATGTGTTTCTGTTACAAAATAAGTTATGCCATCCATCTTCAATTTCCTAAAATCTGGACTTTGCCTTAGCATGGACCTATCTAAGACCAAATGTGTACCTTGTATTACCTTGTGATGACTTCCGAAAATTATTTGGAATAAAAGTAAACATGCTATTTCCCAACAACTCTTAATCTTAATTAAAATCATAAAAAAACTGATCTGTTAGCTGTCCTTACAAGAGTTCTTTAATCTATAATTATTTAGACCCATATTCACCACCTCCTTTGCAAGGAGCATTATCTTTGCACAGCCTTAGAACAATTTTAAAGAGTGAAGTAAGTCCTTAGCTTAAGTGAATAACTTAATGGTCAGAATAGGTTTTGTTTCTGTTATATTTTCATTGCCCTGTACTGCTTAAATGAAATCCCTGAGCTGGATTATTCTATTTGCAAAAGTGAAGTTTAGACAGTGATTCTATATAGACTGTAACTAGCTCAAGTGTGAGT
The DNA here is from genome assembly GCF_048418815.1 of Hemitrygon akajei. Lineage (NCBI taxonomy): Eukaryota > Metazoa > Chordata > Chondrichthyes > Myliobatiformes > Dasyatidae > Hemitrygon > Hemitrygon akajei. Next base: position 30,727,687 of record NC_133135.1, read on the forward strand.
GTTGGAGAAGGATACGGGCATAAAGGTGGAGTTGTGGGTATGCCACAAGAGGTGAATTCAAAGGCAAGTTTAGTACTTGGACAAATGATACTGAACATGAGAAACACACAAAGAATGCTGGAGGAACTCAGCAGGCCAGCCAGCATCTGCACAAAAATGTAAACAGTTGATATTTCAGGCCAGGACCCTTCATCAGGACTGGGGGGAAAAAAGAAGTCAGAGTAGGAAGGTGGGGGGAGGGGTGGAAGAAACACAAGGCAGTAAGTACAAGGGGGTGGGGAGAAATAAGTACAAGGTGGTGGGTGATAAATGAAACCGGGAGAGGGTGTAGTAAAGACCTGGGAAGTTGATTGGTGAAAGAGATAAAGGGCTGGAAAAGGGGAAATCTGATAGGAGAGAGTAGAAGACCATGGAAGAAAGGGAAGGACAAGGAACATCAGAGAGAGGTGATGGGCAGGTAAGGAGATAAGGTGAGAGAGGGAAATGGGAATGGGGAATGGTGAAGGAGAGGAGGGGATAATTACCAGAAGTTTGAGAAATCGATGTTCACGCCATCAGGCTACCCAGATGGAATAAGGTGCTCCTCCAGCCTGAGTGTGGCCTCATCATGGCATAGAAGAGGCCATGGACTGATATTCCGGAATGGGAATGGGAAGCAGAATTAAAATGGGTGGCAATCCCACTTTTTCTGGCGGGTGGCGTGTAGGTGCTCGGCAAAGTGGTCTGCCAGTCTACACCACGTCTTACCAATATGCAGGAGGACACACCAGGAGTACCAGATAGAGTAGATAAACCCCAACAGACTCACTTGGAAGGGCTGTTTGGGGCTCTGAATGGTAGTGACTGGGGAGGTGTAGGAGCAGGTGTGGCACTTGTTCTGCTTGCAAGAATAAGTACCAGGAGGGAGATCAGTGCAGAGGGATCACTTGGGGAGTGATCCCTGTGTAAAATGGAAATTGTGGGGGAGGAAAGATGTACTAGTTGGAGGAATCCTATTCGAGATGGCAGAAGTTAGGGCTGGACTCAGAGGCTGATGGGTTGATATGTAAGGACAAGAGGAACTATATCCCTGGTGGAGTGGCGGGAGTGTGAGGTAACGGTAGATGTGCACAAAATGGAAGAGGTGCAGGTGAGGGCAGCATAGATGGTGGAGGAAAGAAAGTCCCTTTCTTTGGAGAAGGAGGGCATCTCATTAGTTCTGGAAAGAAAAGCCTCATTCGGAGAGCAGATGTGGCGGAGATGGAGGAATTGAGAGAAGGGGGTGGCATTTTTGTAAGTGACAGGGTAGGAAGAGGTAGCTGTGAGAATCAGTGAGTTTATAAAAGATATCAATAGATAAACTGTCTCCTGAGATCGAGGCAGAGAGATGGGGATAGTGAAGGGAGCTGTCGGAAATGGTACTGAGCCTCATGATTATTTCATCCTAATGTACAGTATGTTGATAAATCTCTGTACAGTATTTTACTTCTCAGGATCATGCTTCATTGAGCTATCTGTTTTTCCTTGGACAAGGCGGTTGTGTACACATTTTATATATGTGGTCAGATCTGCCTGAACTATTTTGTAATATTTTTCTTATGATTATAATATTGAAAAATAGAAATTGTTGAGTTCTCAGCAAACAGCATCAGCTTTACTAAAACATGTAGCAAAGATGTTGAGTAATCACTTGTGCAGCTATTACAATAAGATGATAGTATTTTGATTTATATTAACAGTTACAAAGTTATACCTGTTGCAGTTGAAAATGTCTGATAAGTACCCACACAAAGCATTTATGTAGACATCTGGGTAGTAATTTTCCACAAAATTTCTTACTGATCGACATTCAGCTCTAAGACCATTTTCCTGTAATGGGTCATTAGGACTGGTCAAACTATTCATTATTCATCTGCTCAGAATGCTTTCAATATAGGGTCACACAGCAGCAAGGAAAAAATGGACAATGAATTTATCTGACAGCAAGAAAAAACATTCCTCCTGTTTTAAATTACAGTTTAATGCAGTCATATTTCAGGAGAGACTATCTTGCATAGGCAATTAGTTATGTAGTGTGAAGTAATGACAAGAAAAATGGATATACCAGGCTCTTGAGGTTTATATACAAGGGAAATGCTAAATCAGTTGATGAGCTTTGAAATTTCTACAAACCTTTAAGTAATTTGGCAGTGTGAGAATTTGTTGATTATCATGAGATGTTGAATCTAGGCAAAATCACCTGCTATTTACCTAGATTGCACGTTAGATGTAGCGACTGTTATCAAGGGAAATATTGTTATTACTTTAGTATTGCCAATGAGTTATTTTGCCTTTTTGTGTATGTCTAATACATGAATTTCTATTTTCTTCGTAATTAAGAAAGAGTTGTGATTTGAATCCTAATGTTAACTAAGATTATACAATGCCTGGATCAAGTTATGTAGTATGGAGAGAAGAGAAACAGAATGGGTTGTAATTTATTCAGAGCCTCTAACAGTTTGTAGGTAAATCAGGGAGAAATATCTTAATATATCTAAATTTGAGCTTGGTAGGTCTACACCAGCACAGGAAAGCCTGGCAAGATTTTGCCCGTGGTAGCTTTTAAGGTCTTAACAATACCTTTCAAGCTATGTCCTTACTAATTAAGCAGACTGATTGCTTATTCTTGTCAACAATTATCATGTCCAATTGCTATACTACTTTATGAACCCTTTCACTTCACTGCACATTACATATCCATTAGTGTAGTTACTATTGAGGCTACATTGCCTTTTCAGGCCAATGATCTGTCAGACTCCTCGAGTTGACTTTCACCCACTGATCTCTTGGGGAAATTATGTTAGGACTTTTTCTCCTTCCATGTGCACACAAAACAGACCCCGCTTAATGTTGAGGATGTGTTCCTTGGAGGTGGAGCGCTATGTAAATCAGCACTATGCGGGGTCATTATAACATGACGTAAGTGGACATGTGTGCCTGATTTAAAAAAGAAGCCCAAGATGTATGATATACTATTTTAAGTACACACAGTAATTCATGGAATAACAAACACGCAAGTAGCCAGTGGAGCAGCAACACATTGCAGCAGCAGTGGAGGGAAACGGGTCTTGGTCACATCTCAGAGGAGGTCTTTCTCTAACTTTGGCTTCTTCAAATAGGCACAAGACTTGGCTGCCTTTTCTTACGTTTTCTCTCATGAAGCACTTCTCAATGTCGAACACCTTTCTTTGCCTTTAAGTTCTTTGCTCCCAGTCAGGATCATTATCAATGAACATTGCAAATTTCAAAGAAGCACTAACATCAACTTGACACTCACCAGCTTCTGATCACCATGTCACTTGCAGTTTCACATCCATGCTAATGCTTTTTCTAGACATTTTAGATGTACAACCGTCACTGGAAGTTGATAGAGTTTTCCAGACATTATATAACCCTATAACAATTACAGCACGGAAACAGGCCATCTTGGCCCTTCTAGTCCGTGCCGAACGCTTGCTCTCACCTACCTGCACTCAGCCCATAACCCTCCATTCCTTTCCTGTCCATATACCTATCCAATTTTAAATGACAATATCAAACCTGCCTCTACCACTTCTTATGGGTGAATAAAATGGAATAAATTGGCAAGGGAGCAAGAATGTTTACATTTGCCATGGAGGCAGAGCATGAACTAATATGTGATTGGCTGTGAGTGGCTCATAGCCTATTTGAAGCGCTCTCATTGGCTGATTGATTACTGTAATGGCAACTGCTCTTAAGTGTTGTTGAGAATGAATTTTAGTCATTTTTTAAAATTTCAATAAAGAATTGAATAACTGATCTGTAACAAATCAGTGTAATGCAGAGTCTGAGTGTACTTGCATTCAGTATATCGAATTTTCAGAAATAATTTATTAATAGTTTGTGAACTCGTACTCTTGCTATAAAATATTTACTCTTGAAAATGGGTAATTAAAAATATATATATATGTATAAAAAAAATTTACTGTTACTTTTTTCTCATTTATTTCAGTTTAATTATTAGCACACCTTTCACTCTTGAAGCTGAGAATAAGTAACCAACAGCTTAAATAGGCAAGTCATGAATTAATGCAGTAATATCTTTTTCTTTTGCTGGGCAGATGTACGCTGCCAGTCCCTACTCTGATAGAATTCTAGTGGAGGTGAAGCCTTCAAATACTCCAGATGATCCTGAGATGTTGTGGGTGATGGGACCAGTGCTTGCCGTTGTGTTAATCATCATCATTGTCATTGCCATTCTTCTGTTCAAAAGGTGAGATAATATCACAATTACTTGTGGCTTCAGGGTGGATGCTGAGGCTATTTAACTTTATAGTACAATTTCTTATGGACAGTAACTTGAAAATAAGATCAAACTGTACATTAAGTGAAAGCACCAACTTGGGAACTGCTAGAAATATTTCTCTCTTAATTTACAAATGTGATTCTTTGATTCTTCACAATCTTTCTCAGAAGACATGATTAGCTCTCTGGTTCTTAGGCTTGCTTATATGCACACGTGTCTTTATTTATCGATCTTTGAAATGAAGCCTTTTGAAGGTCACAATGTTTATGGAATATGGTTTATCTAGTTAACGGGACAAGAAGTGAAACAAAGAAGTGCAAAGGGTGGTCAGTTTGAAAATTGAGTTACCAAGATAGTTCTGATTTATCTGAATGGCTATTTCAGTATTGATTGTTAGGATTTGATTCAAACTTGATGCCATGGGAATGCAACTGCAAGCTGTAGTGTTTTCGACACACACTAAATGCTGGAGGAACTCAGCAGGCTAGGCAGCATCTATGAAAAAGAGTAAACTGTCGATGATTTAGGCTGAGACCCTTCATCAGAACCTGATGAAGTTCTATTCTGATGAAGAATCTCGGCCCGAAACATCAACTGTTTACTCTTTTCCATATTTGGCTGCCTGGCCTGCTGGGTTCCTCCAGCATTTTGTGTGCATTGCTTTGATTTCCAGCATCTGCAGATTTTCTTTTGTTTGTAGCTATTTTTTTTAATTTTTGCAATATCTGTGATGTCCCACGGCAAATAAGTTCAGATTCAGATTACCGTAGATTCCGGACTACAGAGCACACCTGATTAAAAGCCGCTGGCTCTAATTTTAGAAAGAAAATCAATTTTTTACTTGTACAAGCCGCACCGGATTTTAGGCCGCACCGGATTTTCAGCCGCAGGTGTCCCACGTTGTAATATGAGATATTTACACAGAAAGATATTACACGTGAGGATTTTTTAACTTTTAATTAAATCCATATGGTAACATAAACAAATACATATTGCAAATGCTTTTTTTCGAACCGTGCCTGTAACGCGGCTACTTTTAAATATATGTTGCGTATACTTTTTTACTGAACAACATTCCAATATCTCCTAACAACTGGTAAAAAATATATATACTGCAGCCTACCAGGAAAAGTTATTGATCGCCTTTAACTTAAAAGCAGCGTTCGCTCAGATCCAATGCCGCTCGCGTAATGTGCTCGCCCCCTCCTTCCCGTTTATCGCAAACTGGTATCCCACAAGACGCGGCGAAACCGGGTGTGACGTCATAGCATCCCGCGATGTAGTACAGAAAACAAATATAGTTAAAACACTTCTAACTTTAACTAGAAAATGAATTACTAAGCGAAAATATTATAAACTAAATAACTGCCATAAAGGCAGCACAATGCTTTTCTTCGAGTGTTTTCCATGTTGATGAGGGTGAGTACAAATGACTGATTTACAATAATTTAATTGTGAAAGTGCGCTTGATTTATCGTACAATTTCTTTGGACCTCTGTGAACTACTCATCAATTTTATTGGTCTACTGTTACGAGGCAAAATGTTTTTGGCGGCATGAAAAAAGTCATGTATTAGCCGCTCTGGATTAAAGGCCGCAGTGTTCAAAGCTGTTCAAAATGTGGGAAAAAAGTAGCGGCTTATAATCCGACATCTACGGTAGTTTATTATTAGGGTGCAATGAAATTGCTCGGTTCCATGAAGTTCACAGAGGAAACAGTGTACATGGTATTAATAAACACTTCAATAAATTTAGTGATAAGCACTAAACAGCAGAATGGTGTTAAGCCAGTCATATAATCTGTAGTAGTGCAAAGAAATGCTAAAGTGAGAATAACAGAATAACCAAGAGAGTTAGAACTGAGAATGTGGCAGCACCTCTGGGAGCCGGGCATGTATTCTGGCCCTTTCATGAGAGTCCATCTGACTGAGGAAGACAGAAGGAATATTATAGGTAAAATAAGGAGTAATCACTTACTGATATTTTTTCCGTTTATTGCCATCTTGTGGACACAGTAAACAGGAAAGGTAAGACTCTTTCTAGTATAATGTTGCCTTAAAATGAAATTGGTTGCAATATTCACATATGTTCTCACATACCTACCAAAGAAGACAAGCAGAAAATTTGCTCTTTAACCTCTTGCAACCTAGGTCAACTATCATTGAAGTTTTTCTATCTTTCTTTGAAGATGGCTTGAAGGTAATTGTGTTTCTCTGCTGAGCATGGCAAGTTTGGTATGGGGAATTGGTATCAGCAGAATGCTAATGTTTATTCTCTGGCAGCATGTTTTGCAAGAAAATGGTAAACTTTTGTTAAAAAAATTATGAAATCCTTTTATTTTTGGAGTTGTAAATGCTATACTGTAAAAATCATTGCGAATGTTACACTGTAACATCTTCACACCATCTTCACCTTTCCCCTTTTCTTGAGTTTTAGAAAATCTTTGTGTTTAAAATACATTTGGCTTTACCCCTACATCAATAATAAAATATATTAATTTAAGTTGTAAAATAAAACTTATTTTCTGTAATATCCATAAATTCTGCTTATTGTTTAATAAGCTGTGAACAAACATGAAAAACAACTGTAAATTCTATTAAACTTATATTTGTCCAGCATAGACACTGGATTGCATTGTAGCCACTGACCTAATCCCTGCAACTATTTAGCATTTTCCAGAAAGTCCAAAAAGTCACCTTATATGTTCTATTTTGTACTCTGAGAAACCTGACAAATACCAAAAGATAGCAAAAACAAGTTTCTTAAACAAGTTAGTTAAACATTAATCTTTGTATCAAAAGGCAGTAAAGTTTGCAAATATCACTGGTTCAGTTTACATTATTAAATTAAATGCAAAGGTAACTTTATTAGTAACTGTTGAACGTCCATATCTGCTACTGAATGAAAGAAAATGGTTGAAGTGGAACTCCCATGTCAAAATGTTTCATCAGAATGTCTGATCGTCACAAATGAAATCGCCACTTTTTACATATATTGCAGTCTTGTAAAAGGTCTTTGTGCCTTCAGACATAGATGGAATGCAGGCGATCAGGCCAGAAATTACTTAAAAGAAATTTTACAAAATAATTTATTCATGTACAGTACCTTATTTGACAAAGGCAGAGCAACAAAGTCTGCCAGTAGATTACAATTTTAGGGGTAACAGTAGTTTCTGGAAATCTCTGCAGTTTTAGATAATAATAGCATTTGGTTGGTTCAGGAAACGAGCAAGTTCTCCATCTGCAAAAGATGACGTTCCTGGTGGAAAAGACCCACTGTTGGCACACTCTTCAGATCCTGTGGAAATGAGACGATTAAACTACCAAACTCCAGGTAAACATAAGTTAGAAAACTATTCTTGAATTTTTAAAAATCTACATACATGCTGTTAAAATCCCAATTGAAGAGTTCTTTGTTATTTGTATTTGTGAGCTAAACCATGTAAAATTATTAACTACCAATCATTAAAATGTCTTATTTGTTTACTTCCCTTACAATTTCTGTTCTCAATGAAATTGTTACTTCCTGCTGGCAGTGTTGAATTTATATTTTATGTTCATCTGAAAATGCTTTTTCTACTAAGGCTTGTGGATAAATGGCCTCATGTTCAATACAAGCTGGGACTAAACCATGCAGGGAAAATATGATTACAAACAAAGCATTTGTTCAGGTGGGGATCAATATGTCTTCATACCATTAAGCTAAGGAAGAAAAAATTATGCAAGGACATAGTGGGTTTTAAAATTATTTTTATAAGCAGCTATCCTCATTATAACAGAGGTTACCAGATGGAGCGATTCAACTTATTTACTGCTCATTTCATGTGCAACCATTTTATCCCTCAAAACCCTGAGTAACTTCTGTCAATTTGAATAGAATTTGTATCAGATTATATGTAGGACAAATTTCAAATTTAACAAATAGTATCGGAATATTGATCAAAAATTGACTAAAAGCTGCAGCAGCCAGAAATGGGAAATGAAAATCCTGGGAATACTCTTCAGTGATTGATGAAAATTCAATGACCTGAAACGTTGGCCGTGTCTCTCTTCCTTCGCAAATGCTGTCTGACTGCTAGAGTATTTCCAGCATTTTCTCTTTTTATTTTTAGCAATTGATGTTTCTTTTGATGGATCCCCTTTCTCAGAAGCTCTTCTAAAGAAATGCCAAAGGTGTCTATTTGTAATTCTAACCACTTATCCATTGTCTCAATGTTCTTCCTTTATAGCAGCTTATAACTTAGAACAACAAATGTCTAGTTCCTGAAACTAATTTATATACTTAGACATGTTGTCGTTAATTTACCTAGAAAATACAGTGGATTTACCAGAATCAAATTTGAGGCCTGCAATAAATTGTTAATAAATTGATTTCTTTATACATGTAAATGTATTTAAAACTAAGAATATGAGCTAATGTAGGTATTGATAAGTGTATGCTGTATATACTTTAGATCATATTAGGTGATGCCCATCTATGTTTTTATAAAAGAAGATAAGACATCTCGGTATTTCAGTATTTTTCAAATATGAATTCAAGTAAAACTAGATGATCTATTATCAAAAAACCTTTAATTATTTAAAAAGCAAAATTACATTCAAGGTAGCACTGTGATCATTGTAAATGTGACGTTGTATTGGGAGGAAGAAAAAGTATCCTAAGACATTATTTAGTATTAAAAATAATAAACACTACGAAAAGTATTTCTCACTATCGTGGTCAAACGCAGTTCCCTCATTTTAAACTTTGTAAACATATTTTAATATTTCTTATTTTTTGATTTAGCAAAAATTAATATTGAATATCAAGTCCATGTCAGCTTTCAGAGAAAGCTTATTCTCTCACTTATTTCCTGGTAAATTATTCTCTTCACTTCTACCTTGACAGAGAAAGTGAACAGTATATTTGCCTTCATCATTCAGGATGATTATAGAAGTTGGCAAGTCATCCTGTAGCTCTGTAAAACTTTGTTTAGGCCACATCTATGGTATTGTGTGCAGTTCCGGACATCACATGAAGAAAAGATGTGGAGGTCACGGAGAGGGTGCAGGCGAGTTTAACCAGGATGCTGTTGGATTAGAGTATGAGCTATAAGATGTGGTTGGACATTCTTGGATGATTTCCTGGAATGTCAGAGACCAAGAAGCAACTTAATAGAAGTATATAAAATAATGAGGGCATAGAAAGGGTAGATAGAGACATTTCCCTCATGTGGATATTTCAAATAGTAGATGGCATAGAGTTAAGGTGAGAGGGGGACATTTAAAGGAGATTTATGAGGCAAATCTTTTACAGAGAGAACGTGGTAGGTGCATGGAGCACACTGCCAGGATAAGTGGTGGAAGCAGACATGATAGCGAAATATAAGTAGTATTTAAATAGGCACATGAACCTGCAGGGGATGGAGAGACAAAGACCATGTGCAGGAATGAACTTAAATTGATAATATTGTCGGAACAGATATCATGGGCCAAAGGGCCTGTATCTATGCTATACTGTTCGACATTCACTTTATTGGTGGCTGTAGGTACAGTAGTTCATTTGGTATGGATCACATTATCTTCATATTTCAGAAGTTTAAATTGAACAGGATACACTGTTTAACATGGTCTTGTGTTCAATAGTTATATTGTTTCACAATGGAAATAATATTGTGTTCAAAAGTTGAAATACTGGTTCTTGACTATGTTAACAAAGAATAAATCTCTGGTACATTGGCAGTCCAGGGGTTAATCCATGGTAGTTCAGTTCTTAGTACTGCATAGCCTGCAAAACCCTCATTAATAAAATCTTGTAGACTGTTTCATGTTGACATCTGTGTCTTAAAATGCATGTTAACAATGAAGTTGTTCGCTCAAAAATACTGAAACATCAAACTTTTTATTTCTTTTGCTTGCAGAGCAATAGAACTGAAGGCAATATAGATTTCAGACAAAAGCTTTTTTGTAATCAAAGCATCCAATAATTTTTTGTTTATGCTGCCTGAGCTATCACTTGGCAAGTAACTGCTTCTTTATTTCTGTTTACCAAATACTTAGTTATCAAGTTCCAAATATTTTCTTTGTGCATCTCAGTTGTGATGAAAACAATTAAAAGACTTCATGAAGAGGTTCCTTTTGACTTCTGCATTTCTAGTGAAACTGTGTTTGGCTACACCTATACTTCAGAATATAATGTTTTCTATTGGCTTTCCTAAGCTCATGATTTATAATAATTCTCTTTGTAATCACATGCCAGCTTAGTTTTAAACAATAGTTTGTGTGTTCCAAATAGCTGCATTGGAAGAGTGTTTTGCAGACTTTTAGATTTAATAGCAAAATCTGCTGATATGTGATACATATTTGGTTTTGACTTCATAACTTGTTCACTAAATTGGTCAAGGGAACTATGCTGATCCACATTTACTGTGTGGAAATATTTGAGGCAAGAAAATTTCTTATTCCTTATCTGCAGTTTATTTTCCATGTTCATTTGGTGGAACGTTTTTTTATGGTTTGTGCTTTTGGGCTCATTAACTGAATATATTTCTCTGCCAAAGAAGAGTCAAGCTAACTGATGAACATTTAATTCTCTGTTTCCACCTCCCCTCCTCCCTCTATATATTGTCATAATCTGTTATTTTCAGTCAGGAATATTTCTGATATTTAGTTGGCAACATTAATATCTGTTAGTCAGTATAAATAAATTAGACCGTGAGATGTAGGAGCAGTATTATGCCATTTGACTCATCAAGTCATCTTCGTCATTCAGTCATGGCTGATTTATTTCTTTCAACAGATTTCTGTCACTTTTTCCCTTTTAGATAGATAGATAGATACTTTATTCATCCCCATGGGGAAATTCAACATTTTTTCCAATGTCCCATACACTTGTTGTAGCAAAAACTCATTACATACAATACTTAACTCAGTAATAATATGATATGCATCTAAATCACTAACTCAAAAAGCATTAATAATAGCTTTAAAAAAAAAGTTCTTAAGTCCTGGCAGTTGAATTGTAAAGCCTAATGGCATTGGGGAGTATTGACCTCTTCATCCTGTCTGAGGAGCATTGCATCGACAGTAACCTGTCGCTGAAACTGCTTCTCTGTCTCTGGATGGTGCTATGTAGAGGATGTTCAGGGTTTTCCATAATTGACCGTAGCCTACTCAGCGCCCTTCGCTCAGCTACCGATGTTAAACTCTCCAGTACTTTGCCCACGACAGAGCCCGCCTTCCTTATCAGCTTATTAAGACGTGAGGCGTCCTTCTTCTTAATGCTTCCTCCCCAACACGCCACCACAAAGAAGAGGGCGCTCTCAACAACTGACCTATAGAACATCTTCAGCATCTCACTGCAGACATTGAATGACGCCAACCTTCTAAGGAAGTACAGTCGACTCTGTGCCTTCCTGCACAAGGCATCTGTGTTGGCAGTCCAGTCTAGCTTCTCGTCCAACTGTACTCCCAGATACTTGTAGGTCTTAACCTGCTCCACACATTCTCCATTAATGATCACTGGCTCCATATGAGGCCTAGATCTCCTAAAGTCCACCACCATCTCCTTGGTCTTGGTGACATTGAAACGTAGGTAGTTTGAGTTGCACCATATCACAAAGTCCTGTATCAGTTTCCTATACTCCTCCTCCTGTCCATTCCTGACACACCCCACTATGGCCGTGTCATCAGCGAACTTCTGCACATGGCAGGACTCCGAGTTATATTGGAAGTCAGATGTGTACAGGGTGAACAGGACCGGAGAGAGTACGGTTCCCTGTGGCGCTCCTGTGCTGCTGACCACTGTGTCAGACCTACAGTCTCCCAACCGCACATACTGAGGTCTATCTGTCAAGTAGTCCACTATCCAATCCACCATGTGAGAGTCTACTCCCATCTCCGTTAGTTTGTGCTTTAAGATCTTGGGCTGGATGGTGTTAAAGGCACTAGAGAAGTCAAGGAATGTAATCCTCACAGCACAACTGACCCCATCTAGGTGAGAGAGTGATTTGTGCAGCAAATACGTGATAGCATCCTCCACTCCCACCTTCTCCTTATACGCAAACTGAAGCGGATCCCGGGCGTGCCTGGTTTGTGGCCTCAGATTCTGTATTATCCCTTTCAATCAGAACCTATCAGTCCCTGCTTAACTGTACTCAACGACAGCCTTCATGCCCTCTATGGCAAAAAATTCACTGAAGAAATTCCTCTTCAGTTCTGACCCATGCCTTAAACCCTACTGCTATTGAAATAACCTCTCTATGTCTACTGTACCCATTCATTTCAGTATTTGGTAGGTTTCAGTGAGATCTTCCCTTGTCCTTCTGAACTCAGTGCAGACCCAGAGACATCAAACACAATTCATGCTTCAAGCCTCTCATTCCTGGGATCATTCTTCTAAACCTCCTTTGGACCCTTTCCAAGGGCAGCACATCTTTCCCTAGATATGGAGTCCAAAATTGCTCACAATATTCCAAATGTGGCCTGCCCAATGCCTTAAAGCTTCAGCAGTACATCCTTGTTTTTATGTTTTATTCCTCTCAAAGCGAATGCCAACATTGCATATACCTTTTTCGCAACTGACTCAACCTTCAAGTTAACCTTAAGGGAATGCTGAACTAGGACTACGAAGTCCCTTTGCACTTCTGATTTCTGAACTCTCTTCCCATTTAGAAAATAGTCTACATTTCTGACTAAAGTGCATAATCTCATGCTTCCTTGCACTGTATCACATCTTACACTTCTTTGTTCACTCTCTCACCCTGTCCAAGTCCATTCGCAGACTCACTGCTTCTATAACAATACCTGTCCCTTCATGATATTATTTGCAAATTAGACCATAATGCCATCAGTTCCTTTAACTGGATGTAAAAAGTGAAACTTGCAGCCCCAATGTGGGCAGCTGCAGAACTCTACTAACCTGTAGCAGCCATGTTGAAAAGAACCCATTTATCTCCTATTGTCTGACTTCTGCAAGTCAGGCAATCTTATATCCATGCCAGTACCTTGCCTCTCAACACTTTGGGTTTCAGTTTTGTTTAATAGCCTCGTGTGGCCGCACCTTGTCAAAGGCCTTCTGAGAAACATCCACTGACTTTTACATTTTCTATCCTACTTGTTATCTTCTCAAAGAATTGTAATGATTTATCAGGCAACATCTCCCCTTAATGAAACAGCATTGATTTCACCCTATTTTATCCTGTATTTCCAAGTACTCTGAAATTTCACCTTCAATAATGGACTCTAAAAATTTTACCAACCATTGAGGTCAGGCTAACCAGCCTGCAATTTCCTGTCTTTTGCCTCCCTCTCTTAAACAATCTGTTCAGCTACATCTTTCAGAACTTGAGGTGTAGTCTGTCTGGTTCAGGTAATTTATTGAGCTTCAGACCTTTTGATTCCACGGTAATTACTCCTTCGTAATGGCCAGTATACTCACCTCTTCCCTTGACTCTTGATGAGCTCAAGGTATTTAATTTATATTTTTCCCATTGTAAGGCATTTTGCCAAGATACAAAGATACCTGTCATGTTTTGATTTAATGAGAAATCAGTTGTTTCCTCTCTCTATCAACATGCACTTAAGTAATTTGACAACTTCTTCATTGGAATAGGGTGGAGAACAACAATATGATTGTGCATTGTTCATTTCTAAGGTGGTGTCATGAAAGGAGCATTGTATTTGAGAATTACTTAGAAACTGCAGCTGTGAAGTGTGGGAATCTTTGTTGTATATGATTCTTCATGAATTCTATTAAGTTTCTTTGTCTTATGTGTTCTTCAAGAATATAAATCTCAAGGTTGTATATGGTATGCACACCTTGATAATAAATTTGAACTTTCAGTCTGTAAGGTACAAGGGCTATTTTGATGTGCTGTGTAAATCTAGAGAGTTACAATACTGATATTTGGGCATACAAATTTATTTTCCTTTGAGAAGAATCTAACAATACAATGATTTCATAATTGAATATGTTATTGGCCCCAAATTTATAACTTGCAACTACATTTAAAAATACTGGTTTCAATAGATACATTTACTGTCAGAAAAATGTATACAATATACATCCTGAAATTCTTTTTCTTCACAAACATCCACGAAAACAGAGGAGTGCCCCAAAGAATAAATGACAGTTAACTGTTAGAACCCCAAAGCACCCCCAGCTACCCCCCACACATAAGCAGCAGCAAAATAATGACCCCCCCTCCACCACCAGCAAAAAAGCATCAGCACCCACCCCCCCCCCCCCCCCACCAAACACTCAAGCATGCAGCAAAGCATCAATAAAGACACAAACTTACAGTGCCCCAAAGGCTACTCATTCATTCGGTAATTCAACATACCACAGGCTCTCTCTGTCTCCCTAATAAAGGAAAAGGAGGTGTTCCTGTATCACAGCAAAAGGGGAGACATAACAAAGCAACTCGCCAATTTATAGTATTAAAAGTCTGTTACGTCGCTTTTTTGAGCTCTGTGCCCAAATAACTTGGGTCTCTGGGCACCCGGCCAGCAGCCAGCTTGCTGCTCTCGAGTCTGCCCACCTCTAGAGCCACGAAAATCTGCCACCCTGAAGACGTGCTAGTCTTCTAAGCCGCGTCCTTGGCATATCGAAAAGCAGTCAGCCGTGAGACCCTGATCGCGGGTCCCATTTCCGCAAAGGACTGAAGTTAGCGTGCAACTCCAGGTCAGGGTCTTCAAAAGAACCCTGAAAAGGATGAAAAAAAGAGATACTAAGATAGAAATAGAATTGTTTCCGAAAATGCAAGCAAAGGAGTCGCCGTTAGACGCCATTGTCTTCCTAAACTTCGCCCAATACTGGCATCCTTTTATCACTTGTACTGTTGATTGTCTGACCAAGAGAGGCTGAATAGTTCAGGCCTGTATAGCTTAAAGTTTAAAGGAATGAGAGTTGACCTTACTCAAACATGTAAAATCCTAAGGGGTCTTGAAAGGGAACTACTGAATTGTGAAAGTCTCAAATCAGGAGACATAACTGCAAGAAAAGGAGCAGTCATTTAGATAGATAGATAGATAGATACTTTATTCATCCCCATGGGGAAATTCAACTTTTTTCCAATGTCCCATACACTTGTTGTAGCAAAACTAATTACATACAATACTTAACTCAGTAAAAAAAAATATGATATGCATCTAAATCACTATCTCAAAAAGCATTAATAATAGCTTTTTAAAAAGTTCTTAAGTCCTGGCGGTAGAATTGTAAAGCCTAATGGCATTGGGGAGTATTGACCTCTTCATCCTGTCTGAGGAGCATTGCATCGATAGTAACCTGTCGCTGAAACTGCTTCTCTGTCTCTGGATGGTGCTATGTAGAGGATGTTCAGAGTTATCCATAATTGACCGTAGCCTACTCAGCGCCCTTCGCTCAGCTACCGATGTTAAACTCTCCAGTACTTTGCCCATGACAGAGCCCGCCTTCCTTACCAGCTTATTAAGACGTGAGGCGTCCCTCTTCTTAATGCTTCCTCCCCAACACGCCACCACAAAGAAGAGGGCGCTCTCCACAACTGACCTATAGAACATCTTCAGCATCTCACTACAGACATTGAATGACGCCAACCTTCTTAGGAAGTACAGTCGACTCTGTGCCTTCCTGCACAAGGCATCTGTGTTGGCAGTCCAGACTGGAGTTAACAAATTTCTTCTTGCAGAGGGTGCTGAGTATCTGGAATCCTCTTCCTGCTGGATAATGGATGTTGGATTATTAGTAGTGTTTAAACAGAAGGCAATAAATATTTGCAAGATTATTGAACAGAGAGTTATGGAGAAATTGTATAGAAGAGGAGCTGATGCCAGCATAGATTAGCAATGATCATTTTAAAAGGCAGAGAAGCCTTGAAGGGCCTAACGCCCTCTTCATAGAGTCATTGAAAAGAACAGAACAGAAACAGACCTTTGGCCCATCTAGTCCTTGCCAACCCATTTAAACTGCCTATTCCCATTGACCTGCACTGAGACTGTCCATAGCCATCCATACCCCTACCATCCATGTACCTATCCAAACTTCTCTTAAACATTGAAATCAAACTCGCATTCACCAATTGTGCTGGTAGCTTGTTCCACACTACTCCTGTTTCTTATTTTCTTGTATTCAGGAATTTAAGGCAATTACATTTTTTTCTTTACTTCCATGTTTTTGCATTCCCTCATATTTTGAAGAGCTTATCGATCTAATAAGTTAAGCAGTTGACTTGGTTATGTTTTCACTTGTACATTTGCTCTTCGTGTACATTAAATGCATGTCAAAAGTGCCGAAAATAATTTGAATAGACTAAAGCTATGGTTAATGTGATCAGAATAAACGTGCATAAACCTACTTGTGTGCAATTCAAGATTTTGGCAATATGTAAGGTATAAATTAGTTTTCAGTCTTGTTGATTTTGACTGCGTTTGACCTTGAATATGTGTGGGAAAATAAGCTCAGACTCCTCCAAATATACTACTTGTTTCAGTTAGGAATTTGCTTCTCTTTGGATGCTCCATGGATTCAAAGTAGCTAGGTCATTCCAGTCATTTCCTGTAGTGATTGGAAGTCTGTATGTTCCTTTTTTTAAACGAAATATGACAAATTTTAGAATGGAATTTTTACAGACCACGATGGTGGAACAGGAATGTGAGATCATTTCTATCTGTCTCCACAGCATTGTCTGGAAGAGCACTGATGTTTATCATTCTATAAAAATAGGAGGACCATTATAAGAATAGCATATACTTAAATTAAATCCTCTCGTTACAGAGAAGCAGGCTTTGTTCTTTTTGTCAGGAATCAAATCAATACATAGATGTTTCAGAAAGGACAGGGAGGGAGGCAAGAGGTGGGGGCATGGCACTGTTGATCAGAGATAGTGTCATGGCTGAAGAAAAGATGGACGTCATGGATGGATTGTCTACGGAGTCTCCGTGGCTGGAGGTTAGGAACAGGAAGGGGTCAATAACTTTACTGGGTGTTTTTTATAGGCCGCCCAATAGTAACAGGGATATCGAGGAGCAGATAGGGAAACAGATCCTGGAAAAGTGTAATAATAACAGAGTTGTCGTGATGGGAGATTTTAATTTCCCAAATATTGATTGGCATCTCCCTAGAGCAAGGAGTTTAGATGGGGTGGAGTTTGTTAGGTGTGTTCAGGAAGGTTTCTTGACACAATATGTAGATAAGCCTACAAGAGGAGAGACTGTACTTGATTTGGTATTGGGAAATGAACCTGGTTAGGTGTCAGATCTCACAGTGGGAGAGCATTTTGGAGATAGTGATCATAATTCTATCTCCTTTATAATAGCATTGGACAGAGATAGGAACAAACAAGTTAGAAATGTGTTTAATTGGAGTAAGGGGAATTATGAGGCTATCAGGCAGGAAATTGGAAGCTTAAATTGGGAACACATGTTCTCAGTGAAAAGTACGGAAGAAATGTGGCAAATCAGGGAATATTTGTGTGGAGTTCTGCATAGGTACGTTCCAATGAGACAGGGAAGTTGTGGTAGAGTACAGGAACCATGGTGTACAACGGCTGTAATAAATCTAGTCAAGAAGAAAAGAAAAGCTTACAAAAGTTTCAGAGAGCTAGGTAATGTTAGAGATCTAGAAGATTATAAGACTAACAGGAAGGAGCTTAAGAAGGAAATTAGGAGAGCCAAAAGGGGCCATGAGAAGGCCTTGGCAGGTAGGATTAAGGAAAACCCCAAGGCATTCTACAAGTATGTGAAGAACAAGAGGATAAGACGTGAAAGAATAAGACCTATCAAGCGTGACAATGGAAAAGTGTGTATGGAACCAGAAGAAATAACAGAATACTTAATGAATACTTTACTTCAGTATTCACTATGGAAAAGGATGTTGGTGATTGTAGTGATGACTTACAGCAGACTGAAAAGCTTGAGCATGTAGATATTAAGGAAGAGGATGTGCTGGAGCTTTTGGAAAGCATCAAGTTGGGCAAGTCACTGGGAACAGACGGGATGTACCCCAGGCTACTGTGGGAGGCGAGGGAGGAGATTGCTGAGCCTCTGGCAATGATCCTTGAATCATCAGTGGGGACGGGAGAGGTTCTGGACGATTGGAGAGTTGCGGATTTTGTTTGTTTATTCAAGAAAGGAAGTAGAGATAGCCCAGGAAATTATAGACCAGTGAGTCTTACTTCAGTGGTTGGTAAGTTGATGGAGAAGATCCTGAGAGGCAGGATTTATGAACATTTGGAGAGGTATAATATGATTAGGAACAGTCAGGCAACACACACAAAATGCTGGTGGAACACAGTAGACCAGGCAGCATCTATAGGAAGAAGTACAGTCAACGCTTCAGGCAGAGACCCTTCATCAGGACTCAATTGTCAGCATGACTTTGTCAAGGGCAAGTTGTGCCTTACTTACGAGCCTGATTGAATTTTTTGTGGATGTGACTAAACACATTGATGAAGGTAGAGCAGTAGATGTAATGTTTATGGATTTCAGCAAGACATTTTATAAGGTATCCCATGCAAGGCTCATTGAGAAAGTAAAGAGGCATGGGATCCAAGGGGACATTGCTTTGTCAACCCAGAACTGACTTGCCCACAGAAGGCAAAGGGTGGTTGTAGACAGGTCCTATTCTGCATGGCGGTTGGTGACCAGTGGTGTGCCTGAGGGATCTGTTCTGGGACCCTTACTCTTCGTGATTTTTATAAATGACCTGGATGAGGAAGTGGAGGGATGGGTTAGTAAGTTTGCTGATGACACAGAGGTTGGGGGTGTTGTGGATAGTGTGGAGGGCTGTCAGAGGTTACAGCGGGACATTGATAGGATGCAAAACTGGGCTGAGAACTGGCAGATGGAGTTCAATCCAGATAAGTGTGAAGTTATCCTGATGAAGGGTTTCAGCCGGAAACAACGTCACTACCTCCTCCCATAGATGCTGTCTGGCCTGCTGAGTTCTGCCAGCATTTTGTGTTTTTAATTCAGTGTGAAGTGGTTCAGTTTGGTAGGTCAAATATGATGGCAGAATATAGTATTAATGGTAAGACTGTTGGCACTGTGGAGGATCAGAGGAATCTTGGGGTCCAAGTCCATAGGATGCTCAAAACAGCTGTGCAGGTTGACTCTGTGGTTCAGAAGGCATATGGTGTATTGACTTTTGTCAATTGAATTGAATTTAGGAGCCAAGAGGTAATGTTGCAGCTGTATCGGACCCTGGTCAGACCCTACTTGGAGTACTGTGCTCAGTTCTGGTTGCCTCACTACAGGAAGGACGTGGAAACTATAGAAAGGGTGCAGAGTAGATTTACAAGGATGTTGCCTGGATTGGGGAGCATACCTTATGAGAATAGGTTGAGTGAACTCGGCCTTCTCTCCTTGGAGCGATGGAGGATGAGAGGTGACCTGATAGAGGTGTTATAAGATGATGAGAGGCATTGATAGTCAGAGGTTTTTTCCCAGGGCTGAAATGGTTGCCACAAGAGGACACAGATTTAAGGTGCTAGGGAGTAGGTACAGAGGAGATGTCAGGGGTAGGTTTTTTACTCAGAGAGTGGTGAGTGCGTGGAATGGGCTGCCGGCAACGCTGGTTGAGGTGGATACGATAGGGTCTTTTAAGAGACTTTTGGATAGGTACAGTGAGCTTAGAAAAATAGAGGGCTATGGGTAAACCTAGTAATTTCTAAAGTTGGGACATGTTTGGCACAACTTTGTGGGCCAAATGGCCTGTATTATGCTGTAGGTTTTCTGTGTTTCTATGTTTCTATAATTTTAAAAGTAAAATAATTTCTGTTAAAATGTTGAAGGTAAAAAGAGAATACTCCAACAGACTTAACCACCATGCCTCAAAAGATGCAATTGGTTCCAAGATCAAATCAACTAAACAAGATTAGTTGAATGGTGCAAAGTTGTTTCCTTTATATCAATATGTATGTATTATGACATATAACCAAAAGATAAGAATGGGTCTAGGTATTAAAAAAATTGCCACAGCATGAAACCATGGGATGGTAATTAAAAGAAATATTTCAACAGTCTGAAAGACTGCATAATTGCCAATCAGAGATAATCATCTTGCAAATGAGAGCAATAACAGGTGAAATTAACATTGTGCAGTGAAATTAGCAAATAAGTATGATACCAGTTAAATTTAGCATAGTGCCATGTAATTATCCTGTTCAAATTAAAGTTTCAGTAGTACTTCACCTCCAACCTGGATCTTTCACTATATAATTGTTCCAAGGATCTCATGTGAACAGCTGATAAATAAATTATTTGGTTGACATCAGCAGAATCTGTTATAAAACAGTAAATTTGAATATCACCGCTGCTATCTCAGCTCACAATTATAACAGTGCACAAATCATCTGTTTCAGTGTATGAAAGCTTGATCAATAGCAGCAGACTCTGGAAATAAAGGAATAGTTTATAAAGGAACATCACTACGTACTAAAGCAATAGATAGTTCGGCATCTGCGAGCGACGAAAGATGATAAATACTGAGGGAAGTAAGTGGATGCTAAGGGAGTTTATGGTAGAAAACGATACTGCAGTACTGAAGGAGTCACAAGATCTACCAGGATGCCTTGAGCAGCAAGTTGAAGATGTTTTTAAGAATAGGCAGTGATGAAACATATCAACTCCTGCCTGAGATGCAACTTGGATTCAATCCAATTTGCTTACTGTCACAACACATCCACAGCAGATGCCATTTCACTGGCTCTTCACTCAACCCTGAAACGTCTGGACAACAAAGATGCATATATCAATATGTTCTTTATCAACTACAATTTGGCATTCAATACTCTCTTCCCCTCAAAACTAGTCAAAAAGCTCCAAGACCTTAGCCTCAATTCCTCCTTGTGCAATTAAATCCTCAGTTTCTTCACATGCAGACCCCAGTCAGTTTGGATTGGCAGCATTTCCTCCAGAATTTCCATCAGCACAATGCACCACAAGGCTGTGTGCTTAGCCCCCTGCTCTACTTGCTTTATGCTATGGACTGTGGCTAAGCACAGATACAATGCCATATTTAAGTTTGCTGACAATACCACTGTCGCTGGCCAAATCAAAGGTGGTGACAAATCAGTATATAGGAGTGAGATTGAAAATCTGGCTAAGTGGTGCTATATTAACAAGCTCTCACTCAATGGCAGCAAGACCAAGGAGATAAATATTGACTTCAGGAGAGAAAAGCAGAGGTCCTTGGGCCAGTCCTCATTGGGGATCAGAGGTGGAGAGGGTCAGCAACTTTAGATTCTTTGGTGTTATCATTTCAGAGGACCTGTCCTGGGCACAGCATGGAAGTACAATTATGAAGAAAGCGTGGCAGCGCTTCTACTCTTAGACGTTTGTGTAGATATGGTATGATATCTAAAACTTTGTCAAACTTCTATTGATGCATGGTAGAGGGTATATTGACAGGTTGCACCACAGCCTGCTATGGATGCACCAATGCCTTTGAATGGAAAATCGTACAAAATTTATTCGATGCGGCCCAATCCATCAAAAGTAAAGCCCTCCCTGCTGTTGAGTACATCTGCACAGAGCGCTGTTGCAGGAAATTAGCATTCATCATCAGAGACTCCCACTGCCCAGTTCTTGCTCTCTTCTCAATGCTGCCTTCAGCAAGAAGGTACAGGAGCCTCAGAACTCACATCACCATCAAAAATCTAATGAATGTACCTGTATCAGGTAAACAGATCAACACTTACTTAAAAAAGGAGTATCATAAAACTTACTTGCTAGCTGGAGACTTGTATTTTACTGACTAACCTCTCTAATGGCTCAATTATTATTTTATAACTTGTCCAAATATAATTGTTGATAAGTACTGATTTTCTTCAACGCTGAAGTTTGTTTATGACTGATTCAGGGTGATATGAGCTCTTGCTTGCTAGATGGAAAAAACTGACAGTGATATGCCATAGTATACATGTATTTAAACCTCTTCTGTCCCTTTGTCCTTGCATCAACCTCTCAACAGAACAATGTGTTTGTATGGGCTTATAGAGTCCATGTGATCATTGTGGATTAAATGGAATTTTTTATGTTAAAACCAGGCCTATTTTACACAACAATGAAATGGAAAAATCAACACAGAACTGTGTCTGTAATATGTTTATTTCATACTTGTTTTTATATACCTTTTTGTGGATGCTTGGTATTCTCAGGGGTTCAACTAGAAAATTGGCACAGTTCCTGAAGTGAGGGGACAAACTTCAGTGAAGCAAAATTTGTACAGAATGTCAAAAGAACTGACTAGCTAATGTACTGTTTTAAATACTGCACTATTTGAGCTTTCAAGCTTCGTATGATGGAAGTATTTTAAATCAGAAAATTAGCTGCTCACTGAAGGAAATACTTAAATGGTATGTGAACCTCCCCCCTCCCCCCTGAGAATATAACTTTACTTTTCCAATTGTTATAGTTGACCCTGATCTCTTTTCTGGTTTAAGATAAAATGTTATCTTCCCTTGTATATTTTTTTTTAAATCTTCACTATTTTCTTTTCTTATAAAACAAAATTTCTACGCCATTTTCTTCCCACAGGTCCAAGTGCCCCCAGTTGCCCAAACAACTCAAGTTAGTTTAATTATCCTGTGTCTCTTCTGCACTTTTTTCTGTACATTTCCTCTTGCTGTGTCATGAAGGTTATTTTTGCTCAAAAGAACTTAATCTCAACTTCAGGCAGACTAATTGAGCAGTATCCCCTTTGTTATCTACACAGGCTCAATTAAAGTTATATTCGCATTCTGTTTAAATTAAAAACAAGTATATGTTCTATTCAGAATACTAACCTATGCAAACATGTTTGGAGAAAAAAATTGGCAAGCATACCAATTGTCAGATCTCAAATTATGCTTATATTCTGTAATGAGTTTCTGCTGTGAGACGGCTACTTCATGGTGCAAATGGTTTTATCCTCTTAACTGTCATAAAATATTTAAGTTCCTTGTCTTTACCCTTTCCCACACCTTTATTAAGAACAATCACTTCATCTTATTACAAGTAGAAAGCTTGCCCATGGTCTAGAAAAGAAACTTAATAAAATATATTAAAAATTCACTCTTAAGGCAACTTTAAACAAAATTATAAACATGATTTTTTTTAAAGTATGTAAAAGTCCTACTGTTTAACAAGTGGGTTGTTGCAGTTTCTTAAACATGTAAAGAATATCACTAAGAATAGTACTAATACTGACAGAGAGCTATTACATTCCTTATATAAAAGTAAATTTATGTATTCCCAATGAAAATGTTTTTGCAGCGCCAAGCAATTCACCTTTTGAATTGTGATATTTAAAACCATTATTCTTTATCTAATGTGCTAGGGAATGTAAAAGTTCAACTGATAGTTTTATATATAAAATTCTTAAAGTTATTTAAGCTAGAATATGGTTAATAATACAATTTTGGAGACAAAGGAATTACACACAGATGTGGTTACAATGAACTTGGGAGTGAGAGGCAACCAACATTAGTGTTAAATTAACTCAGAGCATGTTCAGAATGATTGCAGCACGTTGACTAAAAATTAAAAAACCAGTGCTGAGTGGGTGTGTTTTAAAATAATTAAGTGTAAGGCATGTTAAAAATACCTTTTATTAAAGCATCCAGTGAAGAACTGCATCTTTTCATTGTTGCACAAGCAAAGCTAATTTCAGTTCCAATCTGACAAATTGAACATTTTAGCTTCATTTAATTAAGAAAATTAAATCTCAACTTAAATAACTTCTGGCCATCAATGTGCTGACCCACAAATGGCTGCTAAGAGAGTTATAGCCAATGGTTTGGAAAAACTGATACTGTTACTAAATTCTTTCAAAATAATTCTTTGCTAATATATTAGTGTAGTGTTAATATTCTGCCACAATGTCACATGTTTGATTTAACATTGTAACTTAGCTCTAATCTTAAAGATTCTTTTGCAGCTTTTTTTTATTTGTTTCAAAGGCATTCAATCCTCACTCTATTCAGGCTTCAAATAACTTGAGCTAGATAGTCTTCTAGCTTCTCCTCCTCAAGCACAAAATATCTTATTTCAAGCTAGCATCTACTATATTATATTTTTCAGGAATTTTATTGTATAAATTGCTTATATATGACAGCAAGACAGAATATGAAATCATAATCTAAATATGTAGTTATGGTGAAGTTTGACATGTTTACATAGAAAGAACTGTTAAATGTCTGTGGACTGGTTACTTTGAAAGATCAGTGTACAAATTTTATCTTCCACAATTTTGTGATGTTCTGTAAAGTAAATGCAGGAATCCGATTAGGAACTAATTTCTAGGGACTAGTTCGTAACACCAACCAAGCACCAGGTTTTCTTTAAAGCAGCCTTTGTTTTATTTCTGAAAAAGATAAAGGGATGCTATAAAAGACATACCTGAGAGATGTGTTTTATGAGCACAATGGAAACATTATGTTTAAAGCTTTCTTTTTACTCTTTGTAATATTTTATTACAAAGTAGTGACTTGCATATTAGCATCAGTAATAATGAGTCTCCCCAGCACACTGAACTCGTATCTGAAAATGTAGTACTGAGTTAAACAATAAAATTTTTCCTCATAGAAAATGGTATATATGTTAAAACCTTCCTCATTCATATTGGTATGTGAAAAGTGATGCGCCTCTTCAAGGATATTTTCCAAATTTTATCTATTTAAACGTAGATAGCATTACTAACAATAGTTAAGTCTGTGATTTCAAGAGTTATAAACACAGAATAAAGTAACTAAGTTGCTTCTGATTCTTTAAACACTTTAGTAAAGTTGCAATCATTACTTTAAATTTGAAAATTGTTTTGAGCTGTCTTATTTTACCTATTTTACCTTCTTAAAAGCCGATGAAAATCAAATAGGTACCATTGAATACATTCCCACTTTAAAACAAATTACCTTCATCGTAAGTGATAACGTAGGAGAAAGTTGCTAAACAGAATGTGGGTTTTGCAGAGGATTGTGAATTCCAATGTCTAATACTTACTATAATAACTGAGAAACATGTAAACAAAAAAGCCTCTTTTTCCATTCCCCCTCCCTTTCATTGAGACATGAGAAAGTCAGGGGTAAAATTTTTGTTTGAGTACTCCTGCAGGATTGATTATCCTCTCTCACTCTTGAAACTGAAACATGCAATATGCATTTGGTTACGAACTTACCCTGTGTAGGTGAGAAAAAGGGGTTGCTGCATTTTAACAGCCTTTGCTGTCTTTCTCATTCAAATCTGCCTTTGTCATCACTTTCTGTATGTAACCACATATGGGCTGCTTAGAAACTGTGCCATGTGATCAGTGACTGTTGCATCTGAGCATGTTCGCTAGAGAACAGTTTCAACCATGCAATTTTACTTATATTAAAAAAATCCACAGATTTTGACGCATGTGATATTGTAAAGTTTTGGTAAAATCACACATAACCTTTTTACATGCATAATGCATACATGTTTTTAATACCTACTCCATTTTTATTTGTTTGAAAATGTCATGTCATCTTACTAACTTTCTGGCTTTCATTTGGTTAGGCATGAGAGATCATCCACCAATTCCTATCACTGATCTTGCCGACAACATTGAAAGATTAAAGGCCAATGATAATTTGAAGTTCTCACAGGAGTATGAGGTAGGTTGAACCTATGATGAAACATAGAATTATGCAGACAATATTTTGTTTCTGCAAAATGAACATGTTTCTGTTCATAAAGGTACTGTAAACTATCATTTATCAATAGGCGCTTTTCTTTGTATTCATCTTTCAACTCAAGGATTCCTAAATCAGATAAACAGTATCTATACTAGATTTTCAAGCATGTGGCCAAATTAAAATACCACTCCAAACACCTATTAGAGGTTTACAAGGTAAACAGGGAGGAAGGCAATACAGGCTCCTTACAGCCACATCTGACACACAGCTCTGAAGCCACACAAACTGTGGTCTGCCAGTTGGGTGGTCCATTATCCAGGACACAGTGGAAGTGTCGACCTGCATTGTACGGCGCCTTTACCCCAGCAATGAGGGCTGTATGGCATTGAAGGCACTAGAGAAATCGAAAGACATGATCCTCACGGTGCTGCCCTGCTTATCCAATTGGGATTAGGCTCCATTCAGCAAGTAGATGAACTCCTATGTGCTCTTGGTAGGCTGCAGGCAAGGGATTGGGGGCTGATAAGTATTACAATTAGTGGGTAGAGCCAAAATAAACCAGAGTGCCCAATTTTAAAAGGGGTTTAAGAACTGGAAAAGGGTGGTGCTATATATACGTAGTTCAGTGAAATTTTCAGGTTAGTTTGAAACAGAGTACAAGAAAAATGAAGTCATGACAAACTAATAAACTGGTTCAGGTACTATTGGAATATTTATTGTGTCTAATTCTTGGCAGCAAAACTTAGAGACGATTTGCAGATTTTTGGGAGACTACAGATAGGATTTTAAAAAGTCAACCTAGGGATTTTGTACTGTTATGTGGATAGGCAGGAGAAACTGAGATTGTTCTCTTTGGGGGGGGGGGGGGGGGGGGAAGGAAGTTGCAAAGGGATCCAACAATGATTTAAAACTATGAAGGGCAAGAACTAGGGAACATGGAATAAAGGTGATTGGCAAAAGAACCAAAGCTAACATGAGGGAAAGATCATTTCAAGAGATGTGAAACAGAAGATATGTAATCGTTCAGTGGTTTTTGCTTTGTAACAAACATTATGTTTTCATCCAACAGATGTTTCACATGGGAATTTCTAAATGTGATAACTGACTAACATTTCAGTTATTTAATAATTCTGCCCCTGTATGTCTGCACTGATTATAACATATCAGCTAAGTGTTTTACAACAGCATAATGTATTTATTCATATGTTGTGTTGCCATTAAGTTAATATTAAACTTATCAAATGTTCTGAGCTGCATGAAAATAGTTTCATTTGGCAGTGGACATAGCAATGTTATTGGGTGGATAAGGCAATGTAAGTATTGACACATTATTATTACACAACAGAAATATAATTAAAGGTCATTCAGGTTTTATGGGTATTCCCCCTTGCAAAATCCACAAATTTCTACACAAAAAAGTAAGATGTGGAATAAAATTGGCTCTCACAGAATTTATGAATTTATGTTGTAATTTACAAGAGCAATATTTTAGTCACATACATTTGCAAGATGTAAATCTAAATTTGTTTATTATGAGTGATTCAGTCATTAAGCTATTTTAACATGTTGCCTCACCTGCCTGTTTCCAACATTTTCCCTTTTTTTTTGTTCAAATTTCCCATTGTGTTGTATTTGTATTAAGGAATATATTCCTCTATTATGTTCAATATCAGGATTTTTTTAAATTCAGTATTTCTGGGATAACATTAAAATGAGATTTTTTAATATGCTTTCTGAAGAAACAGTTTTAATTCAAATGAGAGTGGTTTCTAGTTTGCCTGTTATTCAGGATTTTTTTTTGTTCAGGTCTGAACTTTATCTAATCTTGAATCTGGCTGTTTGGTAATCTTTTGAGTGAAAACTCTTCTCCAGTGTTTTGAAGGTAGCTTGACATTTCAAGAGTAAAAGGTGAATGCCTTCAGAAATTAGAAAATGAAAGACTCAAAATTAATAGAACTGGATGGAATATTTCTTCCCATCTCATTATTTTGGTATTCTCCTTTTGAATTGTCCCTTTTGCACATTAAGCAATAATAGGCTAGAGGAAGGTCCCTGGTTTCTACCAGTGCTTGAACGTGAACTGTTACCATGTAATGAACACTGAGTTATGAAGTAAATCCACTTTTTTTGCTGTTCTTGTTGGAAGCACAAGTTCAGGTTATTTTTTTTAAAAGATTTTTCTTCTAAGCACAAGAGATCCTACGGATGCTTGAAATCTTGAGCAAGATGCACAAGTCAGGCAGCATCAATAGAGGGGAATAAACAGTCAATGTTACAGGCCGAGAAAGTTAATGAATAGGGATGAGCAAATAAGTATCAATAGACAGCTTTCTTACAGACCTGCATGCTCTAGAGTCAGCAATATTTTACTCCAGTGTCCCCTCTCATTGTGTCCAGTGATGCTGTTTGCCATGAGACGGATTGCATTTCACATCTTATTGGTAGGAAGTGGTGAATAATCAGCAGGTGGCCAGAATCTGCACAGGATACAAAAATGTCAGTAACGTTGAGTTCCATTGCCAAGGTTTGGGTAATACTTGCTTCAGCTTGTTTGATCCATCTGAAGCTTTAAAGATGAAGTTTACATGGAAATTGTGTCCATGGATAGAATGGCTGTTGTGTGGCATTGCAGCATAATTGCTATTGTCAGTGGGCTTTGTGCTTCTGTAATTTTATTATCAGTTAGTAGTCAGTGCCCCATCCCTCATGAATAATGACCAGCAGTGTTCAGTTTACTTGTGGTTAAGGTTTATTTGTGTCTGAAATAATCAAAATAAGGCCCTACTGTGTTCATAGGAGTGGTCAAGTGAAACAGAAGGAAACCTACAGATGCAGAAAGTTTCAACTATAACACACGAGACAACAGATGCTGGAAATCAGGATCTACACACAACTGCTACTCAAACTCCCATCTCCCCACCTACTTTTTTTATTTTGGCTTCTGCTCCCTTCCTTTCTAGTCCTGATAAAAGGTCTCATTGCAAAATATTGACTGTTCATTTTCCTCAATATATGCTGCCTGACATTCTGAGTTCTTCCAGCATTTTATGAGTGTTAATCTAAACTAAAAGTTTGAAATGCTGGAAGTATATGTCAGTCATCTTTTTTTTAAAAAAAAAATATAGTTCTGTTTATGCTGCCTTGATATGTATCTCATTTATAAGTAATTACTTATACAACTGCCTGGCCAGTCTTCAGTAACCTTTTGGTTTTATGCTGTTGGAAAATAAATTATACTAGGCTAGGTTTTAGTTTTATTTCTCGTGAAATAACCATTATCTAAAGCCATTTAAGTTAAGGTCTGCATGTGTCCTACAAAAGGTTTTGACATAAGCATTTGTTTATCTTTCTTTATTATGAAGCCTCTTTTTTTCTGACTGGTGAATGTTTTTCTGGGGCTTGCCAGGTATTTTTTTGAATCTGCTTCTACTCATCAGTTTGACATGTGGTTGATCTAGCGTCAATATCATTCATAAAAGTAAATCTTACTGAATTCCAAGGAAACAAAGTTAGTGGAGCATAATAGGTTAAGCCTTCAATATATCCACAAATCAAACTGGTATTGCAAGTAGATGAAACATATTGATATCTTTTAATGAATCCCATCATTGTTTCTTCTCTATTGCACTTAGATGTTGAATGATGAATAGTTGCAGTCGATCCACACAGTTGCCCACTGAATGCCTATTACCATTTTCAAGCACTACTGTGCTAATGAATAACTCATCACATGTTCCTATCTCACATGCTTCACAACAACATTATTTCTTGCATTATGTATTCTTTCATTAAAGCTTTCTCATAGCTGCCATATAATTAGAAAGGCAAGAAGTGCTCTGTCAACTCCAGTTTCCATGCTGTTCTGCAATCTCAGACACTTACTAAATAATATTGACCATTCATATCACACAATGGACTGAGCAAGTGAGTTAACTGCTGATTTGAAAAGATTTCTTATTCACAGGTTAAGGGTCTGAATTTTTGAGAAGTCCAAGTCTCTTTAGAGAATTCTTCATGCTTAAAAAATAAAATAGTAGAAGCAGATTTAACGAAATATTCCTATTAGAACAGAATCATGCTATCCTAGAACCTGGAAATGAATTTCATAGCAAAATAAATTAACCATATAACAATTACAGCACAGAAACAGGCCATCTCGGCTCTTCTAGTCCGTGCCGAATGCTTACTCTCACCAAGTCCCACTGGCCTGCACTCAGCCCATAACCCTCCATTCCTTTTCTGTCCATATACCTATCCAATTTTACTTTAAATGAGAATACCAAACCTGCCTCTACCACTTCTGGAAGCTCATTCCACATGGCTACCACTCTCTGAGTAAAGAAATTCCCCCTCGTGTTACCCTTAAATTTTTGCCCCCAACTCTCAACTCATGTCCTCTTGTTTGAATCTCCCCTACTCTCAATTGAAAAAGCCTATCCACGTCAACTCTATCTATCCCCCTCATAATTTTAAATACCTCTATCAAGTCCCCCCTCAACCTTCTACACTCCAAAGAATAAAGACCTAAGTTGTTCAACTTTTCTCTGTAACTTAGGTGCTGAAACCCAGATAACATTCTAGTAAATCTTCTCTGTACTCTCTCTATTTTGTTGATATCTTTCCTATAATTCGGTGACCAGAACTGTACACAATACTCCAAGTTCGGCCTTACCAATGCCTTGTACAATTTTAACATTACATGCCAACTCCTGTACTCAGTGCTCTGATTTATAAAGGCCAGCATACCAAAAGCTTTCTTCACCACCCTATCCACATGAGATTCCACCTTCAGGGAACTATGAAATATTATTCCTAGATCACTCTGTTCTACAAATTATAGCTATTGCTGTTTCTTTTATGACGTGGGAATTTAGACTTAAAGAAAACTGCTTCAACTTTTCATGCACAAATTTTAAATAAAAAATAAACCAGTGTTTCTTCTAGGACAAAGTGATGCTGTAGTTAATCTTGCCTAGTTTTTATACTGTCAATTAAGTAAATATGTCGGGCCAGAAATTCTATTGCTCAGTGCAATTTTTTTCCTGCTTTGTGATGGAATTTCACCTGAAAACCATTTGCTGCAGATCGCCTATGTGTAACTTGCACTTAAAGAAAATGCATTCATGTGAAGCATTTGCAAATGGAGGCCTCTGAGCATGTCAGTCAATGTACAATGCACAGTCAATATCATTGAAGCAAAATTGTAGAGCATGTGCAGATCTTGACTACGGGCAGAGGGCTTGAGTATTATTATGATGTGCATTAAAATGCTGCTTGTTATGACTTAATTTGAATTTGGCACAAATCCTTTGCAGGATAGCACCTCAATGTGCAATTTTGTGGCTAAAAGGACTTTTATCCTATTGAATTTATTTGAAGGATATTGGAAAAACAATTCAGCAGTTGTGCATTTGTTGTCTACTGCAGCATTCACATTTGAAAAGCCCAGTTTAATTGATGCATAATTTTAATTGTGTTGTAAGTACAGAAAAGCAAAGGTTCATGGGTAATGTGGCTTGAGGCTCCACTATTTTGATTTAGTCGTATTGTTTTCTACCATCTGAATTCTTTAGAAATATTGTCTCATATTCGGTTATTCCATTGTAAACTTTTCTTGAGTGGTCATTCTCTCCTCTATTCTGTTTTAGTCAATAGATCCTGGCCAGCAGTTCACATGGGAGAATTCCAACATGGAAGTAAATAAACCAAAAAATCGCTATGCCAACGTTATTGCCTATGATCATTCAAGAGTTATTCTCACCTCTGTTGACGGTAAGTATATCTGCAGATCATTAAATCATTGTAACTATCCATTTGAATTTGATTGCGGTATTGTAGTTGATGGGTGGCATGGTGGAGATACGTCTCTACCAAAAGAGATCTAAGATGCTCCTTCCCTCCGCTAGCCTGCAGGACACCCTTGGGTAATGTGCAGCACCTGCTTAGCCCTTCCAATCAAGGTCACGTGAAGTCATGGGAGCAAGTAGTGGATGGTCATCTGAGCAGCTGGTGCATATCACGAGTCCTGGTTTTGCATCCACTGGCACCAGGCAGACAATCTCTAGAGTATTGATAATGGCTGGGGTCACCGTCTTGTGAAGACGCTACCCAGAAGGAGGCAATGGCAAACCACTTGTGTAGAAGAATTTGGCAAGAGCAATCATGGTTATGGAGATCATAATCACCCACATCATACGACATGACACATAATAATGATGATGAATGTAGTTGATCAATATATTAATAGTATTGATTGTGTAGATTGAGTAACAACAATAATAGTAATAACAGCATGGATGAGATTATTTACAATGCATTTTATTATACAATTTCACCAAAATTGATGTCTGCAAGTAATAAGTATAGTAAAGTTCTGTTAATCCAACGTGCTTGTGATATTGGCTGGGTCAGGTTGATAGACTTTGCACACTAGTGGATGTCATTCTAGTTAATATTTTAATACACTTCTAATTCACTTTTTTGTTAGATGTTGCACAGTAGTATGACACTTTTTCCTGAAAACCCAGCAAGTTTAAGAAGAACACTGAATCTTTAATGCCAGTAAGTGTAGGCACAGGAACCAGAGAGTGTAAAGGGAGTGCAGAAGCTGTATGTCTGGTATGTTAATGGTGTTGCAGGAACCAGGACAAGGAAAAGGACCAGAGCTGCAGTGTTTTAAATTGGACAGGGGAATAAGCATCAATTGAGCCAGTTGGTAATTACCATCAGGATTTCTAGACAGGTAGACAGCAGATAATTAGAGTTTTCCTATAGCACCAAATAGTGTATATTGCTGATACTTAGGCAGTTAGTGATTCCCACCTATTTAGATCTGTCAAGTTTAGGATCGTGGAGAGTTGGGGAAAGAAAGGGGTTTCAGAGATGGTGGGAGGAGTGAATCGGCAATACAAATACATCCTCAATATAAACTTTTGCTCTAATTCTGTGCCAAATTTTTATCATCTGATTGAGAGATTCAAGTCTAGCTAGAACCTCTGTCAAAAGTACCGAAACATCAAGGTTTCAAGAAAATATTACTGATATTGGAGCAGTATCTCCAGTGATTGGTGTTATTTTTGAAGAGTGACGCAGTTAATTAACATGGTCCAACCAAAACCAATAGTAGAAAACATAATAGTAAATAATCAAAAATTATAAGTTTTAAAGTAATTCATAAATGTATATCTTCATATCAATGCTGTGTGATGCCTTTGTACATTTTGTCTGTTAACTTACAGAAGAACTATGTTGATATTGTAGGTTTTTCACATTAAATAGCTTGTGTTGGGAGCAATGTCATTCAGCAGTTGAAATAGCTTGTTCTTTGAAGATCACTTTATCCTAGAGAAGAAGGAATGCCCTATTAGAACCAAGCACTGAATTCGGGTTGCCCTTTATGGAGAATGGGTTTGTTGCTATTTTCAGGAATGTATGCAAAAATGTACAGAATACGTCAGTCGACCTTCACCGGTTATTTTATCCAGTTTGTTAGCATCGAGCAAGTTCTATCACCACCTTCATTTCAATTCCTAGCCAGAGGCCAAAAACAAAATTACACTATTTTAGAAATATATTTTAAAAGATTTTCTTGAATATTTTCATCAAATGATCAGTGGTCCAAATCTGAAAGGCAATCAGGAAATTTAATGATTGTGGTGTCTAAATGAAACTGAATTTCATTTTTTAAAATCAGTTTGATATGATATGTACTGTAAATCAAAACAGCTGAAGCACAAATTGTCTAACTTCAATACAAGGTAGCTACTGCTAGAAATAAGTCAGTTCTTTATAAACTGAATATATGCAGTGTTTTTTTTCTTTCTGCTGCCCTGGATATTGTGAGTAATTGGAATGGTCTGGAAAGCTTCAGCAATTCCTGTGATTGATTAGGATTGGCTGTGACTGGAAATCATATTTTACTGTATCCTTATTTGAATGGATAAGCTGAGTAGAACTCCACTCAGAAGTCTGAATCCTCAGTCCTTCCACTGGTGTAACATTACAGCTTGATTCTGATTCAATCATGTACAATTTTACTCATTCTGGGTACCTCCAAAAGTAAATTACCAGTAACTGAAAATATCACTGATCAAAACAAAAAGATTTATATCATCTCAGGATCTTTAACAATGTACACAACAGACAACATTAAGGCAGAGTGATTGAATTTTAGATTAAGACCTAAACCTCTGATGGACAGACACACAAGGATTTTCTTAAAATAATTGTACATGAACAAATTGCAATAAAATCAAACTCAATTAAATACAATATCCATTCAGTCTTATTAGCACAGTTAGAAACTGATAAACAATATAACCAACAAAAGAATTATTTTATTTATTGTTCTGTCTTAAACCACACCCTGTGTAACTGTTGATGGATATGTTAAGTTGGGAAGTCATCATTTTTAGCCTCACCTTTTTAATCTCAACAGTAGATTAGCTTCATTATTTTAGTTATTATCTGCATAACTCACTAATAAGATGTGGTTGATGCTTGCAGGTTTACTGTGACCAGCAGTACCATTTAGTAAACTTGGGCTGCTGAGGGTGTAATTGCATCCATTCAGATTGATGTCCACTGCTTTGTATTATGAAAGAGTTGGGTTCTACAAAATTTTTCTTCCATTTTTCAGCCTACTATTATGAGAGAAAGCTTTTGTAGAGCTCACTTCACAATTATATTTTAGTATATAATTTATTAACCTATTTGGAACAGATCATTCTCTGTAGTCTGAATTTGCTAAAGTATGCTTTTGATTTGCAAGCTTACATTTATCTTTTACAATGTTTGCATTCATTCTTTGCTGATTAGCTCATTTATATTTATATATAGTACAGGTCTGGGATGTAGATCATGTTAAAATTGATAGTTCTGTGATCAGAGTCATCGAGCTTCTATTTCCTACATTAATTTAGGAAACTGATAAAACACTGTAAAAATTCAAAGTAAATTTATTATCAATGTATACTGTATATTTCACCATATAGCTTGACATTCAGTTTTTTTTACTGGAATATACAATAAAACAAAGAAATACAATGGAATCAATGAAAGGCTACACACAAAGACTGTCAAACAACCAATATTAAGACATGATGTTTCTCATGAATTTTTGTGTATTTCTGAGGCATTCATACATCAGTTTAGCAACACTGACTCTAAAACTTTGATTTTCCATTTTTCCCTCTCACAAGATACATTCAGTTCTTCATAAAGCAAACTGAAATGTCAGAATTGGCCAAGTGATCTGTTGCATATGTCTGGTGTTGATTTTGATTTATTATTTTCACAGCTGTAGCTTTACTGTTTCCCATGCAATAGTCATAATTTGTGCTCCACCTGTCCCTGTCATATTAGGCTAAAACAGTTCTCTTTCCAAACTTTTGGATGTAGTCCCTAAACTTAAAAATTTTGTATTTCCCATTGATGCTGCCTGACCTGCTGAATATTTCCTGCACTCCTGTTATAAATTACTCTGATGTCTGATTCCATACTCGAATTTATAGCTATGTGCACAATTGGGGATACTAGTTTCTATGTTCAAATGCATCCTTGTCTGTGGGGTTTCTGGGAGAGTTCAAATCCATAATCAATAGCCGATGCTGAAAAGCTGACGTCCTGGCCAGTGGCATTGTCACAGCTGATATTTTTGTACTCATCAACTTTACGTGTCCAGTTATAAAATAGTACAAGCACTGTGTCAAAGGAGTAGGAGCACTCATGATATTGATTAGCAGCTTTAATTGTTGGTGAGCTCAGAGCAGGATGTCATCAATTGTCAAAGCCATTCGGGGCTGAACAATGCCATATCCTCCCCCCCCCCCCCCCCCCAAACTGTATTAATCATATATTCAATAAGGAAAATTTACACTCATTCTCATATTAATTTAATGCATCGTCCTACAATGCATCAGCACCACTCACGACTCCTCCTTCATTTGACATACAGAGCTCAGCCCCACGGTGTCTATTGGTAGGAGAACCCAGCACTGTAGTCCTTTCTCAGGGAACCTAAGTGGGGGCACTGGATTTCAGTGCACCTTATTGCTGCTCCTTGGAATGTCCCCATCAGCAGCATTTTCTTGCAGATACCCCCTTGTACTAAGTGACCAATGAGCACCTAGCTTTCACCAACAACACATACTGATGTTTGTCTCATCATGCGTCCCTGGAAACAGCCCAAAGAGCACAAAGCGAACCTCAGCGTAGACCACTGCACATGTCACTCGCTCTCCACTCCTTGGTGAAGGCACTAACTGTCCCAGCTGCTTAGAATGAAACTCATCTCTTTGTAGTTCTTTCCAAACATACAATCTGCCCCACATACAGAATAGTGATTGCCTATCACTTTAAAATTAGACTCTCATCGTAATGGCAAGAAATAGAATTAACTGCAGGTGGGCAAATTTGGACAGCTTGCCAGTCATCAGAAGCTCCAGCCCAGTAATTTTTAAGATTTCTCCTATTACTTATAACTAGTAAACAAGTATAGTGGTTAAAAAGTCAACAGACAACACAAAGTGAAGAAGGCTTTTAAAAAATAGGAATCGGCAAGATATAGACCAGTTGGAAATGTTGGGAGAGGAATGGCAGATGGAGTCTAAGCCAGTCAAGTGAGAGATGTTGTAAAGTAGCACAATAAATATGGTGGTAAAGAAACGTATGGCATGCTTACCTTCATCGCAGCAGGTCATGTTACAGCTGCATAAATATTTAGTTATGCCAAATTTGAAGTATTGTCTGCAGCTCTAGTCACCTCATCACAGGAAGGATGTAGAGGCTTTGAAGAGTGGATATATCCACCCTGTAGATATACGTTTTTTTTAGACAGGGTTGAGGA
Source organism: Hemitrygon akajei (assembly GCF_048418815.1). Taxonomy (NCBI): domain Eukaryota; kingdom Metazoa; phylum Chordata; class Chondrichthyes; order Myliobatiformes; family Dasyatidae; genus Hemitrygon; species Hemitrygon akajei. The sequence continues at coordinate 30,764,412 of NC_133135.1, forward strand.
CAGAATTTAATGATGCCCTTGCTGAACAGCCCACCAACAAGACCAGGTAAAGTCCCCATGAAGGGTCTTGGCCCAAAATGGTCAATAGTTTATTCCCCTCCATAGAAGCTGCCTGACTTGCTGAGTTCCTCTGGCATTTTCTGTGCATCCCACTGTCACTGTTTTTCAAAGTAGGGGGAAGGAAAATGGGAACAAACAAAATGCACTACTGCATCGGGAATTTGTCAATTGCAGTGAATTACAGTAGTCATGCTGTTGATGAAGAAAATGCCCATTTGGTTTCCATTGCAGTAAAAGGTTTTCTTTCATCTCCTCAAACTGTTTTAGTAAACCTTGTCTATGCTTACAGGTGTGCCAGGAAGTGATTATATCAATGCCAATTATATTGATGGATACAGAAAACAGAATGCCTATATTGCCACTCAGGGGCCTCTTCCAGAAACACTAAGTGACTTTTGGCGAATGGTGTGGGAGCAAAGAACCGTCACCATAGTAATGATGACAAGACTGGAAGAAAAATCAAGGGTAAGCAATTGTATACTCAGTGGGTTCATGCTTTTTACAGAAATTCATTGCCATAATTGTGATAGATACAGTGCAACATGGCTTATCCCATAACACTCCAACATTCAAAACTATTGTATTCACTTATATGAACTAGTTGGGTTATCTCACAATGGTTGTCTTTTGGGTTGTAATTGACTGAAGATATAAGTCTCTGGTACCTTAGCAACTTAATAGTACTGCCGGCATTTTCCTCACAAATATACATTTTAGAAATAAAAAAGTAATCCCAGAGTGTGTAATCCAGTAATGACTTGTGTGTGCTCCTTAGCACGTTTTCTTATTTAATGTCTGTCTACATTGTAGAAACATGCTACCGCATACTATAATCTTCTCCACAATTTCTGAAAATTGAAAACTAGTAAATACTTGTACTGAAGCAACAATCACCCAATCAAATTTGAACTAAAAAAGACAGCTTTGGCATTTGTGTCTAATTTCTTATAATTTATGTTACAAAATGAACAGATTTGTTGAATATCTCATTCCAAAGTCTGATTCTGTTTGTACAAACAAACTTAAGTACATCCCATTAAACCCAAAGAGAGTTTTAAGGCCATTAAATATTTAGTTCTGCTGAATTCTCAAACTGGCCTTGCTTTCCTCCTGCACACTATGTTTCTTTTAGTATAGTAACATTCATTTACTCTTTAATGGCTTGTTCTCATTACAAGGGATAAGAACAGAATGTAAAAGAAGAAACAGCTGTTTTCACAAAATCCGCTCACACATATTACTGAATTTTTACAGATCAAATCATGTATAGGGTAAACATGATCAATAGTGCTGCAATGGGTTAAAGCTAGCTCATACAGCAACATATGCCAGAACCTATTACAACCTGTCCCTGCGGCCACTTTATTAACAACAACAGAATCAAGCAAAGATGTTTCACTGGTGTCACTTAGTGATGAAATGATTCTGAAAATAAATGTCTTAATTTAAAGATGATCTTCACAGATAAGGAAACAAATGTGACCTGTTTGCCAAAGTAATGATCAGAAAACAAAGAGCAGATGTTCTGTAGTAAATGATGTATTGATATGAGGTACCGTAGTATATGTTACAAGGCTTTTAATCACAATCCCCATAACTTCCTCTCAGGACATCTAGAATCTACTGCGTTTATTGATTTATCTAACAAAATTAAATTGTTAGATTGAAAGCATGACCAAGATCGAATTTTTCATCCAGTAGCTAGTTATCCAGTACTGTATTGTGTGCTTTTGGTTTCATTCTGGTAAGTGTGATTGATTCAGGTCCTAGGCATCTTGGACTATGTATTTGCTCATTTTATGAAATCCCAGCACAATTAATAGTGCCATTGAATATCTTCTGCTGAAAAGACCAACCATAGTTTATAATGTTACCTATTCTGTTTGAAGCTTTAAAGAAGGAATCATGGGGGTAAAATGAGCATTCTATCTCTTGTGGCAGAGGTTTCACTACCTTGCCTTTTGACTGTAACACAATCTGTGTGGTTTTTAATATATTCCTTTCAAGTTAATTAAGTTGATTGAAAATCCCTAGAGAAGAATGTAATTCAAATGTAATGCTTTAAAATCAGTAGTGTAGAAATTAAATCACAGAGCCAGAATTTTCTGGGAAGTGTCAGTAATCCATGCTAATCTGTGTAAACTATTTAAGTATCAGGAATTTTACTGCTTGGACATAAATGACATGCGGTATAGTGGCTGTAATTCCCAACAGATTTGCTGAGGAAATACTCAAAGCTTATCCTACAGTTGATCTGGCAATGCAGTGATGAACTACTGGTTTGTATAGAAGGGCACATGCTTTGTTAGCTTTCATGACTTTACTCTCAGCCAACTTCATGGGCAAGGATTGCTCTATTGTAACCACTTGATCTGCAGTATCTTGCTACTCTGAAGGTCTTTGCTGTTTCAGTGATGAGCATGGCTTGTTGCTTGCAATATTAAGTCCATAATTCTGTTCAGTGGTTTATCACAAGTAGATAAGAACTGGTTTGGTATTGTCACGGTTGGGTCATATTTACAATTTTAAAAATTGACTGCATCTGTGCTCATTTTTCAGGAGGGAGTGTAATTTTGTTGAGAAGGAATTTTATTATCAATTGTCCTGTACTATATATCTCATTCTTTTTGTCATTTTTAACTGTTTCTCACTGGCTCAAATTAGATTTTGCTTTAATTTTTTTCCTCTACTTTTTAAGTTTAAAACTATTAGTTATTCAACCTTTGTCTCACCATCTTCAGACCAAATTGATATTTGGCATAAATAAGCTCTCAGGAAAAACCTATTTGCAGTGCATTACTGGTTAACTGAATTCCTTCTGCCATATGTTGAACCCCAGAAGAGATCTTCAGGGACATTAACACCCAAGAAATTGAAACTGCTGACCCCTCAGTGAGGGATGGTGTGTGTTTTCTTGACTTCCCCTTCCTAAAGTCCACAAAGAATTCTTTTGTCTTACTGACATTGAGTACAAGGTTGTTCTTGCGACAGCACTCAACCAGCAGATCTGTCTCACTCCTGTACACTGCCTTGTCAGTATCTGAGATTCTGCTGACAACAGCGAATTTATAGATGGCATTCACACCATGCCTAGGTGTAGTTACATCTAACCTCAGAATCCTGGGGTTAGATGTAACTACATCTATAAACTCTCTGATGACACAACTGTTTTCAGCCGAATCTCAGATGGTGACAAGGCAGTGTACAGGAGTGAGACAGATCTTTCTGGCCTGCTTTGCAATCTCTGACATGAACTTGAGGGCTAATCTATAATGAGGGAATAGGAGGCTCAAAGTTATCTCTGGCATAACTTTTAAAGAACCATTCACTTCCTGGTCTCCACCTTCCCCCAAAAAACTTGTTGAAAATGTTATCATTTACAGAAACACATTTTGACATAACTTGTTTAGGTGTTCTTCACCAATACAGAAGCAAAGCACTAATTTTCCCTCTGACTTTACCATTTACATATAATCATAACCAAAATATTTCCTCAACCTGTTTGCAAAAGGAAGATCACTTTTTAAGCTCATTTGGTCGGTGGTCATCTGGTACTTCTGAAAAAATATATACACTAGGATCTTAACAATTTTAATGCTGATACTAAATACAATGCAGTGGATTCTGGTTACATGGGGACCAGTACATTTTGGTCTAATTAAGCAGTTGTCCCAATTAGCTGAAGTTTCATGGAAAAATTAAAAAGGTATAAAAAAGACTTAACTGAGTAACAGATTATGTATTTAAATGAAATACAGAATGCACTAGAATACTATCAATACTGCTCGAGTACTATAAAACTGTATTAGCTCCTAATAGTTATCAACAGAGAAATTCATCGCATGTATACTGGCAGGTTCTTTTGATTGACCGCAAATGAACAAAATCAATGCAGATACCTAGTGTTGATAATGGACTTCCTTCATACAATGCTTTTGACAATTGCATTCTCCAATCTTCATTTTCATTGGAACATTCAAGATGATTGCTGGTACCTTCAAATCTCCTCCATAATTCCTAAAGTGTTGAAACAGTGAAATAGTTTCATTTGTACTCCTGGCTGTTTCTGGCATCTCCAAGCTTGAATGCATGAAACTGCAGCAAGTAGAACAGTTCTGAATGATCTTACTGCTTACTTCTAGCCAACTATCAGTGACAAAAATCACTGCTCTTGGAACACAAACACCCACAACTGAGACTATTTCAAAAGTTTGCTTTAAGCACAGTGTAGTGGTTAATGGCCACACATGTGCAAGTGTCTGACGCTAGTGAGAAACTGTTTGCAACAGTCTCCTGTCACAATTAAGCAGCATTGTGTCCCAAATAAACAAAGGGAATCCTGGCTATTTTTTCCCCAATTATTTTTTGTTCTTTAAAGTTGGTCGCAAATAAGCAGCAGCCTAAGTTAACCGTTGGCCCAATTAACTAATTTTGAGGCCATTCAGGATCTCCTTCTCAACATGTGTAGACCTAGATTTGCAAGTACAGTTTTCCATTGTATTCCTTCAGTTCAGTTAAAGTGGAGTCCCACAAGGCAATACCTGCATACCAGTAATAATGATAACGCCAGGCACACAGAACCAGTGTGAAATGGAAGACAAGTGGAATTGATGGCAAGAAGGAACAGGTTTTATTTTAAAGCTCCTTTCCAATATCAGTGCCCCTTCCTCCCCAAAGAAAAAGTTGTTTCTCAATTGAGATAGCGTGCATGCAACAAAGTTCAAAGTACTGGTTGCCTCTGAAGTGCAGGTAACAGAAAGCTGTAAATTAAATAATTTCCAGTCCTGTAGCAGTTCTAAATTACTTCTCCATGTATGATTAACAGTTTGAATTTCTCTTATCGAACCAGAAGTATGATTATCTAAAATCTAATCAATTTCAAATGATAGATGTTGTGGCAGCTAGTGGGAGTGGGAAGAGTGAGTAAACTTGTCCAGTTAGAAACTGCATCACTCTATATAGACACGCACGTTGAAATAGATTATTTTGAGTGCGACAATTTGTCACTCACTGAGTTGGATATTAAGATATAACACTTAACTGGAATTCATTGAAATACAGCTTGTACATGGTATCTGAGAGTAAGCAATAAAACGCAGGTGTTTTGTAGAAAATTTTAACATAATTAAAAATATCAGTATCTTTTTCTAGCCCCTTGTTCTAAATATGTGAAAATGGATTTCCATGAAAGAAAATTAATCCTAATTCAAATGAAGACAGATGATTTTTCAATAAAAAAAATGCAAGAGCCTAAATACAACTTGGAGAGAGACTAAAGATAAAGAATGCGAAAGAAGTTTTTATAAAACGGAAATATGCATTATGAACTTAATAAACGCTGCCTAAAAATGATCGGTATTTAAAGCAGTTTATATTTTAAAATTAATAATGAAGTGCTGAATGAAACAAAATCCCAAATAGCTAAGAAAAGCCTAGGACAGTCACAAACATTAAAAATGTTTTCAAGCAAATTATGCTGTCAAACACAAAAAAGTACCAGTCACAGTTTTCTGCAATTAAAGCAAAATCATTACTATTATCGTTTTGTTTATTAGCAAGCTGAAGCAAAACAACACTATTAATAAGCTGTGCAATATGTGTCTTTGTGTACATAACTAAAAATATCAGTACTTGAATATACAACGATGTAGTTTTTCATGTGCTTAGTCCTCCGAAATGATTCAGGTGGCCTATCTGGCTCTCCCTTGAATGAAGTTGTGCGCTGTTCCTTTAAAGAGAATGACTACAGCCTCTTTACCACTGTAAATTAAATGCATCATTCCCAGAGCCATTCTACTAAATGGTTTCTGCACCTGCTATTGGAAATTCAGATACTTGCAAAAACAGCTGCCAGTGTTAAAGACATCTTTGATCTACACGTCCCTCAGAATTATATCCTTTAAATATTTATTTTGGGGAAGTAGAGGTGCAGATTGACAACCCAAATTTTGATAAAGCGTAACCAAATAAAGTTATTTGAAGTCATATAGATGAAGGCATAATTGCAAGAAGTAAATAACACTAGCTTCTATTTAGATTGTCACAAAGAAATTACACAATTTTTTTTGAGAAATCAGTGCTGAGATTGCATGATAATTTTTTTGAAATAATTCTACATCCCTTAGCAACCTCCAACTAGTCTGTCTTTGATTTTCATTTAAAATATTCATTACTTTGCAAGTTAAAAGGTTTTTTAATAATAAAAGTAATATAAATCAGAATCAAGTTTATTATCACCAGCGTGTGTCGTGATATTTGTTAACTTAGCAGCAGTAGTTCAATGCAATACGTAATCTAGCAGAGAGAAAAAAATAAAATAAATAAACAAATAAAGCAATTATGTATATTGAATAGATTGAAAAAAACATGCAAGAACAGAAATACTGTATAGTTTTTAAAAAATGAGGTGGTGTCCGAAGATACAATGTAGGAATCGGATGGCAGAGGGGAAGAAGCTGTTCCTGAATTCCTGAAGCGCAGTTAGTATTCTTGATGGTGGTGTACCAATGGTCCAGTGTGTTGTTTCCTTTGGTTTTGCAAGTGATCTGTTGGTGGTAGTTGCTTAGTGATTTTTTCCAGACTGGTCTGGTTAAAATCTCCCAAAATGATGGTGAAGACACTAGGGTGTGCTGTTTTGTACATGTTGATCCCATTACTCAGATCTAAAGCCTGATTGATGTTGGCCTGAGGTGGAATGTAAACTACTACTAAAATGACCCCAAAGAATTCCCATGGTAGTTAAAAAGGACAGCACTTTACTGCTAAATATTCCAGGTCTGGTGAGCAGAATTAGGAAAGTAATGATATATTTGTGCACCAAGAAGAGTTGATCATGAGTATACTCTTCCACCTCTGCTTTTGAGAGACTATAGATCTAGCCTGAAGGTGTATAGTAAGCCCGTTAATCTGGATCGCTGTATCCGTTATGGAAGCGGTTAACTGGGATTCGGCGAAACCAAGGACACAAGCGGTCCTAATGTCCTTCTGATTCAGCACCCTGGCTCTGAGATCATCAGTTTTATTCATCAGAGACTACACGTTCACCAGCAAGATTGTCAGCATAGGGAGTTTAAAACCCCTTTTCCTTAAATGCACTTGTAATCCTGATCTACACCTGCACTTCCAACCACAATCGGTATTGTTTCTGTCGTTTTTAAGCAGCAATAGTTCGTCTAAAGGCATTAAGACATCTTTCTTGACTGTACTGACCTTGGAAACAGTTCTGCTTTTTAGCTGTATCAAGCTGAAACAGGAATATTTAATCGTATCCATTGAAAGTACTGTTGCTACTCGAGTCACGCCTTGGCGCCCCAGAAGTACTTAAGACAATACAAATTTATCGGTGAATGCTTTGTGAGTTTTAATGTGAAATGTAGCATTGTTTCTAGGTGACAACCATGGCAACATATGAATTTATTTTCAACATTGCCAAACACATTTTTGCTTCAAGATTATTACCTATGATCAAATTGTATATTGTTAATATTCAGCATTGAAATAGAATGTTTGCACATGAATGCCCCCAAAAAAACTTGGCTAACTACCTTAGTTTTGGAACCTTTTCCAAATCAAGGTGTAGAAATTGATCAGATTTTCTTCAGTGTTTGCTGCAAAATGAATCAGAGCACTAAAGCTTGATGTTCAATTCTGCTGTTTCTATGTCAGATATAAAAGGATTAACGAATAACTTCATTTTTTTCTGTATCTCAAGATTAGCTGTTCATGCAAATAATTAAGTTTAAAAATAAGCCCCAAGTTATAACTATAGTTGGATCATCATGACGAGCAGGAACATTGCGTTACTGGTTTAATAGTGTAGCTACAATTGAGTTTAAAATGTCATAATTTGATTGATAAGGTCAGGCAAAGTATTTCTTTACCAGAAACTTCAGAGTTTATTAATTCAAGAGTAAAGCACTGCAATTGCTGGAAGTTTGAATGAAAGCTTAGAATACAGGAAGTGCTCAGCACTGCTAGGCAGTATTTGTGATGAGATAGAGTTCTACTACAAAACTATGAAAGGGGAAAGGGTGAAGAAAATCCAAGGTCTCTGAATGCAGGCTATGAACCATAGAACAATAGAACATTACAGTACAGAAACAGGCCTTTTGGCCCTTCTTGGCTGTGCCGAACCATTTTTCTGCCTAGTCCCACTGACCTGCACCTGGACCATATCCTTCCATACACCTCTCATCCATGTACCTGTCCCAAGCTTTTCTTAAATGTTCAAAGTGAGCTCGCATTTACCACTTCATCTGGCAGCTCCCACCACTCTCTGTGTGAGGAAGCCCCCCCTAATGTTCCCTTTTAGACTTTTCCCCTTTCACCCTTAACCCATGTCCTCTGGTTTTTTTCTCCCCTAACCTCAGTGCCTGCTTGCATTCACTCTATCTATACCCATCATAATTTTATATACCTCTATCAAATCTCCCCTCATTCTTCTACACTCCAGGGAATAAAATCCTAACCTATTCAACCTTTCTCTGTAACTCAGTTTCTCAAGTTCCAGCAACATCCTTGTAAAACTTCTCTGCACTTTTTCAACCTTATTAATATCCTTCCTGTAATTAGGTGACCAAAACTGCTCACAATACTCCAAATTCGGCCTCACCAATGCCTTATACAACCTCACTATAACATTTCAACTCTTATACTCAATACTTTGATTTATAAAGTCCAATGTACCCAAAGCTCTCTTTACTACCCTATCTACCTGTGACGCCACTTTTAGGGAATTATGTATCTGTACTCCCAGATCCCTCTGTTCTACTGCACTCCTCAGTGTCCTACCATTTATCGTGTATGTTCTACAGTGGTTTTTCCTTTCAAAGTGCAATACCTCACACTTGTCTGTATTAAACTCTATCTGCCATTTTTCAGTCCATTTTTCTAGTTGGTCCAAATCCCTCTGCAAGCTTTGAAAACCTTCCTCACTGTCCACTACACCTCCAATCTTTGTATCATCAGCAAATTTGCTGATCCAATTTACCACATTATCATCTAGATCATTGATATTGATGACAAATAACAATGGACCCAGCACTGATCCCTGTGACACACCACTAGTCACAGGCCTCCACTCAGAGAAGCAATCCTCCACTACCATTCTCTGACTTCTTCCATTGAGCCAAAGTCTAATCCAATTTACTGCCTCACCATGTATACCTAGCGACTGAATCTTCCTAACTAACCTCCCATGCAGGACCTTGTCAGAGGCCTTACTGAAGTCCATGTAGACAACATCCACTGCCTTCCCTTCATCCACTTTCCTTGTAACCTCCTCGAGAAACTCTAATAGATTTGTTAAACATGACCTACCACGCACAAAGCCATTTTGATTCTCACTAAGTCTCTATCTCCTTCCAATAATTTATCTACTACTGACGTCAAACTTACCGGCCTGTAATTTCCCAGATACTTTTAGAGCCTTTTTTAAACAACGGAACGACATGAGCTATCCTCCAATCCTCTGGCAACTCACCCGTAGATACCGATGTTTTAAATATATCTGCCAGGGCCCCTGCAATTTCAACACTAGCCTCCTTCAAGGTCTGAGGGAATACCCTGTCAGGTCCTGGGGATTTATCTACTCTGATTTGCCTCAGGATAGCAAGCATCTCCTCCTCTTCAATCTGTATAGGTTCCATGACCTCACTGCTTGTTTGCCTTATTTCCATTGACTCCATGCCTGTTTCCTTAGTAAATATAGATGCAAAAAAAAACATTTAAGATTTCCCCCATTTGATTTGGTTCCATACATAGCCGACCACTCAAGGGGACCAATTATATCCCCTACTATGAAGGAAACATTAAATGTCAAAATTTTTGGTAGTGCAAAGTGAAAGAGAGTGGCAAAGAGATTTGCAAAGAAATAAAAGATTGATCTGGAAGAGGTGTAAGTGGAAGAAATTAATAAAATTATTGGAAGTTGCAAAGAGAAAACTTCTGAATGTCAGAAATTGAAATCTTCAGCTGGATATTGGTAAATGACAGCTTAGTGCAGACCAATCATTTCTATAGGTGAGCAACTGATGACCAATTTCCATGCATCCAAGTTGCAGCGCCAAAAGATATGTATGTTTTTGTCAAGCCTTTTGCTAGAATCCAACACAAATTCTTTAGACAACTATTCACAAAAAAATCACGAATCTAGTTTCACAGATGAAGGAAAATGTATTTAGGATCTCTTAAATACTTGTAAGTATCTTTGCCAAGCTATGCAAACAAAAATTCTGTACAAATGACATCATTTCCATGTATGCTAAGCAGTGTCGCTTTTGCTTGTGCTCTCATGCATTAGAATTTTTTCTAGGCCAAATGTTACCAAGAATAGACAGATATCCAGCATTTAAATAATCTCATATCTTGTCACTTTGATTCCGGCTGTAAAATATTACAGATGTGTTCTTCTTAATTTTGTCTGTCAGAAGATGTGAAATTACTTCAAAATTTTATCATTAGGGTCTCTCAAGGTTGAACAAGTATTTGGAAGTTATATATTTTTTTCAAAAATCAGCGGGAATAGAGAGGCGGTACTGTAAAGGAAAGTCGAATGCGATATGCCTTGCTGCAAGGTCTGTCCTCTTCCACTGACTCTGCAGTCAAGCAACAATTCCGTGGCAGGACTACATTTCCATTAGGAAATGGAGGTTTATTGATTGTGCATTTAGCTCCAACCTTGAAGTGAAATGCAAAACCTAATGAATTTTATGTGATCATGTTTGCATATTCTTCAGATGCTAACTGTTTTGAAAACAGTATTAAAAGCATGGAAAAATGAATAATTTGAATTGGAAAACCATATGTGGGACAGAGCACTATACATAGCAAGTTCTTATGATATGCTGAGGGTTGTTAGCAATAGGGTGAGGTGCTGTACTTGAACTTTCATTGGAGAATCAGCCAATGTGCCACATGCAGGAGACCACAGTCTGTCAATATCCTGCCACACTGGGCAGCTGAAGATTCTCCCTAAGTTTTCTGGAAGAGGTCTGAGGATGTGAGCTAGGTTGCAGGTTTTGAATGACAGACCTGTTGGGACTCAGTGGGTAGAGGTGTGGAAAGGATGATCAGAAATCAGATGGCAGCCAATTAGCAGCAGTCAATGGGTGGCCCTGCTCATTAAAGGATAGGCAATATGCAACTGGACATTGGTGTCGCCAATAGGCATCACTGCCTAGTATGGGGACTTCAATACATAGAATTGCAAGAGACTGTATAGAATCAGGTCTAATATTACTGGCATATGTCATGAAATTTGTTGTTTTGCAGAAACAGTATATTGTAAATAATAAAAAAATATTACAATAAGATATACGATATATGTTTTAAAAAAAATAAATAATTGGTGCAAAAAGAGAGGGGGAAGAAAAGTTGAGGGAGTGCTCATGAGTTTATTGTCCATTCAGAAATCTGCTGTCTGAGGGGTAGAAGCTGTTCTTGAAACTTGGTGTGTGTCTGTGGGCTCCTGTACCATAACCTTGATGGTAGCAATGAGAAGAGGGCATGTCCTGCATGACAGCTGTCCCTGATGGATGCCACCTTGGGGCATCATCTTTTGAAGTAGATGCTGGGGAGGATAGTGCTCATGCTGGAGCTGGCTGAGTTTACAGCTTTCTGCAGCTTTATTTCATCCTGTGCTGTGGCCCCTCCATACCAAATAGTGATACAACCAGTTAGAATGCTCTCCTCAGTACATCTGTGGAAATTTGCATGTGTCTTTGTTGGCATACCAATTTTCCTCAAACTCTAAATATAATATAGCTACTGTCATTCCTTCTTTATAATTATATCAATGTGTTGGGCCCAGGATAGATCGTCAGAGTTGTTGACACCCAGGAACTTGTAACTGCTCACCCTTTCCGCTTCTGATCCCTTGGTGAGGACTGGTGCATGTTCCCTTGGCTTCCTCTTCCAGAAGTCTATGATCAATTCCTTAATCTTACTGACATTGAGTACAAGATTGTTGCTGTGTCACTACTCAATCAACTGATCTATCGCGCTCCTCTACACCACCTCATCACCATCTGAATTTCTGTCAAAAATTGTTGTGTTAAGTGAGCAGAGCAACGGGCTAAGCATGCATCCCTGAGGTCCACTGGTGTTGATTGTCAATGAGGTGGAGATGTTATTTCTGATCTGCACAGACCGTGGTCTCCCAATAAGGAAGTCAAGGATCCAGTTGTGGAGGGGGAGGTACAGAGGCCCTGGTTTTGGAGCTTGTTGATTAGAACTAAGGATCTGATTGTGTTGAACGCTAAGCTGTAGTCAATAATTAACAGCAGCATGATGTAAGTATTAGTATTGTCCAGGTAATCCAAGGCTGAGTGGAGAGCCAGTGAGATTGCATCCACTGTAGACCTACTATGGTGATTGGCAAATTGCAGCAGGTCCAAGTCCTTGCTTAAGCAGAAGAATCATGACCAACCTCTCAAACCACTTAGTAGATGGGAGTGCCGATGGTTGTTGAGGCAGCTCACCTTACTCTTGGGCACTGGTATCACTGTCACCTTTTTGAAGCAAGTGGGAATCTCTAACTGCAGCAGTGAGAGATTGAAGGTGTCCTTGAATGGTCCTGCCAGTTAGTTGGCACAGGATTTCAGAGCCCTTCCAGGTACATTATCACGGCCTGTGCCTTGCAAGGGTTCACCATCTTGAAAGATATTCTGACATTGGCTCTGAGACAGAGATCACAGGTTCTCAGGATGCTGCAGGGATTTGCATAGATGGAATTTTATTCTCCATTGCAAAGCGTGCTTAGGACTGTAGACCCAGGCAGCTCCGTCATGAACACAGCCCTCCCACCTTTTAAGGATGCCTTCAAGCGGAGCTGTTTCAAAAAGGCAGCATGCACCACTAAGGACCCTCACTATCTGGGTCACATGCCCTCTACTTAATACTACTATCAGAGAGGAGGTACAAGAGCCTGAAGACCCAGACTGAAAGATTCAGAAATAGGTCCTTTCCCCTCTGCCTTCAGATTTCTAAATGAACCATAAACGTGATCTCATTATTCTTTTTCTTTAGCACTATTTATTTTGCAATTTATAGTAACTTCATATTTTTTCATTAATACTGCTGCATCAAAACAATAAATTTTATGTCACATAAGACAATGGTAATAAATCTTAGCACAACACTGTTACAGCTTGGGGTGACAATTCTGGTGCCATCTGTAAGGAGTTGAACACATTGATTTCTTCTGGGTGTTACGGTTTCCTCTCACCTGCCAAAGACGTGCAGCCTAACAAATGTTTTATAGAACTGTATTATGTTCAATTCTTTGGCCAAAGAAGACAAACTAGCCTTTTAGCTTCTTCACACAATGTCTATCGATGTTGCCACATAAAAACATAAGAAATAGGAGCAGGGTTTTCCTATGACGTTGTCATCGAGAATGGCAGCTTAAGTCACTAGTTCCTCCGGAAAAATGCGTATTAAGCCCCACTAACCCGTCAAATAGAATATTTTTCAAAAAATATTTGAACTGAAAAGAGGGGCAAGAATGGGGAGAAGAAATGGAAATTAAAAAAGCGACACTGCGGAGCCTGCGTCCGAGAGGAGTGCAGCGGACGGCTCCCCGACCCGACCGCGTGCTAGCGAGGCGGCTGCCGGGCCTCGTTCAGTCAAAGCGGCGAGTGTCTTCGAAATCCTGAAAGAAATAATGGAGGTCCAGAAAGATATAAAGCAGCAGCTCCGTGATATTAAGGTAGAGCTCGCCAGCGTTAATCAAAAAATAGCGGTGGCAGAGACTCGCATTGAGAAGGTGGAAGATCGCGTTGAAAATGTGGAGTGGATACTGAGCAAGACAATAAAAATAATACATCACCAAGAAGGTAAACTGCTTGACCTGGAGGGAAGATCACGGCGGAAAAATATCAGAATCTACAACGTTCCCGAAGGAGCGGAGGGCCCGTCTATGACGGAGTTTGTTGGAAAGTTACTATGGGACGTACTGGATCTTACCCCGGCTATGGAGCTGGAAGTCGAAACCTACCCAGGATAGAAAGCCACGCTCGATAATAATTAAATTCCTTCAGTACAGCACCAAGGCGGAGATTCTACGAAGGGCCTGGGGTAAGAAGAGAGTGTTTTTAGAGAATAAATTAATATATTTCGACCAAGATTACCCCCTGCGGTCCTCCAGAAACGCAAAGAATACTCCGAAGTAAAGCAAAATAAGATTAGATTTCAAACTCCGTACCCTGCTAAACTTCGAGTGTTTTATGACAACGGGACGCAGTTGTACCAGACAGTGGAAGAGGCGACTACAGACATGAAGGCCAGAGGGTTGTCCGTCAGCATGACCAAAACGAAAGAAAGCCTGGCTGAGGAATTGTCTCGCTCGGCTTGGGAAATAATGCGAGAAACGAGAAGGCAGGAGACGGGAGGAAGCCGAGAGAAACATATCAGGAAGAGACCGGGAGTTTCCCAAAGACAATCCTCACCCCCTTCAGAAGAGCCATAGGGTTTGGCTAACTTTAAAAATGTTGAGATGCTAAACAGAAGCAAAAGTACACGGTGATATACCTATCTCGAGAAATACTTATTATAATGTGGATTTTATATTACTTAGTTGTTGTTCTTTATTTGCTCACTTACTCCTTTTTCCCCACCAAAATGAGAATATATATATATGTGTGCATATATGTAATGTGTGTGTGTGTGTGTATATATATTTATGTATGCGTGTGTGTGTGTATATATATATATATATATATATATAGATAGATAGGAGGAGTACACAAGGAAATCTTTTCTGTGTAATGGATTTGTTCACTGACTTTTATGAATACTGCAATGGGGGCCCTCAACTCACAAGTAGGAGGGGTTATCCCCCACAGCTAGACATTTCCTCCAGCTCAACGCAGGGTCATTTACCAGAGACCTCAGCCTTGGAATCACACGTTCATTGCCATTTTTGTTATTATATGAGTTTCTTGGTTCTTATTTGTTCAGGGAGTAGATCGATTAAGTTTTATTCTAAGTTCAATGATACATTGACAGATAAATACAGATGTCTAAGGTCAAGGTAAAATTCATTTCTTTTAATGTAAATGGGCTATTAAATCCAATCAAACGTAAGAGAATTTTATCCAAAATGAGAAAAGAACAAGCCCATGTAGTATATTTACAGGAAACTCATTTAAGTGATAATGAGCATAGAAAACTAAAGAGAATGGGCTTCACTAATCTGTTTTTCTCCTCATATAAATCAGGACATAGGAGAGGAGTTGCTATTCTTACCTCAAGTAAGCTAAGTTTTGAAAAAATATTCGAAATGGGAGATAAAGAAGGCAGATATATTCTGGTAAGGGGGAATATAGACGGCAATTCAGTTACTCTATTAAATATATACGCACCCCTGGGAAGTGATATTGGTTTCTTTCAGAAAATTACTGATATTATGGTAATGAAAACAGAAGGTCTCCTGATATGTAGGGGAGACTTAAATTTACAATTACAACCAAACTTAGACTCTTCCAATAGAAAAACCTATGAAACAAAATCTTTACATAAGAAAGTTAATACACTTTTTGAGGATGTTGGTTTAATTGATATATGGAGGGACTTTTTCCCTGACAGAAGGGATTACACTCATTATTCTGCTCCCCATTCTGTATAAACAAGAATAGACTATTATTTCATAACATTTGAAAAAGACAAAGACAAAATAAACACCTGTGGAATTGGGACAATAGATGTAAGTGACCATGCACCTATATATTTATCTGTTGATTTTGACCTACAGCCAAAGAATATTATTTGGAAACTAAATTCAAGTCTACTCAATGATCCTGACTTTAAGGAACAAATTAAAAAAGAAATTGGTCTCTACTTAGAATTTAATGATGATGGAGAGGTTTCACCTCCCATTTTATGGAATACTCTGAAGGCGGTCTTAAGAGCGAAAATTATAGCGATATCTTCATATAAGAAAAAAAAAGGAATAAAACATAAGAGGAATTACAAAATAGGCTGAAGGAACTAGAGAAAAAACACAAATTGAATTTGGCACAGGATACATTAGGGGAAATGAAAAGAATTAGGAATGAAATAAATAATTTGGCTACGCAAGAAATCAGGAAAAACTTAATGTTTCTGAAACAGAGACATTATGAAAGTGGATCGAAATCTATTAAAATACTGGCGTGGAAACTGAAAATTCATAGAATTAGGGACCCAAGAACGAAAATGATAAAAAAAAATAAACTAAGTGAAATTCAAGAAGCTTTTGAAGTGTTTTACAAAACGCTATATTCCAAAGTTCCAGGGCAAAGCATAACCCAAATTGACACCTTGAATTCTCTAGAGTTACCCACTTTAAGCGAAGAACAAAATAGAAGGATGATGGCTGACATAACTGAAGTTGAATTAAAAGCTGCAATTAGTAGGCTTAAATTAAGCAAGTCACCAGGGTCAGATGGGTATACGGCAGAGTGGTACAAAGAATTTAAAAATGAGTTAATTCCTGTTTTACTTCCCACACTGAACTGGGCTCTAAAAAAAAGGCACAAATGCCACCCAGTTGGAAGGAAGCAATAATCTCAGCTATACTGAAAGAAGGCAAGGATAAAATGGAACGCGGGTCATTTAGACCAATATCCGTTCTTAATGTAGATTATAGGTTATTTACCTCCATCATGGCCAAACGATTAGAGGAGTTTCTACCCATACTGATATGTAATGATCAGACAGGTTTTATACAACAACGCCAGACTCAAGACAATATACAAAGGACACTTCACATTATGGATCATATACAAAAAAATAAAATCGAAGCAATAGTGATAAGCGTGGACGCTGAAAAAGCAGTTGATTCGGTTAATTGGAATTTTCTTTACAGAGTTTTACATAGATTTGGTTTCCAAGACACAATTATTAAAATTATACGGACACTATATGACAATCCTACTGCTAGGATTAAAATCAATGGATATTTATCAAATAGTCTTACCCTAGAAAGGGGCACGAGACAGGGTTGTGCATGGTCACCACTACTCTTCGCGTTATATCTGGAACCATTAGCTCAATACATCAGACAAACTGAAGATATCAGGGGAATTACCATTAAAGGGACAGAGCATAAATTGGCTTGTTATGCGGATGACATTTTGATCTATCTAGGGCAACCAACTTACTCTTTACCTAAATTGATGCAATCCTTTGAACAATATGGTCAATTATCAGGATATAAGATCAACATAGATAAAACCCAATTACTTTCATATTATTATAGCCCACCAAGAGAAATTGAAAGTCGATACCCCTGGGCATGGCACACAGAGTCTTTCAAATATTTGGGCATCATTATGCCAAAAGATTTGGCAAAATTATCAGAATGTAATTATCAGCCTTTATATAAAAAAATTAAGGAAGATGTGGCAAGATGGAGCCTGATTCCTTTTTTCAGTCTCAGTTCAAGGATTGAGTCTATTAAAATGAATATACAGCCCAGACTGTCATATCTCTTTCAGACCCTACCAATAGAGATGAAACAAAATCAATTCAATGAATGGAACAAAATGCTATCAAGGTATATTTGGCAGGGTAAAAGGCCTAGAGTTCGTCTCAAAACTTTGTAATTAGCAAAGGAAAAGGGGGATGGGGCTTGCCTTCTCTTAGAGATTATTATTTTGCAGCACAGTTGAGAGCTGTGATATGTTGGTGCAACCCATCATATGACGCTGAATGGAAAAACATTGAGGAGCGGGTACTTCCCATCCCCATACAAGCAATTTTGACTGATAACAGCCTGCAAAGGTAAATAAATACTATTGATAACCCATGGGTGAAATTGACTCTTAAAATATGGAAAACTACTATAAAAGAATATGATCTAGAGGGAGATATTGCAATTCTTAAATGGTGTGCATATGACTCTGATTTCACACCAAATAAATTGGATGCTAGGTTTAAGGACTGGACAGCTAAAGGAATAACAGTTCTTTGCAACATAATGAAAGAAGGAACACTGTTCAGTTTTGAAATGCTTAAAGAGAAACACTTATTAGAAAAACAAGATTTTTATCGGTATTTACAGATGCGACAATATATTAATAAGACGCTTAAAAATGTAACCAAGGCAAATACATGCTTGATAGAGCTCTTTAGAAAAGCATATAATTCAGATAATGGTAGTAGAATCATTTCAAGCATGTATAAGGGGTTGTCAAATCTTAAAACACATTCGACTTCATACATTAAAACAAAATGGGAGAAGGAAGGAGGGATAATTATATCTGAGGAAGAATGGACAACAATATGGTGATATCAATGGAAGTGTACCAATTGACGAAATGGAGGGAGTTTGCATGGAAAAACTTGATAAGGTATTTTATTACACTCTCTCAGAAATCCCATTATGATAGTAACCTCCCTGTTTGCTGGAGAAATTGTGGAAATCAAAATGCAAATCATTATCATATTTTTTGGGACTGCCCTGTTATCAAACTATTGGAGGGGGATACACAATGCCCTACAAGACATCTTTAAATGTGAAATACCCTTGGAGAGTAAGACTATATATTTTGGATATATACCTCAAGAATGGTTGAAAAGAGATAAATATTTAATGAATATACTGTTGGTGGACTCTTACTAGGAAATGGTTATCACAAGAGAGCCCAACTTTAAATACATGGATGGAAATTACAATGGACATCTACAAAATGGAGAAGATAACAGCATCTGTTAATCATAAGCTGGAACAATTTGATTCATACTGGGGAAAATGGTTTAACTACAGAATGCCTCATAGGCCTGATTTTATTCTCACAAATCAATGAATCAGTTGTAAAAAAAAAGTTCACTCCCTATTCCTTTTGCTTGTTTTTTCTTTCCACTCTTTTCTATAAGTGTATACCCCAGATAAATACTTTGTGGAGATTTTGTGATATATATGATGTCTGAAATACATCTTATGGATATGTTTGTTTAATGAACTTCAATAAAAAAAATAAATTAACAAAAAAAAAATAGGAGCAGGAGTAGGCCATTTGGCCCGTCGAGCCTGCTCCACCATTCAATAAGATCATGGTTGATTTGGCCATGGACTCATCTCCACTTACTGACCTTTTCCCCATAACCCTTAATTCCCCTACTGTGTAAAAACCTATCCAACCTTGTCTTAAATTCCACTGCTTCATTGGGCAGAGAATTTCCCAGATTCACCACTCTCTGAAAAAAGCGGTTTTGCCTCATCTCCATCCCCAAATCTACTCCCCCCAAATCTTGAGGCTATGCCCCATTTAGAGAACAATTTGCTTTTACCTTTACATCACTCTGTTCAACAGTACTTCCCAGGGCCCTGATATTTGCTGTCTTGGTTTTACTGCACAAAATGCATCAAATTGCACTTGTTAAACAGAGTTAAATTCTGTTTGCTGAAACATTATCCACTCTTGAGTAGATCCAGATCCTGTTGTAACTTTAGACTCTTTTTCACTGCCTACATTTTTATGTATCGTGTGTAAATTTGCTAATTATGCCATGTACATTCTCATCCAAATCATTAATATATTGTACATAACAAACAACGCAGGGATCCAGCACCAATCCCCGTGGCACAGTACTGGTTACAGGCACCCCCAGTCAGATTAACAATCCTCCATTCCTTCCTGTGCCTTGCACCATCAAGCCTGTTTTATATCCTTTCAGCTGGCTCTCATTTGTTCTAACCTTCATGACCAACCTACCAAGCAAAGCCTTGTCAAAGCATCACACACAAAAAGCTGGAGGAACTCAGCAGGTCAGGCAGCTTCTATAGAAATTAATAAACAGTTGACATTTCAGGTAGAGACCTTTCATCACCTTGTCAAAGGCCTTGCCGAAGTTCATGTAGTCAGTATCTGCCACCCAGCCTTTGTCTATCTTTTCAGTTACCTTTTCAAAAAGTTTCAGTCATATTTATAATACATGATTCTCCATGTGCAAGGCCATGCTGACTATCCCTAATCAGTCTGTGCCATTCCAAATGCAAATAAATCCTGTCTCTCAGAATTCCTTCCAATAACTTAAATAAATGTTTAAGGGGAACATGAGAGGGAACTTCTTCACTCAAAGGCTGGTGAAAGTGTGAAGCGAGCTTTCAGCAGGAGTGGTGGATGCATGTTTGATTTCAATATTTAAAAGAAATTTGGATAGGTACATGGATAGGAAGGAGTATGGAAGTTTATGATTCAGGTGCAGGTCAAAGGGTCTGGGGAAAATAATAGTTTGGTAGGGACTTGGCCTGTTTCCATGCTGTAGAATTCTAAGATTTTCCCACCATTGAAGTAAGATTCACCTGCCTAGTTGCCTGGCTCACCACTGCTGCCCTTCTAAACAAAGCTACGACATGACCTCTCCTCCGGTCTTCTATTGCCTCGCACGTGGCTAACAAAGTGACAAGAATTTCTCTGAAATCAAAAATTAAAAGATTATGTTTAGTATGTGTCGCCTTAAAGTTATCAAATTCATTTATTGTTATTTATTTATAATTGGCGAGTTCTCAAGAAGGGATCATCAGTGATTCAGGTATCCTATTTTGTATATACATCCATATCTTGTAAATCTCCAGGAGACAATATTTTCCACTTGTGTTATTCTTGGAGTAGAATTGTAAGTGTAACGCCCTGCTTCACACTTTTACTGCTATGCTGCCCATATTTCAGTTTGGCAGTTCTGTAAGAGCAGTCTATTCTGCTTTCAGCTTGTTTGGGATACTGTTAAGAGAGGCGTTGTTGTTCACCTTAGGAATGTGACATCAGCCAATCAGATGGTAGAATTTGGAGAAGGTTCTAGAGAATGCTGAGGGGGCAGAGGTCTTTGTTGACAGAAGCTGGGAAAAGACAAGACAAGTTCAAGACAAGCTCCACTGTGCACATGTGACTGTTTAAGTATAATGGACCTTTTTTTTTCTCTTTCCTTTTAATAACTGGTTAAGTTAACATTTTTAAATATACTTGTTAATTGTATGCAGTGTACAATCTGTTATTTCTTGATGTTGGACAATTGCAGGGGGCAGTAATCACACAGCATTCACACAAGCCAGGGTTTGGGTGGGTGAGACATCACATCCTCGCAAATTTGGCAGGACCTAGGTCATATAGGAATCTTTATGTTCCTGTTAGGTTGAAAGGAAAGGTTAAAGGTTTGAAAGCGCCATGGTTTTCAAGGGATATTAGAAACTTGGTTCGAAAAAAGAGGGATGTCTACAATAGATATAAGCAGCATGGAGTAAAGGAATTGCTCGAGGAATATAAAGAATGTAAAAGGAATCTTAAGAAAGAGATTAGAAAAGCTAAAAGAAGTTACGAGTTTGGTTTGGCAAATAAAGTGGAAGTAAATCCGAAAGGCTTCTACAGTTATATTAAAAGCAAGAGGATAGTGAGGGATAAAATTGGTCCCTTAGAGAATCAGGGTGGTCAGCTATGTGTGGAGCCGAGGGAGATGGGAGAGATTTTGAACGATTTCTTCTCTTCAGTATTCACTAAGGAGAAGGATATTGAATGGTGTAAGGTGTGGGAAACAAGTAAGGAAGTTATGGAACCTATGACAATTAAAGAGGTGGAAGTACTGGCGCTTTTAAGAAATTTAAAAGTGGATAAATCTCCGGGTCCTGACAGGATATTCCCCAGGACCTTGAGGGAAGTTTGTGTAGAGATAGCAGGAGCTCTGACAGGAGCTCCGGAGATCTTTCAGATGTCATTAGAAACGGGGATTGTGCCGGAGGATTGGCGTATTGCTCATGTGGTTCCATTGTTTAAAAAGGGTTCTAAAAGTAAGCCTGGCAATTATAGACCTGTCAGTTTGACATCAGTGGTGGGTAAACTAATGGAAAGTATTCTTAGAGATAGTATTTATAATTATCTGGATAGACAGGATCTGATTAGGAGTAGCCAGCATGGATTTGTGCGTGGAAGGTCATGTTTGACAAACCTCATTGAATTTTTTGAAGTAGTTATGAGGAATGTTGACGAGGGTAAGGCAGTGAATGTAGTCTATATGGACTTCAGCAAGGCCTTTGACAAAGTTCCACATGGAAGGTAAGTTAAGAAGGTTCAGTCGTTAGGTATTAATGCTGAAGTAATAAAATGGATTCAACAGTGGCTAGATGGGAGATGCCAGAGAGTAGTGGTGGATAATTGTTTATCAGGATGGAGGCCAGTGACTAGCGGGGTGCCTCAGGGATCTGTTTTGGGCCCAATGTTGTTTGTAATATGCATAAATGATCTGGATGATGGGGTGGTAAATTGGATTACTAAGTATGCCGATGATATTAAGGTAGGAGGTGTTGTGGATAATGAGGTGGGTTTTCAAAGCTTGCAGGGAGATTTATGCCGGTTAGAAGAATGGACTGAACGTTGGCAGATGGAGTTTAATGCTGAGAAGTGTGAGGTTCTACATTTTGGCAGGAATAATCCAAATAGAACATACAGGGTAAATGGTAGGGCATTGAGGAATGCAGTGGAACAGAGAGATCTAGGAATAACAGTGCATAGTTCCCTGAAGGTGGAGTCTCATGTAGATAGGGTGGTGAAGAAGGCTTTTGGAACGCTGGCCTTTATAAATCAGAGCATTGAGTACAGAAGATGGGATGTAATGTTAAAATTGTACAAGGCATTGGTAAGGCCAAATTTGGAATATTGTGTACAGTTCTGGTCACCGAATTATAGGAAAGATTTCAATAAATTAGAGAGAGTGCAGAGACGATTTACTAGGATGTTACCTGGGTTTCAGCACTTAAGTTACAGAGAAAGGCTGAACAAGTTAGGTCTCTATTCATTGGAGCATAGAAGGTTGAGGGGGGATTTGATCGAGGTATTTAAAAATTTTGAGAGGGATAGATAGAGTTGACGTGAATAGGCTGTTTCCATTGAGAGTAGGGGAGATTCAAACGAGAGGACATGATTTGAGAGTTAGGGGGCAAAAGTTTAAGGGAAACACGAGGGGGTATTTCTTTACTCAGAGAGTGATAGCTGTGTGGAATGAGCTTCCTGTAGAAGTAGTAGAGGCCAGTTCTGTTGTGTCATTTAAGGTAAAATTGGATAGGTATATGGACAGGAAAGGAGTGGAGGGTTATGGGCTGAGTGTGGGTAGGTGGGACTAGGTGAGATTAAGAGTTCGGCACGGACTAGGAGGGCCGGAATGGCCTGTTTCCGTGCTGTGATTGTTATATGGTTATATGGTTATACACCCAAGATGTAAGAAGCCTGAGAAAGGTGGGTTTCTCGCCGTGGAATCCAATGGCTGCTAGAGAGACACTAATGGGTCGCATTTCCAGAGATGCACAGTGAAAGGGGGAGTTTCATAAGTAGCTTCAGAGTTGTATGTTTTTCTGATCTACAAGGGTATAAAGTGCTTTTAGGATTAGCATAATCAATTTTAAAGCTATTATCATTACTCTGAGAAAATAATTTTTGCTTTTCTAGCAAATTTAAATCAATTTATGTGTCATTAGTGGTAGTGTGGAACTGTAAAATACTAATTATGAAATACTTCCCATCTTTAAAAAACTTCCTTCAACTATAAAATTGCAATTTACTGAAGTGCCAGTAAAATTATTCTAATCATAATTGGTATAGGTTCTAAGACGATTCAACGAAGTTCTCAGAAGTATGTGGCCTTTTAAGAAATGCAGTTGGTAAAGTTATACTTTGTATTTATTAAAAATGGAAAGAAAGGGTTTCCCACCCCCCTTTTTTTATAATTTGGAGCTCTTTTCCAGCTGTTGTGCACAAAACTGGAATCTTACTACAAAAAATATAATCTGTGTAACAGAAAACCAAACCAAAAATATATTGTAGCTACATTCCACGAACATCTTTGGATGTTTTAATGCTAGCCCTTGTCTGTGACACACACATACCCTGAACATATTTTTTAAAAATACTGAAAGACCCATTTACCACCCAAGGGGCCAAATGAAATATTGCCCCTTTGCTATATTCTCTAAACAACTGATTGGGACACAAATCTTTGAATCCAGGTATACATAAAATAAAACAGATATCATTATTCTTATGTATTAAATATGTAAAGACAGACAAAATGCTGTGTATTTGTCTCATATTTATCCACATTTAGTTTTGTTGAATTAATTCCTATTTGTATGGTTTTGAGGAAGCAGAAACACTTCAAAGTTTATTTTGAAGTTAAGTCTTGTTTACTTCCTCTCAAGTTTGCCAATGCTGAGTTTGTTTAATTCTATTTACATCTTGTGACAAATAGACCTTGTTCATACTTGAATTGTGTCAAAAACTGCCACTTTGCAAATCTCCAGAATCTGTTGGAATTAACACATTACTAAACATGAAAGGAAATGAGATCTTCTCTCATCTTTAATTGTAGCTCGTTTAACAAAGTACAAGTCTCTTGGTCTGCTGCCAGTTGAGTGAGCTCCTTGCCTGGATCTTCCTTTTCCATTTTTTTTGTCTAAAGGGAATAGTTTGATTTAAATATTCCCTTCCTTAGACTAGACATTGCTATGCAACTGAAGCAGGCTATTTTCATTATGGTCTTGCATTCTGTTACTGTAGTATGTGGATTTCTTCTATTCTGGTTATATCAGATTAGGAAACATACAGCTATGTTGTATTTCCCTTACAGAATTTTGAATGTGAGTGCAATTTTAAATTTGCTAAATGTGGGTATTTGGGCAGTGGGTTTGGTACATAAAGCAGTGGCCTTGTACAGAAATAGTCACTAAGCTCTTCAGTAATAAAAAGTGTTACATATTGATTGTTTAAAAAATACTGACATTTGATTTGAGCTTTTTGTATTTCAGTTATTCAGGAGGACTCCATTGAAGGATTAATGTTATGTAATTTTAGTAACACCAAATTGTGCTTCAAAAAAATCTTTATTGGCCTTGTAGTCCTCGCTATATAATAGATAAGTGACAATGAATTACACTCAAAAAATTGTGTTTCTATTGTACTTATGTGCTTTCATATACAGAAACTAATAGGTTATATGAAATGTCAATGGGCAAATAACTATTGCAATTTTGCCTTTAAGTATAGAAAGCTGCAGTGACTAGTAACTATTTGCTTCTTCCTGATTCCTGTGCTTTAAACATTCTTAACCAGTCATTATATTTTCATAGGTGAAATGTGATCAGTATTGGCCTTGTCGAGGGACAGAGACTTATGGAATGATTCAAGTCACCCTTTTGGATATAGTGGAGCTAGCCACATACTCTGTCAGAACATTTGCACTTTATAAGGTATAACAGCTTTTTTTTTATGTTGTTCATGTGAATCTTGATTTTATATGTGTTCAAAGCTAGATGTGATCAGCAAGGGGTATTTCCCCTAATCTGCTTTTCATTGCACTTGAATTATGGATTAATGAGGATTTAAAGGAAACTCTTATCCTTATAGCCAATTCAGCAGCCAAATAGAAATGCTTACTCTTTTTGCTTTCAAGTAATGCATATGTAGAAAGGTATGTTAAATGGTGTGGTTACGGTCCCTGAACATAAGATACACTAAGGTTTTTTTTTGTAGCTTTTGTTCACAATTCAGCTTAAAAATCCTCTTTCCTTAACAGAATGGTTCAAGTGAGAAGCGAGAAGTGCGACAGTTCCAGTTCATGGCTTGGCCAGACCATGGTGTTCCAGAATACCCTACTCCAATATTGGCCTTCTTGAGGAGAGTCAAAGCGTGCAATCCACCGGATGCCGGTCCTATGGTGGTTCACTGCAGGTGCACAAACCTGAAATCGTTACAGAATTTTCTTAATGTTATAAAATGAGGGGAACATTATGGATGTTGAATGTTTGTGAACTTGCATTTAACTAGATGGGATTGCTAGCTATTTGAATTTCATGGTAACCTTAAATTATTTGGAATTTAGCATTTTCTGAGAATAATCAGCCCTTCAATCTTGTACTCAGAACAGATGTTTTTCTGTAGTTTTACTCCATGCTCTAATAGTAGACATTGACAATGAGGGATACTAATTCAGATTCAGTTTATTGTCATTTAGAAACCACAAATGCAATGCAGTTAAAAAATGAGTCAACGTTCCTCCAGAATGATATCACAAAAGCACATGACAAAACAGACTACAGCAGAAAATCCACTTAACGTTTGGCAATCCCCAATCCAGAGTCCGGAGAGGCTGCTGCGTATTAATATCGCGCTACCATCTTAGCGCGTTCCCCGGAAAGGAGCTCCAAATCCACCAGACAAAACAAGACCAAAAACTAAAGCTACAAGACCTGCACAAAACCACATAGTTACAACATATAGTTACAACAGTGCAAACAATAGCATAATTGATAAAAAAAAACAACCATGGGCACAGTAAAAATAGTCCAAAGATGTTAAAAGACTGTAAGTTCAAAAGAAACCACCACACAGTTTCCACAAGTCCTCAGGGTCCCGATAGACTCGTCATCCCATGCAGGCGGCAGAAGGGAATACCCCCGTGATGGACTTCCACGGCGCCGCCTGATTCAGCCTTGCAGATGCAGCACACAATGAAAGCTCCGTCAAACCCAGCCTCGCAGATACAGCACACAGTGAAAGCGCTCCAACCGCAGCGGACTCCGAGACTCTGAATCCGTTGAACCTCTGAGCCTCCGACTATCCCCTCTGGCACAACTTCTCTGAGCACCATCCTCTGCCGAGCATATTAAGACACCCTCCGCCAATGGTCATCGGCAATGCTACCCCGAGGACTGGGGGCCTTTTCTTCCGACCAGAGACCCAGACCTCACAGCAGCAGCAACAAAGAAGGTCTTCCTGGAGATTTCCAGATGTTCCACACATGCTCCCATGTCCGTTTTTCATCCGATTAGGATTGTGCACGACACCCCGCTTCACAAATAACAGATAAACAGCTCTGGAGTGGCTGCTGCAAGCTGTGTTGTGCCACCATCTTGGATCTTTAATTATAATAATTAGTAATAATTTTATAATTATAAATGTAAACAGAAGCTCTTGTACACATTATACTCAGGCTGTAATCCCAGCCATCAAAGTTTTGAAATGTCACAAAGATGGATTATTATCTTTTGGATTAGAGTCGAGCCAACCTTTTAGCACAAGTGTGTGGCACAAGTAAAGGGAAGCACAATGTAGGGAAATGAATGACAGTAAAGGGAGAAAATAAAGAATGGTAATGGAAGTTCTAAATGTTAAAATCCACCAAGAGAAAGTGGCTCTGTAATGTTTTGCGATAGAGAGTTAACTTTGGTGGGATAACAGGATTAGTATTCGGAGGTTTGGCGGTGATCACATTGGGTAGATGTTTGTGTGAAAGGGTGAAAAGTACCTTTTTTCTCCGGATTGGTGTAGAGTGGTTACAATCTATTTTTATTGTTTTAAAATACAAATGTAACTTTGCATTATTTTAACATTAAAAAACTGTCAATTGCAAAATACAATTTTACATAAAATTATGCAGCGTAGTGTAGCATGAAGTTTGTGATTACAGTATTTAATTTTCTCATTCCTTCCACTTTTTCCTCCAATGCGAGAGAAATAAAATTTTATATCCTTACAGCTTAAGTCACAATCTTTTTTTTACAGTATGCTATAAATTGGCATCTAGGGGCTCATCTTTTTCACTGGTTTTCCAGTTTGATGTGTTGTCTTATTGGAATAAGTACTAAAGAAATTAATTCATTGCAAATCTGTTTGATACATTTTTCTGTGTTTTTTGAATTATGTCACAGCCTTGATATTTAGAGCCTCAGGTCTTCATTTAACTTTTAATCTTTGGGTATTGGGCATGCTAAATTCAATCAGTAATTAACTCAGCTGTACTAGACTACAATTTTATTGCTGGCAAACCTTATGTTGCTGCAATGGGATAATTAATCACTTATTTCCATTATAGTTTTCATAATTGAGTTGAAATTAGGTGTTCGCCTAGAGGGGAAGCAAAAACAAAGTCAACTTACCCAGGGCTGTGCTGTGGTATCTGTTAGTCCCAATTGTATCTGCAAGTCCCAATTGTAAAGGTGATCTCGAGTATAAGAGTGCTTCAGTTATAATCAAAAAGTGGACTATAGCACATTGAGGAAGTCTAAACACAGTTGAGAAGAGCTAGTTAGGTAAAATGGTTCCATGCTGTTTAAAAAAAAAGAAATAGAAGAAACAAATAAAATGTTCTCTCCTGTCCTTGGGAGTTTGTTTCATCACAAAATTAGCATTCTTCTTGATGGTGGAATGGAGAATTATTAAAATGCCAAACATTTGTTTGCAAATATTCAAACAAATAGAATTCCCATCCTGAAGCCATCTGAAAATGAATTCCATGTTAATTTTCCTGCTTACTAATGTATAGCTAGAAACCCTTTGTTAAAATAAAGGAGATTGCATATGTATTTTCAGCCACTCTTAGAAAATGTACCCTGCTCACAAATCTAGCATTTGTTAGTCATTTTGGTGTCTCTTGTCAAGGTGCTGGGCTTGTGCAAGTTTTCCTACATTGCAGTTAAATTGAGGGTTCAAGAATATTTCCTCAATAGCAATGAAGAATGACATTGTTCTTCAAGTCATTTCTTTTTCTTTCAATTTCTGTATTTGTCCTTTTGACATGCAAGTTTGGAAAGTTGGTACATTCTGCCACCAGTTCCAGGAGCACTTGCATCCACTGTGATGAAGTGCTTTGAGAGATTGGTGAATGAAACATATCAACTCCTACCTGAGAAGCAACTTGGATCTGCTCTAATATGCCTACCAGCACAACAGATTCATAGCTCTTTATTGACTATAGCTCAGCATTCAACACAGTATCGTCCCCTCAAATCAATAAGCTTCAAGACTTAACGTCAATAACCTCTCGCGCAATGGGATTCTAAGTTTCTTCACTTGCAGACCCCAGTCAGTTCGAGTTGGCAAAAAACACCTCCTCCATGATCTCCATCAGCACAGCCGAACCAGCAGCCCCCTGCCCGACTCGCTTTACACTGATGTGAGGCTAAGCACAGCTCCAATGCCATTTTCAAGTTTGCTGATGACACCACTGCCATAGGCCAAATCAGAAGTGGTGACAAATCAGCATATAGGAGGGAGATCTGGCTGAGTGGTGCCACAACAACAACCTCTCACTCAATGTCAGCATGACCAAAGAGCCGATAAGTGACTTCGGGGGAAGAAACTGGAGATCCAAGAGTCAGTCCTCATTGGGGGATCAGAGATGAAGAAACGTTATCATTTCAGAGGACCTATCCTGTGTTCAGCACATGAGTGCAATTACGAAGAAAGCATGGCAGCACTTCTACTTAGAAGTTTGCGAAGATTTGGTATGACATCTAAGACTTTGTGAAACTTTTGTTGATGTGTGGTGGAGAGTTTATTGGTTGGGTTACATCACTGCCTGGTATGGAAATGCCATTGTCCTCAAATGGAAAATCCTACCAAAAAAAGTAGATACAGCCCAGTAATAAAGCACTCCCAACCATTAAGCACATCTATATGAAACATTGTCACAGGAAAGCAGCATCCCTCGTCAAGGACCCCCACCACCAAAGTCATCAGGAGGAAGATACTGGAAGCTCAGGACCAAGTTCAGGAACATTTACTACCCCTGAACCATCAGACTCTTGAATTAGGTGTGATAACTTCATTCACCCCATTGCTGAACTGTTCGCACAACCTATGGACTGACTTTCAAGTACTCTTCATCTCATCTTCTTGATATTTATTGTTTTTTTTTCTTTCGTATTTGCAGTTTGTTGACCTTTGCAAATTGGTTGTTTGTCCTTTTGGGTATGGTCTTTTATTGATTCTGTTGTGTTTCTTGGATTGACTATGTACCCACAAGAAACAAATCTCAGGGTTGTATGTGGTGACGTATATGTACATTGATAATAAATTTTCTTTGAATTTTGAATTCTTGGATTTCTTGCTGAAGTGTTTTGAAACATCCTGCGCATCTGCTCCTGACATCAAAGTAGCACGCAACTGAGCTTGGCACCACGGAGCCCTTATAAATCTAATATCATACCTGAACTGATGAAGATGCCCACCTTTCTTCAATAATGGGAACTTTTAAAAAAAAAACTACAGCTGCTGAAAATGTGAAAAAAAAACGCAAAGTTCTTAAAACATTCAGCTAGGCAGGGAGAATCTGTTGAAAGTGAAACCACAGATTGGTTAGAGAGAAAACAAACTAGTGTTAAGTTGTAGAGATGGTGGGGATATTTAACATTGAAGATTACCTCTGAGGTAGTAGAATTCACTGTCTATATCAGAAATGGTCAGTCTCTCCACAATATTAGCTAAGTTTTAATCTCTGAATTAGTACACCCTGACCTGCCCAATAAGTTCTTCAGCTCTTAATTTCTTGACATTTGTGTTCCTTTGTGTCCTCACTTTCCCAAGGACAAAACATCTATTTTCCTTTTCTCAGTTTTTCTTTAACTGCTTCCGTCAACCCATCAACAGATACCATCTGAATAGCTGAGATTTTATAGCATTTTCTGTTTATCTTTTACAGATTTTTTAAAATATGAGATGATATTCAACTCTGCATCGCTTACCTGTTGTTCAACGTTCTACTAATGCCTTTCTAATTCAAGACATGATTATCGCAGAAAAATTACTAGCTACCCTCAAAAAACTTATGAAACTTAAAGCCATCCAAAACTGCTGCTTTTATCCTTTTCCTGTGTATTTTGACCATTACTGGTTTCCAAATAAGCAGTACATCAATTAAATTGACATTCTGTGTTTTTAAATATCACTGAACCTCTCCCTGTTATTTTGTAATCTTATCGTGACAGCTCTCGGATGTCTGTGCTCCTTTGATCGTCACTAAATTTAATTATTTCACCATTGCTGGCTATGTGTGCCTTTAGCTAACGAGGCCTGAAGCTCTGGAATTCTCTACCTTAATCTCTGCACCTCTCTATCCCTCATTTCTCCTTCATGACACTTATTAATATCATCCCTTTGAATGTCTGCCCCAATGACTTCGTGTGTGGCTTGATGTCAAATTTTGTTTGCTGACATTTCTTGGAGGTGCCTGTAGGCATTTTCCTAAGTTAAAGGTTCTATTAAAAACAAACATTACTTGAGATTAAATACTAGTAAAGAACCAAGGCTGACATTCTGAATATTCTTTATAACTATTTACAGATGTTGGACTACTTTCAATGAATGAAAACTGCTAATGACGGTTTATCATTTCATGTTGACTTTTCTCCCTTTTCATAGTGCTGGGGTGGGTCGAACAGGCTGCTTTGTCGTGATTGATGCCATGCTAGAACGAATTAAACACGAAAAGACAGTGGATATCTATGGTCATGTCACCTGCATGAGAGCACAGCGAAATTACATGGTTCAGACAGAAGATCAGTATATCTTCATTCATGAGGCCCTCCTTGAGGCAGCAACATGTGGAAATACAGAAGTTCCAGCAAGAAGTCTCTTTGCCCACATACAGAAACTCAGTCAGGTTCCACCAGCAGAGACAGTTACAGCCATGGAATTAGAATTCAAGGTGAGTGCTGCAGCTACCATAAAGGCTTCAGACTTTATTTAGATCAGTCTATGTATGGAACCTTAATCTTCAGGTGTATTTGGTAGAACCTATTCATGTGAATTGACAATGTTAAGTACATGCTGTTTTCTAAGTTGTATTCTTTTACGTTATATCTAATTGAGGTTTAGCTAGAAAAGCCTTGTTCATTCTGAGATTAGTTCCTTCCCCACTTTCCTTGCACACCTCTATGATGGCAAAGCCGGCCAAAAAGGTAAGACAATGACAAAGAACCAAGAACATAACAAAATTAGGTCAATCCTGTGCTAGAGTTGTTATCGGATGTGTCATTCTTCTTTATATATCAAAGAATTCCAAAAAGAAAATAATTGTAGTGTCACAGAAATATCAGTACAAATTCTGGCTACTTAATGCCACAATTTGTACTGATTTACTTGGAACTAGATTTTATGCATTTTCAAATAACATTTTATTTTATTTTCACAAATCTCCTTACATTTGCATCATTTGATTCAGTTTCTGGTAATGTGTTCCATTTTTAAAACTGCAAAAAGAATACCCAATCTCCACCTTCCTGTTTTTGTTACAAATTGAATTGATGTCCCTTGGTAATTCACAAACCACATCTCTTGCAACTTCATATTTCATTCCCATTCAAACTTTTTGAACATGATAAATACTTTTCCCCCTTAAAAGTCTGTAATCCACTCACTATAGTATTTTTGAATCTTGATAGTGAGTCTAAGTCCTTTTACCTTGGCATCAAGTAATTACATGAATTTTGCTTCCCAAAGTTGGAATTTTCTAAGCTGAATCTAAAACTTCCAGGAACAAAAAAAATTAGCAACATGGATACTTCTCATATTTCAGTAGAGCATGTTTGTTGTGAAGATACCATTATTTTCATAACATGTTATCTACATTGTATTTTCATGTTTAGCCCCTTTAAAACCATGTTTTTACATGTATAAAGCAACACTTAAGATTTTGAATCAACATAGTTTGGAGAAGTTAGAGGTAGAATTTCAATAGGGTATTTTGTTATATTTGCAGGACTAATTAGCAAGAGTCAGCGTTTTTAAACAGTAACTATGCTAATATGGTTTAATGGTGCTGAATTGATGGCTTCGATCAAAGTTGAAGAGTCAGAGCAATGCTTCTTCTACAAAGTGTTGAGCAAAGAGCTGTGTCTATTTATATGCCTGTTTAAAAGGCTCTTGAACAGTGCCTTTGTATCTGTTGTAACTTCCCTGGCAGCGCATTTCAGGTTCTTAGTAAACAGAGATCTTGACTCGTAAATCTCCTTTAAACTTTTCCCTTTCTCATCTTAAACTTATGCCCAGTAGTATTTGATACCTCCATCTTTAGAAAAACATTCTGACTATCTACCCTATTTGAGCCTCTTATAATTTTGTTTTCTTCTATCAGGTCACCTGTAGCCTCTGACCCTCCAGCAAAACCAGTCCAAGTTTCTCTAGTTTCTCCTTGTAGCTGATTTGCTCCAATTCAGGCATCCCCTTTTTGCACCACTCCGAAGCCTCCAGCCTTCTTATGATGTGACAGCTGAAACTGCACACATTACCTCATGTTGTCTAGCCACGTTTATATAGCTGCAATGTCTTGCCAAATTTCACAGGTATATTCAGTGCCCTAATGGATGAGGGCAAGTAAACTATTTTACCACCCTGACCACTTTCAGAGAGCTATCCACTTGTACCCCAAGATGCCTCTATCAAACAAATCCCTGAAAAGTCCTACTAATCACTGTATAATTTCCTCTTGCAATTAATCTCCCAAAATGCATTATCTCACACTTGTTTGGATTAAACTCCATCTGCTATTTTTCAGCACAAATTTCCAACTGATCTGTATATGCTGAATCCTTTGACAACCTTCCTCACTTCACCGATTTTCAAGTTACTTGCAGATTTATTTGTCAACCCATCAATATTTTGCTCTAAGTCATTTGTATATGTTACAATCAACAGAGATCCCAGCACTGATTCCTGGGAACACCACAGGTCATAGACTTCCAGCACTATTGTCTGTCTTTGACAGAGTCAATTTTGTATCCAACTTACCAACTCTCTATGGATTCTATGTGAGTTAATCTTCTGGTTCAGCCTATCATGGGGGATGCTTGTCAGATGAAGACAACATCTATTGCTCTATGGCTATAATGGCTATAACTTAAGTACTAATTCCCATAACCATTTTGACTATATCTCTTCTCATCCTGTCTCTTGTAAAAATGCTATCCATTTTTCTCAATTCCTTTGTCTTTGCTACATCTATTCCCAGGATGTGGCCATCCCTTCTAGGACATCAGAAATAATCATCCTCCTCCAAAGAACAGTGTATCCATTCCTCTACCACTGATGCTGCCTCTCCTTCATTTCCTGGACAAACACACTCACTCCATCCTCCCATCACCTTAACAGGAATAAAGTTCCTCTTGTCCTCACCAACCATCCCAATAGCCTCCACATCTAACACATCATTCTCCGTAACTTCTGCCACCTTCTGTGGGATTCTACCACTAAGCACACCTTTATCCCCACCCCCCACTCTCTGCTTTCTGCGGGAATCGCTCCCTCCAATATTCCTTTGTCCATTTATTCTTACCTGCTAATCTCCCTCCTGGCACATATCTTTGCAAGTGACAGATATGCTACAGTTACCCACTTGCCTCCTCCCTTTCTTCCACTCAGGGCCCCAAATAGTCCTTCCAGGTGAGGCAGCACTTTTCACCTGTGTATCTATTGGGGGTCATCATTGTATTCAGTGCTCCAGGTGTGGCCTCCTTTACATTGGTGAGACCTGATGTAAATTGGGAGACCACCTTGTCGAGCAGCTCCACTCCATCAGCGAAAAGTGGGATTTCCCAG
Source organism: Hemitrygon akajei (assembly GCF_048418815.1). Classification (NCBI taxonomy): domain Eukaryota; kingdom Metazoa; phylum Chordata; class Chondrichthyes; order Myliobatiformes; family Dasyatidae; genus Hemitrygon; species Hemitrygon akajei. The sequence continues at coordinate 30,798,806 of NC_133135.1, forward strand.
TGACCAACCATTTTAATTCCTATCCCCATTGTCATTATGATGTGTCGGTCCATGGCCTCCTCTTTTGCCTTAATGAGGCCACTCTCAGGTTGGAGGAGCAACACCTCATATTCGATCTAGGTAGCCTCCAACCTGAATGGCATGAACATCAATTTATCCTTCTGGTATAGTTTTTCCCTCCCTTGTTCCCCATTCTATACCCCACTCTGGCCTCTTGCCTCTTCTCCTCACCTGCCCCAGGTGTGGCTCCTTCTTCCCGTTCTCCCATGGTCCACTTTCCTCCCCTATCATATTCCTCCTTCTTCAACTCTGTGCCTTTTTCACTCACCTGGCTTCACCCAGCACCTTCTAGCTAGTCCTCCTTCCCCTTTCCCCACCTTCTTATTCGGGCTTCTTTCCCCTTCCTTTCTAGTCCTGAAGAAGGGTCTTGGCCTGAAATGTTGACTCTATTTATTTCCACAAATGCTGCCCAACATGCTGAGTTCCTCCAGTATTTTGTGCGTGTTGCATCTATTGCTGAACCCTCATCATCTCAAACTACTCAAAGTTTGTGAGACAGGTCCTCCCATACACAAAGCTATGCTGATTATCCATGCTTTTCCAAATATGAGTAAATCTTATCCTTTGGAATCTTTTCCAATAATTTCCCTACCACTAACGTAAGGCTCACAGGTCTCTAGTATGCTGGATTATCCCCCTTGCCCTTCTTAAACAAAGGAATAATATTGGCTCCAGTCATCTGTGACCTCACATGTGATTAGGGGATACAAAGAACTCTGTCAAAGCCACAGCAATCTCCTTCCTTGCCTCTTTCAATATCCTGATATGGATTACATCTTGCCCTACAGACTTATCTAACTTTAATCTTTTCAAAACACCCAACTTCTCTACCCAGTTACAGCACATGCTAGAATATCAACATTCCCCTTCACTGATCTCACTATCAAACATGTCCTTTGCCTTGGTGAATACCAATGCAAAGTACTCATTTAGAACCTCACTCATTTCCTTTAGCTCCTTTATCTTTAACCTTTGGCTATCTACCATCATGCACCAATTGTATGTAAAAAGAAAACCTTGAAATTCGCCTTAATCCACCAAGGACTCTTCATGGTGCCTTTTAGCCCTCTTATTTCCTTGTGAAACCCCTTTTTACTGGGTGTCTCTAGAGACGAGGCACATTAGCCCCTTGCTAACAGCCACTGGACTCGGTTGAGAAGACCACCTTTCCCAAACTCCGTACGTCTTGAATCGGTATGACTTGGGTCCCACCAAAACCGAGAAGTTGGGATGTCTCGACCATCCAAACCCCGGTCGTGCGAATAATGTGTGAATACTGCCTCCATGCAATTTGCCATCGGCAAGAAATAACAGATTATACACTGCATACAATTATAAAGAAAGTATACACCCTATCCTCGTTATATGCGAGGGATACGTTCCTCGCAGTCGATGCATAATGTGAAATCGCATAATATGAATAATTATTTAAATGGAGAAAATAGGGATGCGTTCCAGAGGGCTTCCTGAATATATTTTATCTGTAATTTATTCACATTTTCATACCAATACGACACAAAAGCAGTACCACAGGGCAACATTTGTATTATATTTCATCAATTTAAGGTAATATTCAATGTAATAAATCATAGGAAGTCAACATACTAGGGTGTACAGTACTCAGCAACAGTGGCAGGTGTGTTCGCTCCAGGAGATGAGTGGTTGTTGTGGTGTCGGGCAGCTTTACGTGGATAAGGTGGATGGCTGTGGTCTTCAGGATCATAGCAAGCACAGTAAGGGGTGAAGGAAGACTCACAGAACTCTTAGAACTGCCGGCAGCAGGAGATGACACGGGTTGAAGAAAGTGGTGAGGGTTGTTTGCTTGGCAGCTTTTTGTTTTTCAGCATAAATTTGCTTGTAGGGAAGAAGGGTTGACGGCAGGGAGCAACTGAAATGCTGACTGTTCTAAACTTGGGTCCATGTCCATCGCCATTTTTGCCAAGTGTTCCGACTTCCACCATTCCCTCACCGTTGCTAAACTCCCGGGATTTTCAAAATCGTCTGCTGCTTGCAGCATCTGAGAGATAGTCTGCCGTAAAAAAAAAATACGCCTTGAATGTGGATCACACCTTGGTCGAGTGGTTGAATCAGTGATGTTGTGTTAGGCGGCAGGAAATGCACTGTTATGTTAGGATGAATGCTGTCCAAATGTTTAGGATGGGCTGGCGCATTGTCAAGCAACAAAAATTTTTAAAGGCAAGATTGTAATTCCCGGTAGTAGCGTCCCAGAGCTGTGTTACCGTCACCTGATGCCGCACTGTTTCTAATTTCCAACGTTTTTCCAAGTGTTAAAGCGGTTCTCTGCCACTCGGCTGATGGTCCAGGACATGACATCAGAAGCTTAGGAGGCGTAGTTAAATATTTCAAGCACAGAATCACTGCACCGTAGGTAAAACTAACAAAAGATTAAGAGTGCGTGATTGCACATCCACACCTTGCCAAAACCAATGTGAGACTGGCAGGAGTGAGATTGTGAGGCGTGTGCACCTGACTTGCATTGGTGGGAAAGCAGTGCTTCTCGTCCCAACAGTGAGACTGTGAGGCATGTGCACATGACTTGAATTGGCGGGAAAGCAGTACTCCTTGCTTAACTGAGTTTTGGATGCATATAACGAGGATAGGGTGAAATTACAAATTTCAGTTTTATTGAACAGTAGGAAAAAGAAAAGAAAACTAATAAAAACGGGCCATTACAGTTAACCCAATCCAAATGTGCACGTAAATTGGAGTACATAAATGTGGGTCAACATAAGTTGGACCCACGGACTGCGTGAAAGCACACACCACCTTCCAAATGTCACAAAATCCATCTTGAACAATGGGCTCCCCCTCAAGAGTATTGGTCCTTCTTCCTGGAAGCTATTCATCTGCACAGATAACTTTGTGCACAGAGATGGCATCCTCAGCCATCTTCCCACCTGTCTCCTCCCAGTTACAACCAAAAAGACCTCAACCCATACCAGTGTCCATCACATAAACCTCTCCGTCCAGCATTATCTAGAACCTTCTCCTAATTCCACCATCCTGATTGGCTGACACAACATTCTTATGTTCAACAACATAGCCCTTAATCTTTAGCTCAAACCCAAACGTGCTAAAAGCAGAACAAACTGCTGTTACAGAACTGCTAAAATGAAATATCTACAGTATAACAGTAAAAATCTTAACCAGGGCGTTATACTTGTTTAAATTCTTTCCTGCTTCCTTATGTTCCTCATGGGCCTTGGTAAATTTCAGCTTCTGAAAACTTACATATGCTTCCATTTCCTTTCTAACAAAATGTTCAATATTTCTTGTCTTTCAAGGTCCCTGAACTGCAGTATCCTTATCTTTCATCCTCACAGAAACATATTAATCCTGAATTCTTTCCTGCTAGTGTATAAAAAAAACTTTCACATGTCAGATAACCTCAAGAAACCACTTTCAATCTACTTCCCCTATTTTTGCCTAATACTGTTGTTAATTTGCCTTTACCAGTATAGCAAGCTCACCTGCGTGCCAACCTGATCTTTATTCAGAGCCATCTTAAACCATATGGAACAACGTCCACTATTCTGAATCTCCGATCACCTTGCCAAACTCAACTCCAGTTAGGCTATCTATGTAGTAGGTCGAGGAACCCTTCTGGTGATGCCTAATAAATTCTGCCCCATTTAAGCCCCTGGCATTAAAGCATATGTGGAGTTTAGGAAGCTGACCCACCATCAGTGTTGGATAAGTGAAAATCACCCACTACAAGAAGCCTGTTGTTTTTACATCTATCCATTATAAGACTATATGTTTGATCTTCTGTCACCCACTGGCTAAAGGGAGGTCTTGTACAAAGTTCTATGAACTTTGAATTCTGTCTTGTCTGATACATCTGAAGCTTGGGTTGTTGAGTTGTCAGTTCTGCCTTCTCTAACAGTCAATTTTCTATGTGATTGCAGCATCATACATAGTTCAAGATAGAGATCAATAGATTATTGGATAGTTAGGAAATCAGGAGATATGGAGTTAATGTAAAAAAGTAGTACTGCATAAGAAGATTAGTTATGATTTTATAGAATAACAGAGCAAGCACAAAGGTCAAGGGGCCCCCTACTCTGCTTTATTTCTCATCTTAAACAGTAATGTTTTTTATAATTATTTCATGTGTTTTTAATGTTCAAATTTGAAGTATTCCTTCAAATAAACTTGGCAGAATGTTTGTGTAATGACAAATTTATAGTGCATTAATACATTTTGATAAGAACAAAGATACCATATGCTGCTTTGTAATTAAATGTCTATATTAGGTAGAGAAATATACAAATCACTCATAATAGTTGCCTAACATAAAAGAATGCTGGTATTAATATCTTGAAGAATAGAATTGAAAAGCAGGAAAGTGCAGTGAAATTTGCATGGAACTTAAATCACTTCACACTTAAAAGCAGCCTTTCTTAACCTTTTTGCCCTGGAGGAATCCTTGAAATTTCCAGGTCTCAGGGAATCCCTTTGTAAAAATTATTATATCAACAGCTCGTGGTACGTTAGCGTGATCAGTAAGTAGTAGATTTAATAATCCAAAAATAATTGTCAATGCTTAATTGAGTAGACAATGCATTTCTAGCCAACCTTTCTTGAATAAAAACAGGTAGTTAAGCTTTGCTTACCCTTCTTGAAGTTGATCTCTTTCCCTTTCATACATTTTTAAAATTCATAGGGCAAACATAAGAAATTTCTGTTTCAGTAAGACTCAAGACTTTCTGATATCCTTCCTCACTCTCAAGCCCAAACAGCCACGGAAACATTTCAAGATTTCCTTTTGCAACATGATTTTTCCAGAGATTCAGTTTCCTTTTAAATCCAAGAATCTTGTCGCTTGAAGTCAAAACGTTTTCTCCAGCGCCTTGCGTAGACTTGTTTAATTAGATCATATGATGAAAAATCTCTGCTTAGTTGGCTAGTTTCTGCAGCCATTCATCATCTTCAAAGCACTCAGCAAAATCTAGCCTATTGTTTTCTTGAAAGTACTCCTGCAATTCACCTTTCAGCTCAGACACCCTGTTGAAAACTCATCTTCTGCTTAGCTGTTGGATTTCTGTGTATAGCAGGAGACTGGTGTGTTCTTTGTCCAGGATTTCAGTTTTTTTAAATCTCGAGTGAACTGGTCTTTGTTTAATAAATTTAACCATTTTTGTAGCATCATCCTGAATTGTTTTCATTTCATCTCCAAGAGTTTTTGACATTAGCACCTCTCTGTGAAGAAAGTAGTATGTTGTGGCAACATCAGGATTTTCTCTTTTTTTTCAAGAAAAATTAAACCTCTTAAGGGACACCATCAATACAGATGCCAATACAGTTCCTCCAAGACAAACCTTTTGTTTCCAGATATGAGGACAAAAGACAGTGTTAGATCTCCTGTTAGGGAATGAGATAGGTCGGGTGACGGAGGTATGTGTTGGGGAGCATTTCGGTTCCAGTGATCACAATGCCGTTAGTTTCAGTATAATTACGGAGAAGGATTGGACTGGACCCAGGGTTGAGATTTTTGATTGGAGAAAGGCTAACTTTGAGGAGATGCGAAAGGATTTAGGAGGAGTGGATTGGGACAATTTGTTTTATGGGAAGGATGTAAATGGAGGTCATTTAAAGGTGAAATTTTGAGGGTACAGAATCTTTATGTTCCTATTAGGTTGAAAGGAAAGGTTAAAAGTATGAGAGAGCCATGGTTTTCAAGGGATATTGGAAACTTGGTTCGGGAAAAGAGAGAGATCTACAATAAATATAGGCAGCACAGAGTAAATGAGGTGCTCGAAAAATATAAAGAATGTTTAAAAGAATCTTAAGAAAGAAATTAGAAAAGCTAAAAGAAGATATCAGGTTGCTTTGGCAAGTAAGGTGAAAATAAATCCAAAGGGTTTCTACAGTTATATTAATAGCAAAAGGATAGTGAGGGATAAAATTGGTCCCTTAGAGAATCAGAGTGGACAGCTATGTGCAGAGCCAAAAGAGATGGGGCAGATTTTGAACAATTTCTTTTCTTCGGTATTCACTAAGGAGAAGGATATGGAATTGTGTAAGGTAAGAGAAACAAGTAGGGTAGTTATGGAAACTATGATGATTAAAGAAGAGGAAGTACTGGCACTCTTAAAGAATATAAAAGTAGATAAGTCTCTGGGTCCTGACAGGATATTCCCTAGGACCTTGAGGGAAGTTGGTGTGGAAATAGCAGGGGCTCTGACAGAAATATTTCAAATGTCATTAGAAACAGGGATGGTGCCGGAGGATTGGCGTATTGCTCATGTGGTTGCATTGTTTAAAAAGGGTTCTAAGAGTAAACCTAGCAATTATAGGCCTGTCAGTTTGACGTCAGTGGTGGGTAAATTAATGGAAGGTATTCTTAGAGATGGTATATATAATTATCTGGATAGACAGGGTCTGATTAGGAACAGTCAACATGGATTTGTGCGTGGAAGGTCATTTTGACAAATCTTATTGAATTTTTTGAAGAGGTTACTAGGAAAGTTGACGAGGGTAAAGCAGTGGATATTGTCTGTATGGACTTCAGTAAAGCCTTTGACAAGGTTCCACACGGAAGGTTAGTTAGGAAGGCTCAATCGTTGGGTATTAATATTGAAGTAGTAAAATGGATTCAACAGTGGCTGGATGGGAGATGCCAGAAAGTAGTGGTGGATAACTGTTCGTCAGGTTGGAGGCTGGTGACTAGTGGTGTGCCTCAGGGATCTGTACTGGGTCCAGTGTTGTTTGTCATATATATTAATGATCTGGATGATGGGGTGCTAAATTGGATAAGTAAGTATACAGATGATACGAAGATAGGTGGCATTGTGGATAATGAAGTAGGTTTTCAAAGCTTGCAGAGAGATTTAAGCCAGTTAGAAAGATGGCAGATGGAGTTTAATACTGATAAGTGTGAGGTGCTACATTCTGGTAGGACTAATCAGAATAGGACATGCATGGTAAATGGTAGGGCATTGAGGAATGCAGTAGAACAGAGTGATCTAGGAATAATGGTGCATAGTTCCCTGGAGGTGGAATCTCATGTGAATAGGGTGGTGAAGAAAGCTTTTGGCTTGCAGGCCTTTACAAATCATTGAGTATAGGAGTTGGCATGTAATGTTAAAATTGTACAAGGCATTGATGAGGCCAAATTTGGAGTATTGTGTACAGTTCTGGTCACCAAATTATAGGAAAGATGTCAACAAAATAGAGAGAGTACAGAGGAGATTTACTAGAATGTTACCTGGGTTTCAGCACCTAAGTTACAGAGAAAGGTTGAACGTTAGGTCTTTATTCTTTAGACTGTAGAAGGCTGAGGGGGGGTCTTGATAGAGGTATTTAAAATTATGAGGGGATAGATAGAGTTGACGTGGATAGGCTTTTTCCATTGAGAGTAGGGGAGATTCAAACAGGAGGACATGAGTTGAGAGTTAAGGAGCAAAAGTTTAGGGGTAACACGAGGGGGAACTTCTTTACTCAGAGAGTGGTAGCTGTGTGGAACGAGCTTCCAGTAGATGTGGTAGAGGCAGGTTCGATTTTGTCATTAAAAAAAAAATTGGATAGGTATATGGACAGGAAAGGAATGGAGGGTTATGAGCTGAGTGCAGGCCGGTGGGACTAGGTGAGAGTAAGCGTTCGGCACGGACCAGAAGGGCCAAGATGGCCTGTTTCCGAGCTATAATTGTTATATGGTTAAAACATTAAGTATATCTTGGCCTTGTTTTGGGCAGCTCTTTGTAATAGAAAAAGTTTCTTGAATCTCACCATCATTCGCAAATCTTACAAATGCTACAACATATTTATTGGTGAAATCTGTTGACTCATCAACCTGGATAGAGAAGCGGTTTTTCAGTTTATCACGCAAACCTCTTCAGCATCATTGTGCACATCATCAATACATCAAATAATGATATTGTTTGAGAGCGAAACGTTTTCATTTTTTCATTTTATTTTTCATTTCTCATACTGCATCAAAGTACAAAAATTTCATAATACAATTCACTTCTACACAATCCACCTTTTGCAATGTTTACAACAGCAGCAAAGCAGCAGGCCAGCAGCTGAGTCACGGCATGTAAAAATTCCTTTACATTGAAAATTCCCCTCCAATTTTCTACATTTTCTATACTCCTCATCAGCTACCATCCTCCCCTCTGTGCAATACAGCACTCACCAATTATCAGCCTACTGTCCTCCCCTCCCTGTAATGCAGCACTCAGCAATTATCAACGGCCTCCCCTATCTCACATCAGAAACTGAGAATGGACTCAAACAAATAAACACGGTCTTACTGCGACAAATATACTTGATTGAGAGACCTCTAATGAGATTACTAACAGGTCTGCTCAGTCACTGCCCACCACTGTGAGCACAGGCATTGCACGTAGCATCACGGTCTCTTGCGAAACCCCAGTAGAGAAACACTGCTTTAAAGTGTGTAAGGTCTTACGTTTAAAAACTTACTATAAACATTATTAAAATACTACATCGATATTATAAAAAGTTTATACTGTTATTTATGAAGCAGTATGATTCACAAAATGAGTGTTATACCAACCAGAAAGATTTAACAGGCTGTCGCAGTTATCTTTAAGATAGAAAAGACTTGAGGAGGAATCAGGGAACCATCTTAAAAAAGAGAGACTGCTTTTACTTGTGACTTGTAATTGCTCAAAGGATCATAAATACAAAATAGTCACTAATGAATCCAGAGTGGAATTCTGGAGAAATTTCATTATCTACGATGAGTACTGCAAAGATTCATTTATGAAAAAAAAACTAGTTAAACTAATGAGAGAAAAAGACCCAGATATGAAATGGGTGGGAGAAGGCCCTCCATTTGTAGGCCTGGTAGATTGAATATTCAGTTTCTGACTTATAATATCTATTTATCAATGTAATAGTCAAATACTTTTTTCTTTTAAACTGTTTGATAATCTTGATTAATAATTAAAGAGACTAATTGAAAACAAACTCAAATATTGAAAACAAACATCTTTATGTAATGTCTTAATGACAACCAAACACATCTCAGTGGGATTACATATATTTCCGTGTGTGAGATCTAATTTAATACTGCTTTTGAATTCTCTGCTTTCTTTGGAACTATTGCTTAAGCTTTTAAATTTATATGACTGTTGGTCCCTCAGCTGAGCTATCAAAGTGTGGTGTATGATTAAGATTGCTGTATGATTCCAGTCTCTTGGAACTTGCTGTTGTGTTAACTTCAAAAAGAAGGACTAGACCAGTCATATTTTTCATTTGACGTAATTGCCTCATGAAATATGTTTGTGAGAAAATGAACTTCAAAATTCTAGAGCTGTTATCTAATTAAATCTTTATACCCAGTATTTCAAAAAGTGGGAATGACTGTCATTCTCTATCATTCTGGTTAATTGTATTTTCTCATATTTATTAAAATGAAAAAAGAGAAGACCTCGATTTGTATGGGACTTTCCATGATTTAGGAACCAGTGAACTACACCTAAATTTTTGAAGTCACTAATGTAATGTATGAAAGGAGCCAGTCAACTTACTTAAAGCAAATATTAATAAAACATTAATTATCAGTGTTAGTTAAAGGATAAATATAGGTAGAGGTAATGCCCTACTATTTTTAAAGATGCATAGGGTTTTTTATACCCCTCTGAAAGAGCCTATTTTTAAACTTCAACAAGTTTAACATCTCATCCAAAATAAGTCACCCCCAACAACATAGTACTACCTTACTGTTGCAATTTAAAAATTGGGTTTGATTTTTGTCTGGAATGGGTCTTGAATAGACAACCAACTGGACTGTGGCAAGAGCAATTAAATTTTGTTGTCATTTAAAGTTTGCATTACATACTGTATTTAACAAGAAATACTTTGGTGACTCAACCAGAACATAAACACTGACATCAACTGATCAGGCTACACAGTCTACTTTGCTTTTGTAAATGTTATGCACACTCATCTCCAGATATTGGATTAACCCATTTTATTGTTTGTTTGCAGCGCCTGGCAAACTCCAAAGCACATACCTCACGATTTATCAGTGCCAATCTCCCTTGTAACAAATTTAAAAACCGTCTTGTGAACATCATGCCATATGAATCCACTCGAGTCTGCTTGCAACCAATCCGAGGAGTTGAGGGCTCTGATTACATAAATGCCAGCTTCATTGATGGATACAGGTACTGCACCCACTTGTAAAATTGTAACTAAGTTAGGGGTTTATCGTTTTCTGTTGTTTTTACTCTAAGGAGGGCAAAAAAGAAACAATAATAAAAGTTCATTTCCCACCTTAGCATATATTGAAATGCTTTACAGTGGATTCCGGTTAATTGGAACACATCAGGACCAAACATTTCAGCCAATTAAGTGTCTGCCCCAATTAGCCAAAATTTCATGGAAGTGGTTAATAAGGTATAAAAAAGACAAACTCCTGTTTAACTCAGTAAACAAATTACGTACTGGAAAAACGGACACTAGTAATACTACTACAGTGTTATAAAACTGTGTATTAGTACCTAAAATTTATTGACACAGAAATTCATCCAATATACGCTGCCATAATCTTTTGACTGTAAATGAAGAAAGTCAGAGCAGACACCTAATGTAGATAATCGATCCATTATGCAATCTTATTTTCTTTGAACCTGATAGCGTTGCATGTTTGTAGCCGAAAAACCCTTCAGTGTGGCACGATAGAAAAGGCCTATTTCATTGGCATTGTACACAAAAATTTTGATGCAAGTCAGGGAGGTTTGTTGATTTCCATGTTTCTGCACTTACATTGTCAGCACTATCTGTCTTGCCATATGCTTTCTTGAACTTAATGTGGTGCCACCATTTCCATCAACCATCCATTGGGTTAAAATCTTCATGACCAGCTATTTAGCTAGCCCCTCTGACTTGTATTTTTTAACATTCAGACATGCACACTTCATCTGGTTACAATGGAAAGCCATTGACTGAGGTCCCCTTCAACAATGAACCCTTACCTTCATGCTTGCGTTTTTGGAATGTTCCGTTTTGTCTCTCACGAAATGCTTATCCTTCTTGCAGTTTATCTTGCTGATGTATCAAGTATGCAATTGTAGATTTCGGCACTCCAGTTATCTCTGCCTGCGGATGATGAGCGGTGTTAGGCAAATGGCTTTTAATTTGGTCCGGTATGGTAGTATCTTCAGAGAGTGTCAAATCTTTTTGTGTCATTTTGGCATGGCACATGCAACTGGCACTATTTTTAAAACTGTTCACGCTAAGCACGGTCTAGTTTCTAACATGCATGTGACCTGCACTAGTGAAAAATTGTTCGATAACAGTATCCTATCCTAATTAAACAGCATGGTGTCCCAAATAAATGAAGGGAATCCCACTTTGAAGTGCATTTCCTGTTACACAGTAAGGAATTACTGTACCCAACATCAAGCACAAATGGAAATAAATGAATAAAGATCTGTTTTGGTGTTTCTGCTTAAGGAATAGATTTTGATTGGGATGTTTGGGAAAACTTGTTTCCTCATGCTAGATGATTGTTCACATCATAAGCACGTAAGTAAATTAGCAGTAGACCATACAGGCCTTGGTTTACAACACCATTCAATAAAATTGTTGCTTTCTCTGTACCTTGGCCAAAGAGCCATTATGCACAGAATGAGACCATTCAGTCCATCAAGTCCATGACAGTAGGAACAATGATATCAGTCCCATTTCCCACACTTTTCCCATTGATGTGAAAATTAATTATCTCTGCCACCAATTCCTTTTTTTTTGGAAGCTGATTAACTGTCTCTGTTACTTGCCCAGAGTTCTGACCTTGTATATAATTTTAATGTAAAAATGTTCTACCCACAATATTAAATTGAACCAGCTGTTATTGAAACAATTGCCTTTTATTTACAATATCTAGAATTGTCTTGATTTAGCATGATCTTTCTTTTATTCCCCCTAGAAAACCAAACACAATTTCTCCTATCTAATTCAGTACCTGAAATCCCTCATCTTATACTTAACTACCTTGAATAGGTAAAACACTACTTCAAGGCTATAAAAATGTTGACTGCTAAAATTATAGCTATACAGTGGATTCTGGTTACTTGGGACAGTTGCTTATTTGGAACAACTCTTTTTTAAAAAAAAAACACCCAAAATGAATGGAGAAAATAGCCAGGATTCCCTTCGTTTTATGTGGGACATTGTACCACTTAATTGGGGCAGGGCACTCTTATCAAACATTTTCTAACTAGTGTCAGGTGTCAGTTGCGTATTTGTGTTCAAACAGCAGTGATTTTTGTACTGATAAGTAATAAACGTTAAGACAATTTAGAACTCTTTTCCTCAAGCATTCTGGCTTGGAGATGTCAGAAACTGCTGGGAGTGTAAATGAAACTATTTCACTTCTTCAACAAGTTAGGAACTACAAAGAATTTGAAGGTAAAGTCAATCATTTTGAACGTTACAATTAAAATGAAGATTTGAGAATGTAATTGTTGAAAGCACTGTTCCAAGGTAGTTCACAATCTGCACTAGGTGTCTTCACTGATTGTGTTCATTTACATTCAATTAAAGGAATATGCCAACGTTCACTGAATGAATTCCTCCACCTATTTAGGATCTAATACACAGTTTTATAGTACTGTAGTAGTTTTGGTTGTGTTCTAATTCATTCTGTATTGTATTTGTTACTCAGTTAAATAATAGTTTGTCTTTTTTGAGCATTTTGAGCTATTTCCATGAAACTTTGGCTAGTTAGTGCAGCCTTTGAATTGGGCCAAAATGTACTGGTCTTGGTGTGTCCCAATTAACTAGAATTCACTGAATATAATGTGATTATGCTGGTAGCATTCCCACTTCTTTGACAGAAGGTTGAGGGTTCAAATCCTGCCACAGAAATGATACTCTCTATTTTGAATACCAGGGCTCAACAGAGCTATGTCTGAAGACATTACAGTGCCTTGTAAAAGTACTCAGCCCCCAACAGTTTTGCTCACATAAGTAAATATTACAACCAGAGATTTTGATCAATTTAACTGAGAATTTTTTTTGTGAATCACATGCTCCTTTTCTTCATGTTACATCCCAAAAAACAGGGAAAATTGTAAAGCATGAAAAATTTAAAAATTGATATGTCAGCAGTTCAGAAGTACTCATCACCCTTGCTGAGTACTTCGTTGATCCACCTCTCGCAGCTATTACAGCCTGTCGTCTTTTTGGATAAGTCACTATTAGCTTTGCACAATGTGATGGACAAGATTAGCCCATTCCACCTTGCAAAATTGCTGAGGTTAGATGGGGAGCAGCGGTGGACAGCAATCTTAAGACCTTGCTAGAGACACTTATTCGGGTTAAGGTCAGGATTCTACAGGGCCACTTAGGACGTCAATTTTCTTCATTTGAAGCCATTCCAGACTTGCTCTGGCTGTGGGCTTTGGGTTAGTGTCCTGCTGAAAGACAAATTTCCTCCTTAGTTTAAGATTTCTGGCAGGTCTTTCATCTAGGATCTCTCTGTATTTAGCAGCATTCATCTTCCCATCAGTTCTGACCAGATTTCCAATCCCTGCTGCTGAAAAGCATCCTCATAATGCGATGTTACCTCCACCAGACATTATTGAGCGAATGGTGTTACCTGGTTGATGTGAAGTATTATAGATTTACACCACATGTCTTGCTTTGTGCCAATGCCAAAAAGTTCCACTGTAGTCTCACCTGACCACGTGACATTCCACATCATTATAGTATCTTCTAAAGCTTCTAAACACTTTAAAAAGTCTTTACAGGTAAGGGTATGTTTTTTTTATTTTAACCAGGGCTGTTGCTTTGCCACTCTTGCATAAATATCCATTTAGAGATGTGGAGCCATGAACTGTATCTTCAGTTGTAGTGACTGACTTCTCCAGCTCACACAAAGTGACTGTTGGCATTACAGTACCCTATTTTGCAAGTGCCATTCTTTTCTGGCAACTAAGTTTTGAGGGTGGCCTGACCTAGGCAATGTGGCTGTGGTTTAATATTTTTTCCTCTTTTTTTCCTGATGGACTGCACTGAGCTCTGACTGCAGATCTCACTGCTTTTGAGATGGTCTTGTACCTTTCCCCATATTTATCATTTTCCAGACTTGTCTTGAATGCTCTTTTGTCTTCATTTTGATTTGGTCTGTTGAAATTTTACCATACTATTGGACCTTACAGAGAAATATTACAGAGAATTTATTCTTATAAGTTCTTTGAAAACAGGTGATCCTCCCAATTTTCTACATCGTGAAATTGGGTGAGTTGGTATACTCCACCATTGTACCTGAGGAAAATTAGCATATTAATTATAAAGTGAATGAATACTTTGTCACCCTTACAATTTTGGTTTTTACTTTTTGGTAAGTTGTTGATAGGTGTTGGAATTTTTCTTTTGATTTGACATGATTCAGAATGTTTCGTAGATTAGCTCAAAAAATCCTACTTCAAAATATTTTAAATTTAGAAAATGAGAGTAAAATGTGAAAATAGTTGTAGGGGCTGAAAACATTTTCAAGGCACTGTACATTGATAACCTTAACTTCAGTGTAACTGTATGAACAGAAGAAAGCCAACTCAAATATTGTTTGGAATATTGTACAGTACACATTGCTGTATGAAGTTTTGTATGTTATTTTTACTTGTATAATCTAGTTCTTTGGAGAAATACTGTTGTACTGGAAATATTTATGCATTTGTAAAACCACAGGAGTGTACAATGTAATAAGGAGAAGCATTCAACTGAGTGTTATTCATGGGCTAATAGTTTGACAAAGAAAACATGACAACTAAGAGGTTTATGGTAGATGTCTCGCTACTCAATATGTTTATATTTACCACCAACTAATATTCTGACATTTTGATTCTTCCTTCCCTGAGTGCTTTAGACCATCTGTAATGGTCACAATATATATTTCAATTCAGTACAGGAGCTTTAGATCCCACATGCAAAATTAGTCTGAAGTGAATTTTAATTTCTTTCCTAAACTAGTTATCTCAGTCTTTGCTGCAACTGATTTTAGGTGTGTCACAGCTTTTTTAATTATTTAGATTTTATAAAGACACGTTATGCTCATTTGAAGTATGTACTTAATAAAGGAGATAATTATGGATGATTTAAAAAAAGAGGATTTTTGTTACATTGGAGGCTGGGAAGATACCAATGCTTCTGTTAGAGTTCTGCCTCCATCTGGTGGAATAATGCATGAAGTTCAACCAGTTAAACTTCCTGTTACATACCATCATGTCCTTTTCTAACCTTCCTGCAGTTTCTAATGGGAAAAGTGTAAAGTTCAATGATTTAGCACTTTGACTTATAAATGCAAAATCACAAAGTTCCATTTAGTAGCTCAAGTTGATTGGAGGATAAAAATTTGGAAATGGATATGAAATCATAAAAAGGCAAAAACTCAAAAGTTCTGTCAGATTTGAATTTAGCGTGCAGTGCGTGATGCATCATGGTCAATTTTTAGTCTCCCATTGTTTTGAATCGACTTCAATAGCTTCAAGCTCAGTGTATTGGTCCAATTTACATTTTACACTAAACTTGAAAAGTGAGTTGATTCAGAGAGAGTGCTTAAGGAGCAGGGGCAGTATTACCTGGTTAAAACATGTAAATAGGGGCAATCATGTCAGATGAGCCAAGACAGAGAGAGAGAGAGACGCGTACACCCCTCAATGAAGTGACATTTGGTTTTCACAACCAATGCTAAACAGTAATCAGCAGTAATTTAAAAACTGAATTATATGACTGGAATAATAGCATATTCATCAAAGGAAATCATGTTCAAATGCTTACTGTGCTTTGGAAGATAAGGTCATGAAAATGCATTCAGTTTTGGCTACATAGTGAAAAATTCATGTTCTCAAGATAGAGAAATATAAAGAAAACAGATAACTGTCTGATGGTTTATTAGAAATAACCTAACGTTAAGTGGTAAACAGTTTGGTTTGTTTAAATGTGGGAAATTACTTAAAAATTAGCAAAGAAGAATACAACATTATATTAAAGTGAAATAAAATTTAATCTATTGTCAAATAAATTTCTTTAGCACAAGAATGATTACTACATTTCTGAACGGTTTTATATTTTACATTAATGGGGATATTTTTAAAAATCATGCAATGTATAGAAAATACTACATTATGAACATATTTATTTAAAATTATATCTGCAAAAGATTGCGTAGGTTGTGACAACAATGAGTTAATAAAAACAGGCAGCTAGGACATACTTTGAGACTTAGCTGGAACTATACTGCAGTAGCATTTGAATAATTTGCTGGGAGTAGCAGCAAACTTCTTAGCGTATGGTTCAATGGGATGAAAATGCTATGCCATGTGTTTCTAACTGGTCTGTTTCCTTAATAAACAGGCAGCAAAAGGCCTACATTGCCACACAGGGACCTCTGGCAGAGACCACGGAAGATTTCTGGCGTATGTTATGGGAGCACAATTCCACAATTGTTGTAATGCTCACAAAATTACGAGAAATGGGTCGAGTAAGTAATACTCATTTATAGTGTATTGAACTGCACCAAACATTGAGGGAGATGATTAGCTGTCTATTTGGTAGTTAATAGCTGTGAGTACTACATTTAAAATTCACCAGGATTGACAATCTGATTAATTTGCCCCTCATAGTTTTTAAAGATACTGTATATTGCTCAATGGAGGAAGTTTGGAAGTGGCTCTTCTCCAGATTAATCAATTTTTACACAGAATCAGTTCTGATGGTATTAGCAGCTAAAATGTTTTTAGTTATTGTGACCTCACTACCTGTGAATATGATCACTTTCTTAAAGTTTATTCCAAACAAAGATGAAAATTACTTATGTTCTCGTAGAAAATACTTGCAAAGACAGGTTGTTTAGATAGATAGATAGATAGATACTTTATTCATCCCCATGGGGAAATTCAACATTTTTTCCAATGTCCTATACACTTATTGTAGCAAAACTAATTACATACAATACTTAACTCAGTAAAAATATGATATGCATCTAAAATCACCCTCTCCAAAAGCATTAATAATAGCTTTTAAAAAGTTCTTAAGTAGTTTACTTAAATACATTGAGTCCTAACCCCGGCACTTTAACATATCTTACTCCTGGCGGTTGAATTGTAAAGCCGAATGGCATTGGGGAGTATTGATCTCTTCATCCTGTCTGAGGAGCATTGCATCGATAGTAACCTGTCGCTGAAACTGCTTCTCTGTCTCTGGATGGTGCTATGTAGAGGATGTTCAGAGTTTTCCATAATTGACCGTAGCCTACTCAGCGCCCTTCGCTCTGCTACCGATGTTATACTCTCCAGTACTTTGCCCACGACAGAGCCCGCCTCCCTTACCACCTTATTAAGACGTGAGGCGTCCCTCTTCTTAATGCTGCCTCCCCAACACGCCACCACAAAGAAGAGGGCGCTCTCCACAACTGACCTATAGAACATCTTCAGCATCTCACTACAAACATTGAATGACGCCAATCTTCTAAGGAAGTACAGTCGACTCTGTGCCTTCCTGCACAAGGCATCTGTGTTGGCAGTCCAGTCTAGCTTCTCGTCTAACTGTACTCCCAGATACTTGTAGGTCTTAACCTGCTCCACACATTCTCCATTAATGATCACTGGCTCCATATGAGGCCTAGATCTCCTAAAGTCCACCACCATCTCCTTGGTCTTGGTGATATTGAGACACAGGTAGTTTGAGTTGTAGAATACTTCAGTGAATCTAACACATCATAAGCCAACCAAAATATGAAATGTTAAATATAGTTTTAAGAGCAGTAAATGAGATGTGGAATGCCACTTGTTTGAAAACAATTTTATTTAAAAGTGGTGTGCATAAGAGGCAACACAAACACTATACAAGAGGAACTCAGCAAGTCAGGCAGCAGCTATGGTTGACAGTTTGGGTCAAGGCCCTTCATCAGTGTTCCCCTGCATAGATGCTGCCTGACTTGCTGAGGTCCTCCAGTGCTTTGTGTTCAAAATGCCAGCATCTGCCAAAGATCTTGTGTTTATGTACATAAGGAGTGCTCAGTTTTGCTGATGTGTTGCTTTGTTGTCACCAGGAAAAGTGCCACCAGTACTGGCCAGCAGAACGTTCTGCCCGGTATCAATACTTTGTGGTAGATCCAATGGCAGAATATAGCATGCCACAGTATATCCTGCGAGAGTTCAAAGTAACAGATGCCAGGGTAGGTATGCACTGTAGTCATATCAATGTTCTTTTGTTGAAATGAGGCTTATTCTGTCAGTTTATACTTATTTGCATTGTGCTATGTTGTCCCTTCAGAGTTTCCAATCTCAGCCAAAAATTAATGGAGAACTAATTCTCTCAACTTTTCTGCAGTGCAGTCTGTAATCAAAACATTGACATTCAAAATCAGTTTTACTTTTCCATTTTTACTTGAATGGCTGTTTTTTATATATAGGTACTGCAAATCTGATTACCATCAAATTTGAGGCAAAGATCTTCAAAGTGTTCCTGGATTGTCTCACCAGTGTTAGGTTCAAAATATGTAGGTGGCATATAGAATGCACATTGGAGAGCCTTGATGACTTCTATATTTGTATTATTCTTGACATGACAGGCTGAAAATGTACTTAGTAGGTCAGTCTGTGATCTCAGCTCAAGCCCTTGTCATCTTTTCTGGTTTATTTTCTAGTCTACAGTAGACTTTTTTAGTTTATTATATTCCACTTTTTTGGCTGAGAGCAATGCATTCAACTGTATGAATCTTTGCATGTATTGGAAAACTTAATTTTTGCAGAGTTTCCTACTGCAGTCAGCATTTAAAAGTGTGCTATCACTATGATGATAATGTACTTTTTTAAACTTGGAAATTTAGCTATCAGTACTTTACAGCATGTAGCCCATAAGGAAATGACAAATGTAATTTTTTGCTGAAATAGTTTGACAGTATCATGTGACCATGGAAACTTGTATTCCATTTGGAAATGGCAATGCAATCAAAATTAATACTCATGATAGTGCATATAATTGGTTAGTTTCATACAGTAGTGAAGTATTAGTACTTGTTTTCTTGATACTTGGTGATTTTAAAAAGTCAGTGTTTTATGAGCACAGTATTTTGTATTTTATTTTGTTGTCATCCTGTGGCCAAGAAATTTGCTTGCATCTCATAACATTTCTATGTGCTACACAATATCAGGTTTCTAAAATCCAATCACTCAACGAAATGGACAAAACCATTCACACACAGAGTTCTTTTAAGAAGTTGGAGTTCAGTTCTCTTGGGAGGTGGCCATTTATCTATTTGGAGGCCATAGGATATGTGCAGTGTTAGCTGTCATTGTTAGTATCTCACTTTCTTCTGAAGTACATGTATCACAATCACTTATTACACCTATTTGAGTAGCCTAAGGCTGCCCTGCGAGCAAGCCTACCTCAAAGAGGTTCCACCCCAAAGAGGTTCCACCCCATTAATTAATTAGAAGAGAACTGTTCTGAGCATTTTCACCTTGGCAGAAAATTGTATTGGAAACTTTTAATCTAGTGTATTACTTTGGGCTTATAGAATATAGAACAGACCCTTTGGTCCACAATATGCCAAACCAATTAAATTAGTAATCAAATGGCCACTAAACTACCGTAATATTTTCTGCTACACAATATCCATACTCTTCCATTTCCTCACATTATTTCAATATTATTGACTGTCATAGGGAAATGCAACATGGTGGCAGGTTAATGTTTGTATTAATTTTGTCTTTACCAAGTATGTTTTCTCTCTTTCGCAGCAGCCCTGCAAAAATGTTCTGAGTGTACAGATAGTAACTGAATCTACTGATTCACAGTATTTAAGTCTTCCTTTCTATCTTGAGAGGGTACTCAAGAAGAGAGGGAAAATACATTAAAAATACATTATCTACATTTTATGTTTAAACACATTTTCTATTCAAATGTGGCTCAGCCTCCAGTTGCACTGTTTGTAAGTATACACCGTTGTTTTGAACATAGGATGGACAGTCTCGAACAATCCGACAGTTCCATTTCATTGACTGGCCTGAACAAGGAGTGCCAAAAACCGGAGAAGGATTCATTGACTTTATTGGACAAGTACACAAGACAAAAGAACAATTTGGACAGGATGGACCCATTACGGTGCACTGCAGGTAAGGATGAACATATTCTTGTTTTTATTTAGATAAATCAACAATTTAATTGCACAACTTAATGTAATGAACTTTAATAAGTTTACTGTAAATGACCAAATTTTCATTCCTATTATACATACTTTCCTCAAGTGGAATATAGAACATAGAGTCAAGGTCATTGAGTCATTGTTTAACTTGTCTATGCTGACCAGAGTGCCTGACTAAGCTAGTGATATTTACCCATGTTTGATCCCATCTCTAAATTTCCTGAGGTGTTTGAATTGATTTAGTAGGTCACCAAGGACACTTAAGTATTTCTACAGATGTACAGTGGGGAGCATTCTGACAGCTGTATCATAATCTGATGGGGAGCCTCCAATGCACAGGATTGCAAGAGGCTGCAAAGGGTTATAGGCTCAGGTAGTTCCATCATATGGGTACAACCATCTCTAACATCAAAGACCTCTTTAAGAGACTGTGCCTTAAAAAGATAGCATCCGTCATTAAGAAACATCACCATCCAGGACATGCCCTTGTTACTATCACCAGGGAGGAGATTTTGGAGCCTAAAGAGCCACACTCAATGATTCAGAAACAGATTGTTGTCATCAGATTTCTGAATGGTCCATGAAACTCATTCTTCCATTATTTTTGCAGTATTTGTTTACTTATTATAAACGTTTATGTCTTTGCACTCTACTGTTGCTGCGAAGCACCAAATTTCATCTCATATATTAGTAGCAATAATTTTTATTCTGTTTCTACCCATGTACCTGTTCAAGTTGTCTCTTAGATGTTGTCTTTATCCAATTTTAGGACAGATCTGAATTTTATTGTTTCCAGTATAATTGTTTCTATTTTTCCACTGAGACCATACAGAAGTACCTCCCAAGTAAGATGCATTCAATCAATAAAACTCTGAAGTCTGAAATAAGTTTCTTCTGTATTCTAGCGCTGGTGTGGGACGAACTGGAGTATTCATTACACTAAGCATTGTTCTGGAGCGAATGAGATACGAGGGTGTTGTGGACATGTTTCAAACTGTGAAGACCTTACGAACACAGCGGCCTGCCATGGTTCAGACAGAGGTGGAGTATTTAATCATTGCTAGTAAAAGTACAGTGTAAATAAGTGCTTTGAAAATAACAGGTGCTTCAAATGTATCAACCTTGTCTTACTATTATCTAATTGAATGGCATGACCATTACTGAATCATTGACTGGAAACTAAATTGAAATAGCTACAGTCACAATGTGGCTACGGAAGCAGGTCAGGTGCTGAGAAACCTGTGGTAAGTAACTCACCTCCTGACTCCCAAAAACCTGTTCACCAACTACAAGACTCAGGTCAGGTATGAGATGGATGAGCACAGCTTCAACAAAACTCAAAAAGCGCAACACCATATATGACATAGTGGTCTTCTTGATGGCATCCCATCCACAACTATTCACTTTCCCCACTGTGAATGGGACAGCAGCAACAGTTTGTACTATCTATAGAATACACTGTAGCAAGTCGCCAAGACTCCGTAGACAGCACCATCAAAACCCATAACCTTTACTGCTGAGAAGGACGAGGGCACCAAAGTCATGAGTACATTACCATCTAGAAATGTCCTCCATGCCACACATAATCTTGAAAATATATTGCCTTTCCTTTACCATCAATGGGTCAAGGTCCAGCATTGTACATATGCCAGCCCTTAAAGCACTTCAAACAGCAGCTTATCACCGCCTTCCCATGAGCCATTAGGAGTGGGAAATTCAATTATGGCTTCAACCCATTTCCCCAATTAAATGGAAAAATTTGCAAATGTAACTTGCTGTGATCATTTTATTTCATAAACTGTCTAGTTGTTAGATAATAGAAAATACAATGTCTTTGAGATCCTGAATTGTGTTAACTAAATTTGCTAGACTTTTGTCAGGATTACTGTCCTATCTATCTGAAGAAGAGACTGGGATATACACAGATCACTTACAGGAAATGTACAGTAATGACCACCCCTTTTCTGCTTGCTCAAGACCAGTTTTATCCTTCAATTCATCACTGACATTGAGCCAAGTTGATATTTAGGCTGTGTTGATTATTGAATCGTGTCTGTTCCTTCAAATTTGTGCAGTATCAATGTACTATATCTCCTCTTATATTGAACAGCAAGCCACTCAAGTCTGCTGCTTTCCCGCCCATAAGTTCCTCTTATCTTGAACAGGTCCTATGCAGTGAATTTTAGGAAATCAGCTCCCGTCCGTTCTCCACAGCCTGGCAGAATCTTTGATCATCGATTGCCACCTAAATGCTGAAGTGTCCCAAACCAAAACAGCTGTCAAAATAACTTTGTCTCTGTTATTAAAAAATATTGATGATCTGTTACAGTTTGTAGTAATAACAGATTCTTTTCATCTTAAAGCACAAACTCAAAAAAAACCTTACAATTAAAGGGCTTTATAAGGCATTGGTCACACTGCATATCAAGTATTGTGGGCAGATTTGGGCCTCTTATCTAATGTGCTGATATTGGAGAGGGTCCAGAAGTGGCTCACGAGAATGATCCCAAGAATGAATGGATTAATGTATGAGGAGGTTTTGATGGTTCTGGGTCTGTACTCACTGGAGTTTAAAAGAATGAGGAGGGATCTTATTGAAACCTATTGAAAGTATTGAAAGGCCTGAATAGAGTGGACATAGGGATAATGTTTCTCATAGTGGGTGAGTCTAGGACCAGAAGGTACAGCCTCAAAGTACAAGGATAGTGATTTAGAACAGAGATAGGGAATTTCTTTGGCCAGAGGGTGAATCTGTGGAATTAATTGCCACAGACGGCTGTGGAGTTCAAGTCGTTGAGTATATTTAAAGTGGAGGTTGATAGGTTCTTGATTATTAAGGGCATCGAAGGTTACAGGAAGAAGGCTGGAGAACTGGGTTGAGAGGGATAGTAAATTAGCCATGATCGAATAGCAGATTTGATGGGCCAAACATTCTTATGTCTTACGGTTTAAATAGATTTGAATTAAATCTAAAACATGTGTAAATCATCCAACATTTTTCCTTCTGCCCTGTGGCCATTCTTCTCTACTTAAATGAATGGGGTCACTATACATGTGCCAGGTTTAACCTGAAACAGGTTCAGTGGGCAAATTGAATTGACTTTATGACTTACATCTTTCATGTACATGAAGAATAAAAATCTTTGTTAAGTCGCCTTCTAAATGTGCAATTATAGTCATTTGTAATAAATATTATGTACACAGGGATAGTCAATATAACATAGAAATACAGTTGCATCAGCATGAATTAAGCAGTCTGATGGCCTGGTGGAAGAAGCTGTCCCCGGAGCCTGTTTGTCCTGGCTTTATGTGCGGTAACATTTCCCAGGTGGTAGGAGCTGGAACAGTTTGTGGTTGGGATGACTCGGGTCTCCAATGATTCTTTGGGCCCTTTTTACACACCTGTTTTTGTAAATGTCCTGAATAGTGAGAAGTTCACATCTACAGATGCGCTGGGCTGTCCACACCACTCTCTGCAGAGTCCTGCGATTGAGGGAAGTACAGTTCCCATACCAGGCAGTGATGCAGCCTGTCAGGATGCTCTCAATTGTGCTCCTATAGAAAGTCCTTAAAATTTGAGGGGCCATACCAAACTTCTTCAACCATCTGAGGTGAATGAGGTGCTGTTGTGCCTTGTTACACCACACAGCCGGTATGTACAGACCACGTCAGATCCTCAGTGATGTTTATGTCGAGGAATTTAAAGCTTTTCACCCCCTCAACTCCAGATCCATTGATGTCAATAGGGGTTAGCCTGTCTCCATTCCTCCTGTAGTCCACAACCAGCCCCTTTGTTTTGCGATGTTGAGGGAAAGGTTGTTTTCTTGACACCACTGTGTCAGGGTGAGGACTTCCTGTCTGTAGGCAGCCTCATTATAATTTTGAGATTAGGCCAATCAGTGTAGTGATGTCAGCAAATTTAATTAGCAGATTGGAGCTGTGGGTGGCAACGCACTCATGGGTATACAGGAGGGGGCTTAGTACACAGCCCTGTGTTGAGGGTCAGAGGAGCAGAAGTGAGGGAGCCCACTCTTACCACCTGCCGGCAATCTGACAGGAAGTCCAGGATCCAGCTGCACAAGGCAGGGTGAAGGCAGAAGTCTCAGAGCTTCTTGTCAAACCTGGAGTGAATTATGGTGTTGAATGCTGAATTGTAATCGGAGAACAGCAGTCTCACATAGGCACCACTCCTCTCCAAATATGTAAGGATGGTGTGCAGAGCTGTGGCCATTGTGCCATCTGTCGGTAGGTGAATTGTAGGGATTCCAGTGTGGGTGGCAGCAGCTGCAGATGTAGTCCTTGACCAGCCTCTCAAAGCATTTGCTTATTATTGAAGTAAATGCAACAGGAAACCAGTCATTCAGACGTGTTAGCTTGGTCTTTTTTAGGTACAGGAACAATGATGGATGTTTAGAAGCAGGGGGGCACTCTGCATTGGGAGAGAGAGAGATTAACAATGATCTGTAAACACACCTGCTAGTTGTGCCATACACATCCTCAGTACTCGCCCTGTGATGCCGTCTGATCCCGTCTGCGACTATCCATCCATTCGAAACACCTGCATACTTCGGCCTCAGAGATGACCAAGCTGCCAGTCGCATCATCTGCAGATCCCTTAAGGGGCTCAATATTGGTGACATTGAATTAAGTGTAAAAAAAGATTTAGCTCATCTGGGAGAGAGGCATCTATGTTGGAAACTCCACTGCGTTTTGCTTTGAAGTCTGCGATGGTGTGCAGACTTTGCCACAAGCTGCGTGTGTTGTTGGTGGAAAGTTGAGTCTGAATCTCTATTGTTGTTTCACTGCCTTGATAACTTTGCGCAGATCATGGCTGCATTTCTTGAGCTCTTGCTGATTACCAGCAGGGTAAGCTCTGTCTCATGTGGTAAGAGCTGCTCATACGGAACTGTTGATGTAGGGTTTCTGGTTTGGAAAGACCTGACCAATTTCTCAGGGACAACATCCTCGATGCCCTTCCGGATGAAACTCATGATGACTCCTGTGAACTCAGAGACATCATCATAGAAGACATTCCAGTCAACGTCATCAAAGCAGTCCTGCAGCACGGAGGTCAATTGGTCAGACCAACAGTGGACTTTTTTAACTATGGCCGCTTCTTGTTTCAGCTTCTGCTAGTACTTTAGCAACAGCAAAATGGAGGAGTGTTCTGATTTTCCAAATGGGGGGGGGGGGGGCAGAGGAGCACTTTGTAAGGGTTGAGGAAGGGAGAGTAGCAGTGGACAAGAATGCTGTCTCCCCGTGTGCTCACCTGGATGTGAAACTTCGGAGAGAATTTAGTCAGAATTAAAATCACTGGCAACGATGAAGACAGCCTCCGAGTGTGCTGATGGTCTCATACAGTTCCTTGAGAGCCAGGTCAGTATCTGCCTGCGGAGTAATGTACACCGCTGTGAACTCCCTAGGCAGCCAGAAAGGTCTACACAGCTGCACCAGGTACTCCAGATTCGGGGAACAAAACAATTTGAGGGCATACACGTTCCAGGGGTCACACCAGGCATTATTGACCAGGAAGCATACCCCATCTCCTTTACTCTTCCCAGAGAGGTTTTTATACCTGTCTGCCTGGAACAGGGAGAACCCAGAGGGCTCGATGGCATGATCTGGTATCTCCTCTGTCAGCGAGGTTTCCATGAAGCACAAAATATTACATTCCTTTGTTTCCCACTGGCAGGAGATTCTGGCTCTCAGTTCACACAGTTTATCATCCAGGGACTGAACGTTAGCCAGGAGTATGCTAGGGAGCAGCGGCCGACTAGCTCGCTGTCTCAACCTCACCAGAGCACTGGCCCTTCTTCCTCGCCTCTGATGCCACTTCCAAGGTCACAGCTATGTAGGAGGTGAGTCTCCCATTGATCGCGCGAACAGGAGATGTCAGTGTCGGAAAGGCGGCACGTAGTTGGTAACTGCCGTCTGCCCGATGTTCAGGAGAGTCAGTCTATCATATCTGGTGTGACTATCAGCTTCTTCAAGAAGAACTGCAAAGGGAATTGCAGAAATTAAAAGTATACTGTAAAGTTGGAACAGAGCTTGTAACACCACTGGACTCCATAGGGTCCAATGTCGGATTGCAATCAGGAATTTCACATTAACCTGTTACACTTAAGTTCAGGGCTTCCCCATTTGCCCAGATGTCCCAAATTTCCTCATAGTTACAAAAGGCATATAACAGCAGTCTAGCCCAAAACTGTCACCATTTCTGTGGAAAATCATTTGTTTCTCAAAGATAACATAAAATCAGGTAAGAATCTCCGTTATTGAATTGACTATTTCTTGCATCCTTCACATACACGAGTAAAAATCTTTACATTACGTCTCCATCTAAATGAGCAATGTGCAAATTAATAGTAATTTTTTTATAAATAGTATGAAAATCAGGACAGTCAATATAGCATAGAAATACAATTGTATCAGCGTGACTTAATCAGTCTGGTGCAGTCTATATGCAACCAATTTTTCAAAAGTACCCTTCACAAATAACAATTTACCTGATAGAATTTATAGCAATTTATTTCATTTTAGTTTGAGTTATCCCCCCCCCCCCCCGAATAGAGAATCTGTAAATTTGTTCAAAAGTAGTTGGTTGCTTGAAAAGGGAGTATTGAAGGATATTATGAACAAACGAAGCCTTAGCAAGCCTGCCTTAGATCCCATGTGGCTTGACCTTCTAAACAAGCCACCATGTGCAATCTCACTAAACATCTTACTGAAGTCCAACACACACAAAATACTGGAGCAATTCAGAAAGTCAGGTAGCATCTGTGGAGGGGAATAAGCAGGTGTTGACTGGGGAACTTGAAAAGGAAGAATCAGAATTGGGAGGAAAATTGATTTTACGACTATTAATAGTTATTTCTATAGAATGACAGCAATAGAACACAAGAAAGCCACCTGATTCCTGTTTGCTTCCCACTGCTTGTATCCGTGTAACACCGTTCCCCTCCAATCACAAAATATTTTTTGTATATTTTTCCTTTTCAATTTTTTTGGATGGAAGAATATACAGATAAAAGCTGTAGAAACCATATACAAGAATAATATATGGTTATACCGCCATATATAAGAATAGCTGTAGACGTAAGTGCAAATCAATGGCAAGATGACTCAATAAAGAGGCTACATAAGGGTTATGAAGGAAAATTAGAGCAGATGGAATTAGGGTTAATTGATGACCAGGATTAGCAAATAGACAGAAAACAGAATAAACAGGTAGTTTTCAGCTTGGGAGGTTATAATGCATGGGATTTCTGGAGATTTGGCTGTTCGCAATATATTTTGATTTGGATGAATGGACCATATGCAATATGTCCATGTATACTTATGATACCAAATGAGGTGTCTGTGTTGCTTGTCAGAAAATACATGTTTTTAGATGGGCTTCAAAGAATGAGTGACAACATGGTAGGTGGAAATGTAACATAGTCATCCACTTTGGATGGAGTGAGGTTGAAGGTGATGTGAGTGTTACTGATAACTGAAAATTAATGTGCAGGTACAGCCTTTATTTCAGGCATATTTGAGTACAAGAGTAGAGATATCTTACTGGAATTTTGTAGGACCACAGTGAGGCAACGTTGGGAGGAATGGGTTCGGACCTGGCATCTCCCCAGAAGGAAGGAAATTTCTTTTGCACCAAACTAAATGCCGCTTTATCCTGTTTGAAGAGCTTAAGCAGACTGGTTATATTATCTCTAGAAAAATAAGAGATTAAGTTACTGAAAAAAAAGAAATTCTCAAGGGCTTGACAGAGGTCAGGACTTGAGTTAAGAAGAAATTTCTTCAACCAGAAGACAGGACATCTTCAGAATTCTGTATCCAGAAGGGCCGTGGAATCTCCTTTGCTGAATATATTATAGACAAGGATCTATATTTTTATGTTTATTGAGGGATCGAGAAATGTAGGGTTAGTGCAGGAAAGTGATGCTTAAGTAAGTGATCAACACTGATACTATTGAAAGGTGGAGCAGGCAAGTCAGGCTAAATGGCCCACTTCATCTTGTATTCCTCATGTTCTCTTGCATGTTAAAAGAGCTTCAGTCACTGTAATCATATTGAGAAAATGGTTATACTATGTGCAATTACTCATAGCATATACTGAAAAGTATGGTTTTAGTAGGAGTAATAAAAGGCTGTTACTGTATCTAATCTGTCACGTTTCCACAGAAATTAACATTTTTGCTCGAACTAATTTCTTTATTGTGTTAAAATATTTACAGTTAAACAAAACACCTCCTTTAAAAAAAGTACTTTAAATTAACATTGACTTCAAGGGACATTTGTCTTCTATGATACTCACTGCTTTTTAGATTTATTCTGTGCTTCAAAACTGTAGAACGTGATCATCTTATGGTTTTTTGAGAAGCTTGGTGAGAGTATTGGAGGGTAGTCATCAAATAGATCTTTACCTAACAGGCCTCGGCTACATCACTGTTGAATCTTAGTTTAATATTACGGTCAGAAAGCTGTCCATTATTGCTAGGAATAATGAGAATTTGTTTTCCTATCTCTTTGGAAGTGAATGTGACCATGATATTTTAACTTCACTGTATTTTATTAAGGTACATTTAGTAATATCCCATGTAATTTATAGAATTCTGTTTGACTTGCATAAATATTTAATTCTTCTAATAAATTTTTATTGGTTTTCACAGTGTAATAAATGGAGATATTGTCCTGAACATCATTCTGTATCTTTCCACAGGACCAGTACCAGTTATGTTACCGAGCCGCACTGGAGTACCTTGGAAGCTTTGATCACTATGCAACGTAACTTCTAGCACCCAATCAGAACATGTGACTTTCAGGACCCAGAAATGATTTTTTGAGCCATATCATATTAAATCATTGTTCAGTTATCCTGTACAGTGAATTGTCAAAGATGTAATGATATCAGCAACTCTGAAACTCTCTCATGATTCTCGGACTGATCAAAAACTAAGGTGACTTGCGTTAATTCCAAATGAATGGGATACTTTTCAAATTTCAAATCCATTCTATTTTGCATGAGATTCCCTTTTTTGATTATAATTTTAGCGCAAGTACAATGGATCAATTTACTTTCGGGTTTTAACTGGGGTGCCATTTTATAAATCTTTTTATTAAAATTGGTCATTTTTTTCTGGCAAAATTGAATCCCTTATGTTGTAAATGCCTTTTTATTTTGTAATCAGTTAAGTTTTTATATTCTTTCTGCTGATTTAAAAGTACCTTATGTTTGCAACAGAGCTGCCCATTTTAGTGCAGCTCTGTATTTAATCCTGGTGACTGGAATCTTAACCACTGTTCTGATTATAGCTTCTGATCTCCTACTAGGGATAGACAAATCAACCAGAAGTTTAATCTCTTATATGAAAGTGTCTTCTCTTCAGATATCATACAATACAAAACTATTAATATTGAATAAAGCAGGAGCCTGGTGCTGTTAGATGAATTTAATAAAAAAAAACAAGGATACATTTTGGTTTTGTACAGTTTCTTAAAATGACCAATTTGATCCTTTCCTTGTTTTAAAAAACAAATAAAAAAAGTTAGAAAAATACTCAATACCTAACATTCTGTTCAATCTGTTGGAGATGAATTTAAACTGGAACTCAACCAACTTGATGTAAACACTGCAACGCACCTTGGTACAAACCTCCGATCACCTACCCAGAGAAGAGCTGGGGACAACAACCCTATTCCTCACCAAGCAGATCAGTTGGTCTCTGTTTCATATTGATTATTCTGTGGGAGTCAAGACTGCTGACAAATAGCTTGAACTTTCTAGTGAGCTATTATGGAGGGTCAATGTTCTGTGATGGTATAATCTTTTGTAATCTACGGAGCTGATGCAGTAGGGAGACTGCGTGTGGAATAGGGAAAGGTGCTAGATGAATGCCAAATATAATCAGTCAGAATGATATAGACAGTAACCTGATTTGAAGGGATTAAATTGTTCGGAACAAGCTCATTTTTACCTTGTGTATGCATAGTGCTGTAGGGGTTACTCTGTTGTATACACAGTCTGTTTTCTATTTGTTGATAAATGATATCATCATTGGAAGAGTCTTGATGTTAATAAAGTTCAGTAATCGGGTTTTATACAATGTGGCTTCATTGGGGATTTTTTACTTATTTTTTTCTTTCTTGGAAATTAAAATTAAATCATCTTTAATCCAATATTTTGGTTTAATGCAGATTTAAATACGTAACTATCAGGAACAGTTAGAGTGGAACAAAAGACCACTGCTACTGAAGACATAGTTAAATCATTCATGAAGAAAAATTTGTTGGGGAGGCAGTTGATTTCCATGTGGATTATTATATTAACACAATTTGTACAGATTATTGACTTAATTGAAAGTAAATATTGTTATACCCCATCATGTGGATCTAAAATCTATGTCATTCAAGTCAGGGGCGAAGTTCTCAAGGGAAATGGTGTGTCTGGAGATGCATGAACACCCCAGCTTACCCCCTCCCAATTTATTTCAGTTATCACCTCACAACATATTGTCTTATTACACCCAGTTCTGCATTTTACTTTCTGTGTCTCTTTGGAAATCACAGGAGGGACACTTGGCTTAGATTGCAAGCAATGAACTGCTGCAAGAGTATTAACTATTCTTTGCCTCACTCCCCCAAAGATCGTTCACATTAAAGTCAATGGAAGCAATTGTTGGTAAGTAGAAGTATCACCAATGCAATCACAATCACTTAATTCTGGTGACCAAAAAAGTTCTCCCTGTGATACAGATCTAAGTTTTGACAGCATTACTTACACCATAGCCTCGTTCCCAATTTTTTACATTTGCTTGCTCAAAACAATGAGTAGCATTTTGACACAATGATCCTGATAAATCTTGACAGTTCCATATTTAACTGCATGCCTATACTCATGAATGCAGCACTCCCAAAAGTACTGGCCGAGATCCACTACCAATTTCACCAGCATTTACACAGTGGAATTTGATTTTGGATCCTGTGATATCTGGGAAAAGATCCAATAGCACAGTTATTTTCATAGAAATTATACTGTTCCAGTAAAGAAAGGTAAGTTGTTTCTTTTGTTACTTGTGTACAGGTGTAATGTTTTAATTGTTTTTGGGGCGATACTGCTTTTTCATCATTTTAGTATAGTATTTTTAAAAATCTTTCAATACATTATTAGTCTTTAAAAGTTTCAGACTGCTGGACATTCAGAAGCATTGAATAGTGAAATTATTGAAAATTGAAAGGAGGCCTGGAAGACCACTGGGGACACCAGTCACCCCAACCATAAGTTGTTTCCACCTGGCAAACTCTACTGCAGTGTTAAAGCCAGGACCAACAGGCTATGGGACAGCTTTGTTCTACAACCCATTAGACTTTTAAATTCCCATGTCCATACATTGCAACAGAGTCATAACACAAAGATTTTTACTCCCACACATTGCGGGATGGATGTTAGACTTAAATAAATTCTAAAGTGTGGAACTTCACAGTCCAAAAATTTTCAAAAAATAATTATGACCATGCTTTGGTCTGGTTCATCAAGTTATCCAATTACATTGTTGTTAATTTGCTGCTGTCCAAAGTCCCTTTGCTTTACTTCAGGACTATCTCAAACAGGGATATTAGCTTTCCAGATTTGAAGCAAATACATTCAAGATGGTGGGAAATACAAGTGGTGTGTACAGCATAAATGTAGGCCATTTCCCCTAACAACTAAGACCATTCTATTTTGCCCATCTTTAATCAAAGAGTCACAGGTGGAGAAATGCCTGTTATTTTCCCCTAAATCGTAACTCCTAAATGATGCAACCTTACACAGCAAAAACTGGGAATGAAACCTCAACCCTTCTGGACTTCATTCAGTAGAGCAATGGACAGTACTGCAAAACATTAAGCCATTAAATAGGTTTGACTGTTGAATTTATAAACAGTGTCTAATTTGCTTAAATGTGATTATCAAGGTAGTATAGCTTTAGTTAAATTTATCATTTCTATCTTTTTAATGTAATGACGGATACGATAGGGTCTTTTAAGAGACTTTTGGATAGGTACATGGACCTTAGAGAAATGGAGGACTATGGGTAAGCTTAGTAATTTCTAAGGTAGGGACATGTTCAGCACAACCTTGTATTATGGAAGGGCCTGTATTATGCTGTAGGTTTTCTATGTAAAACCTATCTTAATTGGTTTCAGGCAAAGTACTGCTTAGTAATCTGTTGACATTTTACCAGATGGTGTGAAGCCAATCTGTTGGTGACCCGCAACTCCGTAAGACCTACTATAGTTTGTTCCACAGTTAAGGACTCCATGCTTTTTATGCCTCTCCTCCTTGTTGGATTTAGACAGGAACTTCAACCTTTCAGCAAAGATGAAATATGTAAAGGATCACAATTGTTTATTATTTTGAAAACATATTTTGCTTACAATCAACCTGTCCACATTCTATTCTCAGTGTTATATCCTATGACTCAAGGCAGTGTTATCCACCCCATTGAACGTATGTCCACAGATCACAGTTGATCATGATAGAACACAATTTATCAATAATGAGATCTGATTATTCTGCTGCTTTCCAGCAGAACTGGGTATTGTCTGATATTATTCCGGTCCTTGTTTGGTAATTTATACTACGCACTAGGATAAAGTTGCAACAACACTTTTTAGCAGTGTTTTTAACAATGGGTGTGGAAAGGATCACAGGATATAGTCAAGAGAGAATTAAGTTGTTTCCACTACAGTTCTGTGTGTTCCGAAGTTCTTGGTAAAGCCAATACAGTATAGGAAGTGCCTATGTAGTGTTGTCTGAGAGGAGCTATTCAAGCATACTTCATGAGACCTACAACATCAATATGCCTGCTGCCTTTGGGGCCAGTGTGATTGGAGGTAACGGTATGGTTTATTCCTGTCATGGAACAGGTGGTGCAGGCATCCATTGCATTCTCATGGAGACATAACTGACTGCACATGCTGTAATCTGGAACAGCAAACTATATGCTGAAGGAACTCAAGAAGGATTGAACTGTCGACCTACTGAGTACCTCCAGCAAATTGTTCATTATATTGCTTTCTCTTGCTCAGAGAATGACATCATCTAATTGGTAGCTGTACCTGCACCTGGGTCAAGACGTTGATGTCATTAAGAACTTGTATTTGTCTCTGACAAAAATGTATTTTGCAAATATTCACCAGGAAGGTAACTCTACTGGATGTAATCTTTCTTGCTTTCCCTCTTCCACCCTCCCCCGAACCGTTTGCCAATCAGAGAGGGAAAGGAAGGAAGAAAGCATACTTTATCACAAGGGACTTAAGTTTGTATTCTTCTGGCTACTAGTTCAAAATATTTCCAGTTGGTTGTTGAAGTTCTCCTCAACTTCAACCATACCCTCCAGTGATGTGGTGTATGTACAGCTGGCCACAGAACACTGGTCATGGGATGTTCACTTTCTTCACAGGGGAACTCTGAAACACATTCTTGATGTCAGAACCCATTTGACAAAGGTGGGGTTCATCCTGCAGTTTTCTCAAAAAGCCTCCTCCTCTGAGCTGGTTAGCTGCCTCCCACTCAGGCTGGTGAGGTCAGCGTCAGAGCTTGGAAACAGAAAAGAGAAAATATGATTTAGAAAGGTGTAAAGCTACAGTTGCAAGAAAAGGTTTGTGAGCCCTTTGCAATTACCTGATTTTCTGCATTAATTACTCATGAAATCTGGAAGAAAATGGATTGAGTATGGAAATTGTTAAAATTCAGTGTGAAGTACCTAAGAATTAAATTTGCCCAGGGATTCAAAGTAGTCAGAGAAAAGTTGAGGAGCCATTCCTCATGAGAGGCCAGAGTGGGATGGAGTGGAGAATGAAAGTATTAAGTGACTGGAAGCTTAGATCACCTTTGCTGATTGAGTGGAGGTGCTGTGTCAGATCATAACTCAGTTTGCATTTCTTTAGTTGTCGAGTTGACCATATCATGATTACTAAGTGCAGTACACTAAAATGGAAAAAGTGCAAGTAAATCTCTGTTATACTGGAAGGACTGTTTGAGTCTCTGGCTGGTGCGAAGGAAAGAGGTAAAAGGTAAGGTGGTGCATTCTGCATGCCTGTAGTGGGAATGATTGGTGGAGATTCAAGTATAGACTATGCAGTTACAAAGGGAATAATAATTTCTGAATACTAACAGCAAAAGGGAGGGAAAGGTTTGCCTGGTGATGGAATCAGATTGGAGGTGGTGCAAATTATTGAAGATGATGCATCAACTCAACATGGGGCTGATGGGGTGAAAAGTAGGCCTGTCCTTGTTCCTGATGAACAAAGAACTTACAAAAATATTTACAAAACATGGTTAAGAAAAGAGGAAAACATCTAAAAATACTGGTGTGGAAAGTCTCAACATTAGAGTAAATGTGTTGGAGATAAAGATATTGGGAGACTGGAATGGTCCTTACAGGAAATAGAGTGGGAGAGGTGGTGTCAAAATAGTTCTTTTATAATGCATGTTTGTAATCAACCTATCCACTAAGGTGGAATTAAAACTGGACGGGTTAACTGCAAACATGCATTGATTGTGGACTATGTCAAAGTGTCGGCTAGGTGGAGATTGGCAGCAGAGTGAAAATGTGTTAATTTGCGTATGAATGCAGAAGCAGCACCAGTGCAGACATGAAACTGAGTGGGTCCCTGTAGAACTGGAACAGGAACCAGTATTCACTGACAAGTATTGCTGACACCCATGCACGTTCCCACTGCTACACTGTTGACCTGGAGCAAGCAAGTGAAGTCAATGCAAGGACAAGTTCAACCACACGCGAGAACCTTCCAATGAAGGACTAAAGTTTGATTACCAATCTGCTAAGAAAATGAGCAAACTTTGGCAATAGACTCTCTTCCCATTGATTAATACGGCAAGTGAAATTACATATGAATTTATACCAAGGTCAGATTAATTTCCAGTGTGATGCCCCTAAAAAATTGATAACATTAAGAGGTTTGCCGGAAGACTCCTATTTTACTTGATTGCTGTATCTGTGGATCAATATGAGCATCAACCACCAAGGAAGAAAATGAAGATTGTAATTTGAATGCACTCTCATGAAGCAACAAAGCACTTTCTGTTGCAGTACTTGGTCAGACATTCCTCAGAAACCGTTATGGATCATGAACCATTTTTGAATGGGCCTGAAAATACACGGCCATATGATTATCATTCACTAAATAAATTTCAAACCTAAACTGTAGCCCAATTATTTTCAAACAGACCCCACCCCAGATCCTACATTTACAATGCCCTCCCTAGTTTCTAAATGATTCTTAAGTGGTGACATTTTCACCCATTAGGTCTCACCATAATTACTATGCTGATGCCAAAAACAAGGGAAGGCACAAACATCAGCCTATTATTAACAATAATGTTTATATGCATGCTTCCGTAACATCGTTGTTTGAGATGGCTTATCAAAAAGACAGAAAACTTTCAAGAGTGGGGAAAAAGGCATACTTGTACAGTAGATCCAGTACATGGCCATCTAGGACCCACAATTCCACTTCCCTATGAAAGGTTGCCCATTAGCTTTCCACAAGACTTGAAGAGATTTTATCAGTTTTTTTGCCCAATGAATACTGCATCGTTTTCACTGAAGTATCATAATGTTCCAAAATAATTGCAAATGGAATTTGATACAGAGTCTGTTGGTTGGGATCAACCATGGATGTTGTATTCTAGGTTTCTACATTCAGTCAATACAAAAGCCAGGGCAGTATGATATGGAGAGCAAGCTGTTACTCTATTGGCTTCCCCTCTCCAAGCAGCCTCACAGGAGCTGCCAGTCAGCATTGAACTCAATGTAGGACTGCCTGAGGAACTCCAGCTCTGGATATTTCCCTGGGGTTTACTCCTGAAGCCTCTCATGAGTGGGTATAACCGCAAGGCAGCGGAGATCAGAGTTCTCTTTCTCTTAGATGAGCTGCCAAGCACCATCTGGTTTTAAGGTGCCAGTAACCTGTGTTTGCCACTTCTTCAGTCAGTAGAAACATTTCTGCTGGGATTGATAGCTAAGCTACAGATGAAGGCTAGCAGCTGGACATGGTTGTCAAGGCTATTTGAGACATAACCATTTAATAGCTGGTGGGAGCTTATCCCCATCAACACCCCCCCCCCCCCCAGCTATGATAATCTTAAGGAACCAAGAGACATGAGGACATACTAGAGGAGATATTTAAAAGTTAAAAGATAATAAAGTAGATAAGGTTTAGGGGAGGATTTTTTGAGCTCAGGGCCTTGTCGGCTGAAAACAACTAAAAGTGAAGGAATGATTAATGTTAGGGAGACCAAAATAGAAAGCAGATATTCCAGAGGCTCTAAAATTGGAAGAGAAAATGGTATGGGACAGAGCAAAACCATGAATGTGTATGAGAAACAAAGTAAGACTATAATTTTAAAGAGTCAATGTACAGTATTTAGTACACTATGGGGTGATGGAGAATGATGCTTATTGCAGGTTAGACGTAGATCATATTTTAGGATAACATTTTTCTGGAATGGTGCAAGTCAGTATTTTAAGAATTGTCAAGACTAGAGATAATAATGCAAACATTTCTAGGACCTGTATTCAATACCAGTCTCCAGTGTTGTCTGTGTGGAGTTCATGCGTTCTCCCTACAACTGAATGCTTCCCATATCCCAAATGAGTTGGTATGTTAATTAGCCCATATGAATGATAGAACCTAGGAGGAGATGGTGATTATGGGAATGTAGATATATTGTGATTGCATGCTCATTTATTCACGCAGACTGTAGGCCGAAGGGTGTACAGCTGTACAGCTCCCTGAGGGGTTCATTAGCAAATAATCTTAGGCAGCAACACCTTAGAGGTATATATAAAAAATAAGAAGCCTGAATGAAAATGTAGGAATGCGGTCAGGGATTTACCTCATTGTGCAATTGTTTCAATCAATCGTATTTCACTAACCAGGTGACCCTATGTGCTTCTGTTACCTTCTGCTTCAATCTTTTCTGATCATCTCTGTTTGACCTTTTCCTCTTTCCATCTTTCTCTTGAGATGATACAAGACAGAGAAAAGGTGGAAAGATGCAGCAAATGAAATTTAACCCAAGGAACTAGAAACTTTTTTGCTAAAAATTTGCAAAGATAAACTAAGTGCTAATTTTAATTTTAAATTGTAAGCATAAGCAGACTTGGGAGTGTAAGTACACAAATCTTTAAGGTGAGCACCCGTTAATAACTTAAAAACTTGGCATTCAAATGCATAGTAGTTGGACGAAGTGTGTTTACACCTCGTAAAATACCTGAATATAAAAAACAGATAACTAATTCAGAGACAGAGCAACTTGTGAGAAGCTGACAAAGGGATGAAGAACATGGCTTCAAAGCAACCATCATTGCTCTTGACTTGCATGGCACCCTGTAACTCCCCAACCTATGTCACACCATCTCATCACCACTACTACTATAGATTTGGCTGTAGTTTCTGGATTGAGATTTCAGTGCTTCAGACTTAGTTTTTGTTTAAGTTTTGGGGATTGTGGGGGTGTTTAAAGTTTAGGGACAATGATGTGGGGAGTTAGAAGTCAGAATAAGGTTTAGGAACAGGGACTAGACGTCAGGCCTCCTTTTCGTGATAGTTGATGGACACCCAGGCCTGCACTATGCCTGTCCTAGGTCAGTGGATGTCCATGTGAGGAGAAGCGAAAAAATTTGGGATCCTGCCGTCAGCTCATCTGTGGGTCGGTGCTGAGAGTCGAGGCCCAAGTAAGGCACACAGAATGCTGGAGCAACACAGCAGATCAGGCAGTATCTATAGTGGGAGTTGGAAGGCTCTTCGCACGTGTAGGTGGGAGAGAGGCAAGGGGCTTGCTTGGTCCTGTTATTCTGTCGAGCACTGTGGGCATGCTCCCTGGCCTGCTGAGCTCCTCTGGCATTTTGTGTGTGTTGCTCAGATTTCCAGCATCTGCAGAATTTCCCTTGTACGCTATTTTGGAGCTGGAGAGTGTGGCAGCATCCCCAGGCTGCTCCCTGCACATCCCTAGGTGTGTTGGTTGTTAACACAAACAACGCATTTCACTCCATGTTTCAATGTACATGCGATTTGATTCTGAATGTTGAAACGCAGTCTCTACCAGCTTGGGTTTCAGCACTCTGCCCACCAATCATAATCAACACACCAAACCAGATGGAATCGGCCAAAAGGCATTGTTCTGTGACTAACATCATCCAATAATTTGACTGCTTTGGTCCATTGATAAATGATTTTTGCTGACCAGCCGTCATCCATTGAATTTCCCTTCTGATAAGAACCAGGCTCCAATCTTCCCACCTGATTTTTAAAAACTTGATCTAAGACCTCCACCATCCTCTTCAATGGGCTTCTGAACCTAGCCTCCATTGACCTTTGTGTGAGACTATTAATAAAGACATGTTGGTATGTTGTTAATTTATAAAAACTTAATTCAACATGGCTGAGATTTTAATGGTGTTGGATTGTCAATTAAGCACTTTGACTTGCTTGTAATTCACTTTATATTACATAGTAAAACTCCAATGAATCCAGCAGGTTTAAAAGACAACAAGTAAACAAGCAGGTAGATGTCAGGGAATGGCGGCCAAGTCAAGTCAGGTCGTTTATTGTCATTTTGACCATAAACTGCTGGTACAGTACACAGTAAAAACAAAACAATGTTCCTCCAGGACCCTGGTGCTACATGAAACAACACAAAACTACACTAGACTATGTGAGACAGCACAAGGCTACACTGGACTACATAAAACAACATAAAAACTGCACTAGACTACAAATCTACACGGGACTACATAAGGTGCACAAAACAGTGCAGGGCAGTACAATAATTAATGAACAAGACAATAAGCACAGTAGAGGACAAATTACAATAATAAATGATGTAGATACCAGTCTAGACTCTTGAGTATTGAGGAGTCTGATGGCTTGGGGGAAGAAACTGTTGCACAGTCTGGTCGTGAGAGCCTGAATGCTTCCTTCAGTGCCTTTTCCCAGATAGCAGTGGGGAGAAGAGTTTGTATGAGGGGTGCGTGGGGTCCTTCACAATACCGTTAGCTTTGCAGGTGCAGTGTGTGGTGTAAATGTCTATAATAGCGGGAAGAGAGACCCAGATGATCTTCTCAGCTGACCTCACTATCTGCTGCAGGTTCAACAAAAGCAGTGAGTTTAAAAGCGGCATTGGAACTGGGCCCCGGAGAGTGGAAACTGTGAACAGTTTGGTGAGCCAGATGCACAACTATGAGGTCTTCCAAAAAGGTCAGATAGTGGTGCATCAGGATTTAAACGTCATTGCTGTTAAAAACATACTGGTGCTGAAGGTGCAATGCAAGTTCAAGCTGCACAAGAAGTAAATAAAGTTGAAAAATTTACAAGGATGCTGTCAGGTCTGGAGGACCTGAGTTAAGTGAAAAGGTTGAATAGGTTACGACTTTATTCCTTGGAATGTAGAATACTGGAAAGAAGATTTGATATAGGTATATAAAATTATGAGCGGTGTAGTTACAGTAAATGCAAGCGGGCTTTTCCCACTGAGGTCAACGATAAAGGGTGATGGTTTAAGGGGTCGTTTGAGTGTGGAACAAGCTGCCAGCACAAGAAGTACACGCCAGCTGGATTTCAACATTTAAAAGAAGGCTGGTACTTGGATGATAGGAGTATGGAGGGTTAAGGTCCCGGTGCAGGTCGATTAAATGGTCCGAAAGACCTGTCTCTGTGACTTTATGCTATTGAGGATAACGGGCAATCAAATGGACAACAAAAAGGCAAATACACTTAGCCTGATGATCTTTGCCCGGACCGTCAAATGCACAACGTCCCCACCTCCGCAGTTGGTGACTCCGGCAACTGCGCCCTGCCCGCGCCCGCGCCCGCACCCGCACTTCTCCCGGAAGGTCACGAGGCGGTGGATGTGCAGACTCGCACGCGACCAATGGAAGTCGCCGTCTGCATAGCGATTGGACGGACGCGGAATCACAACTCTCCTGGTTGGTCCAGACGTGCAGCTGCAGATTGGCCGACTGCGAACTGCTCCGATGTCTATTGGTCGGTTGATGCAAACAAAATGATGATAGCTACTCGTTCGCTTTTTTGAGATTAGACAGTTTGATGGCTTTAGGGAATCGTGGAGCATCTGGTTTCCCAGTTTCAAACAGGCATTGTCTGACTATAATGTAAAGTATCGATAACTGGCTATGATTGGCTGGAAGCCGTGGAGTAGTTGTGTTGATTGGTTAGATCATGGCAGACGTAGAGCTAAGAGAATTGCGCTGTTGGTTAGTTTCCATTAGGAGTCGCTGTGCTCATTGGCTAACGGAGCTGATTGGTGAATTTTCTAATCTATGGTGTTGATTGGCTGGTGATCGGAACGTTTGTATTGATTGGTTGATTGTGTGGTCTTGTTTGGGGAAAGGGATGGTCGAAATGTCAAAGGGGGTTTAGCAAAAAAGACACGAAAAAACCACGGTGGTCCGGACACTCTGTATCCCAGACGTAAGTTTGTTTGGCTCGCACATCAAGGAACTTTCTGCTTTTACTTTAAACCTCGATGATTTCCATTTTACCCAAAAATAATAATTTCCGGTTGTCGTAACTTGAGGCATCGCAACTTGCTTAGCAATGGCATGACTGACAGGAGAATTAACCAATCGCCGTGCTCCGATATCAGTGTGTTTTGGTCAGGGTGTCGGTGGGCCCCAACCAGGGCCGACGCTGCGGAAGGAAGGGGTGGGAGGACAGCGGTGTGGAGGTTTGTTTGACGCCAAGTGCCATCGGGGACGGCAGGAAAAAACAGCCGTGGGCCGCTTGCTGCTGCTCGGTGGAGCGGGGCCCGCGGGAGAGGCCTGGAACTCGGCTGCGATCGGGATCACGGCCCCGTGCTCGAGCCGTCGCGGCGGGAGGTGACAGCTTCTAACAATAGGAGGAGGGCCGCGTACGGGCCTGCTCCTCGCCCCTCCCCCCTCAGCGGGCCCATCCGCTCCGTCCACCCCACCCCCAGTGCCGCGGCCACAAAGCGGGTTAAAGAGCAGCGCCCCAGGCGCCGGAGTCGCGGTACGTTCGCCCACCTCGGGCCCGAGGGGAGTGGGCGTGCGGTGCCGGGCCGAAAGTGAAAATGAAAGGCGTGATCTGGAGGACGCCCGCAACAAACAAAAGGACAGGCCGAGCCCCCATCTCCCTGTCTGTGTTCATTGTCACCCGCTGCTGAGGGGTGGTGGTGGGGGTGTGAGGTGAGGTTGATCACCCGCCGGGCGACGAGTGTGGGGTC
The DNA here is from genome assembly GCF_048418815.1 of Hemitrygon akajei. Classification (NCBI taxonomy): domain Eukaryota; kingdom Metazoa; phylum Chordata; class Chondrichthyes; order Myliobatiformes; family Dasyatidae; genus Hemitrygon; species Hemitrygon akajei. The sequence continues at coordinate 30,840,286 of NC_133135.1, forward strand.
CGCTCTCGCTCTTTGTTGACACGGGATGTACCCGGTCACGGATTCGGAACTAGTCTCTGGCGCTCTAAGGCCGCCAATGTTGCTGCAGAGAGCTTTTATTATGATTATTATCGCGCTGGTCTCTGCACAGGTCAATTCAAGCTTTGACAATATCGCCTGACCGTCCTGTTGCCGGCATAATAAATGCACTTGTGTCCCAGTCTCTGACGTCTATTCATTCACTATTATTGTTAAATTAACTTCTGCAATTGTGTGTTGACTCTTATTAATGGCTGCCACCTGGAGCGAGCTATAATTCAACCGCTAGTATTTAATTAATTTTGCAGTGCTGCTGAAAATATTGAGCATCATACTTAACGTTTGGCTATCCATTTAGATATCGGAATTAAGAAAAATTGTATGTTTTGGAGGTGCAGCATCTTAAGTGCTATTCTCCTCTCTGGAAACGCTAAGTGGCAGTGGTGGAATGGTAGCAGTAGCTTGAACCTGCTTCAGCATCATCTGTTATTGGTCATTGAGAATATTATGTACATTGCTTGCAAAATATCAATTTCCTGAATTTTTGTTTGTAGATCATTGAAGTTGGCAAACATGGCATCAGAATCAGGAATGCACAATCCTAATTCTCGGATAATGACTTTTTATCCCACAATGGAAGAATTCCAAAACTTCAGCCGTTATATTGCGTATATAGAAACGCAAGGTGCTCATCGCGCTGGACTTGCAAAGGTAACCCGAGAAATATGCATAATTATGGTTGTTTTACTTTTTAAGGGAATAGTATTCTACATTCCCAAGCTTGGAATAGATTGTATTGGAGTAGTGCTTGTGGCACTCGGTACAGATTGTTTCTTGCATAAGGCAATCAGCTGATCTGAAATTTCTTTGCATACAATTTGTTTCTTGCAGGCAACGTTCTCCAATTTGCTGATAAATTTTAAAAATACAATGGCATGCAGAAGTTTGGGCACCCTGGTCATAATTTCTGTTACTGTGAATAGTTAAATGAGTAGATGATTAACTGATCTCCAAAAGTCATAAAGTTAAAGATGAAACATTTTTTTCAACATTTAAACCAAGATTCGTGTATTATTTTTGCTTTGTACAATTTCAGAGTGAGAAAAAGGAAAGGAGCACCATGCAAAAGTTTGGGCACCCCAAGAGATTTGAGCTCTCAGATAACTTTTACCGAAGTCTCAGACCTTAATTAGCTTGTTCACAGTCATCATTTGGAAAGGCCAGGTGATGCAAATTTCAAAGCTTTATAAATACCCTGCTTCCTCAAACCTTGTCCCAACAATCAGCAGCCATGGGCTCCTCTAATCAGCTGCTTAGCACTCTGAAATTTAAAATAAATGATGCCCACAAAGCAGGAGAAGGCTATAAGAAGATAGAAAAGCATTTTCAGGTAGCCGTTTCCTCAGTTCTTAATGTAATTAAGAAATGGCAGTTAACAGGAAGGGTGGAGGTCAAGTTGAGGTCTGGAAGACCAAGAAAACTTTCTGAGAGAACTGCTCGTAGGATTGCTAGAAAGGCAAATCAAAACCCCCGTTTGACTGCAAAAGACCTTCAGGAAGATGTAGCAGACTCTGGAGTGATGGTGCACTGTTCTACTGTGCAGCGACACCTGCACAAGTATGACCTTCGTGGAAGAGTCATCAGAAGAAAACCTTTCCTGCCTCCTCGCCACAAAATTCTCCGTCAGAAGTTTGCAAAGGAACATCTAAACAAGCCTGATGCATTTTGGAAACAAGTCCTGTGGACTGATGAAGTTAAAATAGAACATTTTGGCCGCAATGAGCAAAGGTATGTGTGGAGGAAAAAGGGTGCAGAATTTCATGAAAAGAATACCTCTCCAACTGTTAAGCATGGGGGTGGATCGGTCTTGTGTTGCAGCCAGTGGCACGGGGAACATTTCACTGGTTGAGGGAAGATTAAATTTATTTAAATACCAGCAAATTCTGGAAGCAAACCGTCTGTTTTTAAAAAAAAAAAAGCGCTGAAGCTGAAAAGAGGATGGCTTCTACAACAGGATAATGATCCTAAACATACCTCAAAATCCATAATGGACTACCTCAAGAGGCGCAAGCTGAAGGTTTTGCCATGGCCCTCACAGTCCCCGACCTAAACATCATCGAGAATCTGTAGATAGACCTCAAAAGAGCAGTGCATGCAAGACGGCCCAAGAATCTCTCAGAACTAGAAGCCTTTTGCAAGGAAGAATGGGCAGAAATCTCCCAAACTAGAATTGAAAGACTCTTAGCTGGTTACAGAAAGCATTTACAAGCTGTGATACTTGCCAAACGGGGTGTTACTAAGTACTGACCAAGCAGAATGCCCAAACTTCTGCTTCGGGCCCTTTCTTTGTTATTTTGAAACTGTAAAAGATGGAAATCAAAAAGTAATCTTGCTTAAAATATTAAAGAAGCATGTCATCTTTAACTTCATGCCTTTTGGAAATCAGGTCATCTTTTACTTGCTTAGCTATTCACAATAACAAATTTTGACCAGGGGTGCCCAAACTTTTGCATACTCTTCTCGAGCTTCCAACCGGTATCATAAATAAACTCTTCTCGAGCTTCCAGCCGGGTATACAGCTATCAGTTTTAACCAACGTTTCAATGACAAACTTTGCCATCTTCATCAGGGATGATACCTAGGCATATCTAGTCTAATGGTATATATGCCCACTCCCCCCCATATCCCATCGGTACATATCACTGGACTAGACATGCCTAGGCAACATCCCTGATGAAGGTACAACCATATAACAATTACAGCGTGGAAACAGGCCAACTCGGCCCTTCTAGTCCATGCGGAATGCTTACTCTCACCTAGTCCCACCAACCTGCACTCAGTCCATAACCCTCCATTCCTTTCCTGTCCATATACCTATCCAATTTTACTTTAAATGACAATATCGAACCTGCCTCTACCACTTCTACTGGAAGCTCGTTCCACACAGCTACCACTCTGAGTAAAGAAATTCCCCCTCGTGTTACCCTTAAACTTTTGCCCCCTAACTCTCAACTCATGTCCTCTTGTTTGAATCTCCCTTACTCTCAATGGAAAAAGCCTATCCACCTCAACTCTATCTATCCCACTCATAATTTTAAATACCTCTATGAAGTCCCCCCTCAACCTTCTACACTCCAAAGAATAAAGACCTAACTTGTTCAATCTTTCCCTGTAACTTAGGTGCTGAAATCCAGGTAACATTCTAGTAAACCTTCTCTGTACTCTCTCTATTTTGTTCACATCTTTCCTATAATTCAGTGACCAGAACTGTACACAATACTCCAAATTTGGCCTTACAAATGCCTTGTACAATTTTAACATTACATCCCAACTTCTATACTGAATGCTCTGATTTATAAAGGCCAGCATACCAAAAGCTTTCTTCACCACCCTATCCACATAAGATTCCACCTTCAGGGAACTATGCAATATTATTTCTAGATCACTCTGTTGTACTTCATTCTTCAGTGCCCTACCATTTACCATGTATGTGCTAATTTGATTATTCCTACCAAAATATAGCACCAAATATACCAAGATGGTAGACTTTGTCATCAAAATGTCGGTTAAAATTGATGCTTGTACCTGGCTGGAAGCCTGAGAAAAGTCTTCTTTATATATGACGAGAAAGTACAAGATCCTTTTTCAATTTAAAATAACAAATCTGCAAATATAATATTGTAGACAGAACCAGGTCTAAATGAAAATGTTGGTGCCTTAAATCTATCTTGTTTTCAAAGCATCATCTTTTTTTTTCACATTTCAACAAATTTTTATTTCTGGAGCACCTAAGTGCGCCTTGAGTAGCAACAGAACTCTCAGTGGATAGGGTTAAATATTCCTGTTTCAGTCTGATACAGCTAAAAAGCACAACTGCTTCCAAGGTCAGTACAGTCAACAAAGATGTCTTGATGCATTTAAATGAACTTTCACTGCTTAAAACCAACGGAAACAACACCAATTGTGTTTGGAAGAGCCCACAGAGGAAGCGTGGTTATAGATCAGGATTACAAGTGCGTTTAAGGAAACGGAGTTTTAAGCTCCCTATACTGATTATCTTGCTGGTGAACGTGCAGCAAGATAATCTGGTGAATAAAATCAATGATCTCAGAGCCAGGGTGCTGAATCAGAGAGATATTAAGACCACATGTGTCCTTTGTTTCACGGAATTCTGGTTAACCCCTTCCATACCAGTTGCAGCGATCCAGATCGATGGGTTACTATACACCGTCAGGATAGATCTCTTGAGTCTCAAAAGCAGAGGTGCCAGAGTATGCCTCATGATCCACTCTTTTTGGTGCACAAATATATTACTGCTGTCCTAATTCTGCTCACCTGAACTGGAACATCTAGCAGTAAAGTGTCATCCTTGCAATACCAGAGGAAACAACACACTGGACCATTGCTAAACCACCATCAAGAATGCCTACCGTGCTATTCCACACCCTCACTTTGGAAAGTCTGATCACCTAGCTGTACTTCTACTCCCTGAGTATAGGCAGAGACTGAAGACTGCAGCACCAGCAGTTAGGACCCAGAAGGTATAGACAAGGGAAGTACAGGAGTGCCCATGGGACTGCTTTGAATCGGTGGACTGGACTGTATTCAGGGATTCGTCTTCGAACCTGAATGTGTATGCTGCAGTTGCTACCAACTTCATTAAAACCTGTGTGGATGAGTGTGTGCCTACAAAGACTTACTGTACTTTCAAATCAAAAGCTGTGAATGAACCATGAGGTACATCTTCTGGTGAAGGCTAGATCTGTGGCATTCAAATCTGGCGACCCAGGCCTGTACCAAAAAACCAGGTATGATTTGCAGAGGCAACATCGATGCACGGCAACTCTGGCAGGGTCTGCAAGACATTACTTCCTACAAAGCGAAATCCGATAGCATGAATGGCAGTGATGCTTCACTACCAGATGAACTCAACACATTCTATGCACGCTTTGAAAGGGAGAACACATCTACAGCTGTGAAGATCCCTGCTGCACCTGACAACCCTGTGGTCTCCATCTCAGAGGCCGATGATAAGCTCTCTTTATAGAGAGTGAACCCTCACAAGGCTGAATGTCCCAATGGAGTACCTGGTAAGGCTCTGAAAACCTGTGCCAACCAACTAGCGAGAGTATTCAAGGACATTTTCAACCTCTCATTGCTACGGGTGGAAGTTCCCACTTGCTTCAAAAAGGCAACGGTTATACCAGTGCCTAAGAAGAATAATGCGGGCTGCCTTAATGACTATTGCCCAGTAGCACTCACATCGAAGTGATGAAGTGCTTTGAGAGGTTGGTTATGACTAGACTGAACTCCTGTCTCAGCAAGTTTCTGGACCTATTGCAATTTCCCTATTGCCACATAGATCAGTGGCAGACCCAATCTCAATGGCTCTCCACACAGCTTTAGACCACCTGGACAACACAAACACCTATGTCCGGATGCTGTTCATCGACTGTAGCTCAGCATTTAATAGTATCATTCCTGCAATCCTGATTGAGAAGTTGCAAAACCTGGGCCTCTGTACCTCCCTCTACAATTGGATCCTCGACTTCCTAACCAGAAGACCACAATCTGTGTGGATTGGTGTTAATATATCCTCCTCGCAGACGAGCAACACTGGCACACCTCAGGGGTTTGTGCTTAGCCCATTGCTGTATTCTCTATATACGCGTCTGTGTGGCTAGGCATAGCTCAAATACCATCTATAAATTTGCTGACGATACAGCCATTGTTGGTAGAATCTTAGGTGGTGATGAGGGTGTACAGGAGTGAGATATGCCAACTAGTGGAATGGTGCCACAGCAACAACCTGGCACTCAACATCAGTAAGACGGAAGAGCTGATTGTGGACTTCAGGAAGGGTAAGACAAAGGAACACATACCAATCCTCACAGAGGGATCAGAAGTGGAGAGAGTGAGCAGTTTCAAGTTCCTGGGTGTCAAGATCTCTGAGGATCTAACCTGGTCCCAACATATCAATGTAGTTATAAAGAAGGCTAGATAGTGGCTATACTTTATTAGGAGTTTGAAGAGATTTGGCATGTCAACAAGTACACTCAAAAACTTCTATTGTACCATGGAGAGCATTCTGACATGCTGCGTCACTGTCTGGTATGGAAGGGCTATTGCACAGGACCAAAAAAATGCTGCAGAAGGTTGTAAATCTAGTCGGCTACATCTTGGGTACTAGCCTACAAAGTACCCATGACACCTTCATGGAACGGTGTCTCAGAAAGGCAGCATCCATTATTAAGGACCTCTAGCACCCAGGGCATGCCCTTTTCTCACTGTTACCATCAGGTAGGAGGTACAGAAGCTAGAAGGCACACATTCAGTGATTCAGGAACAGTTTCTTCCCTTCCACCATCCAATTCCTAAAGGGTCATTGAATCTTTGGACACTATCTCACTCTTTTTTTTTTACATATGCAGTATCTCTGTTTTGCATGTTTTTTTAACCTATTCAATATATATAATTGATTTGTTTATTTTTTGTTTTTTCTCTGCTAGATTATGTATTGCATTATGCTGCTGCTAAGTTAATGTATTTCATGTCACATGCTGGTGATAATAAATCTGATTATGATTTTTTTCCATTAGAGTATACCGATTTTAAAAAAATGTTACTTAGCAATCAAAATATCCATTTCATTGTAGAAATATGCTAGTATTCTCTTTAAGGTTACTCTTGTATCACGTGGTTCAATGAATAGAGTAATATTTCAGGGGAAATACAGACTGCAGTAGTTCATATGGAATATTGCTCGGATATTCACTAAAATTGCTCAGATCTATCTTGGCTTTGGGGATTTCAGTGAGATTACTGTATATTCTGGGTTCATTCAGCAAGTAATATTGAGTTTGGACAAAAGTTTCAAAGTGCAACTTGGGCATAAAAACAATTTTCCATTGAAAGGGGATATTCACTAATAATATGCAAGGTTCTTCTGACCTCACCACCTTGGGTTATAAATGCTCAAATTTTTCCATGCTCAGAAACGCTGGTAGATTGAAGTACAGATTGTCAAAAGCACATCTTAATCTTTGCTGTCCTTCAGAACACTTGCATTGCTTATAGTTTTTTTTTCTTTTCCTCTTTCAAGCCTACACCACATACACATGATGTAATAGCATTTGAGACATGACAGGAGATCTGAGATTATCGGAGTTGGAGATCTATGATAGGTGTTGGATCAAAGGAGACCGATGAGATTTAATTAAGCTATACAAGATTAATTATTAGACAGGTTAAGTGGACAGCTGACCTCTCTTTAATTAGAGATTTCAATAATGGTAGAGGCAGGCTGGTGCATAGATGCAAGGTAACTAAACAGAAGTTGAGAAAATAAAGTCTCTGTGCTGGGGGTCCGGCACACACTGTCTGAACGGGTAGAGGCAGAAGTTCTCTTTGCACTTCTCGAGTGTCTGGATAAGCACTTGATCCATAACCTGCAGGGTTATTAATGGAAAACTCACAAGAAGGATTAACGCAAAATGTATTTGTGGCTTGCATGGACACAATACAGATTTGCTGTTTTGTACTTTTCTATGATTCATAAAAGAGGCAAAACAAAACTGCTAAATCTTGAAATTTGTCAAGCTTTTGATCTGGCAAGCCATCCAGTGAGCAACACAAAAACAGTAGTATTGCAGATGAGCAGTCTTGACCATAACGTCAACTATCTATTTCTCTCCATAGATGCTACATGACCCACTGAGTTCTCCAGCATTTTGTTTGTTGCTTAAGATTTCAACACGTACAGTCTCTTATGCAAACTGTACAGTGAAATGGGTGCTATAATGCAATAACTGTTTATAAGCAAAACTATGGGGTTTTAGCTAATCTGCCTAAAACTTCTCATTCACTGATGTTCTTGGTCACTAAAAATGTGGTCAAAATAATAACACAGCTAATTTTTTAAAAAGTCACATTTCCTATCATGACATAAATGTTTTGTTGTGAGCTTTAGGTCATTGCTGTGAGTTTTGAGTACCATAAGTTTTCCTCTTTCTCTTCAGCAGATGCTGATATCTGCTGATTGATGACAGCTGAGAGATTAATTGGCTCAATCACTTCAATATTGTGTCTTAAGGAAATTAATCAGAGGTTGCGTATTTTGCGTGGGATCTTTGGCACATCATGCTCTAGGCATTTTATTGTCAGAAAGGTAAAAGTCACTGAAATGCACTCCTGCATGGCTCCATCTACAGTACTCGAGAAGAATGTCTCAAGACAAAGCAGCTTGTTTGATTGTTGTCTTGTCCACTACCTTAAAGATTCACTGCCAGTGCTACAGCAAGAGTATGGCATACCTCATGTAACTGATGCTTTGTAGATCTCTCCTCATTAAGCTGAGATCTGTACCACCTCAAAGAATGGGATAGCAGTGGATGTGAAAGCCAGGAATTGCAAGTGTCCTTCAAGATCACAATCCATTCTGACTTGGAAATTTATTATCACCTCTTTGTCTTTTGGACAAAATCCTGAAACTGTAACACAACAGCACTACAGTACCCTCAGAATCTACAAATTGAGAAAATAGACTTACACCATCTTGAGCAATTGTGACAGTTAACAGCCTTATGAAATATTGTGATCTTATCTGGTCATTATCTAATTGGCCTTTTGGTGCACCAAAAAGAGGTTTGTTAGCTTTTTAATGAAGGGAATATTAACTTTTAAGTCATGAGTTTACACAAGGCACTTGGACCAAGCATTATTGGATTTTCATCACAAACTAATGCTAATGATTCTTCACTTCCTCTTCCACCTGCTCCTTGCTGCTTGGGAATGTTGAGCCTCCTGCAGTATCACTGGATTATCACTGACAAATGTATAGAGAGCTCTAGTTTCATTCAAATTAACCTGAACCGGTAACTTACTACAATTGCAACTTAGAGCTTCTTTTCTAGGCTGTTGTTTCCTTAATGGGTGTTACAGAGACCCAGATGAAAAATGTGGTGAGTTCAGTAAACGTTATTTTTTTTTTTTTTAAAAAGGTAATAGTGTTCTATTGTGATATAGTTAGCCGTGATAGTTCTTAACCTTCATTGTTTGCATGACAAGTCTCAGAGGCTGTTGGCTAATGAAAACTGATATTCAAATCTCACAGACAACAATTAAACATGTCAGCTTTGAAGCGAGTTAGAAGCAATTTGTGATATTAAATTTTTGAAGGATCCAAATGATTGCATTTTATTCCTTGTAGCATTGTGAAGAGTGGATTTTGGGAGGTTAGTGAATTGATATTGATAAAATAATATAGCTGTACCTTATTGAGACTTCTGGATACTTAAAAGTTAACTGTGCTTAGTTTATGGTATATTTTGACTTAAGGTTTTTATAGCAAACTGCCACCACCTATTAGATGCTCACAATGGTGTGTGCCTCAAATATCCTCTGACAGCCAGGTTCAGCTCCTTGCCTTCATGTGTGGCTTAGCTACTAAACCTGGCTGCCTTCCTAATGACAGAAGGCGGGTTACTGGTGCCTTAAGACAGTCACCTCGGGCAGATAGGGCTTATCAGCCATAGTTGGCAGTTCATCTAGGAGAAGGAAAATTCTGATCTTAAACCTCCACTGCCTTGAGGCAATACCCACACATAAGGAAGGCTTCAGGAGTAAATCCTGAGGGGGAAAAATCCGGAGCTGGAGTCCATAAGGCAATCCTACATTGAGTTCAATGCTGACTGGCAACTCCAGCAACGATGCTGGTACCAAATGGTATCAATCTATGCCATTCCTTTAAATTCATGAGATGCATGGAGAGGGGGAGCTTGCTACATGGTATCAGTTTGCTCACTATATCATACTGCCCTGGCTTGAGAGCTTGGAGACGATATTCATGATCAACTCTGACAGGCAGAAGTCTCAAAAAGAAGTGAGGACATTTACAAGATCTATTTTCATGTAAATGTGCTTTAATGAAATTGGGTTCAGAGCTCTGTATCGATTTCTGATGAACAAATTATAGCATGCAGCTGATCTTTAAACAGGATATGTCTGCATTTATTTGGATATAAATATATATAGTAATGACTTTAAACACTTGGGTAAAGTCAGCATCTTGTAGCTCATGACCCAGTTTACTGCACTAAACCAGGATGTACTTTAATATTTCAAACATCTTGAAGCTAGGAGCTGTGAATTTACTCTGCTGATTATTCATATTCCTAACAGGTTGTCCCACCAAAAGAATGGAAGCCTTGTAGAAGCTATGATGACATTGACGATCTGGTGATTCCATCACCTATTCAACAAGTGGTAACAGGCCAGTCAGGCCTCTTTACACAGTACAATATTCAGAAGAAGCCAATCACTGTGCGGGAATTCCGAAAAATAGCTAACAGTGACAAGTAAGAGAACCTCTCTGTATCATACTTTAGTACAATAGACTGATAAAATTGGAAATCGAAATTATGATCTAAAGCATTTGCAATGTTTTTGAAATTTTGCTCCATTTTCGTATTTGCTTCTCATCGTCCATTTTCTTTTTGTTCTTTGATATTTAACATGGATATCAGTTGCATAGAACTTGCAGCAAGGAGCATTAATCAAAAAGTTCTTCTGTTGCTTTCTTGCCTAAAATACCTATTACTTATTCAATTTCCCTTTTAATATGCATCTTTGCATTAACTTTTCATTGCAGTGAATTCCATGTTCTGCCAAATTCTGGGTAACATTTTGACTGAATTTTAAGAGCATCTTATTTATGGTCCTTGGTTTTCAGCTGCTTTGCAAGAAGCAGCATGTTCTTTATAAACTTGTGAAACTGGTTCATCATCTTAAAGGCCCCTATTCACTCCCTATCCTTATTAATGTAGCAGAAAGCTTTAGTGAATGCAACTTTCTGTCTGGTGGTACCATTTGAACCCAAGGGACAAATATCTATTCATGCCTGTAAGTATATCATGAGTATCTGGGTTTTTGAAAAGCTTAAATAATCAGAACCATGAGGTATAATTTGACAACTAAATCAAATTCGCTTTCCTAACACCAGAATAAGATTATCTTTGCATACAGGCTGTGGGCATTCAAAAGTAGAAAGATTTAAGTAGCACCTTTTCAAAAAAAACTTATTGAAATTCAAGGTATAATTATATTTGAAAACGTGGCTATGCTTAAAGACGTAGTAGTTGTATATAAAAATATTTTTGATCTCCCCCCATTCACAAAACTTCTTGAAGTTGCTACCATATACCTTATTGAAGCTGATGCAACATCAGTTGAATCAAGTGGAAAAAGTAAACTGCTGGAGGAACTCAGCAGCGCAAGCACCATCTGTGGAGGGAAAGGCTTGGGTTGATCTTGTATTCATTCTGCATCTATTCCTTCCCGCTGAATTCTTCCAACATTTACAGTCACTTACAGTGTACTAGAAAGTTTGTGAACCCTTTAGAATAGTGGTTGCCAACCAGTCGATTGCGATCGACTGGTCGATATTTGAGACTTTCCCAGTAGATCCCGAAAAGAAAAAAAACGAAAAAAAAACACAAATACTGTTGAGATTGTTTCAGGGTTGCGGGGTTTTAGTTCAGTTCTTTCTGCCCAGTGCGCATGCGCATAGCTCACCCACACTACACAGTGTACTTCAGTGGTCCCCAACCACCGGGCCGCGAGGTAACAATATGAGTCAGCTGCACCTTTCCTCATTCCCTGTCAGCCCACTGTTGAACTTGAACCCACGTGAGGCCATCAGTCGCCTAACCACAGTGAAACCCTCGCACCAGTGTTCGCCTCGCGCGGCCAGCGGGAAGTGCCGATGCTACTGGCCCGGAGCGTGGACAGATGGGTGCTTCCTCTAAACCTGTTTAGCACACCGAATGTTCGTGGAGAACCCGGTGCTAAAATAGTCGCAGACGACCTAATTCAGGCTCAAGGTTTCGTAACTATCAGAGCAGCTACCTCGCTGCGATCTGCTAAAACAAACTTTTGTTGGCTGATAGGTCCTCCAAGGGGGGCGGGCGCGGGCTTGTCACTCTCCTGGCTTGCTCTCTGGACTGCGACCGCCGTGGCCCTGGTATGGGGACCTCCAGCCCTGACCTTGTCCTCTCACCCCATCCACGACCAGCCGCACCTGGCCAGGGCGTCTGGCAGCGGGCGGGCAGAGGCTGGAGTTCGGGCTGGGAGGCTGTTTAATGAGGCAATGAAGCCCTCAAAACTGCTTCGGTACCCTGAGTCCAAGCACCCTGCACTTAAAGACGATCCCACTGAGTTTTTCAGCGGAAAAAACGTGAGCAAGTGGGACAGCAGCTAAGTGCTGAGAGCCATGAAAACTAAATTGCGGAATAAACTGGACGTAAAGAACCTGCTTCGAGTATCGCTGTATTCCGGTCGTGTTTAACACCCCACCACCCCCCCCCCCCCCCCATCGGCCAGTCCGCAAGAATATTGTCAATATTAAACTGGTCCGCAGTGCAAAAAATGGTGGGTACCCCTGGTGTTTATACATTATTTCTACTTCTGGGTTGTGGGGTTTTACTTCCGGTCTTTCTGCCCCAGTGCGCATGCGTGTAACTAATCAATTTGGAGTCGATCTTGCCTTTCACGAAGGCCGAGGTAGGGGATCTTGGGCTTAAAAAGATTGGTGACCACTACTTTAGAATTTTTTTCTGTATCTACATAAATGTGACCTAAACTGTGATCAGATTTTTACATAAGTCCCAAATCTAGATAAAGAGAACCCAATTCAATAAATAACACACAGACATACTTCATTTATTTATTGAGAAAAATGATCCAATATTGCATGCATTTGTTGGATAAAATATATGAACCGCTAGGATTATCAGTTCATTTAAAGGGGAAATTAGTCAGGTGTATCAATCAATAGGATGACAATCAGGTGTAAGTGTGGAAGTCCCTGCCCTGTTTGAAGAGCATAAATCTGGGTCTTTCAAAGTCTGATATTCTTCACCACTCAGGTTTTTGGAAGTGCACCATGCCTCTATCAAATGAGATTTTGGAGGACCTCAGGGGGAAAAAAAAGGTTGTAGATGCTCACCAGGCTGGAAAAGGATGCAAAACCATTCCTAAAGAGTAATCCACAATCAGACAGATGGTGTACAACTGGAGGCAATTCAACATTGTTGTTACTCTCCCTGGGAGTGGTTGACCAACAAAAATTACACCAAGAGCAAGGCATGTAGTACTCCAGGAGGTCACAAAGAACCCGAGGGTAACTTCTAAGAAGCTACAGGCTCTCTCACATTAGCTAATATCAGTGTTCATAAGTCTACTATCAGGCAAACACTGAACAACAATGGTGTGCATGGCAGGTTTGCAAGGAGAAAATCACTACTCTCCAAGAAGAACGTTGCTGCCTAAAGACTACATGGATAAGCCAGAAAGCTGTTGGAAGAATGTTCTGTGGACGGATGAGTCCAAGATAGAACTTTTCGGCTAAATGAGAAGCGTTTTGTTTGGTGAAAAGCAAGTACTGCATTCTAGACTATGAACCTCACCCCATCTGTGAAACGTGGTGGCAGTGTCATGGTTTGGGCCTGCTTTACTTCCTCAGGAACAGAATGGTTTGCCTTCATTGATAGAACTATGAATTCTGAACTCTACCAGCAAATTCTACAGGGAATTGTCAGGGTATCTGTCCGTGAACTGAAGCTCAAGAGAAAGTGGGTCATGCAGCGAGATAGTGACCCTAAACACACAAGTCATTCTGCCAAAGAATGGTTAAGCAGAAGAAATTTCACATTTTGGAATGGTCGCGTCAAAGACCTGACCTTAATCCTATAGAATTGTTGTGGAAGGACCTGAGGCAAGCAGTTCATGCAAGGAAGCCTACAAACATCCCAGAGTTGGATCAGTTTTGTAAGGAGGAATGGCCTAGAATTCCTCCAAGCCGATGTGCAGGACTGATCAACAGTTACCGGAAAGGTGGAAGGTGCTGTACAGATGCAGGTCATGCCAGTAACTGAAAGCAAAGGTTCACATACTTTTTCAACTAATATGTACAATATTAGGTCATTTTTCTCAATAAATATAAATGAAAACTATAATGTTTTTGCGTTACTTGTTTAATTGGGTTCTTTTTATCTAGCTTTATGACTTGAATGAAGATCTGATCACATTTCTGGTCATATTTATGCAGAAATATCAAAAGTTCTACAGGGTTCACAAATTTTCTAGCATCACTGTATATCATTAGTTAAATTAAATGCTGAGAATCAAGCCAGTGGATTTAACACAACAAGAATGAGTGAAGATCTCTTCACAGTGAGGATAGTTTGACCCATGATTTTGTTTTATTGTGGCATGCTCAAACTAATCTATGGAAAGAGAAGCAGTTGCTGTTTTTGGCCAAAGACCCTTTCTTTCCAGCATGAAGCATTAACCTGAAGATACTCCCTGGCCAACTGTTTCTAGCATTTTCTGTGTTAATTTCAGGCTTCAAATATTGTAATTTTGATTTTCAAATTAGCCTATTTTGAATCCTGGTTCAGTGGTCCTGAATTGCATCATTATGCAAGCCAGCACGAGGGAATCTGCAGATGCTGGAAATTCAAGCAACACACACAAAATGCTGGTGGAACGCAGCAGGCCAGGCAGCATCTATAGGGAGAAGTACAGTCAACAGTTCGGGTCGAGACCAGCAGAGAGAAGGGGGGGGGGGAGATAAATAAGGGATGGGGTAAGAAGGGGAGGAGGGGCATTAACGGAAGTTAGAGAAATCAATGTTCATGCCATCAAGTTGGAGGCTATCCAGACAGAATATAAGGTGGCGGTCCTCCAATCTGAGTGTGGCTTCATCTTAACAGTAGAGAAGGCCATGGATAGACATATCAGAATGGGAATGGAATGTGGAATTAAAATATGTGGCCACTGGGAGATTCTGCTTTATCTGTCTATCCATGTCCTCCTCTAGTATTAGATTCCTTGCTGATATTCTATGGTTGTATTGCTTCTGGCGTTTCTTAATATGGGAATGAAAGTTTAAAAAATGAGAGCAGAGAGAATTTGTTTAGACCTGCCAGCACAGCAAAGTTTTAAAAATATTCAGATGGTGCTGTACTGTTCTGCAGTGTAGCTGGTAAAGTATAGTTTGGCTCATTTTAAAACAGAATAGAATTTCTGGTTGGAATTGTACCCTTATTCGTTGTTTTATCTTTTTTTCAGATACTGCACCCCTCGATATACGGACTTTGATGATCTTGAGCGGAAGTATTGGAAAAATCTCACATTCAACCCACCAATTTACGGTGCAGATGTCAATGGTACACTATATGATGAGGTGAGGAATTTATAAATCACAGATTTTTGATTACATTGTATTTTCTGGGGTATGTTGTTTTGTTTTGTTTGGAGTGCCATTTTGTACTACGTACTCGGTATTATGATGTCTGTATACTTGAGCTAATAAGAACATCCAGATCCTGATGAGATGTATCCTTAGGCATTGAGCAAAACTGGGACTCCGACAATCAGTAGGTTAAGAATAATGGTTGGGGAGTGTTTTACTAATTAGAAGCTGTTGGCTTGTGATTTTAGTATACTTAATATTACAATTTATTTTTAGGAACCTTGATTAGAAAGTTTGAATTTGAATTTTTTTAAAAATAGACATTTGGTTGTTCAGGGACATGCCAATATACTGGTCAGATGGTCAGAAAAGTGACTAATGAATTAATTCTCAAGAACTGTAGGATAAAACCTTTCTTTTTGAATATTGAGCCAGATCAAATCAGATCTAGTTCCCATTTTGCATTTAACTGTTTCAATGATGCCTACAATTGTGGCTGTCTGAATTTTATGGACATGCAGCGTATACTATTGAACAAGACTTACTGCAGTCATGGACAAAACTATAGCTCTTCCCCCAAGCTGCCCTGATGGCTTTAAAACATAAGAAATAGGAGCAAGCCCATCAAGCCTGTTCCACCATTCAATAAAATCATGGCTGATCTGGCCATGGACTCATCTCCACCTACCTGCCTTTTTCCCATAACCCGTAATTCTCCCTTTATGCAAAAATCTATCCAACCTTGTCTTAAATATATTTACTGAGGTGGTCTCCACTGCTTCATTGCACGGAGAATTCTACAGATTCACCACTCTCTAGGAAAAGCAGTTCCTTCTCATCTCTGTCCTAAATCTTCTCCCCGAATCTTGAGGTATGTCCTCTAGTTCTACTCTCAACTATCACTGGAAATAACTTTCCTGCCTCTGTCTCATCTATCCCTTTCATAATTTTAAATGATCTCTTTTCATTCTTCTGAATTCCAGCAAGTACAGTCCCAGGTGACTTATTCTCTCCTCACATTCTAATACCCCTCATCTCTGGAATCAACCTGGTGAACCACCTCCAAAGCCAGTATATAGTTAAAATAAGGAGACCAGAACTGCACGCAGTACTGCAAGTGTAATCTCACCAGTACCCTGTACAGTTGCAACATAACCTTTCTGCTCTTAAATTCAGTTCCTCTAGCAATGAATGCCAACATTCTATTTGCTTTCTTGATAGCTTGTTGCACCTTCAAACCAACCTTTTGTGATTCATACACAAGCACTCCCAAGTCCCTCTGCACAGCAGCATGCTGCAAGTTTTTACCATTTAAATAATAATCTGCTCTTTCATTTTTGCTTCAGTAAGTGGATGACCTTGCCTTTCCCAAAATTGTACACCATCTCCCAGACTTTTGCCCACTCAGTTAATCTATATCTCTCTGCAAACTCTCCATATCTTCTGCACAATTTGCTTTTCCACTGAATTTAATATCATCAACAAACTTAGATACTCTACACTCGGTCCCTTCTTCCAGATTGTTAGTGTATATCCTGAACAGTTGTGCGCCTAAAACTGACCCGTGGCACACCGCTCACCACTGAGTGCCAACCAGAGTAACACCCATGTATCCCAGCTCTCTGCTTTGTATTAGTTAACCAATCCTCTATCCATGTTAATGCATCACCCCCAACTCTATGCATCCTTATGGATAAGTCTTTTATGTCCTTATCGAACGCCTTCTGGAAATCCAAGTAAATAATGTCCATCGGTTTCCTTCTATCTACTATGCTCGTTGTGTCCTCAAAGAGTTCAGGTAAGTTTGTTAAAAAGGACCTGCCTTTGCTGAATCCATGTTGCATCTGCCTGATGGTCCATTTCTTTCCAGATGTCTTGCTGTTCCTTTTTTAATGATAGCTTCAAGCATTTTCCAGACTACAGATGTTAAACTAACTGGTCTACTGTTATGCAAACACGAGGAAATCTGCAAATACTGGAAATTCAAGCAACGCACACAAAATGCTGGTGGAATGCAGTAGGCCAGGCAGCATCTACAGGAAGAAGTACAGTCAACGTTTCAGGCCAAGACCATCAGGACCAATGAAGCTGACGAAGGGTCTTGGCCTGAAACGTTGACTGTACTTCTTCCTATAGATGCTGCCTGGCCTTCTGCATTCTACCAGCATTTTGTGTGTGTTGGTCTATAGTTACTTGCCTTTTGCTTACTTTTTTTTTGAACAGTGGTGTGGCATTTGCTGTCTTCCAATCCACCGGGACCTTCTCAGAGTCCAGCGAATTTTGGTAAATAATCACCAAAGCCTCTGCTATAACTTATGCCATTTCTTTCAGTACCCTGGGATGCATTCCATCAGGACCAGAGGACTTGTCTATCTTCAGGCCCACAAGTTTGCAGCACTACCTCTTTAGTGATAGCTATTGTTTTGAGGTCCTTAACTCCTATCGCATCCATAATATCTCTCTTGGGCATGTTAGATGTGTCCTCCACTGTGAAGTCTGACTCAAAATAGTCGTTCAATGCCTCTGCATTTCCTCATTACCCAATATGAATTCCACCTTCTCCTCCTCCAAGGGACCTACATTCACTTTAGCCACCCTTTTCAACTTTATGTAATTATAAAAACTTTTACTATCCGTTTTTATATTTTGTGCTAGTTTATTTTCATAATCTGTCTTCCCCTTTCTTTATTGCACGCTTAATGGTTCTTTGCTGCTTTTTAAAAATTTCCCAATATTCCAGTTTCCCATTACTCTAGATGACTTTGTATGCACGAACTTTTAGTTTGCTACCTTTCATTTCCTTGGTTATCCAAATCTATCCAATTTTGTATTTTGTACTAATTTATTTTCATAATCTTTTGGTTATTGCTCACTTAGTGTTTTTTTTTGTAGCTTATTAAAGTTTTCCCAGTCTTCCAGTTTATCACTACTCTTGGCAACTTTGTATGCTTTCTGACTGACTATGCTGTTAGAATCCTTTTCCAATTTCACTAAATATCTTTGATGTTTATAAATGATAAAACTTAAAATTGATTCTTAAATCTGCATTTGACCTCGTGTGAATTAACTTTAATAGAAACAACACAACAAACCACTTGGATTAGTGGTCTGCCAACTCCATTGAAATTAATGGGTTTGTCATTGATTGATCGGTTGTGGTATAAGTGAGGGATAGGATTCAAAATATAAATGGTTTCATGATTCAGTATACTATGGAACTGCTCCTGAACTTAATGCTGAGATGTGTCTTTGTGACCTCCAGTGTGTTCTGTACTTAGCTCTGTGTTACTGACTGCAGGAGCATAATAATGTGCTCTTCATAGGCTATTCTTCAGCATTATTCAACCGTACCTTTAATTTGAAGGTTGATGCAAGTTGATGGTGCCAGTCCTACATCTCAACTGCTGAATGCTTTTTGTGACCTTTTAGAAAGGGATTGAGATTTTAGGAAGCACTTTATCCACATATTATGTGGGAATGGGTAAATTATCTTCATCCTGATACAGCTTTTGATCCCCTGCTTTCTTCAAGAAGACTGCTGGTATTTTGTAGCCATTTATAGGCATTTTCACACACACCTCCAGCATCTGATCACTACTCTTTAATTTCTCAATCCTTGCTGGGTGAGACCTGGTGTCTCGTATTTCTGAGGCTTCTTTGGCAGTAATATTTCTGGTGAGAGCAATTCTTTCTCACTGTAAAGGAAAAAAATGCCTTTCAAGTCAAGGGAAGAAGGATGTTGGTCTTTGTAAGATTTCATTTCAATCAGTAAAATAATATCCGTTAACTCTGAGTGGTGTTCCCTGTACCTCACTGTCCTGTGCTTTAGTTCTGTCTAATTGATATAGTTAACCATCTGCCGGAAAATGAACGGGCCACCTTATTGAGATCAGTGAATGCTGATTAAAGAATTACAAATATGACACAGACAAATGTAGGGTTCTCAGTACCAGTAACAGTGACGAGTTTGTAGTAACCCATCACTAAGAGATAACTATAAAGTTGCAATTATTTACTCGCTTTTGGGTGTTGTCTGGTATTTGTATTGCGAGCGTGTACTGGGGGGGCATTACACTGTATTTACACCGAAGTATTTCACTACTGGCAGGGCAACGGTGGTTCACCCTAGGCGAACGGGGGTCAACTGGGGGCATGGAGGCTACACAAATAATATAGTGGAGCTTTCTGAGGATTATATAAATCATTTTTAACATAGTTGCTGTGTACACTGCATCTAATTTTCCAGTGCATGTTGTTAAGATGAGGAATGGTATAGGGTGGTATAATCTTGTGTGGATTAGTCTAGAATCCCATATTCACTCAGGATTCCTGTGTTTAATATACATCTTTGTATTTGTTTGTAGTTGAAAGAGTTTTAACAGATACATTTTCCAAATTGACTTTGTTCAACAGTATTTTGTTTAAATGTGATTTCTTCTTTGTTTAGGATGTGAATGAATGGAATATTGGGCATTTAAACACCATCCTGGATGTAGTAGAAAAAGAAAGCGGCATCACCATTGAAGGTGTCAATACTCCTTACCTTTATTTTGGAATGTGGAAAACCACCTTTGCTTGGCACACAGAGGACATGGATCTCTACAGCATTAACTACCTGCACTTTGGTGAACCGAAGTCCTGGTAAAAAGCTCAGATTTAGCTTGCATTCATTATCTTTATTTCTAAGTATTGTGCTTAACAGGGATGGGTGTTATCAATGCTAGTGACAAATACTTAAACTCAGTGGCCA
Organism: Hemitrygon akajei; assembly: GCF_048418815.1. NCBI lineage: Eukaryota > Metazoa > Chordata > Chondrichthyes > Myliobatiformes > Dasyatidae > Hemitrygon > Hemitrygon akajei. Next base: position 30,860,307 of record NC_133135.1, read on the forward strand.
CTTAATTAGCTACAGGAGTGGAACGTGGTGTGATGGTCTGCTGCTGTAGCCCATCCACTTCAAGGTTTAACATGTACATCATGGATGTTCTTCTGCACACCACTGTTGTAACTTACAGTATTTGACTTACTGCCGCTTTCCTGTCGGCTTAAACCAGTCTGCCTATTCTCCTCTTGACCTCTTATTAACAAGGCATGGGCAAGCTCTTATTGCCCAGAGCTGCCATTCACTGGATTTACTTTTTGTTTTTTGCACCATTCTCAGAGAACTCTGAAGAGACTATTGTGTCTGCACGCTTTCATGCATTGAGTTGCTATCAGTGATTGGCTGATTAGATATTTGCATTAATGAGCATATGTACCAAATAAAGTGGCTGCTGAGTATATGTTGTACTGAATTTTCATTGAAAAATCTAGCTGTACAAATGATTAGCGAAGAAAAAACTATTCATTAACTTTTGAACTTAATTGGTTTTCTGGATGAAATGAGACAGCATGATCTGATGCAATCTGTGCTATAGACAGTTGTGTGGTCTATTGTTTCAAAGATGATCAGCAGAAGAAGTTCTATTCAATGATGGCATAGATATGGGAATCGACAACTTAAGGCTCCCATTAGTGGTAGACTTGTACTGTTGTGAGTGTGTTGGTGTCATTCAGGATAGTGAAGTTCACAGAAGGGACTTTAATATTTTTGGCATATTTAATAATTTCTTTAATTCTATTCTTGAAGGTATACTGTTCCTCCAGAACATGGAAAGCGACTGGAGCGCTTGGCTAAAGGTATAAATTTTGTCATTTTTTCTTAACTCCCTGAATGGAAAAATAACTCAATTACAATGAGTTGTGAAGAGTTTTTTTAAATTGTTGTAAGTTAGAAATATACAGGTTTTGTTAAATTTCTTTCCAAGCAACTGTCGTCTTCGCTGTAGCAGATAGCTGTAAGATAACTTCTTTATTTTTGTTACTTTGTCCCACTATGATTGTTAGCAGCTCTGTTGGATCAATTAGTGGTGGTGATTGCAACAACTGAGATCCAATGATGTAGATTGACTTGTTAAAACAACACTTATTTAATTATTGCTCTGGAGTGGATTTGTCTCTCATTTATCTCTATCTAAAATTTATCCCATCGACTGAATGCTTTTAATAACATTATGGAAAGGGATTCAGATTTTAGAAATGTAACTCAAATTCTGCATATAGAATAGGGGATGGTTAAAACTAAAAGGCAATTCTTGCACTCCAATGCTGTTCTCATCTGAATTCTTCTTGCAATCGCCTATTCCCTTCAAGACAACCACAGGTGTTTTGCACTTCAACCACTAAGCATTTTTGAACACGTTTTGGAATTCTGAACTTTCTGGTATTTCTGGTGGCAAAAGTGATGAGAGCACATAGTGGAATAGCAGTATGAGTTGGTATATTTTTTGAAATTCTTAAGCTGGTGTTTTGTGGTTACAGTACACAGCCTGCCTGTCAACTAATTAAGGTCTTAGGCCTAGAGCAGTCCTTTGTGTCTTGTTCCTTTTTAAAATGTAGGCTTTGGACATCTCATTTTCCTGATAGTAGACACTAGGCAATTCTCAAAAGGGGGAGGAAAAGCTGTTTAAAATACTAAATGTGCAATTTTTCAAGAAGAAGACCATTGCGAATTCATTCTTCAGTTTACTTTGTAGTGTTTTGGGAAGCAAAGCAACTCACTGATCAGTACAGGCTTTTTATTTCAGCTTCTAAATCTAATGTGTTACATTTTTTAATGGCAAAGATTCATATTTTGTCCCTTCCATTTCCAAGCTAGTAGAAAACATGGTTGACAAGTATATGTTAAATAATGTGAAAGGCATCACAATTTTAAATTTTGATGCTCTTGAGTCTTTTTATATTATGTCGTAGAACACTTGTATGCATAATTGCATGGAAGAAAATAATTGGCAATAGTTTAGTGTGCATGTTAAGTGCATCCTTGACACTTCCAAATTATTTGTATTCACCGTGAATTTCACTATTTTAACTATTATCACCACGAAGACAAGCTTTTCACAAAACTTGCACAAGATTATCGTCTTGAATAGAACGCCCAATAAAGGAAGCATGGCCAATATCATTCATGTCCCATGGATTATTATTATTTTTCAATGATGTTATGTCTTAACCGCGCAGTCTCTGTAGTGGCCTTCAAGTATAAAATGGCCAGAAAACAGTTGCATTTCAAAATAAAAATGAATACTGCTTTTCTCAAATGGAGTATTGCATATCCAAGGCAATGTCAAATAGCATGTTACATAACATAATCATACTTGCATTTTCAGTTTGCTTTGTCTGCTACTATAAACTATTGGCTAGAGGGTTGAAATTGCAAATAATGGGTTTAAATTCTTTTTTTGAATATGCTGCCTGTTTTATTGCTGTAATTCGAGTTTTAACCATCAGAGCACATTTACTGATGCATTTAAAATGTTAATTGGACCAATTTGCATCATCTTTGTTTAAATGCAATTATTCCCTGAAGTAACCAGAAGGTGAACATTAGCTGGAAATACCATGCTAAAAACAGTATTAATATCTCTCAACTAGGAACAATAGAATAACATTAGTGAAGACCAATGTCAGAAAATGCTTCTTGCATAATTTATCAGTTAATATTTTAATTGGAACAAGCCTTGGAAATACTGGAGAAATTATGTGATTAAGAAAAAAATGCTTTGCCTGATTGTTTTAAGATGGATTGTTGAAAATTTCCTCCTTTTTTTTAAACAGGCTTTTTCCCAGGAAGCGCTCAAAGCTGTGAAGCATTTCTGCGTCATAAGATGACTCTGATATCTCCTTCTATACTCAAGAAATATGGAATTCCCTTTGACAGGGCATGTACATGATACTGAATTTTTTAAAAAGTATATATAGACAATTCGGCCCTTCAAGCCAGCACCACTATATGATTTGAAATCTAAAGCAAAAAGACATTCTAAGGGGGGGGGGGGGGGGGGGGGGGAGACTCTCTGACTTGAAGCAAATGTTTTTGTGAATACAATCTGACCAGAGTGTATCCAGCATGTTGTTTTTGTTTTTCCATGCATGATGTTGGGTTATTGTAAACAATACCGTAGCAGAGAATAAGCAGTGTATCTGATTTTTTTTAAAGTTGATTTAGGAAATTAAAACTTTTGACTGGTGCTACAAATTCCTTACAAAAAAAACCCAACATATTTTTGTACTCAGAGCAAACTGAGTTTAGCCAACAGATTAGGGGAATGGGATATACTTGTTAGAATTCTATTTTCTTACATGTGATCAACTCGTTCCACAATAATTCCTCTTCACATGTTGATATTTTTTTTTAAACATTTTCAGGCTGAGAACCTTGTGCCAATTTCTGTATTAGTGGAATATCCTTAAATATTAAATATTAAAAATTAAATATCCTTAAATGTCATCTATTTAGGAACAAAAAAAAAGTGAAGAACTATTTGTTACCTTGTTTGTGTTTTCTTTATGTTTTAAGTACTTATTACTTTTATGATGCTGTCCTTTTGACTCATTACATTTCTTTTTGCCTGAAATGATTATATTTTTGGTTGTTTTATCAGAGCAGTGAAATGAATGTTGTCACTCATTTTCAAGTAGAATATAGCAGCATATTTCACATTTCTACGTACTTGCATTGTAAATACCATTTGGCAAACCCAAATTTATAGTGTTTTATTCTAGTGCAGACTTATGGTTAGGAATAAGCTCTGCACTATAAGCTTAATTCAACATGTCTGTTGATCTGTTCTTTTACTGGTATTGTTAATGGTGTTCACTGGATGCTACAGACGGTCAAACTTCAATTATCGCATTGCTTTTCAGTTGTCGTGATATTGGGTCTGTTAATGGTGTAGAGGGAAGGAAAAATGATTTGATAAACTACTCATTTTGCCACTTTGTTAGTTTGGTTGTGCAATTACTTTGCTTTTGATTTCATTTGTCTGGTAACTTGTTGGTGATATGGTAGAATGAATTCATTTCAGGAAAATGTATTAGTTTTAACCAGTCTTCATTAATTCATAGGTGACCCAGGAGGCAGGGGATTTCATGATCACGTTCCCCTATGGTTACCATGCAGGCTTTAATCATGGTTTTAACTGCGCTGAATCTACAAACTTTGCTTCGCTTCGATGGATAGATTATGGGAAGCATGCTGTCTTGGTACGTGCTGGTATTTTTCTGTTTCTTGAGGGCAGAATTAAAATAAAAGTATTTTTATTAAAGCTCTTGCTTGAGTTAGGAAGAGAAAACAAATGAAAATGTTGTTCTGCAGCTCCTAATATTAGGGTTGTAGCGGTGTGCTACACGCAGCACTGAAATAACGACACGGAGTCGGTAAACTGCAGTTAAAAAAGATTTTATTCGAACTTCACGGCCTCGCTTTAAAGCCTCCCTGATCCCGCCCTCCCTGGGCACGGATGCTGTAGGGGGGCACGTATTCACAGTCCCGCACAGGCTTTTCCCTTTGTTGGTGAAGCAGACTTGGTGCCCTTTTGGGACTGGCCTTTTATGCCGGCACGCTGGCTATTTGTGAGCCGATTCGAGTGCGCTAGGAAGTTGGTGGCCACATAACCCCCCCCCCCCCCAGAACCGGCGATACACCCCCCAATGTCCACAGTCTGGGCCGGACCCTGTTTGGGAGGTCGACCTCTGCGCTGCGGTGCTGGAAGCTCGACCGGTTGCGCCAGGTCCACATGGGCAGGTTTGAGTCGGTCCACCATGAAAACCTTCTCTCTCCCCCCAACGTCCAGCACGAACGTGGACCCGTTTTTCCTGATCACCGTAAACGGCCCCTCGTAGGGCCGACCAGTCTCTGCCTCGGCAGGTCGACCAGTAGGCTGTGAGACCACAAAAAATCTGCACCCAGAAGCGGTTGGGCTACGGCGGCCACTGTGAAGTCCCACGTGAACCGGCTGGAGCCAAACTGTAGCTGCACCGTACGGGTGCCATAGGTCCTTACTGTGCTGCCGTTCACGGCCCTCAGGGTGGGACCCGGTGCCCTGTTGCGGGTGTCGTAACTCGTCGGAGGTAAGACGCTGATCTCGGCACCGGTGTGTCGACCAAAAAACGGTGTCCCGACCACTTGTCCCACACATACAGGAGGCTATCCCGATGGTCAGCCGCCGTAGCCATCAGCGGCAGCTGGCCCTGGCGTTTCCCGGGAACTTGCAGGGTGGGCGACAGCGGCGGGCTTCTGCGCCTCACCGCTGGTGGTAGAAGTACCATTGTTCGTTGGTCTCCTCACCCCTGCCTCTGGGGTTAGCGGGCTCTGTGGCCGGGCCTGGTCAGGTTTGCTGCTGGGAGCGTGGCCTGGTCATCTGTGCGACGGACGCCCCACTGTCCTTCTTGGCGTTCCACAGCAAGTCCGCCCAGGCTGCCACCTTCCGGGGGTCGCTAAAATCCGCGTCGGACAGCAACAGGCGTATGTCCTCGGGCAGCTGCTCCAGGAATGCCTGCTCAAACATGAGGCAGGGTTTGTGTCCGCCGGCCAGAGACAACATCTCATTCATTAAAGCCGATGGACGTCTGTCTCCCAAACCATCCAGGTGCAGTAAACGGGCAGCCCGCTCGCGCCGTGAGAGTCTGAAAATCCTTATGAGCAGGGCTTTGAATTCCGTGTATTTGCCGTCCGCTGGGGGAGACTGTATGAACTCCTCAACCTGGGCAGCTGTGTCCTGGTCAAGGGAGCTCACCACGTAGTAGTAACGTGTGTCTTCTGAGGTTATCTGCCGAACGTGGAATTGGGCTTCTGCTTGCTGGAACTATAGGTGAGGTCGCAGTGTCCAGAAGCTTGGCAGTTTCAATGAAACTGCATGAACAGATGCGGCATCAGTCATCTTCGGCCCAAATATCGTTTGGGCCATCGGGGTCACCAATTGTAGCGGTGTGCTACACGCAGCGCTAAAATAACGACATGGAGTCGGTAAACTGCAGTTAAAAAAGATTTTTTTCGAACTTCGTGGCCTCGCTTTAAAGCCTCCCTGATCCCGCCCTCCCCGGGCGCGGATGCTGTAGGGGGCAGGTATTCACAGTCCTGCGCGGGCTTTTCCCTTTGTTGGTGAAGCAGACCTGGCGCCCTTTTGGGACTGGCCTTTATGCCGGCGCGCTGGCTATTTGTGAGCCAGTTCGAGTGCGTTAGGAAGTGGGTCGCCACAGGGTAACTATTAATCTGCAGTCTTCCACTATTTTTATTATCTTAAGAGCTAGAAAATAGTAACTGAACTGGAATAGAGTTTCATTAAACATCTGCTTTAGAAGGAATGTAAAGTGTAGTGCATTTGGGGGGGGGGGGAAGACTGTCTCACTGTTACTGCTCTTCAGTAATCCCACTTTGAAGTACAACAGTGAAGTTCACTTGCCAAATTTGTCTTGGTCTTGATTTTATTTTGGGGGAAAATACATATAACCATTTTGTGAAGTTCTTTGTAAAAGCTCAAGATGAGATCCAATAGTGTATCCAGCTTATTTAGGTGTAAGTATTATTTATGAAAGTGAGAGCTAGAAAGTAAAAAATCTGAATGTCTAGAATTGTTGGAAATCTGAAATGCAAAGAAATGCTGGAAAGAGCATCTTTACTAAGAGAAGGAGTTAACAAGAACATTAGAAATAGGAGCAGGACCATCTGGCCAATTGAGCTTGCACCACCATTCAATAATTTCAGGGCTTATCCACCCTTGGAATGCTTCAGGTCAGAGCCCCTTGTTCAAGCTCAATAAATATTTGGTGGAACAGTATCAATAAGCAGTATTAATGGAACAAAATGACTGAAGATTTTATTTTTAATTCGCTGTAATTCTGTGTCAAATATTAAATTTCTAAAAGTGAGCTTGTAATACAAAGTATTTCAACTCTAAATTTTACTTCAATTGAAAAATTATCTTGTGCTGGACAGCTTTTAAAAGGAAAGATTCTAATTATGAATGTTTTCTCCAGTGCTCATGCAGGAAGGATATGGTAAAGATTTCGATGGATGTTTTTGTGCGCAAGTTTCAGCCTGAAAGATACAAGTTGTGGAAAGTGGGTAAAGACACAACTTGTATTGACCACACACAAGCCACTCGAGAAGCAGTTGAATTTTATGAGGGATTAAAGAATGCAACCACAAAGACTTTGAATGACGAAGATGCTGATGCAGCTGAAGTAGAAGCGAATAAAACTGAAAGAAAAGTGTGCATCACACAAAAAGACACTGCTGAAACAAAAAGGTAGACATTAGTAGATAATGATTCATTTGAATTAAATTGACTCTTACATCATTCACATACATGAGGAATAATCTTTGTTGTGTCTCTGAATGTGCAATGTGCTAATTATAGTAATTTGTAATAAATAGTATGGGCAGTAAGATGTACAACAGAACAGACAATATAGCTTAGAAATACAAGTGCGTAAATTAATCAGTCTGGCCTGGTGGAGGAAGTTGTCCCTGGAGCCTGTTGGTCTTGGCTTTAATGCTGTGGTACCGTTTCCTGGATGGTCGCAGTTGGAGTAGTTTGTCGTTGGGGTGACCCCCAATGATCCTCCAGGCCCTTTTTATGCACCTGTCACTGTAAATGCCCTGAATAGTGGGAAGTTCACATCCACAGATGTGCTGGGCTGTCCGCACCACTCTCTGCACAGTCCTGCAATTGAGGGAAAGTACAGTTCCCATACCAGGCAGTGATACAGCCCATCAGGGTGCTCTCAATTGTGCCTCTGTAGAAAGTCCTAAGGATTTGGAGACTCATTCCTAACTTCTTCTTCCATCTGAGGTAAAGGAGGCGCTGTTGTGCTTTTTTCACCACACAGCCAGTATGTACAGACCAAGTGAGGTCGTCAGTAATGTGTATACTGTGGACTTAGAGCTGTTTACCCTCTCAACCCCAGATCCATTGATGTCAATAGGGGTAAGCTGGTCTTTGTTCCTCCTGTGATCCACAACCAGCTCCTTTGTTTTTGCAACATTGAGAGAGAAGTGTTTTCTTGACACCACTGTGTCAGGGTGATGACCTCCTCTGTAGGCTGCCTTGTTACTATTTGAGATTAGGCCAATCCGTGTCGTGTTGTCAGCAAATTTAATTAGGAGATTGGTGCTGTGGGTGGCAACATAGTCATGGTTATACAGAAATTAAAGGAGGGGGCTTAAGACACAGCCCTGAGCAGAGGTGAGGGAGCCCACTCTTACCACCTGCTGACGATCTGACAAGAAGTCTAGGATCGACTGCACAAGGCAGGGTGAAGGCCAAGGTCTCTGAGCTTCTTGTCAAGCCTGCAGGGAATTATGGTGTTGAATGTTGAACTGTAGTCCAAGAACAGCATTCTCACATAAGCATCCTTCTTCTCCGGGTATGTAAGAATGTTGTGAAGAGCTGTGGCTGTTGTGTCATCTGTCGATCGGTTGTGTCGGTAGGTGAATTGTAGGGGGACAAGTGTGGGTGGTAGCATGCTGCAGATGTAGTCCTTGACTAGCCTCTCAAAGCATTTGCTTATTCTTGAGTTGTGTAACAGGACACCAGTTGTTCAGTTATGTTACCTTGGGTTTTTTTAGGTAGAGGGACAGTGGTGGATGTTTTGAAGCAGGGGGGCACTTTACACTGGGAGAGGTAGAGATTAAAATGTCTGCAAACATGCCAGCCAGTTGTGCCTTGCACTTTCCGAGTATCTGCTCTGAGATGCCGTCCGGTCCTGCAGCCTTGTGGCTGTCCGCTCGTTGGAAGCACCTGCGTACTTCAGCCTCAGAAATGACCACGGTACAGGTCACATCGGCAGCTCTCCTCGGGGGCTCATTTTTGGTGACGTCGAACCAAGTGTAAAAAAGATTTAGCTTGTTTGGGAGAGAGGTAGTGATGTTAGTGCTATCACTGCATTTAGCTTTGAAGTCCCCGATGGTGTGCACACCATGCCATAAGCTGTGGGTGTTGTTGGTGGAGAGCTGTGTCTGGAACTTGATCCTGTATTGTCGTTTTGCTGCCTTGATGACTTAGAGTAGATCATAGCTGCATTTCTTGAGTTCCTGATGGTTACCAGCAGTGAACGCTCTGTCTCATGCTGTAAGTGCAGCTTGTACGGAACTGTTGATCCAGGGTTTCTGGTTTGGATGGACCCTGACTGATTTTTTTGTTTTTTTGGAGGGGGGGGGGGGGGTGGACAACATCCTCCGTCCTTCTGGATGAAGCTTGTGACCCCTTCCATGAACTTGGATATATCCTCATCATGGAAGATGTTCCAGTTGACGTCATCAAAGCAGTCCTGTAGCATGGAGACTGATTGGTCAGTCCAACAGTGGACGGTTTTAACTATGACCGCCTCTTGTTTCAACTCCTTCTTGAGGCAGGATGGAGGAGTGATCAGACTTTCCAAGCGGTAGACGGAGGAGCACTTTGTAAGCATTGCAGAAGGGAAGGTAGCAGTGGTCCAGTATACTATTTCCCTGTTTACTCACCTGGATGTGTTCGCAAAACTTTGGAGAGACTTTAGTCAGGGACGCTCAACTGAAGTCTCCGGCGACAATGAAAGCAGCCTTTGAGTGTACAGTCTGGAGGGTGCTGATGGTTTAGTACAGTTACTTGAGAGCCAGGTCATTATCAATCTGTGGGGGAATATACACAGCTGCAATAATAACAGCAGTGGACTCTCTAGGCAGCCAAAAAAGTCTACACAGCAGCACAAGGTTCTCCAGGTCTAGGTAACAAAACAATTTAAGGGTATGAACATTCTGGGGGTCACACCAAGCATTATTGACCGTGAAGGATACCCCAACTTTACTCTTCCCAAGAGATTTTTTAGACCTATCTGCCAGGAGCAGGGAGTACCCAGAGGGCTTGATAGTGTGATCCAGTATCTCCTCTGTCAACCAGGTTTCCACGAAGCGCAAAATGTTACACTCTTTTGTTTCCTGCTGATCGGAGATTCTGGCTCTCAGTTCACACAGCTTGTTGCCCAGTAACGGAGGGCTAGCCAGGAATGCGTTAGGGAGCGGCAGCCAGCCAGCATACTGTCTCAACCTCATCAGGATGCCGGCCCTTCTCCCTTGCCTCCGGCATCATTTATGAGGTAGGGGTGGTGTAATAAATAAGTCTCCCATGGACAGAGATTCCCAGTGTAGACAGGGGGCACATTGCGGGTAAATGCCGTCTTCCCAGTGTTCAGAAAAGTCAACCAATCATATCTAATGTGATTATCAGCATCTTGAATAAGAAATGCGAAGGAAATTGCAGAAATTTGTAGTACATTGTAAAGTTGATACGGAGCTCGCAACAGCTGCTGTTTGCGGCACCATCTTGTTTGAAATTATTATTCTCAGCTGGAATTACTTTCATTTTAAATGGGCACATTTAGCATATTGGGCAGTAACTGAAGAGAAAAGTTACTTCCCCTGAAGCAAAGGTTAAATATATATTTTTTTATCCATACAAATTTTGAAATATTTACCATATTGTGCCTTTGGTGCTTTTTATGAAATGGTAGGGTATTAGACCTCACTGCAGCTTGAAATTATTTCAAGACTACAATTTCAACAATAGAGGGGAAAAAACTTTATAGAATGGAATGGCAATGAGAAGAGACACTTTCATTTAGATCTTTGAATACTTGGAATTTGTGCATATTTTGGGATTTTTTCCATAGGTATCCAAGTTATCTATACAAAAGCTGTCTTCTTAAAATGATTTCCTGTTTTATTTGATTGAGCAAATGTTGGCAAAGTCTATTAATTAATTCTGCTCACCGTTGTTAGGACAGATTTGGTAATAACCATAAAATGTGATATCAGAATTTTGGGGAATTTGCTTTCTCCAGGATAAAATACAGTTAGAAATCCCCTGTATTATGTATCTCAAGTGGTGGGAAGGGGCCAGGTGGTGTGGGAAAAGTGAGGAATGCTTCTTGCTTTTGTTAATTGTGTTTTTTTTGCATAATAAACAGTTTTTTTCATTGCCAGCCCAATAAAACATCGAATAGGAACAAAGAGACACAAGGTTTGTCTCGAGTTGCCAGAAGAGATGAATAACAATGCTACGATCCTCAAAGATGATGATGCCATTAATCCTGTAATACATGGTAATAGTGAAGAGTATAAAGGGAAGCTGCAAAAGGAAGAGGAATACTGTGAACTTAAAACTGGTGATGCCAGTCCTAATATTCCAGGTAAAATATTCATGGTGTCCTTTCCTGTTGCTGTGTCTGTTATTAAAGGAAATAAATATGTAATTTTCCTGTTTTCTTTCTTGCATTATGAGGGGCAATTTAGGATAGTAACAATTTTTCTCCCATGGTAAGGGTATCACAAATGTGTGGGCATAGGTTCAGTGTGAGAAGGATAAGTGTTAAAGGGGTTTTGAGGGGTGTGGGTTTTTTTTTAAACGGTGGTTGAGCCCTGAAACTCACAGCCAGAAAAGATGTTGGAGATAGATTAAATAGGCAATGCATAGAAGGATACTGATCTAGTGTTGGGTAAGTGGGATTAGAATAGAAAGGCAGAAGTAGAGTTGCAGTTTGCATTGTGGGCTAAAAAGCCCATTTATGTGCTGTACAAACATCTCTAAATATTACACTCTAGTGCTAGGATAAAATTAATTGGGTGTTAAAATGGGAAGGGATGTGTGAGTGCAAAACTCCCAACTCTGCAGACATAAACAGCTCTTAAATGGAAGTTCAATTTTAACACTGATGCACAGGCTTCCCAGCATTCGAGGTTTTCACCCCAGGTAACTTTTCCAATCCTTTTTGTAGTTCGGCTTCCCCTAGGTCTTGAGAGCAACTTGTCCTGTCCTCTTTTATTGTTCATCTAGTTCGTCCCCAAGTCTCAGCTCTCCATTCCTGCTCTAACTTTTCCTACATATCCTTCATTGGCAAGGTTGAAGTGTTCTTACTGTTAATGTTCCTTGGTAAATGGCCAGGGTGTGAATTTGACCTCCAACAATGAGAAATGTAAATATTGGTACTTGTGATTTACTCCCTTGTCCTGACATGATCATATCTAATGATGCATTGTTATTTCACACATCACCATTTTAAATTCCATCACATCTCCATGGCCTGTGAAGCATTGGTTTTTATATCACATTTGTAGAACCTGTGCACATTTTTATTCTTGTGTTCCTTTCATCTTTATCACATTTTTACTAGTAATACATTTTATTTGAATTTGCCACAGTTAAGGTTGAAAATGCTGCACAAGAAGAGAAGCTGAGACTGAAGCCAACTTTGTCCTCCTCAGCAGACAGTGCTGTCACTGTGTTAAACTTCTCTGTGGCGGCTCATTCTCAAATTACTTCCACTTCTGTGAAATCCTCAGACTCCAGCTCATCTGATTCCGAAACCACAAGTAGTCAGAGCTCAAGTCAAGAGAGTGCTGCTGAAGACTCTGATAATAGTCCAGATTGGGGTGAACCAGCTAAAACCAATGTTGGAACTAGTCTCAATGAACAAGACCTTGCAGAGGTAATCATAGACATAGTAATTTCATACTACTTGATTGCACTTCACTTTTGCTCTAAATCTCAAGCAATTAATCCAAAATTATGTGCATCAAACTGACACATATTTTTGTGAACTTGGTTTTTGGGGAAGTTAAATTACTCAAGAATGCATTGAGTGAATCAAAGTTAGGTTGAAGTAATCTGTGTAAAGAGTTATTTTTAAATTGATTAACTTTTCAAAAGACCCACAGAATAACTGAGTCCAATTATGAATGTTGTTCCAGGTGACATTATTTTCATTCAGTAATGTTTCTGGAATGTTATATGTACATTCAACCTTTTATTCTTCTTTCAAAGGGTTATAATCTAATCCTTTAAAATATAGAATATATTCATGATAAAGTTTAGAATTTAGATTTAAGAATAGATTAAGAAAATATGTAGTTACTTTTTGCCAGAAAGAATAAGAAATAGTTGCCTAGAAGGATCAATTCTGGGACATCACTTGGACTTGTGATGCAAATATCACTTATCACTTGTATCACAAATATCACTTGTGATATTTGCATAACCTAATTGCACAACTGAGTCCAAATAATAAATCATCTTGAGTATTAATATCAGCTGGAATGCTTGCTCTAGATGCCATCAAATCAGTACAGCAATGGAGCTGAAGGTAAAAATATCAACAAAAATAGTAAGTAAATCATTGTCTATTTTTGGAGGGTTGACTTTTTTTTAAAGTTCATTTGATCTTGAATGTACCAAGTTCTCAGAATTTTGTGCATGCTTCTGGCCTTGTATGAAAATCAGTTTCCTAGGTAGTTTTTAGAAAGCTGTAACTAAGGTGATACTGGAACTGAAAAGCAATCTTCTTATTTTGCGATGCATGAACTACTTTATGAACTACTTTTCCAAGAAAACATCGTGGAAGGGTTTGAAAATTTAGGGAATTTTGGGAATAATTTGGAAAAGATGTTTACTTTATAGAAATCAGAGTTAACAGTTAGTGGTACAAAAATACTCTGATAAATCAAGTATGGAATTCAGACCAAGCTTTTTTTGCTAATGTGGAGCTATTAAATTGTACCTACTTGTCACCTCAACAAGTGGTTGAAGAATGGGGGAGAAATGTGGAGAAGCTGGATGAGTATTTGGAGGAGCCTTCTGTGGAGTGCAAAGTGTCAGCTTGGATCTGCTGCGCTGAATGTTTTCTGTCCCTTCTCTCTACATTGTAAAATGCATGTAATCATCAGCACTTGTTGGATTCTTTCTGAAAGATACCAGCGTATCTCTGAAGATGGATTGCATGCCAGAATTCTTGCCGGATTGTGACCTCATTTCCATAATTCCCATGGAAAGCATGGGTTTTCCATTTGAATTTTGTTTAAATCATTTGCCAACTGAAAACTTGCAAAAAAGGACATGTTGACAAACAATTATTATAATTGTTACCAAAATTGTTCTGGTTTTCCAGCTGCTATTTAACCTTCTGAATTGAGGGAATGTTACAATTCCACATTTCTTCATTTCCTAGATGGCAGAGCAATATATGAAGGAAATGAAATCCAAGAAGAAGGCGAAAAGTCGACGTCAACCTCTCAGTAAACCACCACGGCACCATCCCCTTTCTGTTGTAAAGGACTGTGTCAGTGATGAAGGTTTGTAAAAAGAGTTAGCAGTCTCAGTCAAATAAATGGCTTTGCTTTGAAAGCATGTCTTTGGAATTTGAGCAACACCCACAAAATGTTGGAGGAACTCTTAAGTCAGGCAGCATCTATGGAGGAGGATAAATAGTCAATGCTTCAGGCCAAACCCTTCATTGTGACAGGAAAGAAAGGGGGCAGAAGCCAGAATAAGGTAGTGGAAGAGAAGTACAATCCAGTAAATGTAAATGCCAGATGAGACCAGATGAGGTGGTGGGTGAAATAAGAAGCTGGAACAGGTTAGGTGGAAGAGATAAAGGGCTGAAGAAGGAATCTATAGACAACAGTGGAAGATGGGGAAAGGAGGAGGGGAGCCAGAGGAAGTTTGTGGGGGGGGGGGGGGGTGTGGGTGGAGAGAAGAAAATGAGGAGAAAAGGTAACCAGAATGGATAAAGGAAAAAGAAGAGGAGAGGGGTTAGTTTAAATTTCCAAAAGTTGGAGAAATCGATGTTTGTTCCATCAAGTTACTCAGAAAGAATATGAGGTGTTACTCCTCCTTGTGGCAGTAGGGGATGTCATGGATAGGTATGTCAAAAAGGGAATGGAAAGTTGAATTGAAATAGGTAGCACTGGGAGATCCTGCGAAGGTAATGAACAAAGTGCTCCTCCGATCTCTGTTGGGTCTCACCAATGTAGAGAAGGCCACGCTGGAAGCACCAGATACAATTGAGGAACATAACAGATTTGCTGAATGGACTGCTTGGGGTCTTGAATGGTGGTGAGGGAGGAGGCTCTGCATTAGACTAATTCATACTCTAGGATTCAGTAACAGAAACAATTATACTTGTTACCAAGAAATGTAAAATTTTAACTTCTTGCCATCATTTGATCTTTCATGTTGCCTTATGCTTGTTTGTACCAAAATATGAACTGTAAATTTAGTTTTTTTTATACAAACAAACGTAACATTAGCATTATGGATTGATAATTTTTTTTAATCCAAATTAGAAGTTGGAAAATAGGGGAAAAGGGAATGTCTGTGATGGAGTGGAAAATGGGAGTGTGATGTGAATAGTGGTGCCAGCTAGGAGACGATCAAAGGTTCTAATTTTTGGGATTGAGAGGGATAATAAATCAGACATAATAGAATGGCAGAGCAGACAATGGGCAAATGGCCTAATTCTGCTCCTGGTCTTATTTGCAGGTGAATAATCTGGAGGAGATACAAGTACAAAAGAGGGGAGAAAAAGTGATGTTGGAACTGTTAAGATAAAAAAGCCTGTAGTTTCCAGATTCTTAAAGTTAAAAACAAGTAATGGTGGTTATTCAAAGTTCAAAATAAATTTATTATTGAAGTACATGTATGTCACCATATATTGTACTACCCTGAGATTCGTTTTCTTGTGGGCATTCACAGGGAATATATAGAAACACAATAGAATCAATGAAAATCTGCACACAACAACCAATGTGTAAAAGACAACGTGCAAATGTAAAAAGTAAAAAAAAAAGAAACAAAATAATCATAAATTAGCTATCATTAGCAAGAACATGAGATAAAGCTTTGAAAGTGAGTCCATAGGTTGTGGGAACAACTCAGTGTTGAGTGAAGTTGTCCCCTCTGGTTTAAGAGCCTGAGAGATGAGGGTACCTGATCCTGGTGGTGTGGGTCCTGAGGCTCCTATTCCTCCTTCCTGATGGCAGCAACAAGAAAAGAGCATAGTTTGGATCATGGGGGTCCTTGATGGTGGATGTTACTTTCTTCCAACAGCACTCCTTGTAGATGAACTCGGTGCTGGGGAGGGCTTTACCTGTGATAGACTGATCTGTATCCACTACTTTGTACCTGCTTTTCCTTTCAATGTCGTTGGTGTTTCCATACCAGGCCATGGTGCAACCAATCATTATATTCTCCACTGCATATTTATAGAACTTTGTAAAAGTTTTAGATGGCATGATGAATCTTTGTAAACCTCAAAGAAAGTAGAGTTGTTTTGTAATGGTAGATACGGGCTGCACCCAGGAGAGATCCTCTAAAATACCCAGTAAATTAGGCCTAAGACTCAGCAGATCAGGCCAGCATCTGTGGAGAGAAATGGATTAACATTGTAGGTTGACCTTTCCTCAGTCTGGCTATTTATGATGGGACAACCTGGAAAATTGGTTATGTGAAACTTTCCATGAGTTCTGATTATAACGTGCAAGTTAGGAGATAGAAGCATAGAAATCCATAGCACATTACAGGTCCTTTGGGCCACAATGTTGTACCCACCACGTAACCTACTCCTGAAACTGCCAAGAAATACCCTATCGCAAAGCCATCTATCCTTCTAAGCTCCAGGTACCTATCTAAGACTCTCTTAAAAGATGCTATTGTATCCGCCTCTACCACCTTCACTGGCAGTGAATTCCATGCATCCACCACTCTCTGTATGAAACACTTACCTCTGACATTTTGTATCTACTTCCGAGCACCTTAAAACTATCCACATGATCAATGCCTCTCATCGTCTTGTACACCGCTATCAGGTCACCTCTCATCCTCTGTCACTCCAAGGAGGAAAGGCCAAGTTCACTCAACCTATTGTCATAAGGTACACTCTCCAACCCAGGCAATGTCCTTGTAAGTCTCCTCTGCATTCTCTCTATAGTATCCACATCACTCTATAGTAGTGAGGTGACCAGAACTAAACACATTACTCCAAGTGGGGTCTAACTGAGGTCTTATATAGTTGTAACATTACTTCATGACTCTTGAACTCAGTCCCACGGTTGACAAAGGCCAACACACCAGGCACCTTCTTAACAACACTGTCAACCTGCTCAGCAGCTTTGAGTGTCCTATGGATACAGACCCCAAGATCTCACTGATCTTCCACACAGCCAAGAGTCTTACCATTAGTATTTTATTCTGTCTTCAAACTAGGAACTAATTGGAGAATGAATGGGATTTGGAAGAAATAATAGCAAGGAAAGCCTTCAGGACATCAGATTGTCAAAAAAAAGTATTTGATTTGTACTTTTTAAAATTCAGAACCTGTATAGTGGATTTTAACGATGTTAACCTTTTGTAACAGAAATGCCAGACCTGTTGGCAGTAGAAGATGACCCAATGGAGTCAGAACCGTGGGCTAAACCACTTGCTCATCTTTGGCAAAATCGTCCCCAGAATTTTCTTGCAGAACGAGAGTACAACAGTACGTTGGCACAGCTTGTACCACACTGTTCCATTTGTGCCCTCTTCCAGTTAAACCAGGTTGGAATATTTTTTCATTTCCTCTCCAGTGTTTGATTTAGATTATAGATTCCTTTTATTATAAAGATTTAACACTGGAAAATAGAAGATTATAACTAGTTTTATTGGAAAATTGAGTTCCTCAAATTCAAGTTTGAAAAATGACCATGGATTATGCAAAAAGTAATCGTTCTAAATTTGTGAGATGTTTTCAAGTCGTAAAGTATTTTTCTTAGATAAAGGCCATTGTTGTATCACCATCGGAAAAGAGTGTAATTGCAGTGATTGATTTTCTATTTACTATAAATTTATGAGATACTCTTGAATGAATGTACAAATCCATAATTTCTTGGTTGATAAGATGTGGGGATTTTCTGTGTGACTGTTTTCCCCCCTCTGCTGGCAATTTGGTTTAAAGAATCAGTCACTGCCAATTACTTTTTCCATTAATAATAGTCTGTCTTTTCATTTTGGCTATCCTTATTTTTATGAAGTTTCTTATCTTTGTATATCTATTGAATGTTATTGAGCATTGACAGGAACAGTGAAGTATTTGGGGAAAAATGTTTCCTGCCCATTGAGTCTCAACTGATAGCAGGAATGAGCTGCTACTGAGTGTGGCTGTGTCAGTAGTGACATCTTTACAGGTGAAAAATTGGACTGCAACTTCACTTGCCCATTGTGGTTGATGTGAAAGATCCCAATAATATTTTTGAGAAAATTAAATTTCTGTGTAGAAATTATTGGGGTGAAAAGGTATGTGGTAGCAAGCAAGCTGACAAGAAATGGGGAGGTAGTAAGGGTTCAGTGCTGGGCCTCAACTTTTGTATAATGTGAATAAAAGTACGGTAGCAAAACTTGTTATACAGATGGGTGGTAACCAAAGAAGATTTCATAGGCATTGGGTTGAGTGAGTGGGCAGAGATCTGGCAGATGGAATATGATGGGGAAAAGATGTGCAGTTGTTGATTTTTGTCTGGGAATAGAAATAGAAAAGCATTCAATATAAATGGTTTGCAGAGCTTTGAGTTTGTGGGAGTTTGTACTAGTGTATTATTTGAAGAAGGCTAAGTAAAGCAAATTAAGAAAGATTCAAGATTGTCATTCTTCAGTACACAAGTCTAAAAGAGAGCAAACTGATTCTTACTGTGAATCCGAGGTACCATTTAAAAAAAAAACCAAAATAACCATAGAGAACACTTTTAAAAAAAAACAATAAATTCAAGCACATAAGGGTAGCCTATACACATAAAATGTTTGTACATAAAGTGACATTGAGTGCCAGACTATCTATCCATGGGTGACTGACTGGAAATTATTAATGTCGTGGTGGTGGGTGGGTGGTGTTATTCTTCAGTTATCGAGAGAAGGTTCATCTAGAATATTTTTATCCTACTGGTGTCCTTATTTGAGAAAGGATCTTAATAATGCTGGAAATAGTAAACCTTCACTGAGTGAGACTTAATAGCTGGAATGTGTGGATGTCTTCAGATAGAGTTGGACAGGCTACGCTTGTAATCAATGGCATTTCAAATAGTATGGTGATCTTGGATGTGGAAAAGATGTTTTCTTGTGTAGCAGAATCTAGAAAGGTTACTTGGTTTTTATTAAAGCAATCCATTTATGGCATGAGGTGCAGTTTGAGAGATCATGACTCTGGAACTTCTCAAAGATGGTGGAAGCAACATATGAGCATTTTAATGGCAAACGTAGATAGATTCTTGGTAAACATGAAGATGAAGAATTATAGATTGGAAGAGCAGGTTGTGTGGTTACCAGTAGATCAGCCATGGTATTTGTCTTATTAAATGCCAGAGCAGATTCAAGAAGCTATGGCCTCCTCTATTCATATGGCTCTCAGAATGGTCTCAGACTGAAACAGCGACTATACTCTTTTCCATAGATGCTACCTGGCCTGCTGAGTTCCTCCAGCATTTTGTGTGTGTTGCTTAATGCTGCATGTTGATATTTGGCCTTTAACTGGATGTACTTTTACCAATGCCCTCTGTAACTGAAGAACAATGCTTTTAGTATTGTATTCTATTTTTAGTAGTTCTTCTAGAGCAGTTCTCTTGTCTTTTAATTTTTTTTTTTGCTCAGCATAACAAAACTTTCAATTTCCAGCTATCAGAACACTTCCATCAAAATATAGACATCACCACAACATCCTATACAAAAGCCTTTATTAGTATAGCAGACAGGTTTGCATCTATATACTGCAGAAAAGGTTGCCATGTTTTATGAAAGCTATTTGTTTTAGAGTGTACCATACATGTCAAAAAGTCCAAAGGAATATATTCCATTATTTACACCAACCAAAAAGTTCGGGGGCCTTATTGAATATCCAACAAAGTAAATTTTCTTCCTCGCACAAAAAGTCAGGATGTTAGAAAGTTTTTTCTGATGTGTATTAATAATACGGCTGCTGGATAAGCCTAAGAAAAAAGACACTGGGTCCAGTTCAAGCTTCATCTTCAGAATCCTTTCCATTTAAACAAAATATCACTCCAGTATGCCTGAAGTTTGGGAAAAGTCCAAAAACAGTGGGTGAAAGTTCCAGTATTTACTTTTCATATAGAACACATTGGAGAAACCCCCGTTTTAAATTTCGAGAGACGGTCTGGAATCAAATGGGCTCTATGCAGAATTTTGAGTTACAATGCTTTAGTTCTGTTACAAACTGAAATCATCTTTGCATTATCACAGATGTCTTCCCATGTTTCAGCTGTAATTTCTGCTCCCAGCTCTTCCTCCCGGACCCTTCCCAGCTACTCAGCCTCTCCACAAGAACATTCCCTCAGGAATGATTTCTCCATTGTTTTCAATTATATCTGTCCTATTCCATAGAAAATAGCAAAGAGATCTTGTTATGTGGAGCATTATCTATGTAATGTTTTGGGGGTCAGGGTCAGTTGCATTTTCTTGCTGGAATGTTTCTATTTTGTGGAAACTTGCATTGAGATGATTGCATGATCACCTGAATTGTGTTTAATGAACTTTTTAGGCAATTCTCATCAACTTTACTTTCAGTGAGTTGATATAAAATTTCAGAATTATGTTGTGGCATAATGAAGCATGCATCATTTATGGTTTTAAAAAAAGTATCATGTACTCACAATTTGCTGTTTTAGCAAATAATACCATTTGATAGCTTAAGCTATTTTAACTGATGAATGCAATTTTTTATTACCTTTAAGAATTGCTGATAGAACAGTTTACATTTATGATCTTTTAACATTTGCTTTGATTCCAGCAAATTCAGTGATTAAATGTAACATTGCCAGATATCTGCTCTTGAAACACTGATAGCTGCTATTTTCTTGTTGACCATGGGCAGCAAAAACGTCCTTTGGATTCTGCTTAAATGTTTTGATGCAATTAACTTTTTTTCCCCTTATCTACCATTTCTTCTATTTTCTTTCAATAGGTAGACTGTCAGGAGAGTCATACTTTCAGAAACAAAACCCAACATTTGGATGCAAGTGTACTCAGAAGCAAAGCGAAAACTAAGCCATTGGTTCCGGAGATGTGCTTCACATCTGGAAGTGACCACGTTGATCTCAGCCTTCCCACATCTTACATTGAGGAAGATGGAACAAGCACCCTAATTACATGTGCAAAGTGCTGTGTATGTGTTCACGCAAGTAAGTGTTAGATTGGCTCTTTTTGTGGCATAAAAAAAGGAAGCTTTGTATGAGCACCAGATAGTTATCTGCAAACTGCAAATAATATGTACATCTCTGTGACCATCAAATTTTTTTTTATTCATTCCTGAGTTTTGCCACAGGAAAAACCTTTCAAGTACTTCATCAGTTATGGAGGAATTGCAAGTACCCAGAAGCTGCTTTAGCTTGATTTTATATAGATCAGTTGATGAATCATGACTTTGCACATTAAACTTGAGATTTTTGCATATTGAATATTTTTATAATTGCTTTTAACTAAAGCTAGGATTCTTCCAGAGCTGGTCCCAAAGATTTACATTCCCTCCGTGAAAACAGTGATTTGCAGTGGAGGCATCCTGGAGATTGGGGATTTAATTTTTACTTCATGAAATACTATGCATTTGTTGTGCCAAAATGACCTAGCTGTAGGGAATTGGACAATATTGAATCCTTTCTTACATGTGACTGCATAATAATGGGGAAAAAATTGAAGTTTTATGTTTTGTACATTGGGGAGGTGGGAATATAGTGGCCACAAGCATGGAAAATGTCATTAAGATTTAATCAAGAATTTTTTAATTTGGCATATGAAAAGGACAACTGATTTCTGAATCTCTTGCTCAGCCAAATAGTTTTCACTTGTATAAGAAGCTGTGCAGGTATTTGAACGATCCACAACCTGGATTCTGTTTATCTGTACAACTGTCATTTTCCTTTGTGGGTTAGAGCCATACTAGGCGAATGTCAGTTTGTAATTAACGCTGTAAGGAACTGTAGTACTAAGGATTTAACTAATGTTCAAATATTCCATCTTTAATGTGTAAAATGCCGCACAGAAATTTTACATGTTAAAGCACTTTTGACATTTACGTCGTCTAACATTCACAAGGTCACATGCTGTAAAAATACTCTTCTGATGTGATAATTTTTCCCTATTGTTCCAGATAGTAACTGGAGGCAACTACTGATTAAGTATAGATTTTTTGTTTTTATTTTCCTTAATTATCTGGCTGCAACAAAATCTGAGGTTAAAAGTTGATTTGGCCTAAAGCTGAGCAATTTTATGTCTGAGCGGGAAAATAATTTAAATTAATGGAAGTAGTTGCAGTTGGTTAAAATAGAATGCGCTTGCAATGAAAGAAAATTATATCCATGTGAAATAAGTGTTTCTGCAAGTCGAGCAACATCTGTGGTGAGAAAGTTAACTTTCATTTGAATTAGCAAGTGAGAGAGAGAGAGAGAGAGAGAGACTTTGTTGCAGGCCAGGAGCCATTTGAAAAAAAAACAAGTCTCATCAGGAGTGAGTTTTATTTGAGCCAATAAAAAGAAGGCAGATATTCTAAGTAAGTTTCTAGTAAGTTTTTTTTCTTTCTTTGTATATTAGTACATAGCTAGTGCACTGAGATATGTGATATTTTGTTAGGGAGGTGGGAGCCCTCCGTTCTCTCTCAAAAGAACAATTACATGAAGAACATCGAGCTGCAGCTCCTTTAGAGACCATGTTAAGGTGCTGGAGCTGAAGATCAATGAAAATTAGGTGATAGATAGGAGTTACAGGAAGGTAGCCACCCGCAAGTTATAGGAGTTGGGTAGCTGGGTAACTGTTAGGAGAGGGAAGGGGAATAGACCGCCAGTGTAGAGTACTCCTCTGGCTGTTCCTGTCAATAATATCATTTTGGGTACTGCTGGGTTGTTGGGGGTGGTGGAGCAATCTACTGGAGGAAGCTGCAGCAACCAGGTCTCCAGCACTGTGGCTCTGGAGAGAGTCGGGTGGGGGAAGAGACTTGCAGTAGTGATGGGGGATTCCATAATTAGTGGAACAGACAGAAGATTGTGTGGGTGTGAAAGAGACACCTGAATAGTATGTTGCTTCCCAAGTGCCTGTTTCAGGGATGTCTCAGATCGGGTCCAAGCATTCTAAAGGGGGGAGTGTGAGCAGCTGGAAGTTGTGGTACAAATTGGTACTTAAGACATTGGTAGGAAAAGGGAGGAGTTGAGTAGAAAGCTGAAAAGCAGAACATCCAGGTTAGTAATATAGGGAGTTAGGTATAGATAGAAAGCTTAAAAAAAAAGCAAGACTAACCTGTGGGTGTGAAAGAGATACCTGGAGTGATGTGGCTGAGGATGGGGCAATAGAGTGTAGTGAGACTTTGAGGAAAGACAGACAGATGATAGGGTAACACACACAAAATGCTGGAGGAACTCAGCAGGTCAGGCAGAATCTATGGAAAAGAATAAACAGTTGATGTTTTGGGCTGAGACCCTTAATCAGGACTGCGCAGTAAGGTCAGATGTGTCAGTATTACAGTGGAGTAAAGGGAATTACAGAGGCATGAGACAGGAGCTGGCCAAAGTTGATCAGAAGGGGACATCAGCAGGGACAATGACAGAACAGCAGAGAATGAAGTTTCTGGGGCAATTCTGAAAGCGCAGGATAGATACATCCCAAAGGTGAAGTATTCTAAAGGGAGGATAAAGCAACTGTGGTTAACAAAGGGAAGTCAAAAGACAGCAGAAAAGGAAAAGGGAGGGCACATAATATAGCACAAATTAGTGGAAAGGTGAAAGTTGATATTGGACCACTAGAAAATGACACTGGGGAGGCAATAATGGTAGACAAAGAAAAGGCAGGTGAACTTAATAAGTATTTTGTGTCAGTCTTCACTGTGGAAGGCAGAAACAGTACA
Organism: Hemitrygon akajei; assembly: GCF_048418815.1. NCBI lineage: Eukaryota > Metazoa > Chordata > Chondrichthyes > Myliobatiformes > Dasyatidae > Hemitrygon > Hemitrygon akajei. The sequence continues at coordinate 30,883,964 of NC_133135.1, forward strand.
CCAGAAATATGAGACAGTCTGGGCAGAAGTGAGTGTAGATGCTATTACTAAGGAGAAAGTGCTTGGGAAGCTGAACGTTGATTAGTCACCCGGACTAGAGGGACTATTTCGCAGGGTTCTAAAGAAGGTAGCTGAAGAGATTGTGGAGGCATTAGTAATGATCTTTCAAGTATCACTGGATGCTGGAATGGTTTTGGAGGACTGGAAAATTACAAATTATCACTCCACTCTTTTAAGAAGGGAGGGAAGCAGAAGAAATGAAATTATAGGCCAGCTAGCCTGACCTCACTGGTTGGGAAGATGTTGGAGTTCATTATTAAGAATGAGCCTTCAGGGTACTTGGAGGCACATGATAAAATAGGCCCCAGTCACCCTGACTAATCTGTTGGAATACTTTGAGGAAAGAGCAAGCTGCATAGACAAAGGTGAATTGGTGGATTTTGTGTACTTAGATTTCCAGAAGGCCTTTGACAAGGTGCCACACACGAGGCTGCTTAACAGGGTAAGAGCCCATGATATTATAGGAAAGATACTAGCATTAGATAGAACATTGTCTAATTGGCAGGAGGCGTAGAATGGGAATAAAGGGAACCTTTTCTGGTAGGCTGCCAGTGACTAGTGGTGTTCCACAGGGGTTGGTGTTGGGACCACTTCTTTTTACTTTAATATGCCAATGATTTGGAAGATGGAATAGATGGCTTTGTGGCCAAGTTTGAAGATGATGTGAAGATAGGTGGAAGGGCAGGTGGTGTTGAAGAAGCAGGGAGGCTGCAGACAAATCAGAAGAAAGGGCAAAGAAATGACAGATGGATTATAGTGTAAGGAAGTGTATGGTCTTGCATTCTGGTAGAAGGAATGAAGGTGTGGTCTGTTTTCTAAATGGCAGAAAATTGAAAAATTAAAGGTGTAAAGGGACTTGGGAGTCTCGTATAAGGTTCTCTAAAGTTTAACTTTCAGGTTGAGTTGGTGGTAAGGAAGGCAAATGCAATGTTAGCACTCATTTAAAGAGGACTAGAATATAAGAGCAAGACTGTAATGCTGAGGCTTAATGGTCAGACTGCACTTGGAATATTGTGAGCAGCTTTGGGCTCCATATCTAAGAAAAGATTTTCTGCCATTAGAGAAGGTACAGAGGAGGTTCAGGAGAATAATTCCAGGAAGGAAAGGGTTAATCTGGAGTTTAGAAGAATGAGGGGAGATCTCATTGAAACCTATTGAATACTAAAAGGTTCAGATAGAGTTGATGTGGAAAGGATGATTCCTATGGTGGGTAAGTCAAGGACCAGAGGGCACAGCCTCAAAATAGAGGGACATCCATTTAGAACAGAGACAAGGAGGGATTTCTTTAGCTAGAGGGTAGTGAATCTGTGGAATTTGTTGCCACAAACAGCTGTGGAGGCCAAGTCATTGAGTATATTTTAAGTGGCAGTTAATGAGTTCTTGATTAGTCAGGTGTCAGAGGTTATGGGGAGAAGGCAGGAAAATGGAGTTCACAGTGATAATAAATGAGACAGGATAGACTCAGTGGGCTGAATGGCCTAATTCTGCTCCTTTAGCTTATGGTTTTAACTGTTTCAGGTTGAAGATCTAAGCTGAGAGTTCTGATAAAAGTTTATTGACTAGTTATTGAACTGTTAACTGTACTTCACAATCCACATATGCTACTCGATCTAACTTCAAACTGCTTTTATTACAGTTTTTGCGCTTTGATATTGAGGTTACTTCTTCATAAGAAATTATCTCCAATTTAGTCAGCTGGAATAGTCGGAAGGATGTGACAGCCTTGAAGTGCCTTAAGTTTTGCCTGTATTGGAATGGTTCAGCATTGGATATTTTAGAAGCAAAAGTCTGCACAAACTCTAATTGTTCTCCTTGTACAGAACGCTAAAAGAAGATGGGGTAAAAGTGCTCAAGTAAACAGTTGATGCAAAACAGTTCCAGTTAGTGGAAGGGTTGAAAACAGGGTACTGTCAAAAAGGGACATTTGTTTAGAAAGGTTGATACCTGCCATTCATTGTCCCATAGTGTGTTGACTGTGAAAAGGGAACTATATTGATCCTTGACTGGAAAATAATATGCAGATTTATGGAAAAATGGCAGGGTAATGGGACTAGCTACGTTGCACTTTCAAAAATTTGATATGGACTCAAAAGACTAAATGGCTGCCTCCTCCACTGTTATATTTGATCCTGATTTTTTTTTCATAGTGATTGGATACAACACTATCTTTCCCCTTTTTCTGCTCTCGCTATACATCAGAATCAGATTTAATATCATCAACATATGGCATGAAATTTGTTAATTTTATGGCAGCAGTACAATGAAATGTGATAAATAGAGGAAAATAACTACACAGACACACGCGCGCACATATTCACTCCCCTTTGAAAGTTCTCATGCTTTATTGTTTTACAATATTGAATCAGTGGATTTAATTTTTTTGACGTTGATTGAAAAAGTGGTCTAAATTAATTACAAATATAAAGCACAAAATAATTGGTTGCATAATTACTCACCCCTTTCAAGTCAGTATTTAGTAGATGCACCTTTAGCAGCAATTACAGCCTTGAATCTATGTGGATATGTGTCCTATCAGCTTTGCATATCTGGACACTGCAATTTTTCCCCATTCTTCTGTACAAAACTGCTCAAGCTCTGTCAGATTGCATGGGGATTGTGAGTGAACAGCCCTTTCTAAGTCCAGCCACACATTCTCAATTGGATTGAGGTCTGGACTCTGACTGGGTCACTCCAGAACATTAACTTTGTTGTTTTGAAGCCATTCCTGTGTACCTTTGGCTTTATGCTTGGGGTCATTGTCTTACTGGAAAGCAAATCTCCCAAGGCTCAGTTCTTTTGCAGTCTGCATCATGTTTTCCTCCAGGTTTTCCCAGTATTTTGCTGTATTCATGTAGCCTTCTACCTTCACAAATTGGAGTTTCCAGATGGCAGGTGTATTTTTTATTGCACTCAATTTAAACATCTTGACTGCACATGATTGTCTCCATTTATCTAATTATGTGACTTTGGAAACCAATTTGCTGCACCAGTGATGGCTTGGTGTTTCATATTAAAGGGATGAATGCTAATACAATCAATTGTTTTGTGTTTTATATTTGTAACTAATTTAGATCACTTTGTAGAGATCTGTCTTTAACACAAACTTTTTTCTGTTGATAAGTGTAATAAATATCCACAATATTTCAGTGTTGTAAAATAAAACATGATAACTTCCAAGGGGAGTGTATACTTTTTATAGGCATTGTATGTCTATAAAATAGTTAAGTTAAAATATGCCGTGTAAAAAGAGCAGAAATTTTTTAATGAAGTAATGAGTGGATATTCATTTCTGGGCCACCAACATCATGGGCGACCCTAACAACAGCCCTAATATAAGCCCGTTATGGATTTGAGGAATAATCTTAATGGGTTCATACACATTAAAAGTTTAATTATTTGCATTTTCCAATAAATTGCATGAGTTGAAAAGCTGTTTTGATTATAAACTTCTAAAACAGAAAAAAATGTTCTTTGCTTTGAAGGCTGTTACGGAGTCGCTCCTGAAAAAATAACCGATGACTGGATCTGTTCAAGATGTTCTGCTAATGCTTTATCAGAAGTAAGTATCATGACATGTGTGTAGTTGATCAATATAATCCTTTTTGAAAAGAAAGAAATTTGATGATCTAGGCAGAGGTGTAGGTGAGTTGATTTCAGTTTGCAGACAACTCAGGAGGAGTCATAGAAAATAAAGAAGGTTCTCAAAGGATTTAGCTGGATAGAGACCAGTTGGAAAAGATGGATTTAATCTGAATAGCTGTGAGAAGTTGTATTTTGCGAAGTCAAACACAAGATGAAAGCATACAGCAATTGGCAAGACCCTTCAGTGTATTGATGTGTAGAAGAATCTTGGGGCACAGGTCCACAAATTCCTTAAAGTGGTGACAAGGCAATAAATAGGTGGTAATGAAGGCGTATGTCATACTTCATCAGTCTGGATATTGAGTATGGAAGTCAGAAAGGCATGTTGTAGCTATATAAAACTTGATCCATTCTTGATCCCATGTAAGTTCAACACCAAATTTGATTACAGTTAGCTAGAAACCAGAGCTGTGGAGAATGTACTCAGGCAGATGTAAAAGGGAGCAAAATTCAAACTGCTGGAGGAACTGAGTAAAAGTAAAGGGATCATCAACATTTTGGGTCATAACTTTGCTTCAGGTTTGGGAAATAAATGGATGAACCAGGTAATGGCACATGAAGCAGAATGTGAGGTTATACATGTTGATCAAAGTCATAAACAAAGTGACTGCGAAGCTGTACAAGGGCATGGTAGTTCATGAGGTAAGTTTGTAAATACAGTAAACAGTCCAAAATTCAAATGATATATTAATCTTTGATGGGTTTGTATTATAAACCAAAGACACCTTGCTGTAATTTGAAAACTTTATTTAACAGTGTAATTGACTTAGAATAGCTTGATTGATCCCTGGAATGACAGAATTGTCCTCCAAGGAGGAATTTGAGCAGCATTGGCAAGAAACAGGGTGATTTCATTGACTTAATGTTCTGAAAAGGACTCATCAGGTTGATGCCAAGTGGCTGTGCCTTCTAGCTGGAGAGTGTAGGGGCAAGGACAGGATGTCAAGATGGGGGGGGGGGGGGGGCGGATATTCATTTAGAGGTAAAGTGAGATTTCTTTTAGGAAAAGTCTTTATAATTCTAGCTGCAGATGCTGAAGTATTGAGAAAATTAAAGCTGAGTCTAGGAGTTTTAATTATAAAGGCTAGAGGTGAATGTGGAAATAAAGTGGGGAAGTGAATATTATGACAAAATCAGCTATGTATAGATGAAGCATAATTTGAGGTTCTATTGCATGGCTGAGAAACCATGTAATTAACTTCTGTACTTATGATCAAATTTCTAGTAGTGCAAGTTCCATGAACTTGAAATCAGTCTTGCTGATAAGACACAAAAAAAATTGAAGTTTGTGAATTGTAAAGCTGAAGATATATGTAGATTTGAACTGGTTTAAAATTTTGAAGATTATCAAAGTGCTTTAAGTTTTCGAAGACTACTATGTTAAGAAAATAATACTATCGCACCACAAGCTAGTATATTCTTGTATCTTTTGCATTTATACAGGATTGCTGTCTCTGTACCCTTCGGGGAGGAGCTCTTCAGAAAACCACCGACAACAGGTCAGTTGTTAATTTTAGAACATTATGCAAAGAGATGTTCTAGACAGATCTCCATCTTAAATTACCCATTTTAAAATGATGGAAGGTCCATCCAGGACAAACCCAAGTGTGATGGTGGATGACCTTTTGATGCTCTGTTCTCCTGGGGCACAGCTACTGTGTAGACGATTATCACTGACTGGGTGGATATTCCCAGTGATAAGCTGCTGGAGCATGTAGTTTGCATGATAAGGCAGCTGTTGTGCATCTCTGCCATGTGCACGGTAATGACACAATGCCTGGAATGCGGAGGAAGAGGTGAAATAAGAAAGGCTGCTGTGTCTCAGTCTGCTGAAAACATCGACTATACTGGCAATAATACCTCTGGGTGTAAAGTGAACTGGACTTGTAGAATTTTATTTTTTAGCTGAGTGATTTCAAGACTGTGTGTTCTTATATTTAGCATTTATGCCTTCTTTGATCAGATGCTTCTCCCTGCTCGTTCCCAATGTTATGGTTTCCTACCCCATCCGTTTCTCTGTTAGTCTTGGTCACAGAATTACACGGCATGTAAACAGACCATTCAACTCATTTTGTCCATACTAACTAAGGTGCCTACCTGAACTAGTCTCATTTGGCCCACATCCTTTTCTACCCGTATGCATCCAAATGTCTTTAAATGTTGCTATTAACCCAACTCTAACACTTTCCCTGACAGCTTGTTTTAGACATCCGCCACTCTCTATGTAGAAAAGCATTGCCTCACAGGTCAACTTTAAATCTTTCCCTTTCTACCTTAAGTCTATGACCTCTAGTTTAAACTCTTCAACCTTTTTCTGGTTGGCTGCCAGTAATTAGTGGTATTCCTCAGGAGTCAGTATTGGGACTGCTACTTTTTACATTGTTTATCAGTGATTTAGAGAATGGATTTGATAGTTTTGTGGCAAAGTTTGCAGATGATACGAAGGTAGGTGAAGGGGTAGGTAGTGCTGAGCTGAGGAAGCAATACGATTTGCAGAAGGACTTGGACAAATTGGAAGAATGGGCAAAGAAGCGGCAGATTGAATACAGTATTGGGAAATATGTAATAGTGCATTTTGGTAGAAGGAACGAAAGTGCAGACTGTTACCTAAATGGAGAGAAAATTCAAACATCAGAGGTGCAGAGGGTCTTAGATCCTCATGCAAGACTCTCAGAAAGTTAATGTACAGGTTTAGTCTTTGGTAAGGAAGGGGAATGCAATGTCACCTTTAGAAAAATGCAGGGGGAGGATCTCATTGAAACCTGCAGAACGTTGAAAGGCCTCGATAAGGTTGAATGTGGAGAGGATGTTTCCTATGGTGGGGATGTCCAGAACTAGAGGGCACACTCACAAAAGTGAGAGGCGATCCTTTAGAACAGAGGTAAGGAGGATTTTTTTTTCGCCGGGGTTAGTGAATCTGTGGAGTGCTCTGCCACAGGCAGCTGTGGAGGCCAAGACTGTGGGTATATTTAAAGCAAAAATTGATAGTTCCCTGACTGGTCAAGGCATGAAAGGATATGGCAAGAAGGCAGGTGTATGGGGTTGAGTGGGATCCAGGATCTGGCATGATGGAATGGCAGAGCAAACTCAATGGGCTGAATCGCCTAATTCTGCTCCTATGTCTTATGGTCTTAAATGTCAGAAAACTAACACATATTTGCGTTAAAGGTTAATAGGATAAGTTTATGCTGTACAGCTTACTTTGACTTTTTATGGTCTGCTTCCAGTTTTCTCTTACTAAAATGCAAATCCCAGGCATCTGGATCTCTGCTGACCTCAGAATTTCCTGTTTGGTCATGGATTTATTGTACTGAGAATTTTTAAAGAATTTTTTAGAAAACCATTCTATATTTGAAATATCCCTCTGTCTGAGTGATGGTACCATCACTGACCTTCACTGTTTGGTCACCGTAATCGTTCAAAGGTGAATTCTTGCTTCCTGATATAAAATTAGTATTTAGCATGTAAATAATTGCATGTACTTGTGTAAAACCAGGTGGACTTGTCTATCGTTTTTACTTTATTTTTAAGCTATATTTTATGATTAATCAAGGATATCTTCAAGTTGTATATTGTTTTAAATGATTAACTACCTTTTTAGAAATATTTAATTGCTGCTTTTGTGATGTATGATGCATTTTTGTTTGTTATTTGAAAGCTATTGACCAGCTTTCATGTTTTCTGCATCCAAGAGTATCCACTAACATGCATCAAACACTGCATCCAAGAGTATCCACTACCCCATCCATAAATTTATTGACATGTATCAAAGAGCTGTAAAGTTGTACATTTAGAATCTAAATAGTACATTTAGAATCTAATTATTATCTAAATAGTAAAGTACACTGTTTAAATCAAATGCATATAAAGCCGGTAATGTTAAAACTAAGTTTACAGTGAAATTGTAAAAATAGTGATAAGCCAAAACTTGGCATTACTATTACTTTAGCTAAATGGAAAATAGAACTATAATTTCAGATAACTTTCAAACAATATGCAATAGCTATCGTAATATATTTTAAATGATATGTATAATATTTTAATATAGGGAGTAAAATTGTTTTCTTGTTTAACTAGTTCTGACAATGTTGCAAAACACTCAGAATTCTGTTTGACTTTTCTCATCCTATACAAGAAACAGTATACATTTCCCTTAAGCTAGATTGCAACCATTTACAATAACATTTAGGCAAATGTCCCTTCATCAAGGGTTAACCTGAAATATTTCTGAAATACAGTACGCATGTGTTCTAAATATTAACATCATTGCCTGTTTTCATGACACTGTATATCTTATGCCAATCTACAGTGTGAGGGGAAATATTTTCATTAACTTTTTGTTAGGTAAGTTCAGGGTACATTTGCATCAACATTTTATTCATCCTCAGCCTCTGGTACTGGTTTTTAAACACTGAAGTAATCTTATCATCCTTGACTACTCCTGTTGCTTTTACCTTTGCTCTCGTTCGCAAGCTCAGTTTTCCTGCCAGACTCTTCCAACTGTTTCTGCATCTCGTTTCTCCAGTGCTTAAACACTAATCACTGTACAGTTTTGATTCACTCCTGAACATAGTTAATACTTTCTAGTCCATAATGCAGAAACATACACTTTACTGAAGTCTCATTAGGGGTCCAAGACAGGACTCTCACACTACCATTCACACTTTCACAGTTATCCACACTTTGAAATTCCTTTTCTTACTCACATCACACACAGGAGAGAGAAAAAAACATTCTTGCCCTCTACAATCCTTCTCCCTACATTCCCTTTTCTGTGTTTTTTTTAAATTGAAATACAGTGTGGAATAGACCCTCTGGCTTTTTGAGCCGTGTTGCCCAACATTCTCCTCTGGAATTAATCCTAGCCTAATCACGGGACAATTTACAATGACCAGTTAACTTAACAACTGGTACATCTTTGGACTGTGGGAGGAAACCTGAGCACCTAGAGGAAATCCACATGGTCTCGGGAAGAACATACAGGCAGCGGCGAGAATTGAACCCAGGTCACTGGTACTGTGAAGCATTGTGCTAATCACTATGCTACCATAGCACCCCTATTTTTTTTCCCTACCCTTTTCCTTTGTGGGACACAACCCAGTGTGCACTTGTGGAGCTTGAACCCGACCAGATGCACTCCCTTTTTTTTGTTACTGCTTTCCTCCACCAACTCCCTTTTATATGTTGGTGACTATTGTGATGGTGTACCTTGACTATTCCACACAGCAGGAAATCTGTGTTCCAGCAGCAGATTTGTTCCTTTGCTCAAATGAGTTGTGTGGTATTTGGGACTTATCAGCCTGCTGGGCACAATTCTGTTCTCCTGTACAACAGACTTGAGGGTTAGACACCTTGGTGGAACCTCTGCTAACAGTTGTCACCAATGAACTGGACTCTGGCAACTATGTATAAAGAGATCAGCATGGTCCCTGACACCACACTGCTGTGAAGTCTGAACAAGGAATTTACATTTGATCCAGAAATTGACTAGTTGTAAACAAATACTGATCCAATAGAAACTTTATATACTTCTGAATCCCATTATTTTCATATTGAAGTAGCAATCAATGCATATTTCAGGTGTTATTAATCAATTAAGTCTATTTGTTAAAGGGTTAATGTTTAAGAGAATTAGTAAAATAACTGTCCCAATAGTAAGTATTGTTTGCATCTTTATCTTGGTCTGCTTGGTGATCTTGGTTCCTAGGCTTGAACAGAAAGTCTAGAGAGTTTGGCTTTCATAGACACTGAGTGAATACACTTTATAAACTGTCAGTTTATCACCTTTACTATTGACTTAGTTTAAGTTTCACACATAGAAAGGCTGTACAAAGTGTGTTCTGTTCTGTTAGCACACATTTAACCCTTGCTTTGCTGCAATTTCCACAAGTAAATGGCCAAGATGGCAGTACTATTGAATTTTTAAAATATGCATTGTAAGTATCTTTGAAATGCATTGAAGGGATTTGAATAAACACAGTTCAATCATTGGGTTATCTATTTAAATATACATTTTTTTTGTACAGGTGGGTACACCTAATGTGTGCTGTTGCAGTGCAGGAGGTTCGGTTTGTGAATGTCGCAGAACGCCGTCCTGTGGATGTCAGCCCAATACCACCACTTCGCTGGAAGCTGGTACGAGTTGTGCTTAGTGTCTTAAACCAAGTGCCACTGGTAAATGCTACAAGTTATAAACCCAGATATGTGGTACTATTTAGATCACTTACCCACATCAAATGGTCTCTATTTTGTCCTGCTACTGTCAATCCCCGGAGTTCATTTTTGGCCATGGAAATATTCAAAGCTATCCTTGACAAATAGAGGAAAGCATGCACTCTTCCCAGAACATGGATCCATGGCAAACAATCTATTTTGCAGGAAATGGATGATAATCTGCATCATTAGGCCTGACATGATTAAGTTCTTAATTGGATTTTTTCCCCAGTTTACATGTTGTTACAATATGTGAGTTATAACCAAGGAAAAACTTGCTGGAGTCACTTAGCATTATAGTGCATAGATGTTATTAAGTACATCAAAAATCAAACTTATGAAAAATTAGTGAAAATAACAAAAATAAACTGCATATATTTACAATAAGATATCTACCAGAAAACACAATAAATAGCTCTATACCATTTTATCCAGTGTGATCTCCTGGTAGCTCTATTTACCTACTGTTGCGAACCCCGTAACTGGGTATCTTACCAGCAAAGATAGAAGTGTCTGTTGGAGTCTGGTGATACTATTTTCAACAGTATTTATTAGTAAAAATATACAAAAATAATATCAATGCCAATATACAGATAATATATGTCAGCAATGCTAAACCTAAAAGTGTGGGTATAATAATAATAATCAATACAAAACAAGCTCTATCGTTGTCTAGGGGATAATGAATTGTCAGGTGGAAATATAAAGTTCAGTTCAGTTCATGCAGGCTGCGGTAGTTGTTGGTCGTTGTGTTGCAATTGTTGGAGAGAGAGAGAGAACAGTAACAGCTATTGACTTGCCAACTTTACTTTACGATTTTGATCTGTCAATGTGTCATTGTTGTGGCCATTCACGTATGACCCCTCTGTCCTTTAGCTAGACCGTTCTTCCGTGGTGGGCTCGTCACCCAGGCAAGGGTGGACACACACACAAGCCCCCACCGGTCTCGCTACAAAACACTGTGAGTTAAAATTTACCGACCCTTCGTTCGGTCTCCGATCTCCCACCCTGTCTCGTGGGAGTTCCGATGCTCACTAGCGTCTCTCCTGGTGCGTCTGAGGGATGTTCCCCAGACTTCACTTTTATCCCCACTCACGGGGTCTCAGGTTTCAATCAGATTGGGATGATGTAACCCATCAAACCAGCCCACTCTGGTTGCCCCCGAGGGGTTTCAATGAATAGAACATTACCAAGTAAACAATCCTTCTCCAAAAGACAATAGCAGTAAATCAATGGCCTTTGTCAGTAGGAGACATTCCACTTTGTGTATCTCTGAGCTGTCTGTCATTGACTTTCTTGAATAACAACTGCCCTGGCAGAGTCCCTTTTGTCTCTCTTACTTCCTTGATAACAGCATCGAAATAGTAGCGATTTGCGATTCTCCAAAGGGGGGGGGAGGGCATTGGCGACTCTGCACCCTTCTGCCCATCAGAGTTGTTCATCCTTCGTAACACTACCGAAAGCAAACTGCCCCATTTATTTTTAACACCAGGATGTACCATCCTTGATTACCCACAAAGTTGACTTAAGACTACATGAGTCAGAGTATGATACAATCCACAATGTATTTACAATCATAGTACTGATAGTTCATTCTTTGTGATGAAACCTTCAGGAGTCTGGGAGGGAATTAACACCAAATCGAATTACAAGTAATAAGCTCTGACAAGCTTTATAGCTAGAGTATTTATGTGGCTGATTCATCTTTGTTTCTGGTTAGTGCTGTCAATGGTGTAATAGCTGTTATTGCATTGAAAAGCTATTGACTGTCAAAGGGAGGTGGTCATACTGTTTTGTGCTACCTTTTCACAAGTAATATTCAGGCAGTAAGAACAGCTCTTAGGCTTAGACTAAACTGTACAAAAATTTGACTATAGTTTTTATTACATGTGTTAATGTTGCATACTATTTCTGTACCTCAGTCATTGTGCACTCTTTAAACTGCATATGCTTTATCAATGATATAACATTGGCCATTTACAGAAATGCTTCTACTGTAAAAAGAGAATGAAAAAGACTGGTGGTTGCTGTGTGCAGTGCTCCCATGGTCGTTGCCCCACTTCTTTTCATGTGACCTGTGCCTATGCTGCTGGAGTCATCATGCAACCTGATGACTGGCCGTATGTAGTCTTCATCACCTGCTGTAGGCACAAGACACCCAGTCAAGCAGAGGTAAGTGCAATTTAACAGCAGTAGGTTATTGCTGCTGGGCAGAATTCCCATACTTGTCAAATAAATTAGTTTTTACTAATTGCTGTTACAGGAGAATTGTAGGATTATGGACAAGGGTACCTTGGTATTTAGCTTGGTACCTTGGAAATGTATTGGTATTGATGGTTGCTGATTAGAAATCTGTTTCGTTCCATTGAACCCCGTTTTTAATGCCTCTACAAGTGTTAAAAGAATGAATGAAACCATTCATCTCGGTCTCATCAGTCTTTACTGAGAAGTTTTGAATCATTTCTATTCCTGAAATTTTGATATTGCTGCCCTGCAGTGAAGCCAATGAAAGGAAAGACTACAGCTTTACAGCCACACTTCAGGTGATGGGCTTGAGTGTTGTACATTTCAAGGTATCTCCTTAAGCTATTGACTGCAGCTGTACAATGTTGTGGCTTGAAGGGTGGTCATGCAACCATCAATAATGTACCAACCTTTTGATATTAAAATCTTTCTGACTTTCTCCTTCTTGACCAAACACACCTCAGTATACTTATCTAATTCTCTTAACTTCATTGAAATCATTTTCTTCATCCTTTTCTGGACACACATTCCAATTTTTTTAAGTGTCCTTGTGTCAGTTGCTTTAATTTTGTGACCTCTTGTTGGCAATTCTATTGCTGCTGAAAGCAGTTTCTTTCTAACTACTAAATTTTAAATATTCATGAAAATCTTTCATTTGATCTTTTTAAAGACAGGTGTTCCAAGGAGAATAATCTATTTTTCCATATTTCCCTCTCTTTGTACCATTCTACTAAATTTCCTCTTTACCTTCGCCAGGGTTGTGAAATACTTCCTAATGTCTGATCCTAAATAGAACAAAATGCTGTACTGGAGGCTTAACCATTATTTTATAGCACGCTTTTTGTGGTCTTCCCCTATATATGAAGACAAAGATCCCAAATACTTTAGCAATCGTATTACCAATTTGCTCTACCACTGAGATCTGAGACATAGATACTTAAATTCTGGTGTTCATTTTTATATAGTAGTGCAACAGTTAGAGCAACGGATTGTTGGAGTTTAGTGTTCCATTCCAACGCTGTCTGTAAAAAGTTTGTACTTCCTCCCTGTGAATGTGTTAATTTCCTCTAGATGCTCAGGTTTCCTCCCACTTTCCTAGTTAGTAGGTTAATTGGTCATTGTAAATTATACTGTGATTAGGCTAGGGTTAAATGGATGGGTTGCTCATTCAGCCAGAAGGGCCTGGTCTAAGCTGCATCTGCACTTAATAAAAATGACATTTATATATGTAATTCTGGCATTTAATTCACTAGTTTTCTAGCTATCGTTTATTTTGCCCATCTTGTTAGTTTGTATCTTGCCTGTTGGATCCAAAAGCCCTGTTCCATGGCTGCAGCTTTGTGAGTAAATTATGTTTTAAGGTATAAAGGGAAGATCTAACCTACAGCAGCTACTATTAACTGTCTTGGTACTGGCCCACCATCTGTTCATTAATTAACATGTGCAAAATGAATTTTTTGTTATCTTCCTTTGCTGGACAATTGAGATCAATGGAACTTTTAAAAGATGGGCACCACAGTATAGTGGTTACCACTGTGCTATTACAGCTCAGGGTGTCGGAGTTTAATTCCAGCATTATCTGTAAGGAGTCTCCCTGTGCATCCTCCCTATGGAATGCATGGGTTTTCCCCAGGTGCTTTGATTTCCTCCCATAGTCCAGAGACGTACTACATAGGTTAATTGGTCATTGTAAATTGTCACATGACCAGGTTGGGGTTAAATCAGTGGTGGCAGGGGTGGTGCATTTCGAAGGGCCAGAAGGGCCTACTGCACACTGTATCTCTAAATAAAATAAAGATTTTCTTTAATTTTTCCATAGCGTTCTAAATCAGCTTTGAATGAGATTGAAGTTGGGCAGAAGGTCATCTCAAAACACAAAAATGGGCGCTTTTACCAATGTGAGGTAGTTGGATTGAGTAAAGAAACCTTCTATGAAGTGAATTTCGATGATGGTTCCTTCAGTGACAACTTGTATCCAGAGGACATTGTGGTAGGTTGTGATTTTTGTTACATTGTAAAATAGCTTGTGACTGAAATTGTGTGCCCTTGATTCCAAAATCAAGATAACGACATTTGTTAAACTGTCTTGCAGGAAAACCTGCCTGAGCAAAAAGCATAAATGTTTTCTTAAAGTTGGTTCAACGTCCACAAGTTCTGTTTGCCGTAAAACTATTTTAATATAAGCAAAATGAACAAAACTATACACACTGATACATTATACAGAAAGATAGTCCAAGAGCCAAAAATAATTTGTCTGTTTTCAAGTCCATGGCTTTTTATTTAAAAAGGAATGAAGTTTGCTTTTCCAGAAGATGTTTTGTGTTCATTATGTTAATAGAAACATAGAAAACCTACAGTACAATGCAGACCCTTCAGCTGAACATGTACTTACTTTGGAGATTGCCTAGGGTTACCCATTGCCCTCAACTTTTCTCAACTCCGTGGCTAAAATGCTCATTGAATATAACACTGAAAGTAGAATCTGATCTGTGTTTGCATTCTTCTAAAGATGAACATTGCATTGTGTAAAAAGAGTAAAAATCTTTGACTTTTCTAAGTAATGCTATTTTTCAGAGTCGTGATTGTCTTCGATTGGGACCCCCTGCAGAAGGAGAAGTGGTACAAGTCAGATGGACTGATGGACTAGTATATGGAGCCCAATTTGTAGCATCACATGTTATACAGCTCTACCAGGTAGGAAACAAATTAAAGTACTTTTGCCAATAGTTTTGGTGTTGTAGAAACATAGAAAACCTACAGCGCAATACAGGTTCTTCGGCGCACAATGCTGTGCTGAGTATGTTCTTCAGAAATTGCCTATGGTTTCCCATAGCCTTCTGATTTTCTAAGCTCCATGGATATCCAAGAGTCTCTTAAAAGACCCTATTGTATCCACCTCCTCCACCGTCACCGACAGCCCGTCCACGCACTCACCACTCTCTACATACAAAAAATCTTACCCCTAACATCTCCTCCGTACCTACTTCTAAGACCCTAAAACTATGCCCTCTTGTGCTAGCCATTTCAGCCCTGCGAAAAAGCCTCTGACTATCCACACGATCAATGCCTCTCGTCATCTTATACACCTCTATCAGGTCACCGCTAATCCTCCATTGCTCCAAGGAGAAAAGGCTGAGTTCACTCAACTTATTCTCATAGGGCATGCCCCCCATTCCAGGCAACATCCTTGTAAATCTGCTCTGCACCCTTTCTATGGCTTCCACATCCTTCCTGTAGTGAGGTGACCAGAACTGAGCACGGTACTTCAAGTGGGGTCTGACCAGGATCCTATATAGGTGTAACATTACCTCTTAGCTCTTGAACTCAATCCCATGGTTGATGAAGGCCAATACACCATATGCCTTTTTAAACTGTGCAGTCAACCTGCACAGTAGCTTTTGAGCATCCTATGAATTCGGACCCCAAGATCCCTCTGATCCTCCACACTGCCAAGAATCTTACCATTAATACTATATTCTGCCATCACATTTGACCTACCAAAATGAACCACCTCACACTTATCTGGGTTGAACTCCATCTGCCACTTCTCAGCCCAGTTTTGCATCCTATCAATGTCCTGTTGTAACCTCTGATCTGACAGCCCTCCACACTATCCACAACACCCCCCAACCTTTGTATCATCGGCAAATTTACTAACCAATCCCTGTACTACTTCATCCAGATCTTAATTTGTAGAGATCTGTTTTAACTTTGACACAAAGGAGTATTTTTTTCTGTTGATCAATGTCAAAAAAAAACTATTTAAATCCACTGTGATTCAGTGTTGTAAAACAATAAAACGCGAAAACTTCAGAGGGGAGGCAGTACATATTCGGCACTATATAACTATCTGGTTGAACGGCAAAACTCAGTTTGATATGCAAGCAAGTGATTGTGTAGGTACTAATAGCTGTAAGCATTTCTCCCCTGATTCCTTTTTAACATCAGTGCATTTATATTTTTTATGAAGTTTCTTCCCACACTGCATCATTTGTATATCCAGCAGATTTTAAGTTTTGTGCTTTGTTAACTTTGGATTAATTATTTCAGAAGTTTAACCATATTGCACAGATTTCTCTAATGTTTTCAGTAATTGATTTATTGGTCCTTGGTTTGTGGAAAATTAACAATATAGGTGCAGAATGTATAAATCTATCAGAAGCACAATAAATTATTTCTATCAATCTTGTCTTTGTAAATGGTAAGTTTCAAATTGAGTTTTCTTTATTGCTTTATTTATCCTTTCAGGTGGAATTTGAAGATGCTTCTCAACTAATGGTTAAAAGGGAGGATGTGTACACTCTAAATGAGGAACTTCCCAAAAAAGTCAAATCTAGACTGGTAAGTATGTAGCATTTTCCTCTCCGATACAATGTGTTATTTTAAGACTTGTTGGGTGTTGACTCCCCGGAAGAGTAATGGTTCATAGTTTAAGGTGATCTAATGCCTGCCACTGAAATGGTTTATACTGTTTATTTTGACAAGGATAGAAAAAAACAGTATTTTACCAGTTAATCTACATATCGTTTGAAATGGCAATCTGTATAGTTGATTGTTATAACTTGTTTTTTCTGTTTGATTATGTAAGTATTGCTTCTGAAAATCACTGATAAAATGAAAATAGAATTAAGGGAAAGATATGTAGCCCTTGAACTTGTTCTGCCTTGAAAATACATTTGATGCCTCTTTCTACAGCTTTCAGTGACGCATAATTCCAAATGTACATTATATTTTAAGGGAATAAATCATTCCTTTGTCTGCCTTTAATGAGTGAGACCTTATCCCAAAACTATGGTCTTGATTTCTAGATTTACCTTTTTCAAAAGAGGCAACTTTATTTTTAAAAAGTAGCTAATGAATGCAAGTTTTTTTTTTGTCAGATTCTATCGCATTCTATTTCATTTCCTTGTTCACCCACATACATTTGTGTGGTCAGTAAAAGTAGTGCATTTTGCATGTATGAGCGGAGGGTTTGAGAAGCAAAGTACATTCTGTAGATTTAGAAGTTTGCTGTACAGAGCTTTAGTGCTACAAGACAAAGTTTTGTCCTTTTTGTTGATATATCACCCCTGATAGGATTATCCTTGAAATTATCCAAATCACTCGCATGAGCTAACTCCTTAAAAATGTCATGAAATTGATCTATTTGTGATATGCATTAATGTATTTCATGTCAGAATTCAAGTTTATTGTCATCAGCATGTACTCCCAGGATACAAATGCCATGAAAGTTAGCTTTTAGCAGCAGGACAGTATAGTACAGACTTACAAACCTAAATGAACATAATTTATATGTAACTTGCACAACCAATAAACATAATGATGTAAATTACAGGAGAGTATAAAAGGAAATATAGTCTGAGGTGATATTAGCTTTTTTTGGTTTGGTTCAATAATTTAATGCAGTGGGGAAGATGCTGTTATTGATCTTCAGGTTTGGGTCCTCCTGTCTAATGGTATCATTAGCTGATATTGATAGTTTTTTTTATCTTTTGGGAGATGTGGTTAAAATGGCTTAAAAACTTACCCTCTACACTTTTGAGAATAAACAAAAAAAAACTGATAATGGGAATTAAACAGATCTCAGATGCATTGTGTTCAATGCTTTTCCTCATAAGTAGCAGAACCTCTAGTTTGAAAGTGTTATCAGCCATGTTTTGAAAAGGTAAGGGGTAAGGGTAAGGGGTGATGGATGTGGGGTAATGTTGGATGCTGCCCATATCACAACAGAAGAATTGCAGCTATGCAGCATCAAACTGCAAATTTACAAAACTCAATATTTGGGTTGAATACATGGGCAAAATTTATTGTCCATGCATTGTGTCATCATGTCTGCTATTCATCATTCTAATTAAATGGAAATTTTCCAGATGTGAAACTTTTCATCATCTTGGTTCCCACTTAATGAGATTTTTGATGCTTTTGTCAAATAGTCATAAGTCTGTGGAATATGTTTGTAAAAGCTTTTAATGCACTAAAAATATTTGTTGCTTGTCTTGCAGTCTGTAGCATCAGACATGCGATTCACTGGAATATTTACAGAAGAGGAAGTTGCTCATGTGTCAAAGCGACAGCGAGTTTTGAACTCCAGGTATCGTGGGGATTATGTTGAGCCCTCTCTGTACCGTACAATTATGGAGTGATTCAGAAATCGTTCAGAACTTCATCTATGGAAACCAATTGGGACAAATCTGGTTTTTGCACATGGTTGTATTGTAGATATGTGACTGCATCTGAGTTCTAATTTCTCTGGCAACAAAGCTACTCTGCATTACTGAAGGTGCCTCACTAACAGCATTCCCTTGGAACTTGTATCAATTATCTTGGGATTTCATCAAAGTTGTTCCTGCGCATTCTTTGGCCTTGCATCGGACTGCTGCATTGTAGAGTGCAGATTAATCTGGATCAAGAAGTGTCTTTAATTGAGGCTTCAGTAGCTAGGAGTAGTATTACAAAGAATGTTTTGGGGTTAAATTTCAACACTAACATCCATGTTCAGAAAGAGTAAAGCATTTACCTTTTTAATACTGCAGATCACTATTTGCTTAATTTTCTTAACATTATCAGAAGGAATTTAGTGCCCAACTAATCTCTGATACATGTGTACAGTAAAGGCTGATGCATAGCTGATTCACCATAGCCAGGTAACCAATCCCACTGTGGAAGCTATGATGAGTTCTAGAAGATGTGAATACATTTTGACTATATTTAGCCCGAAACTAGGGTCATGATCGGTGCTTGGAGTTAAAACTCTTATCTGTATTTATAGGGAAGCCTAAAATTTTAGGTTGATTGGTGATTAGACAATTTTTTTTTTTAAAGAAAACATTTCCCTTCTAGGTGTAGCAGTTTATTTCAGTGTTCACCCTGGCAGTAAATAGAAAGTTGAGACCTTGAATGGGGAAGTGTTGGTAAAGTAGCAAATGAACTCTAGAAGGCCATTGTGTATTTTTAAAGATAAAGCTGGATTCATTTTCATTTCTCTCAAAAACCACCGCCCTACTCCCATCTGCCATTTCATGACTTCCTAATGGATTTGTTCATCATATGTGAACACTTGTGTATTAGACTTCTGTGCAGTTTTAATCTGTACTACAAATTATATTTGTTTATTCGATGATTAATTTTTATTGGAATATTCATACTTAATTACATTGTAAAATTTTCTTTATTCTGTTGGTTTGGTGTAGACTGTTGGGACTGATGTTGGACAATGCACACAACATTGCAAGTTTGGTTGTACAATCCAAACTGGTCTTTAAAAACTTAAGCAATTGATGCAACAGACCATGATGTATTTTTGTGTTCTACATATTTGAAGTTGCATCAATACCATCTGTTATTGTGATAACTTAACAGTAAAAGCATGCTAAATTTAAATGTTGAATTTAACTGTAAAAGGAAAGCATAATTTAAATGATTGTTTTTATTTAATTGTATGTATCCTGAAAATCTTTCTTTCTTACTTTCCTAATGGGGAAAGCGTGCAGTAGTAAGTAGCTGAGCTGCTCCCTTTTTTTAAAAAAAAAGAAACCCCTTTGAAAATCTTTGGTTTTGGCAATTGGAAGTGTTTGTATTTGAAAATATAATTGAGAAGAAATAAATGGTGATTTCAACTGTTCCAATTAGCAAGTCTGATTTTCACTTGTCCTCCCTAGAGACCAATTGTAGTAAGGAGCAATTTAAACTTTTTTTTATTTCAGAATTGTGTATATGGCCTAGTTTGCTCTTGGTTTATAAATTCTAATTTTTAGAAAAATCACTTCCTAAAAATGAAGAGTTGCCTGTTAAGGGAGGTGAATTGTTTCATGAAATCCTTTTTGGAAACGTTTTGAAGTGACAGCCATTCACGTAATACAGTTTTTCTTCAAGGCACCTTGGTTGATTGCACTTTTATTTGTTCCAATTTGAGAATCTCATTTTAGTTTTGCAATGAGTTTACAGCTGTGGAAACACTTTAATGTTTTCTGTAGTATTTTATCATTCCCATCTATGAGAGTTCGGCTTTGTAGTTTCTAATTTATTGGAATTCTGATGAATTTTTTTGTCACTTGATACCATTTATAATAGGTTATCATCCAATATTGCTTCACACTGGAAAATGTACATTTAATAAAACATCATCTATCCGGTGCAATTGGTTCTTTTATGAAATAATGTGAAGTGATTTTTGTTTGCATTTTCTCTTCAAAGAAGTTAAAGTTGACAAAACCTTGTTCAAGGCCTGAATAAGAGTTAAAAATATTTGCTGCCCATTTGAACAATCAAGAGCTCTACCTCCAAAGCACTTGCATGTTTTACTCTGTTATGGACTTCTATCTTGAATTACCTGCTAATTGTCACTTTAAAGTCATTTAATTGGATGCTGTAGGTAAATGCAGTTAATAACTCTGATTTAAATAATTTTCCTTTTGTAACATGTATTGATCAATTTAGTTTGTGTTTTAATATGTTTGTTGATTCCAAGATGACCAACTTCTCTGGGACTCTTTCCTGTATATTAGTTACCTTAAAGGGGAAAAATTGAGCAATTGAAAATTGGCCAAACTTTAATTTTATCTACCCCATAATTAACTGCAAAAATTTAACAGGTAGGTTATTTCAATTTTCTTTGTGTTACTTGGAATTTTTTCCTCCCCACAATATTTTCTCCAATCTCCAAACTCTGAATATAATACGAAATCTTGTCTTCAATTTATTTAGACAGAAAGAAATTAAAATATCGTGTATATTTCTCAATTCAGCATTTTATATTTGAACCATGAGCTCTTTAAATGGTTGTTATCCTTTTCTCCCAGCGATGCTGAAGAAGTTGCACATTGCAGACAAAGGTGGGTGCATTTGTTGTCCAGTTTTCAAATACTTTAATGTACCACTGATTAACAAATATTATTTGATTGTAAAATATTGCAACCTTCAGGGAGTGCTTTAAAAAGCATCCAACTAAAATTTCGTGGCATCTTGCCTCTTTCTAAAATAATTGAACAGTTCTTCAAACCATTATGTCTCATCTGAGAGACCTACAGTCTACACTACAACCATCTCAGGAGTCTGTACAGCAATTGATTGTATTGATCTATAAAAATAACTGTATTAGTTCATGCAAACATGAAGTTTAAATGGCTTGCTGTGATTGTTTAGGAAAATAAGAACACATTGAAATGATTTACAGTCAATAAATGTCTTTTTGTCTTTGAGTTTTTGATTCAATTACTATAAATCTTGGAAGATTATCAAAGTTATGATTTATTAATCATGGCATACTTGGGTTATGAGTGTAATTTCATTGCGGGAGGAGGAAGGCAAGAGACTTTAAATTGTGTAATTTTCTGGGCTCAACATCCTTTTCAAAAAGCCAGTTTCTTTCATTGAAAGCCAGAGTTGAGTTGTCAAGGAATCCAAGGTAATTACTGTTAGAAGAATTCAGTAGCAGCTTACCAATTGAGAAAATGGTCAGCACTCTCATTATTATAAAGGTTACAAAAAATAGACAAACATTGCTGTGTCCTAGAGTGATTTCCCAAACATTTTCTTTTTGGCATGCTAAACGGGCACCTAAACATGAGCATAATTCATGATATTACGGTTTTACGGTGTTTTATAACTGATAAGATGTAGGATGTGTAGCTGCATTGAAAATGCCATCTGGCCTGTATTCAGTAGGATCTTAAAACTACTGTGTAGTTGCAACTCTCATGGTTGCAGGCACAAATTAATTGTGCACAGCAAACAATATTTACTGCTGTGGAGCCAAATAATTGAGCCTTGCATCCACCCAAACTGTGTGTTAGCCTTTTCGTGCAAGTTTGGACATTAAACTTGGTTACTATTTGTTGACAGATTACTGACAATACAGATATTTGCATTCCCATGGCTGTACAATTTAAGTAACTGCCTTACTACCTGCTGAAAATACACACCAGTCTAAAACCATGAACTTGTAAACTATTTAATTGTTCTGAAAATTCACTTTTCACTAAATTATCGGTCA
This sequence comes from Hemitrygon akajei, assembly GCF_048418815.1. Classification (NCBI taxonomy): domain Eukaryota; kingdom Metazoa; phylum Chordata; class Chondrichthyes; order Myliobatiformes; family Dasyatidae; genus Hemitrygon; species Hemitrygon akajei. Next base: position 30,906,114 of record NC_133135.1, read on the forward strand.
TTTTGCTTTTTCACCTCTCAGCTTGTGCCTCTGGAATGTTTTATAAATAATGCTGGAAGAATTATCTGCTCGTTTAATACTATATCTATCTTTGAGGAAGTAGTTATTTTGTCAAAAAGGGTCTGGTGCTTTCCAGGCATATATGACAAATAAACTCTTCTTGTGCTCCCACCTGGGTACAGCTATTGATTTTAACCGATGTTTTGATGACAAACTCCACCATCTTCATCAACGGTGATGCCTGGGCATGTCTAGTCCATTGGCATATATACCTCAGCTATCCATCTGTCATGATTGGTTAGCTTTCAACCACTGTCCCACCTTGTTGTTTATAATCTAATCCAGTTCTTAGAGCAAGACCTTAGTTGTTAAAATTCTTATTCTCTAGTTTTATTTCATTGGCTTCCTTCACCAGGCAGTCCCAAAAGTCATTGGTGTGGCACAGTAATTTTATGCTGTAGATGTCAGTCCTATGGCCATTGCGAACACATTGTTCTGCTATCATTGATTTCTCCGGGTAACCCAAACAGATACACCTCCTGTGCTCCTTGTTGAGAGTTTCCACTGTGCGCCCCATCTGGCCAGTATACTGCAGCTCTGCGTTCATGGGGAATTCTGTAAACTATTTTGTCAAAGTCTGGGGAAATTTTTCACAGAATAGACATGTTGGAAAAGTTCAAGGAAATGACTGCTTGACAAATGGTGTAGGTTACTTTCTAAATCAACAAATCTATTAATATTGGGATGATGGGTCTAAGCATTTACAGCACTGTAATTGATCTCTATCTTTTCAATAAAAAAAACTATTTCAGTGTGCAATAATTGGAACACCTACATCTACTTTCACCCCAACTTTCAACACACTTAACTGTGACTTGGTAGTTGACCATGGAGTTGAAGTTAAGGTCTAGCTATAATAATCTTTTTGATGTAATCCTTTGTGAATAAAGAAGATTTTAGTCCTTTGCAGGTAGGGGGAATCTCAATTTTTTTTTAGGTGCTTAAGACTTGTGCAGTCAAGATGAACTTGATCCATTCAGAGTGACTAGAATAATGAAGTCATTTTGGAGAGCAGCCAGAGATGTCTTGGTACTTATTGATAACACTGACATGGGAAAGAAAAACAAAGAGGTCTTGAAGAGTGAATTTAGAGAGCTAAGTACGAAGCTGAGAATCAGGATCTTCCAGGCAGTAATTTCTGGATTGCTGCTGGTGCCGCAGGCCAGTGAGTGTAGACACAAGATGATTTGGCAAATTAATGTGTGGCAGTGAAACTGGTGCAGGGGGCAGGGCTTCATGTTTTTGGATCATTGGGATCTCTTCTGGGGAGGTATGACCTGTTTAGGTGCAATGTGTCACTTTTGAACACAAGGGGAACCAATATTCTTGCAGGCAGATTCGTTAGAGCTGTTGGAGAGGGTTTAAACTAATTTGGCAGGGGGGTGAGAACCAGAGCAAAAGGACTCGGGATAGGACAAATGGTTAAAAAAAAGCAAAGATAGCATGCAGTCAGACTGCCAGAAAGGGCAGGCAGTTGATAGAACATAACTGCAGCCAGCAGGGTGAATATCAGTGCATTTATGGATGCAGAATTAAAGAGTAAGAAATAGGTGGATGATCTTGTTGCACTTATACAGATTGTTCATTATGATGTTGTGGCCATCACTGTTCATGGATGGAGTTGGGAGGGAAATGTCCAAAGTTACACGTTGTATAGGAGGGAAAGGAAGGTCGGCTGAGGGAGTGGCATGGCTCTGCTGGTAAAGAATGGCATAAATCTGTAGAAAGATGTGGCATAGGATTAGAAGGTGTTGAATTCTTGTGATTTGAGTTAAGAAACTGCAAGGGTAAAAGGACCCTGATGGCAGTTATATACAGGTCACCTAACAGTAGCTGGGTCGTGGACCACAGATTGCAACAGGAAATAGGAAAGGCATGTCAAAGTAGTAATGTTATGATTGTCATGTGAGATTTCACCACACAGGTCGATTTGGAAATGGATCCCAAGGTTGAGTTTGAGAATGTCTACAAGATGGCTTTTTTTTAAAGTAGCTTGTTATTCAGCCTACTAGGAGATCAGCTTTTCTGGATTGGGTGTTATGTAATAAACCAGAGGTGGTTAGGGAGCTTAAAGTAAAAGAACCCTTAGAAGGCAGTAATCACAATATGATTGAGTTCAACTTGAAATTTGATGGGGGAAAGTGAAGTCTGATGCAGCAGTATTTCAGTGGAGTAAAGGAAATTACAGTGTTATTGAGAGAGGAGTTGGCCAAAGCAAAGTGGAAGGAGATGCTGCCAGGGATGACAGCAGAGCAGCAATGTTATGAATTTCTAGGAAAAATAAGGAAGGTACAAGATAAATGTATTCCAAAAACAAATACTCAAATGGCAAAATAGTACAACCGTGGCTGATGAGGGACATCAAAGCTAATGTAAAAGTAAAAGAGAGGGCATACAGCAAAGCAAAACAAATGCAAAATGTGGGAAGACAGGATTGGAAAGCTTTTAAAACCCTACAAAGAGCAGCTAGAAGAATCATTAGGGAAAAGATGAAATATGAAAGCTAGAAAATTAGGCCAGAGAAACAACAATGGGAGACAAAGAGATGGCAGATGAGCTAAATGAATGTTTTACATTAGTCCGTGTGCCAGATATTGAAGGGTGCAAGGGAAGAGAATTGAGTGCCGTTCCTATTACAAGGGAGAAGGTGCTCAAACAGCTGAAAGGCCTAAGGATACATAAGTCACCCAGACCAGATGAACTGTACCCTTGTGTTCTGAAAGTGGTAACAATAGAGATAGTGGAGGCATTAGTAATGATCTTTCAAAAATCTTTGGACTCTGGCATGGTGTCAGAGGACTGGAAAATTGCAGATGTTACTCCACTCTCTAAGAATGGAGGAAGGCAGCAGAAAGGAAATTTATAGACCAGTTAACCTGACCTCAGTGTTTGGAAAGATGTTGGAGTCAATTGCTAAGGATGAGGTCATGGAGTACTTGGTGACAAAGGACAAGATAGAACAAAGTCGGTATGGTTTACATAAGAGAAAATCTTGCCTGACAAACCTGTTGCAATTATTTGAGGAGATTACACATAGAATAGATAAAGGGGATGCAGTGGATGTTGTATATTTGGACTTTAAGAAAACCTTTGACAACATACCACACGTGAGACTGCTTAACAAGTTAAGAGCCCATGGAATTACAGGAAAATTACTGGCATAGTTAGAGCATTGGTTGGTTGGTAGGAGGCACTGAGTGGGAATAAAAGGATCCTTTTCAGTTCTGGTTGGCTGCCAGTAACTAGTGGTGTTCCACAGGGTTCAGTGTTGGGACCACTTTTTATGTTGTATATCGATTTAGATAATGGAATAGATGCCTTTGTTGCCAAGTTTGCAGATGATACAAAGATTGCTGGAGAAGCAGGTAGTGTTGAGGAAACAGATAGGCTGCAGAAGGATTTGGACAAATTAGGAGAGTGGCAAATGAAATACAATATTGGAAAATGCATAGTCATGCACTTTGGTAGTAGAAAAAAATGTGCAGACTATTTTCTAAACGGGGAGAAAATCCAAAAATCTGAGATCCAAAGGGATTTCAGAGTCCTTGTGCAGAACACCCTAATGGTTTATTTGTAGGTTGGTGGTGAGGAATCCATGTGCTGGCATTGGAGAGGGTTCAGAGGAGGTTCACAAGGATGATTCCAGGAATGAAAGGGTTATCATATGAGGAAAGTTTGATAGTTCTGGGTCTGTACTTGCTGAAATTTAGAAGGATGCGAGGGGATCTCATTGAAACTTTACAAATATTGAAAGGCCTAGACAGATTAGATGTGGAAAGGATGTGTCCCATGGTGGGGAAGTCAAGGACAAGAGAGCACAGCTTCAGGATAGAGGGACATCCATTTAAAACAGGTATGGAGAAATTTCTTTAGCCAGAGGGTGGTGAATTTGTGGAATTTATAATATCAGGCAGCTGTGAAGGCCGGGTCATTAGACGTATTTAAGACATAACTTGATAGGTTCTTGATTGAACAGGGCATCAAAGGTTATGGGGAGAAGGCTGGGGGGGGGGGGGGGGGGGGGAGGGGAAGAATCACCCATGATTAAGTGGTGGAGCAGAATCGATGGGCCACATGGCATAATTCTGCACCTATGTCTTGTGATCTAGTCAAGTCCAGCTAGTGCCTTATTGCATTTCCCTCCCTGGGCATCTTTCAAGGTTCTATATAAGTAAAACTGACATCCTCTTTTCCATAGCAATATGACATTTTGCTCTTTTACATAGATGCTGCCTGGCCTGCTGAGTTCCTCCAGCGTTTTGTGTGTGTTGCTTGGATTTCAAGCATCTAGATTTTCTCGACTTTATCAGACATCCTTGGCACTTTTGGTGTTCCTCTAATACATATTTTACTAGTTACATAAAAATATAATTTTCTGTTGAACTTGGCAATGTTACAGGCAGCATGAGGAATAAAGACCCAACATATGTAACATTCTCTGATGAGCCAGAGCTAATAAAGCCTTTGAGATTTCAAGCAATAGCAAAGCATGTTAAAAGAATTTTACAGCAGCATATATTTTCTTTACCTGATGTATCCAATAAAGTTCGGATCCATAGTCGTCTTCAGAGCTTTAACTGTCTTTCATTTTGTCCTTGGTACTAAAAATAAAATATTTTAAGGGATCCTGGAGATTTATTACTTTCATCTTTCAACTAGTCAAAGTAGAGTTTATTGTCATTCTGCCTGTGTTGCACCAAGTACTTGTGCAAATGAAAAACTTATACAAATAGCATTCACAAGGAGAGCATAAACATAAATTGTATGCAATTTTCAAAAGAAAGGACACAATTACAACAAAAATGAAGTGGAACTTCAGTAATTAGACTGGGGAATCTTTATTGTTGTACATACTGGTGAAAGAAAGTTCTTAAGCTTTCATTTTTTTTAAGAAGTAAACATGTGCTTCATCTTTTATTGTCCTTCCAACTGAGCGACGCCACTTAGTCACGTCAACCGTGTTGATGGATCTGGAGTTACAAAGAAATCAGGTAATAACATGTTACTTCCCTGAATGATACTGAGGAATATTCTAGGTATGTCCATCTTGGGATTTAAAGCATTCCATTTTAGTTCTTGCAAATATGGATTGTAGCATTGCATCTAAAAAAACAGGAGTCCGAATGGATGATAAGTAGTTCTTTGAACTGTGAATCTTTTTGCTTTTTGAATTATTGATTTTCAATAGACATTTTGTCTATTTAGAACACAATGAAACTGAGTTCCACCACACATTGAGTATAAATGTTGCAAGTGAAGTTCAAGATAATTGTATCTAGATTTGGCATTCAGTGGTTTTCAGCATATTTATATCTGAAAAACTGCATTTACTATGCATCTTGAGTCTCAAAGTGTCTCAAGGATATGTTAGTCATGTGATCAGAAATGAGAAGTGGTTGCATCTCCTGTAACATGGAAAAATTTATAAAAATATCAAAGTGTGGTAACAGAAAAGGGAATCAAAGTTCCTTACAGGAGTACAGAAACCAAATAAACAGACTGGTGAAGTTGGTGGGAACGCTCAGCAGGCCAAGCAGCTGCTGTGGAAGAAAAGGGTTGTTGACATTTCAGGTTCCTTTCCCTCCAGCAACACACAAAGCACCGGAGGAACTCAGCAGGTCAGGCAGCATATGTGTAGAAGAAAGAACTGCCAAGATTTCAGATCAAGATCCTTCATCTAGATTTGGGTCTCCAGATCGGATGAAGGATCTCATCCTGAAACGTTAACTATCCATTTCCATCTGTAGACGATGCCTGGCCTGCTGAGGTCTTCCAGTATTTTGTGTGCAAGATATTCCAGCATCTGTAGTCTCTTGAGTTTCCTTTCTCCCCCATAATGAATGTTCTGCATCTTTGGGAAAAGGATGAGCTTCATGTAGCCCTGTTAGGGAGCAATATATTAGATGAGATTAAAAAAAGTAGATGGCAGATGTTAATTTAAATTACAATTATAATTTAAGAGTACAATTTTAAAGTTTGTGGATGTTACTGAAGTTGGTAACATAGCAAGTAACTTGAGTCTTTATTCCTGAGGGGTGGGAGCACAGACCGCACTGGGGATAACAAAAATGGCATGAAAACTACAATGACATCCAATGATCTTCCCTTCTTGGTTATGGCCACACCTGCAGCCCATACTCCAAACTTTAGGTCTGGCTCTGATTCCCAGTGCTCCCAGCCCAACCTTAGCTCCAGCCGTACATCTGGCCCACAGTCCTGATCTAATTCTAATTGCACACTGGCGACTGGTATTTCACTACTTGGCCAGAACAAGACATCAAAAGCCATCCATAACATGAAAAATAGGATTCATTAGATACCACAGGAGAGGACTCTGTAGGAATGTGCTTACATTAATCAACATTCCAAATAATTGCTAAGCTCGAGAGTATGTGCATCCGCAGATAACAAGGACGTGTTTTGTACTGGGAAAGTATATGTAGATATCAGAGCCCATGATTATCCTCCTGGCCTAAGTCCAAAGTTGATGGCCCAGAGTTTGCAAGTCTGAGAATCCGTAGACACACGCTGGAGGCTTAGTGGTGACTTGTCCTGAGTTTGGAGGCCTGACTGTGTGGGTGGGATGGGAAGTGGGCTTGTTTTGCTCTTGTTGTTGCATCCTCGGTTGTGCTGTTGACATAAAAGACAAATTTCGCTGTTTTGATGTGCATGTGATAGATAAGTCTGTATATGTTTCCAGAGAACTTAAGTTTGTTGCTATTTAATATAGGCCAGTGGTGTGTTTTTAAAGGAATGACATAAAGGCAATAAAATCTAAACATTTATTATAGCATTAAAGGAAAAGTTATGTCAAGGTACATAGACAACACTTCAGCTGAGAAATAACTATGTTTGTGAGCACTGCACTTTGGGCATGTTGTAATTTTTTTTAAAAATCACCCACACGACTAGAAAATCTGAAATTGTTCTCACTACAGAGAAATTTAAGCCAAGACCTTGAACACATCCAAATTTTTAAAAAATTAATAATTCTGGTAAGCAGTGGCCATGTTCTAAAAATACTTAGAGGAAAGAGCTTGTGGGAAGTTGAAGAGAGTCAGTCATTTATACAATGTGTTGTTGACTTGAATGAATACCTAAAATTATAATCCAAAATAGTTTGAACTTGATTGTGACTCTCAACCTCACGATCTACCTCGTTGTGACTAAAATCCAATTTATTTGGCATTATTACTGTTTTACCGTGTATATGTTGAGTACTACCTAGCCGAAATGCTTGGGGCTGGAAGTGTTTCAGACTTTGGATTTTTATGATTTTGGAATATATAATGAGGTAGCTTGGGATCGCCATCATTTCTGACTCTGAATTTATGTGCAATCTTTGTTTTACAGTTGTTCATCAGATATATATACTGATGCAGCCATTCAGTGTGTTGGATTTTTATCAGCGATATTCTTGGTAAACTCATCAATGAATTTCTCTGCTGCAGATACTTTATCAATAAATCTTTAAAAAATGTTATACTGTGCCTTAAATTTCTACTAGACTGCTGAATATTCACAATTACCTTCAACTTTCAGTTCGTTGTGATAGCTCTTTTCTTGTTTCACGATCAACGGAGCGTTAAGCTCCATATGTTCATTTGCAGCTGACAAATTCACTCTTCAATGCATCAGTGAAGTCTCCATTTTTTGTTTGATGCAGTGCTTTTCTATTTTTCATTAACTTATGTTCATTACACTTGTGAGGTCACTGTTCCGAACTGTCAGTGGTGTGGAGCGACCTGCAGATCACCTGGGAGCCTTCCCAGTGCCTCGTGGAATTTTTCCATTTGTGACGTCGTGTCAGTGCTCAAAAAAAAAAATCTGATTTCAGAGGTTTTTGGATTTTGTAAATTTGGATAAGGTGTACTCAACCTGTACTGTTATTTGGAGATAGAGTGTTGAACAGCCCTCTGTGGCCCAAGAAGCTGCACTACCCTACAAACCACCTGTTTAACCCCTGCAGAATTTTAGGACAATTTGCAATGACCTGTTAACCAGTCTGTCTAGACTGGGAGGAAGTCGGAGTAACTGGCAGAAAGCCATGCAGTCATGGGGCGAATGTACAAACTGCTTAGAGTCAGTGCCGAAATCACACTCCAAACTCTGACGCTCCGAGCTCTAATCACGTCACGCCAACTGCCTCACTACCATGGCGCCCATTTACTGTCACAGACGTTTTGAACAGTGTGCAAGTCAAGTTTTTCCACTGAAGCCTCAGTACATGCGACAATAACAAACCAATTCACTCATTTTGACTGTTAGGGAATAAGGGTGTGTTATTGTGCTTATTCAGACAGGAAGTTTTTTTGAGATGGTGATCTCAGATAAAACTTAAAACTGAGGATTTAATTTCAACATATGGTTAAAGAAATTTGCTACTAAATCAGTAAAGGAGAGTTATTTGACAAAGAAGATTATTAAAATGTATACCATGTGGAAGCAGGCCACAGAGTAAGTAATCTAGGGCTAATTTAAAAGAGCCTCTTTTATGCTGTAACATTAGATGATCCACTGGAATTTATAATTCGCAAAAAAAAATTGAATTTGTTTTGACTGCGTCTGGAATTTGTTTAAGTGCCTAATCTCTTGTGTGTAGAACTAGCATGAAATAACTGCTTTCTTTAAACACTATTCTTTGTGATGTTATTGTAACTTGCTGCATGCATTTTGCAAACATTAGTGTAAATGTGAATGTCTTTAACATGTCAGTGTGACCTTGGAGTAAGGGTTAGGAATGTTTAGGAATAATAGCATGATTCAAAATATCAATACCCTTCTACCTTTTCATTGTTTACCATAAACATGTCTGAACTTTACCTCAAGCTTCAACTAAATAAATTGTGCTGCAGAATAGTTTATTCAGAAGGTAGATATGCTGGGTGTGTCCTTTACTGTACAGCAGACAAGATCACAGTCTTTGCCATTCTGTGAATATCTGTCCATCACGGTTAAATGTCTCCAGGCAACCATAGATTATACCTTAAACTGAAATTACGTAATTCTGGATTTACCTTTCCACCTCATCCTTGGGGAGTCTCCATCTGATATCCTAGAAGGAAATGGCATTGAGCAGAAATGCGGAGTGTTACGAATGAGGAGCAACTCTGATGGGCAGAAGGGTGCAAAGTCGCCCCCCCCCCCCTTTTTGAGAATCGCAAAATCGCTATTATTTCGGGTCTGATACTAAGGAAATGAGAGAGATAAACAGCTCATGTCAGTTAATGATAGAGAGACAATGCAGAGATATACAAAAGTAGAATGTCTCCTCCTAACAAAAGCGGAATGGAACCACTGATTACTGCTGTTGTCTCTTGGAGAAGGATTGTGTATTGAGTACTGTTCTATTCATTGAAACCCCTCAGGGGGCAACCAGAGGGGGTGGGTTTGATGGGTTGCATCATCCCAACCTGATTGACACCTGAGACCCTGTGAGTGGGGATAAAAGTAGGGTCTGGGGAAACACCCCTCAGACGCACCAGGAGAGACGCTACGAGACTGGTGGGGGCTTGTGTGTGTGTCCGCCACGGAAGAACGGTCTAGCTAAAGGATGGAGGGGTCATACATGAATGGCCACAACAACGACGCATCGATGGATCAAGATCGTAAAGGAAAGTCGGCAAGTCAATAGCTGTCTCTCTCTCTCTCTCTCTCCGCTCTCTCTCCCCTCTCTCTCCTCTCTCTCCCCTCTCTCTTCTCCCTCTCTCTTCTGTCTCTCTCCTCTCTCTTCCCCCCCCCCCCAACAATTGCAACACAGCGACCAACAACTACCGCAGCCTGCATGAACTGAACTGAACTTTATATTTCCATCGGACAATTCATTATCCCCTAGACAACGATAGAGCTTATTTCTTATTGATAATTATTATACCCGCACTTTTAGGTTTAGTATTGATGACGTATGTTATCTGTATATTTGCATTGATATTATTTTTGTGTATTTTTACTAATAAATACTGTTAAAAATAGTATCACCAGACTCCAACGGATACTCCTATCTTTGCTGGTAAGACACCCAGTTACGGGGTTCGTAACAGGAGGAATGGTGAGCAGTGGGATGAGGAGATTTGGAAGTGGGGGGGAGAAAAACAAAAGCTTGCTTCCCTAAAAGGAAATGGAAGATGCACAGCAAGTTACACGGCGTCCATGGAGCAAGAAACATGGTTAATGTTTCAGAGCAGTGACTTTTTATTGGAACTTGATGAATACCTCGACTACTTTGTTATACTTTTAGATTTCAAGCTTTTGCAATTTTATTTGCATTTGGTTGTTTATTTGATCTCTTGTGATATCTTAAGAGCACAAGAACTAGCAGAAATTGGTCAAACAGCCCTTCAACTTACTTTACAGGCAATATGATCATTCATTAATGAATAGGGCTCTCATCTGTTTCTTCCCTACTTGCCACATTGTGCTCCTCATCTCCACAATGAGAATGATTCTTGTCATTCAAGTACATCATAGAAGCAGGCCCTTTGGCCCATCTAGTCTGTGTTGGACCATTTAAACTGCCCACTCTGGTCAATCTTCACCAGGACCATAGGCCTCCATACCTCTACCATCCATGTACCTACTCCAAACTTCTCTTAAATGTTGAAATCAAGCTTGCATGCACCACTTGCACTGGCAGCTTCTTCCATTTTCTCGCAACTCTCTGAGTGAAGAGGCTTCTGCTCGTGCTCTCCTTAAACCTTTCACCTTTAACCCATGATCTCTAGTTGTAGTCCCACCCAATCTCAGTGGGGAAAAAAAACAGCTTACATTTACCTTATCTATACATCTCATAATTTTGTATACTTCTATCAAATCTTCTCTCAGTCTTCTATATTCCAATGAATAAAGCCCTTACCTGTTCAGTCTTTTCATATAACTCGGGTCCTCCAGACCTGGCGATATTCTTGTAAATTTTCTCTCTGCTCTTTCAACCTTACAATAATTTCCTATAGGTAGGTGACCAAAACTGCACACACTACTCCAAATTAGGCCTCACCCACTTCTTATACAACTTCCAACATAACATCTATCTGCAGATCCTGGAAATCCAAGCAACACACCGTACTCAGTACTTAGATTTATGAAGGCCAATGTGCCAAAAGATTTCTTTACGACCCTATCAAGCTGCAATGTCACTTTCAATGTATTGTGGACCTGTATTTCCAGATCCCTTTGTTCTATCACACTCCTCAGTGCCCTACCATTCAATGTGTAAGACCTACCCAGGTTTGCCCTACTGAGATGAAACACCTCCACTTGTCTGCATTAAATTCCAACTGCCATTATCTTTCTCGCCTGTTTTTCTAGCTGATCCAGATCCTGCTGCAAGCCATGATAGTCTTTGTTGTCCATTACACTGCTAAACTTGGTGTCATCTGCAAACATGCTGATCCAGTTAACCACATTAGCATCCAGATCATTAACATAAATAACAATCAACAAAGCACCAATCAATTTTTCTTCCTTTCTCTTTCCACAAAACTGGTTCCACTGCTCTGCTTCAATATATTGCCTTCTCGCCCCTAATCTGTCAGTTTCTGAAATTGTTATTCTGATTCCTTTGATCTGCACTTCATTGTTCTAACCATATCTCTCCTTCCTTATCTTAAAACATGTTAGTTTAAAAATTCTAATGACGTGGACTTCACACTTTCTCTGCGTACTGTTGAGTTTCTGTTTGTTTTGGATTTCCAGCACAAGTACACTTCTTGCTCCAAACCTGTAGAAAGTTTATTTTTAATATACTCTATATTCCACTTTGTATGAAGGATGATGAATTTCCATTGCACTTCTAAGGAGTGGAAGTTCCCTGTAGATGCAAATTATCATTTGACCTTACCAGAATTAGATTCTTGGAGATCCAAGTTGATTTCCTGTGTACATTTTTCACACACCCTAAACATGATTAGATCTACCTTGCCCTTACCCTACTGACATATGCATAATCTTGCCCACCTTTTACCTTACAAGTTTCTTAACTTACGAGCCTCACCAAACCCCCTACTCCATTGATTCTAAACCTGTTGTGTTTTTTTTTGTTAACATCTGTAAAGAGGAAGATGGGATTCGGACCTTTGGACACATGTTCTTTATTAGAATGTAAGGGAGAAGATCTGCCTTGTTAAAAGATATGAGAAAAATCTGTGAGAGGAACATTCAAAGTGTTGATGATAGATGGTAAATTTGCCCTCTCTCTCTCTGCCCCTCTCTCTCTGCCCCTCTGCCCCCTCTCTCTCTGCCCCCTCTCTCTGTGCCCCCTCTCTGACCCCCCTCTCTCTCTGCCCTCTCTCTCTCTTCCTCTCTGCCCTCTCCCTCTCTGCCTCCTCCCCTCTCTTCCCTTCCCTCCCCCTTCCCACCCCCACTATACCTCTCATAATCTTGTAAACCTTTTTCAGATCTCCCTCAGCCTCTGACGCTCCAGAGAAAACAGCGCACGTTTATCCAGCCTCTTATGTTAGCACATGCCCTCTGAACAAGACAGCATCCTGATAAACCTTTTCTACACCCTCTCCAATCCCTCCACATCTTTCCTGTAGTGGGGTGACCAGAATGGCGTGCAGTACTCTAGATGTGGCCTAACCAGAGTTTTATGAAGTTGCACATAACCTCCTGACTTTTGAACTCTGCCTCAACAAATAAAAGCAAGTGTTCCATAAAGCTTCTTAACCATCTTATTGACCTGTGTAGCCATTTTCAAGGAACTATGAATTTGTATCCCATGATCTCTCTGCTCAGCAACACTGTCGAGGATCGTGCCCTTAACAGTGTGTTGTTTCCTTTCATTTCCCCTCCTGAGGTGCAGCAGCTCATGGTTAAACTCCATCTGCCATTTCTCAACCCAGATCTGCAAATGATCTATATCATGCTGCATTCTTTGCCAGTCTTCTACACTATCCCCAACTCCACCAGTCTTGGTATCTGTAGATTTACTAACACTAACCCATCCATCTACATCTTTCAGGTCATTTGTATATATCACAAACAGCAGACGCCCCAGCAAAGATCCCTGCGGAACTCCACTAATTACCCACCTCCAGATCGAATAAGTTCCTTCAACCACTATTGTCTGTCTTCTATACACAAGCCAGTTCTGAATTCAAACAGACAACTCACTTCAGATCCTGGGCATCTTAATCTTCTGGATTAACCTCCTGTGAGGGACTTTGTCAAACACTTTACTAAAATCTATGTGGAGAACATCCACTGCCCTACCCTCATCAATCTCTCTCCTCACCTTGTCAAAAAACGCAATCAAGTTGGTAAGATATGACCTGCCACACACAAAGTCATGGGTTTTTAAATGCTCATATACCTATCCCTAAGAATTTCTCCAGCAATTTCCCTACAACTGATGTGAGACTTACTGGTCCATAGTTCCCAGGATTTTCCCTTGTTCCTTTCTTAAATAGAGGTACAACACTCACTAGTCCTCTGGGGCATCACCTTTGGCTGGAGAGGACCCAAAGATACTGGTCAAGGACCCAACAATCTCTTGCCTCCTTCAATAAACCAAGGCAAATCATATTAGGCCCTGGGGATCCACCTTAATACTCTTTAGGAAGCCCAACAATGGCTCACCACCACCTTAGAAAACACAATAACAGAAAGGTGACATATTATTGCCAGTAGCAACCACAATTCAAAAATGAATTTTAAAAATACATTCTACAAACATATTAGTCATTAGATTAATTCATATGTAAAATTAAGACAAATATGCGATAGGAAAGGGAAAGCACTGGGGCAATTAATATAAAGTTGTGAGAAAGTGGGTAATGATGCATGCAGATATGGTAATATACAGTATATGGTTGTGCTGTTAGAAAAGAGAAATGCGAAGACCCCTGGTAACACAGTCTCGCCCTCTTTTCAAAGGAGCCCCAGTGGACGTGACTGACTGTTTTCTAAAATTCTCTACGCACATCTATACCAGTTCTTAGCAGACTTTCCCCACATCACAGGTACCAGCAGCTGTGAAACACATAGAGGATATAGTTATCACGAGGAAATCTGCAGATGCTGGAAATTCAAACAACATATAGTTATGATCAGAATTTAATAATAAAGCAGGAAACCAAAAGCACCCTTTAACATTATTATCTAATTTGCATTTTATTATATATGGCTAGATGCAGTTATATCTATCTGCACGCTTTGAAGTGGCAGCACATAGAAGAGATACCGTTAAACGGCTCCTTCAACTGGACAGTCAGGTTATACTGATATACTGGTAGAAATGAGAAAGAAAATCTGATCCCAATTAGTTTAAAAGGTGACAGAAAAGGCCATAAAATATCAGACAGCACTTAGTCCAAGAGATATTATTCACAAAATGTGTTGCAACCAGTTCAGAGAATGTGTACTTGACTAATACTTGGTATAGACAGATTGTTTTTTGAGAATAGCACTAATCTTGCAACAGCTGCAGTTTAAAAGAGTGGCAACTTGATTGAAATGTATGAAACTTTGAGTGGTTTTGAATAATTTCTCTTGTGGAAGAACCTGGAGCATGGTCACTGTTTCAAAAGAAATGGTTATAAGGAGAGTGATGTGAATTTTTTTTTTTCTGTTAATGGGAATGTGACTTTGGAACTTTCTTCCTCATAGGTGATGGAAGCACTCTTTGAAGAAAGTGAAGGCCAAGGTGGAAAAATTCTTGATGGGGGAAAAAGGACAAAAGGTTTCTGGAGCAGGCAAATGTGTAGATTTCAGGTTACAAACAGCTTGGCCATGATTGTATCAAATTATAGGGCATGCATAGGGGACTTGGTGCCCATCCTTCCCTTTATATCATATGTTCATGAAAGCAATGTGAAATTATGATAACTTCTACAAAATACTTCTGTTTGCCATTTTAGGCATCTATTTCAGAAAGTCAAAGTCAAGTTTATTGTCAAAAGTACAAGCTGTAGATGTCAGAGGTCTTTTTTTACAGTGTATTTGTCGTATGATCACTCAAGTCAAGAATGATATCAAAGTCAAAGTACAATTTATTATCAGAATACATACATTTTACTACATACAACCCAGAGATTCATGTAGCTGTGGGCATTGAAAGATCAAGTAGAGTGCAAAGGACTAAAAACTATGCAAATGCAGATATAAATAAATAGCAATAAATAATCAGAACATGAGATAACAAGATAAATAATCCTTACAGTGAGATTGGTTGTGGGAACATCTCAATAGATGAGCAAGTGAGTGTTTTTTTAAAAATTCCTTTTTATGGTGGGGTAGTAACTGTTCTTGAATCTAGTGGTGCGAGTCCTGAGTCTCTTGTACCTTCTACCTGATGACAGCAGCAAGAAAACAGCATGGCCTGGGTGGTGAGGATCTTTGATGGATACTGCTTTCATGTAGATGTGCAAAATGGTTGGGAGGACTTTACCTATGATGTACTGGGCCAAATCTACTACCTTTAGCTGGATTTGCCATTCAAAGGCATTGGTACAGCCAGTCACTACACTCTCCACTACACAGCTGTAGAAATTTGCCAAGGTTTTTGATGTCAAGTCAAATCTCTGCAGACAACTGAAGAAGTAGAGGTGCTATCGTGCTTTCATTGCAATTGTACTTACATACTGGGTCCAGGACGAGTCTTCAGAAATAGTAACACCTAAGAATTTAAAGTTGCTGACACCCTCTACCTCTGATCCTCCAATGGGGACTGGCTCATGGACCTCTGGTTTCCCTCTCCTGAAGTCTACAAGCAGTTCCTTGGTCTGACATGATGGATCTAGTACAGATTCTCTGAAATGATAACACAGAGGAACTTATAGAAGTTGACCCCTCCACCTCTCATTCCCCGAAGTGATCTGGCTCATGGGCCTCTGGTTTCCTCCTCCAGAGTCAATAATTATTTCTTTGGTCTTGGTGACATTGAGTGAGACATTGTTGTTATGATACCACTCAGCCGAATTTTCAATCAGGAAATTTGAATATGGTGTTGTGGCTGTGCTTAGCCACACAGTCACAGGTGTAAAGTGAGTAGATCAGGAGGCTAAGCACAGCTCTGTGGTGCTCCTGTGCTGATGGAGATTGTGGAGGAAATGCTTTTGCCAATCTAAACTGACTGAGGTCTACAAGTGAGGAAATCCAGGATCCAATTGAGGTCTTGGAGCTTATTGATTAGTTTTGAGGGGATGATGGTATTAAATGCTGAGCTGTAATCGATAAAGAGCATTCTAATGTATGTACCTTTGCTGTCCAGATATTCCAGGGTTGTGTGAAGAGACAATAAGATGGCACCTGCTGCAGACCTGTGTCATTCTACGAGACTCTCCACTGGTGGGTCTTCTGCTGGCTGCAGAGGTTAATCCGGGCATGTCCTCTCTTCCACATGCTGATCGCCACAGGACGTAATTTGGGATGCTAGGGTGGATTCCCTCAATAGAGTATGCTTGTACATCACTGTTTAATGTGCCATCACATGATCCTTGATAGATTAAGTTTAGGGTCCAATGGCATGGAACCTTTCATTGCTGTAGCCTTCCTCCACCTTCAATGCTGTTGTTTTGTGTCATCATCTTCCACCAGCTCCACCACTGAGCTTTTGGTTGAATTGCCCTTTGACTGGAACATTCCCCTTGACGTTACTGCCAGGAATGGCCCTACCAGGAGCTTAGCGCCAGACAGCATCGCTCTGAGGATCTCAGGAATTCACAACTGTATCCAAGTGTATCCAATCTCTCAATGTAACACGTGCCCTCTCCAGGTGGCACCCCACTAAAACTTTTCTGCAGCTTCTTCAAAGCCTCCAAATCATAAAAGAATTATATAAATATTTTTTCTTTCTTGTAAGGACAAGGAAACACCCAATATAAGAGACAGTGGATCTTCCTATAAAATGTGGTTGGTGTATAATTCCACATATCAATAAAATACAAAGTTCTTCTCAGTGAGTTTTTAAGCCTAATTCCTTGTCAATGTTTATAAAGAAATGTGAGGCCTTTGGTACGTTATTACATTTGAGAGTGATTGCTGATAGGTCAATTCACAACACAAGTTACAAGCTGTGTCACAAATCTCTCAAGCTGTTTTTATTATTTTTATTAACTTTGAAATTATCTGGGTTAATCGAGCAGTTAACTCAATGTTGTCTCACTGCTTCCTCAGATTACAGAATTTGAATAATTTTTCAGAGACTGAAATGATGGTTAGTTAATAAAATGCATTAATGTGAGAGAAAGAAGAACAGAAACAAAAAAGAAATCCAAATTGGAAAATGTAAACTGCGACAGTCTTCCCTTCTAACCTCAATTAATTGTATAAACTTGCCTCTGAGCATGAAGTGAAATAAAAATGTCCTTTTTTATTGCCACAGTATAGATATTAGTCATGGTTAGAACTGTATAGAGTCTTAAAGAGGAATTAAGCAAGGTTTTAAACAAGGATCGGCACCAATGTGTCTTAATAATAACATAATATAACAATACTAATTATACTTTATACTTATATACTTAACTTTATTGTCACCAAACAATTGATACTAGAGCATACAATCATCACAGTGATTCTTCACATTCTTCACACGCTCCCCGAAGTACAAATCAAATAAATATAATAAAAATTTAAATTATATATCATAATTAGAAAATAGAAAAGAGAAAGTAAGGTAGTGCAAGTCAGATCCAGATATTTGAAAGGTACGGCCCAGATCCGGGTCAGGATCCGTTCAGCAGTCTTATCACAGTTGGAAAGAAGCTGTTCCCAAATCTGTCCGTACGAATCTTTATGCTCCTGAGCCTTCTCCCGGAGGGAAGAGGGACAAAAAGTGAGTTGGCTGGGCGGGTCATGTCCTTAATTAAGCATATAAACTGATTAGAGGTTAAATTTAAAGGCACTGGGGGTCTGTTAAAATATTGTTAAAACTGTTCAGTCACATCCTCACCATGGAGTCAGAGTCATGTAGTGAGGAAACAGGCAGACAGCCCATTGAGTTCCCTTTGACCATAAAACACTTGTCTCTACAAATCCTTCCATAATACCATCAATTCATTCAGAGGATCTATCACCAACCTGTAATAGGGGCAGTTAACAGTGGTCAATAACCTGTGAGATATAGGTTATCGCAAAATAAATAAATAACTGTCCTACCAACCAACCCATCTTTGGGACGTGGGAGGTCACAGGGAGAACATGCAAAGTTCATACAGAAAGGCTGAACACTCTGTTGCACCATGTGCACTTGTTTTTAATACCCTATCAGTCATACGTGGAATGAAATCTTTCTCCCAAAAGAAAATGAATGTGTTGTACCTTCCATTTGGAAGACTTCACCTTCTGTTTTTATAAAACACAAGCTGAGGTATCAAATGATCAGGAAGAGCAAGCAGAATCAATTTTATTGCTTATTTCTTTTCCAGTCAAAATGTTGACAGATGAAGAAGCTGTAACGTTATAGCAAGATTAAAAACTGTTGACATCAAGTAGAACCTGGATATTGTAATATGTGAAACATTTACTGTATAACTAAAGGATTTGAGTGTCAGAGGAAAGATAACTCACAATAACGGAGGGCTAGTGTGACATCTCACAAAGAATAATGTGTACAGATCTGATCACTGACCTAAGGAAGGACGTCCTTGTCACAGAAAAGCACAATAAAGATTCTTGAGCCTGCTTCATGATTTCATCAGATTGTGGCTAATCTGATTTAATCTTAACTCTACATAACAGACCATGCACAGTACCAATAATCTAGCTAGTTCTGCCTTACAAACATTCAAGAAGGTTTCCATTGCTCAAAAAGGAAGATTTTTCCAAAAATTCTGTCAACTCCCTGAGAAAAAAAATAATTACTTAATTGCTGATGGGGCAGCCCATTATTTTTAATCAATGAAGTGAGTTAATGCTTTAGACGTTAGATGAATTTAAGGCAATCTAACTGAAGGATAAAAAAAGAAGTCCATAAGACCATAAGAAAGGAGCAGCAGAATTAGGCCATTTGGTCCATCAAGCCTGCACCACCATTCCATCATGGCTGATTTATTATCTCTCTCAACCCCATTCTCCTGCCTTCTCCCAGTAACCTTTTATACCCTTACTAATCAAGAGCCTATCAACTTCCACTTTAAGTATATACAGAAACTTGGCCACCACAGCCATCTGTTACAATGAATTCCACAGATTCACTACCCTCTAGCTGAAGAAATTCCTCTTCATCTCTGTCTTAAACGGACACCCCTCTATTCTGATGCTGTGCCCTCTGGTCCTAGACTCACCTACTAGAGGAATCATCTTCTAAACATCCATTCTATCTAAGCCTTTCAATATGCAATAGGTTTCAATGAGATCCACTCCTATTGTTTTAAACTCCTGCGAATACAGGCCCAGAGCCATCAAATGCTCCTCATATGTTAATCCTTCCATTCCCAGAATCATCCTTATGAACTTCCTCTGGACCTCCTCCAAGGCCGGCACATCTTTCCTTAGATAAAGGGGCCAAAACTACTCGCAATACTCCGTGCAGTCTGACAAAAGCCTTATAAAATTTCAATATTGCATCTATATTCGAGTCCACTTGAAATGAATGCTAGCTTTGCATTTGCTTTCTTTACCTCTGATTCAACCTACAAGTTAACCTTTAGGGGATGCTGAACTATGATGGATATTCAATTCTTGGTTGTTTGCAAAATTTTATTTCTAAACACAGCAGCTGCCACTTGTAAGAGCACAAATAGTTGTAAGTAAGCTTCCAATTTACATTTCATCTTTTAAATTTCTGGTCATAAAAAGGGGTCAGTTCTTAAACTATAAATGAAAGCAGTAATCAGCTTGAAGTTAAAACAGGCACTGTCTATAGAACCATTTTGTAAACAAGCTCTCTACATAGGAAACCACGCTGCCTGTGAAAAACGAGATGTATCTGCTTTATTGCTGCTCAGTATAACACAACGGGTTATTTAATTTGGCTTGTTTCAAAACAGACAAGGCTGGCTAAGTTGCTTAGTTCAAGAAAGCTTGCAGACCAGATGGATAATATAACTTAGCACATTAAAAACTGTTGTTGGAAGTTTTATGTACTCAAAGGAGTTAGCTTTAGAGCACTTGTTGAGAACTATGTGTCCAAGATGCTTTTTGACCTTTTGTGTTAAAAGGGTGTCTGAGGAAATATCAAATGTGTGTGAAGTCACCAAAGTAGCAGAGAAACAGTAGAAACGTAGAGAGCAATTCCGGTTTCTTAAGACTGGGGTAGGGAACATTAAGGAACTTGGAAGGACTAGAATCCATTCCTCTGGCTTCAGTTTCTGCAGCAGACAATTTGTTCATCTTCAAATCATCAGTATGTCTTTTTATTTTATAGGTATTGTACCTGTATTTTAGAAATCTTTTGCCTTTTGTGCTTTGAAAATTATTTGAGTTTCAGAAATGCTTTATGTTTTAGAAATGGTTTGTGATTTGGAAATGTTTAAAATAGAAATCCTTTGTGACTTTTAAATGTGTTTTAAGAACATTGTTCAGATTTAAATGTGTATCATTGAAAAAAAATGAACCGTGTTTTAAACTACCTTGTTAGCTGGAAGTATCTTCACCTTGGTAGGGAGAGGGGACCCACCACTTGAAAAGTTTGTATTAGCACTTTAACTCACCATTGAGAACAAAAAAGTGAAATGGTCTGTGAAGGCTGGGTATTTGCAGTATAATCTGTCTTTAGTGGGAACACTCATGGCTATTTACATTACATCCAATAGGGCTTAAGGTCTTCATATGAGGCTACGTCCACGCTAGACCGGATAATTTTGAAAACACTGGTTTTGCGTAAAAACGATAGGCATCCACACCAAGCATTTTTGAAAATACCTCTGCCTAAAACCCACTGTAGAGGATTGTGGTCAAGGATGATATAATAAGGACATATAAAAAATACTCTTGGGTAGGCACGTGGTTGTAAGAAAAATGGAGGTTAATAGTCTGTTGGAGGAAAAGGATAGATTGATCATGGAGTAGCTTTATATATAGGTTGAGATAACATTGAGAACCAAAGGGCCCATATGGTGCTTTATGACGTATTCTATATACATTATGCCCAGCAGCATCAGAGAAACACAGCATCATATAAGCACCATTAACAAGAAAAACATAAATATAAATTATATTCTATTTTATGAGAATGAACAAAACAAAAAAACTTTCAGTACAAGATGATCAAGGTGGTCGTAGTGCTGCTAAATTTCATTGATTAAGGTTGAGCCATTTGGTTCAAAAACCAAGTGGTTGAAGGGATGTTGGCTGTTCTTAAACCTGGAGGTGTGAGACTTTAGGCTTCTGTACCTCTTGCTCTCTGGTAGCTGGGAGAAGATGGTTTGGCCTGAAGAGTGAGGATCTTTGACGATGGGTGGTGCCTTCTTGAGGTGGTGATTGGGGTGGGGTGTATGTTCCTGTGATGTATCGGGCGGACTCCTTTACTCTCCAGAGGACAGGTCATTCTGATGTTATCACTCAGAAATTTAAAGCTGCTGACTCACTCACTCCACCAATTCAGTTTGGTGCAAGTCAGCCCTGCTTTCCCTTTACTGAAATCAACAATTAGCTCTTTAGTTTTGATGAAATTGAATAAGAGTTTTTGTAGTACCATTCAATCAGGTGTCCTATATCACTACAATAGGCTGATTCACCACCAGTCGGCGTTGTTGGCAAACTTGAGGATGGCATTGGATCTGTGCTTAGCCACACAGTCATACGTAATGGGTAGAATAGCAGTCTAAACTTGCAGCCTTGATGTGCATCAGTGTTGATGCACTGGTCAAGGAGGAGATGTTGTTACCAGTCCTCACTAATGGAGGTCTGCCAATGAGGAAGCCAAGTATCTATATGCAAAGGAGGATACAGAGGTCTGGGTTTTGAAGCTTGACGTGTACGGATGGGATGATTGTGTTGAACATGGAGCTGTAGTTGACGAACAGCACCCTGATATACAAGTCCCTGTTGTCCAGATGGTCCAGAGCAGATTGAGGAGCCAGAGAAACCTCATCAGCTGTTGAATGTTGTGGTGGTAGGAGAACTGGAGTGGATCTAGTCATCTCTGAGACAGGAGTTGTTTTGTGTCATAACCAACCTCTTGAAGCACTTTATTACAGTTGTAAGTGCTACTGGGTGGTAGTCATTTGAAGTAGGTCACCATGCTCTTCTTTGACACTGATACAATAAGCACCTTTTTGGAGCAAGTGGGAACCTTAGATCACAGAAGTGAAAGGTTGAATATGATCACAAATACTCCAGCCTATTAATCCATACGGATCTTAGGTACTTGTTCAGTATACCAGATGTTTTTCATGGATTCACCCTCTTGAAGATGCCTGGATGTTGGACTCGGAGACTGAAATCACACTGTCATCTGGAGATGTGGGGGCTTGAGTGGATGTGAAATAGAGACATTATCTGACCAATGGAAAGAAAGACCAATATTTATGTCAGCACGAAGAGCAGCTCACCAGTTTGAGTCCGTATTCCTTGGAATTTAACAGAATGTCAAACAAATAAAATCCCAAGGAGGCTTGGCAGGGTAAATATTAAAATAGGTTGGGGAGACAGCTGCAAAAATATGGAGGCAGAAATTAAATTCTGTGTAACTTATGCATGGTAGAGCCACTCTGCAATTCTCTAATGCTGAGGACGATGTAGGTCAGATCATTGGTGGAGAAGGATAAATGTCTGAAAGAGTGAGTGAAGGTTTATGGGGAACTGGCAGAGAGAAGAGTTGTGCTGTGTAAGAACTAAATATCATATAAATAGCAAGGCAGGCTGACAAGTAGCCTACTCATGCTGCCATTTTCTTTTTCATGGCTTAAAGCCATCCTCTATTGTTTTACAGTCATTGAAATACTGTAGTTGCCTTTATAATGCAGGGAGTGTGGTGACCAAAGTTTGCACAACAAACTCCAAATTCCCACAAACAGAAATGTGTTAGTAACCAAATAATTGATTTTTGCAATGTTAATTTAAGGAAAAATATTGGCTGAACAGTGCGAATACAGTATAGCTCTTCCTCCTCCCCATACACTCGGCTCTCCGTGAAAATTATTCTGTGAGATCTTTTACACCCCCCACCCCAGTGAGGGCAAAGAGGGCTTTGTTTTACCACCTGACCTGAAATACACCTCTAAGAGGTAAGTTAGCTTGAACTATGTCTATAAAGGGAAAAATGCTCTAAGCTCTTTTCCTGTCGCAATAAAGGAAGTGATGGGGAAATCCAATGGAGATTTTCAAAGCATTGTTTCTGAGGAAGTTACCAGGGAAAATTTTAAAAGATTTTTCTTCATATCGAAATGTTACAATAACATGAAGTGTTTTTCAGCAGAGCATACAGTTGTAAACAGCTTTGGGCCCAAACTCAGAAAGGATGTATTGTCATTAGAGAGTCCAGGGGAGGTTTACAAGGATGATTCCAGGAATGAATGGTTAACATATGAGGAGTATTTAGCAACTGTGGCCATGTACTCACTGGAATTTAGAAAAATGCACGGGATCTCATCTACTGAATGTTGAAAGGACTAGATAAGGTGGATGTGGAGACGATGATTCCCCTCATAGGGGTACCCAGAACTAGAGGACAGAGCCTCAAGATTCAGGGGAGACCTTTTAGAACAGAAGTAAGGAGGAATGTTATTAGCCAAAGAGTGGTGAATCTGGGGAATGCTCTGCCACAGACTGTGGTGGAGGCCAAGTCCGTTGGGTATATTTAAAGCAGAAGTTAATAGATTCCTGACAGGTTGCGGCATCAAGGTAAGAGGGCAGGTGGTAGCAACGAGAAGAGAACATGTCATGGTGATAGATGTCATCTTTTTGACCATCACCTTTTGAATGTTTCCTGGAAGCTGGGGAGGTCAGTGCTCGTGATAGAGCAGACTGAGTTTCTAACTTTATGCAACTTTTTCCGATTCTGTGCAGTAGTCCCTTCGTACCAGGTGGTATAGTACTTCTGTAGAAATTTGCGAGTGTGCTTGGTGACATACTAATTCTCCTCAAACTCCTAATGAAATACATGGGCTGTCATACCTTCTTTGTAAATGCATCAATATGTTGGGTCCAGGATAGATCCCCCTGAAATGTTGACACCTAGGAACTTGAAACTGCTCACCTTTTCTACTTCTGATCCCTCGATGAGGAATAGAGTGTATTTTCCTAATTTTTCCCTTCCTGAAGGCTACAGTCAATTCTTACTGATATTGAGTGCAACTCCATTCAACCAGATGATTCTCTATATATCATCCCTGTAAGCTCTCTTGTCACCATCTCAAATTCTGCCAACAATAGTTTGTGTCATCGGGAAATTTATAGATGGCACTTGAGCTGTGTCTAGCCGCACATTCATGGGTGTAGAGAGTGTGGAGAAGTGGGCTAAGTATGCATCCTTGATGTGCACCAATGTTAATTGTCAATGAGGAGGAGATGCTTTTTCAGCTAAGCACAAACTGTGGTTTCCCAGTGAGGAAGTCAAGGACCCAGGTTTTGGAGCTTTTTGATTAAAACTGAGAGTATGATTGTGCTGAGTCAAGGATGTGGTCAATAAACATTATCCTGGCATGTGTATTATTGTTGTCCAGGTTATCCAAAGCTGAGTGGAGAGCCATTGAGATTGTATCTGCTGTTGGCCGATTGAAGTGAAAGGCAAATTGCAGTGGGTCCAGGTCCTTACTTAGACAGGAGTTGATTCTAGCCATCTCTCAAAGCACCTCATCACAGTAGAAGTGCTTGCCAGTGGATGATGGTCATTGAGACTGCTTGCTCTTCTTGGGCACCCTTTCGAAGCAGGTGGGATCCTCCAAATGCAGCTATGAGAGATTGAAGCCTCAATAACTCCTTGTGCAACTGGCTCCTCAATTTCTTCACATGCAGACCCAGTCAGTTCAGATTGGCCAGAACATCTTCTCCATGATCTCCATCAGAACAGGTATGCCACAAGGTTGTGTGCTCAGCCCCCTGACTCTACTTGCTTTACACCCATGACTGTGTGGCTGAGCAATGTCATATTGTCATATGACTTGAACATGTTGTTGAATATTGTTGTTGAATTGAACATGTTGTTGAATATGACCCAATGTCATATTCAAGTTTGCTAGTGTCATTGGCTGAATCAAAGGTGGCAATGAATCAGCAAATCAGGCTGAATACTGCCATTAGAACAACTTCTTCCTCAATGTCAGCAAGACCAAGGAGCTGATTATTGACTTCAGGAGGTGGAAACCAGAGGTCCATGAGCCAGCCCTCATTGGAATTTCAGAGGTGAAGAGGATCAGCAGCTTTAAATTCTTTCTTTTTGTATTTGCACAGCTTGGTTGTCTTTTGCACACTGGTTGAATGCCCAAGTTGGTGTGGTCTTTCATTGATTCTATTATGGTCATTATCTGATCCTGGGCCCATCATGTAAGTGCAATAAAAAAAAAGCACAGCAGTGCCTCTACTTCCCTGGGATTTTGTGAAGATTCAACATGACATTGAAAAGTTTGAGAAACTTCTGCAGGTGTGTATTGGAGGGTATTTAAATGGATGCATCTCAGCCTGTATGGAAACACCAATGCCCTTGAACAGAAAATCCTGCAAAAAATAGAGAATACAGCCCAGTCCTTCACTGGTAAAGCCCTTCCCACCACTGAGCACATTTACATGAAGCATTGTTGCAGGTAAGCATCATTCACCATCAGGGTCCTCCACCATCCAGGTAATGCTCTCTACTTGATGCGGCCATCAGGAAGAAGGTACAGGAGCCTCAGGACTCACACCAACAGGTTCAGGAATAGTTATTACCCCTTAACTGTCAGGTTCTTGAAGCAAAAGAGATAATTTCACTCAACTTCACTTGTCTCATCATTGACATGTTCCCAGAACCTGTGGACTCACTTTCAAAGACCCTTCATCTCATGTTCTCAATATTTATTGTATTTATTTATTATTATTATTTCTTTCTTTTTGTATTTGCACAGTTTGTTGGCTTTTGTACACTGGTTGAATGCCAAGTTGGTGCGGTCTTTCACTGATTCTATTACGGTTATTATTCTATTGAGTATGCCCACAAGAAAATGAATCTCAGGATTGTATATGGTGATATACAGTACTAAGATAATACATTTACTTTGAACTGTCAAGGTGTCTTTGAACACTCCAGCCAGTTACCTTCAGAGCCCTCTCAGGTACACCTTGAGAAGCTGATGTGAACATTCACCCTCTTGAAAGATGCTCTGAGGTCGGCCTCCGGATGCTGCAGGGATTCGCATAGATATAGTTTAATTCTCCCTTTTCAAAGCGTGCATAAAAGGCGTTGAACTCACCAGAGAGAGACACGCCACCGCCTTTCATGATTTTAAGCTTTGCAATGGCCTACAAACCATGCCAGAGCTGACGTCTCTAACCTCAATCGGAATTGTTTTTTAAGCTGTTAAGATATTTGAAGAACTACCAAGCTCCTGCTCTGAATACTGTTATTTTGTCTCATTTAAAAAAAATCTTGATCTAGTGGAGGGATAAGTGGCATTTTAGCAGGAAGAGAGAATTGAGTGCAGAAAGGAAGATTCGCCACGAAAACGTGTGGATTGCGGCAAGAAAATAACTACAGTGAACTGGAAATTTTATGAATTGCCATTTGTATTCTGCACGATCTATTGTGGGAGCAGACGAGGAGGACAGCAGCACTGGTGAAGTTGGCTGTTGACAGCAGCAGAGAGAGCGCTTTCTCTTTCCTCGCCTTGGCTGGTTTAGGCGCTCTAGTGTTCTTTGTGTCTGCACTGTGATGCTTTGACTGCAGAAGAGGCTGGTGAGGGCGGGCTGTTCATGCATGATTAAGAGAAGCTTCGTAACTTGGCTACTGGCTGATTTTTTTTTAAGGATCGGAACTCGCAGCAGAGGAAAACGACGACTTATTGCTGGGACAGAAAGACTTGGAAGGAGCTGGGAGCAGGAGCACTAGTGCGCATGCGCTTCCCCACAACCCGAGATAATATGAGGGAGCAGCACGGAGATGGTTTCGGCGCCGCTTTACCTAGATTTTGTCCGCAGTGTCTTTGAAGAGCTTCACACTGGGGTTATGAAGTATCAGGCAGATGTGAGTACTTCAAATACTTTGTCCTTTTGTCCTTGTTTTGCACACACGGGTGAAAAGAGAACCATTGATCTAAGGAGCTCGGATCACGTTAGGGCTGATTAATGGAGTTGTGCTAAATCTTGAGCCAGTCGCATAACCCAGATATAAGGAACGGGGGACTGATGACATTCCTTTTATCTTTTTCTCCAAAAATCGGAGTCCTGAGAAAATACATTTGCGCACAAGCCGACTGTCTACCGTCATAACTGTACCGAAAAAGTTGCTGTGAACTTGCGCGCTGGTTGCGCACTGTTGTCTGTAGACGGTCAGTATTTGGAATGTATGGGTCCTGGCTTTAAGTGCGGCAGAGATTAAACTGTGAAATTTAACTGGAAGAAAGTGAAGTACTTAAAGGGTTAACGTGTAATTTCAATAGAGACGGGTGCAGTGCTAATTTATTAGGTGCCGCAGTTGACAAAATGCTTGCCATTTCCTACATCCTTATATATATATATATATATATAAAAGTGTGTGTGTGTGACACCCAATTTGTATATCTGCTCATTTCATGTACTGGGCGGGCGACCTCCTTGTCCCATTCGTGTAATGAGCAGATAAATTGGGCGTAGCGTGTATATATATATATGTACAGCTTCTTATAATGTCATGCAGTAATTACGTACTTACCAAATGCCACCAGTGGGAAGTTTCACAATAATTTCCCCAAAAGGGTCAGGCGTAATATGTAAATACGAAGTATACCGCAGATGCTCCGCTCTCACCCCATCCTTCTGTCACCACAACAGGGACCGAGTTCCCCTTGTCCTCACCAGCCTCCGGATCCAGCATATTATCCTCCGCAACTTCCGCCACCTTCAACAGGACCCCACCACTAAGGACATCTTTCCCTCTCTACCCCTTTCTGCTTTCCGCAGGGTTTGTCCCCTCCGTAACTCCCTGGTCCACATGTCCCTCCCCACAGATCTCCCACCTGGCACTTATCCCTGCAAGCGTAAATACTACACCTGTCCCTACACCTCCTCTCTCACCACCATTCAGGGCCCCAAACAGTCCTTCCAGGTGAGGCAACACTTCACTTGTGAGTCTGTTGGGGTCATCTATTGCATCCGGTGCTCCCGGTGCGGCCTCCTCTACATCGGCGAGACCCGACGCAGATTAGGGTCCGCTTCGTCGAGCACCTACACAACAGACAGAATCTCCGGTTGCCACTCACTTCAACTCTCCTTCACATTTCCATTTGGATATGTCCATACATGGCCTCCTCTATTGCATCTCATATACCGTCTGGGTAGTCTCCAGCCCCTTGGTATGAACATCGAATTCTCCAACTTCCGGTAATTCCCTCCCTCTCCCTTCCCCCATTCCACCTTCACTCTGTCTCCTCTTCCAGCTGCCTATCACCTCTCATGACTCTGCCTTCTTCTACTACCCATAGTGCTTTCCCCTTAGATTCCTTCTTCACCTCTCCTCCCTATCCCCTCCCTCACCCGTTAACCTTTCCTCTGATTGGTTTTCCACCCTCTCCCCACCTTCTTTATAGGGCCCCTGCCCCCCCTTCTTTAGTCCTGACGAACGGTCTTGACCCGAAAGGTTGACTACTCCTTTCAACGGATGCTGCCCGACCTGCTGAGTTCATCCATCTTGTTTATACACCTTGATTAGGCGTAATATGTGTTCAGGGTTCTGAAGCAACACTTGTCTTGGTGTCATCTGCTGATCTGTGGTACCACAGCCATGATGTGACATACTGCTCAGGATTCCACTGAACTAGAGGAGATCTGTGTGGTTTAACAAACATAAGTGCTGATACATGATTTATGAGAATTCTTGAGCGTGTCGTTATTATCAAGTTCATGCCACTGAATCCTCTCCCACACTCAGCAGTACTAATAGGAATAACTTGTGAACAGCTGAGTAATGGGCGTAAATCTTGGGGGATGAGGCGTCCACGATCCTTCACATAATCTCTGAAGGCATTTATTACAGAGGAGGAAGAAAGCTTAAACCTCTAACAGAGAGATGATATTGCAGCTTCTCCATAATTAGGCGGTATTTCAGCAGGCCAGTTATCTTTATCAAGGACACACATTTCATTTTGCAGGGATTTATACATACTTTGAGTTTTAGAAGTTTGAGAACCTTTCAAGGATGTTGCCGTGAACATATAATGCTGCAAATTGTTTATAAGACTAGTAAGAAACTGTAGATAATTAGTGGAGACAATTTTGTTGTTGCTTGTTAAGGTAATTTCTCCAAACTTCCCCTTTTCAACTGCCTCTTGAGCTTCTAGAGCTTTTGTACCAGGTTGTTCGTTCAGTCCATGCAGTGGTCTTGTGCCCTGTTGGATCAGTTTGTCTGCATTAACAATCATAGTAGTGTGTTTCTGTAAACACTGAGAGTAAACCAAGTTCATGCAACGTGTCATACATTAGAGCTAAGTTGAATAGAAACTGTTCTGAAGAGAGTCTTTTCAACAGACCTTCATAGGTTTTTCTGTCACTCCCAGGTCTGGTGTCATCCTTAATTGCTTTTTCAAAATGAAAACACAATGCTTCATAATTTCGCCACACTGCTGAAACTGTTCGAAATGAGCTAGCTACCCACCTGGTGCCCATAACACGGCCTATTTTGAAAATTTGTTGTTCCAGTTGAGAGGCACATTCAGACAGTTCCTTTTGATTTAGAAGTGATCTACTGTAAACTGAGTATAATTTGTCCATAAATGATTGAAAATTTGTTTATTCCATGAACTTCTCTCACCGAATCACCTACTGCAAGTCCTAATCTGTGATTAAGACAGTGCCGAATTATCACATCAGGGTAATATTCCTTGAGAATTGCAGCAACACCAGATTTGACACCAAACATTACGCTCGCCCCATCACAAGCAAATGCTACAAGGTTCTGTTTCAAGTAAGAGTCATCAAACCCATGGTTATTGAGGCATTTCAGTAGATGCTCAGCAATAGTTCCAGCTTTCTGATCAGGCAGTTCAATTAGATCTAAAAACATAAAATGGGGATCACCTTCCTTATCATTTTCACATTTCAAATAAACTGTTAGGGCAGTCTTAATGGTCGGGCTTGTTGATTCATCAATGAGAACAGAAAATTTGCCATTTATCTGCTTGATATGCTGGCAAATTTTCTTTTTCATATTAATGAGTATGTGATTAATTATCTCTGTAGCACTAGTGTGGGAATGTGGTCCAATTCCAATGTCAATACCATTTTTTTTTGAAGTTCCAATAAGCCAAAGTGATCAGAATATGGCCTGTCATTCTGAGCCTAATAATATGCAGAACAAAAAATTAAACAAGTTGCCTTTAGATGCGAAGCATTCAGGGTGTCACATAACTTTCCAAGAGCATCTTCACTAGCTATATTTTCTACACTTAGAGCAGCAGTGTGAGCTTTTGATAGTTTGTGATCAACAATTATTTTTTCTGAGAGACTTCAAGCGTGTACTTCGATTGGCTCCATTATAGGTTACTTGGTACATCTGCCATGCCAATTCTCCTGTGATCTTTAAGTTCTTGAGGCTGTAGTGCTTTACATAGCTAGCCAGTCATCCTTTACTAGCCTTAAACTCCTTCCTCTCACACTCCTCAACCCCCTCACAGTAGTGTTCATAGAGGCTAAGTGCTTTTTCACGCATTATTTTGCCATCGACAGGGATATGCTTCTGTGACATGCCCTCTAGCCACACACTTAATGCTTCCTCAGTCTTCGCAAGCACTTTATCACGAACCAGAGAGACCATTTTTGCCGTTGTAGGGGTAGCACTAACACTTCCACGAATTTCAGCTTCTTTCCGCTTTATTGTGCGAATGATCGATTCGTTCTTACCGACCTTACGGCCCACTTCGGCAAGCGACATGCCACTTTTCAAAAGATCTAAGATTTTTATTTTCTCGGCAAACAATGCTCAAACAATGAGTGCTGGAGAGAAACTGAGGATCTGTGAAATGGCGGGAGGCTACAGCAGGGTATGCTGGGACAACAGGTCAAGCGAGGAGGAATTTCACGAAACAGTCACAGCTCCTGGATTTCACCAAAAATAATCAAATATTCTAATGTTCTTAGTGGTATTTTCCCCACCAGCCAGCACCCGTTTTCCCCAAACCCCTCTTCCTTAAAATTCCCTCTATTTAATAAGCGGTCGCTGTTAAATTCCCCGCTTGTTTATCTTGACTTTTTTTTTTACAGAGGTGCTGGAGCATCGTTCCGGTGAGCTCCGGCAGCACTGCACCCCTGGACAGAGATTTAATTTTGATCTTGGTGATTTTCATTTCTTAATTCCCTAATTGAGGATGCTGACATTCATACAAATGTACAACATAATAATTTTATGTCTAGCCTTCTGTTGTATTCCTTGCATCAATTTCATGGCTAATAAAAATGGCCATTAAACATTTCCCAGCCTTGCAGGCTGTGCAAAATGATCAACAGTATATGAAATAGAAATTTAAGATTTTGGAAACAGCAGGTCAGACAGTATTTTCTGTTTTTTTAATTTCAATTTTGCAGCATCCGTATTGCTCTACTATATACTAAACTATACTAAACCAAGGCCAAGAAAGTAAGACATCACAGTGGCTGCAGATATCACTGTCCTTGAAATCCTTTCCAGTTTGAACAGCATTATTTGTATGCCTGACTCTGCTGTGTTGAATAAGTGGCTCATGTTGATAGTTGGTAGACGGCTTCCCAAGGATAAATATGCATATTTTTATGTGCTGCACAAAACATTCAAAGGGCTGAATATTTTTTCCATGTTAATTTAGTTAACTTTGCATGAGATTCATATCACTGAATTTACTTATCTGAGACAGCTTCTGAATAGAATTACAATTCCATTGTGGGTGAACTGGTTCAGTGTCATTGAAATACTTTGAAACTGCGCCAACTAAGGCAAGTTGCTGCATTTAAAGTGTTAAACATAGTGTTGCAATTTATTCTCTGATAGATCCAGAGATTATACAATATTCAACAATGGTGATAATTTTTTCAAGCCACATTTATACTAGTACTTCGATCTATTCCGTGTGATTTTAGGAAATTGCAAGCGAAGCATCCCTGTTTCCATTACCCTGCACCCCACTATGAAAAATCTCTCCAAAATACCATCGCATGTCCTTGAAATATTGCAAATAAAAGTGCACTTCTATTTTCTGCAAATTAGTGCAACTGGAAACCCAGAAGGATTACTGGGAGGAACAGACAGAATTCATGAGGTACTGGGTGAGAATAATACAGATTGATTCAGTATTGATTCAAATGTTTTCTTAAAAGTATCTCCTCTAGAGAATAAGGAGGAATGTGTTAAGCAGCCTTCTCCCATTTCGTGATTGCTCAAATATCTGAGCACTGAAAAAGTACACTTTATTTTTCTTTCTTACTCCAGTTTACATATGGGCATCACCTATCATTAAGGACCCTCACCATCCTGGACATAGTCTTTCCTCATTACTACAATCAAGGATAAGTACAAGAGCCTGAAGACAAACACTTGGTGTTTTAGGAACAGATTTTCACCCTCCGCCCCAAGTTTTCTGAAAGATCCATGAACACTACCTTTCCCTTCCTCTTTTGCACTATTTATTTTTATTGTTACTTATTATTTTATTTTCTTGCATTGCACAAAAACAACAATTTTCATGTCGGTGATAATAAACCTAATTCTGAATATCATCTTATCTAGACTTTGAGTGAAGGATCCTCTTTTCTGAAGTTGTATGTAGTTATAATTGTATTTTCTGGTAGATATCTTTTTGTAAATATTGACAGTTTTCTTTTTGCTATTTTTGCTAATGTTTGACAGACAGACAGACATACTTTATTGATCCCGAGGGAAACTGGGTTTCATTATAGCCACACCAAGAATAGTGAACAAATATAGCAATATAAAACCATAAATAATTAAATAATAACAATGTTAATCATGCCAAGTGGAAGTAAGTCCAGGACCAGCCTATTGGCTCAGGGTGTCTGACACTCCAAAGGAGGAGTTGTAAAGTTTGATGGCCACAGGTAGGATGACTTCCTATGCTGCTCAGTGTTACATCTCGGTGGAATGAGTCTCTGGCTGAATGTACTCCTGTGCCTAACCAATACATTATGGAGTGGATGGGAGACATTGTCCAAGATGGCATGCAACTTGGACAGCATGCTCTTTTCAGACACCACCGTCAGAGAGTCCAGTTCCACCCCAACAACATCACTGGCCTTACGAATGAGTTTGTTGATTCTGTTGGTGTCTGCTACCCTCAGCCTGCTGCCCCAGCACACAACAGCAAACATGATAGCACTGGCCACCACAGACTCGTAGAACATCCTCAGCATTGTCCAGCAGATGTTAAAGGACCTCAGTCTCCTCAGGAAATAGAGACGGCTCTGACCTTTCTTGTAGACAGCCTCAGTGTTCTTTGACCAGTCCAGTTTATTGTCAATTCGTATCCGCAGGTATTTGTAATCCTCCACCATGTCCACATTGACCCCTTGGATGGAAACAGGGGTCACCAGTGCCTTAGCCCTCCTCAGGTCCACCACCAGCTCCTTAGTCTTTTTCACATTAAGCTGCAGATGATTCTGCTGGTACCATGTGACAATGTTTCCCACCGTAGCCCTGTACTCGGCCTTGTCTCCCTTGCTGATGCATCCAACTATGGCAGAGTCATCAGAAAACTTCTGAAGGTGGCAAGACTCTGTGTTGTAGTTGAAGTCCGAGGTATAGATGGTGAAGAGAAAGGGAGACAGGACAGTCCCCCGCGGAGCCCCAGTGCTGCTGACCACTCTGTCTGACACACAGTGTTGCAAGCACACGTACTGTGGTCTGCCAGTCAGGTAATCAATAATCCATGACACCAGGGAAGCATCCACCTGCATCACTGTCAGCTTCTCACCCAGCAAAGCAGGGCGGATGGTATTGAACGCACTGGAGAAGTCAAAAAACATGACCCTCACAGTGCTCGCTGGTTTGTCCAGGTGGGCGTAGACACGGTTCAGCAGGTAGACGATGGCATCCTCAACTCCTAGTCGGGGCTGGTAGGCAAACTGGAGGGGGTCTAAGTGTGGCCTAACCATAGGCCAGAGCTTCTCTAGAACAAGTCTCTCCAGGGTCTTCATGATGTGGGAGGTCAATGCCACCAATCTGTAGTCATTAGAGCCAGTGGGGCACGGCGTCTTTGGTACAGGAACGAGGCAGGACGTCTTCCACAGCACAGGAACCCTCTGGAGACTGGGGCTCAGGTTGAAGACATGGTGAAGTACTCCACATAGCTGGGGGGCACAGGCTTTGAGCACCCTGGGGCTGACACCATCCGGGCCTGCAGCCTTGCTTGGGTGGAGGCGTTTCAACTGTCTTCTCACCTGTTCAGCTGTGAAGCCCACTGTGGTGGTTTCAGGTGTGTGAGGGGAGTAGTCACGAGACCAGGGTGGGGGGCTATGAAGAGGGGTAGGAGGGGAGAGTGGAGTATGTGTTGGTTGGGGGCCAACAACAGATGAATCATGTGAGGGATGGGCAGGGGCCGCAGTGTCAAATCTGTTGAAGAACAGGGTAAGTTCGTTGGTCCTGTCCACACTGCCTTCAGCTCCTCTGTTTTAAAAGTTTGATGCACCTACTAAACACCCTTGCATGAAAGTGCTAATCACTGCAGCCATTTTTCTTCGTCATAACCCACGTACATAACATATGGTGACAGTGGGAGGGCCAGTCGCAAAGAGGGTCATTTAACAAGGAGAAGGGTAGAGTTGAGGTCTCAAGTTGAGGTGTAAAGTGAAGCAGATGCCTGGGAAACAGCGGAGACCTCAGAGGAGGAAGAATTTGAGCCCAGAGCCAAACTCTCCAAACTCTCTCTGGAAAATCTACTCCAAGACTTTTTGTTTGCCCAGCAGAGGAGAGAGGATATTATTAGGAAGGAACTCCAAAGCCTGCAGAAAGGTCCCAAGATGCCATCTTATCAACAAGGTGTAACGATATTGCGAACTGTCTCCTCAGGTTTGAGAGGATGGCCTGGATATGGCAATGGCCAGAGGAGGGGTGGGCCTGCCAGCTAGTACTGCTAGTGGCAGGTGAAACTCTTGAAGCCTACACTACAATGGATGAAGAGAGGTCCACCGCTATCCTGATTTGAAGGAGGTGCTGCTGGCTAGAGTTGATATCAGCAGAATCCTATTATCAGTGCCCCTGTTTCAGTATTCTACCACAGTTGAGTTGCCCACCGAGATGTATCATCGCCTGAAGGGTCTCTACCAGTGATGGATTTGACCAGAGCAGAAGTCCAAGGAGGAGATTGGTGAGCCCATTGTTTTGGAGCAGTTGCTGCAGGTTCTTCCTCCCGATACTAGAACATGCGCCTGAAAGCATGAACCAATGGATGGACACACTGCGGCCAAACTTGCCCTGCAGTACCTTGATGTCTGCAAGGGGGTGCTATCACAGCCATAATTCCAAAGCAAGAGACTATTAATGCCTGTGGAATTGGGAAGTGGGAGAAAAGAGGGCAAAAAGTCCTTGGAGGTTGCTTCTAAGACTTTTATTTGCTGCCATTTTCAGCAGCCAAGTTGTAAGTCCTTTGTGTGTCCTCTTAAGAAGCCCAAATGGTCAGGTATGTGCTATGTATCAAGAGAATGTGATGATGCTGATAATGATTGTAATGGAAAGCAAGCAGAAGATGAGGAGAATGAGACTGTTTATAATAGTCATAATTAATGGAAACGTGTTAAAGATCTTTTAGATTCTGGTAGCTGACTGTCATTTATTAAGAAAAACCATGTCCCTGCCTTTGGTGTTGATTACAGTTGCCAAGTGCCTGCTCAATGTGTCCATGATGACTGGAAGTCTGAGTCACTGGCAGAACTCCCTATTGATCTGGATGACCACAAGTATTTGATTTAGGTGGGGGTGCCTGTGTAACGTGTTACTGAGGAAGGGAAATATCCAGTCACATCCCTTTGTTAATCCAGGATTAGATGGTGCTTTTTCTGATTTTGGCATGTCTTGTGCTAAAACCAAAGCAATGGCCAAGTTACAATCTCTGCCTGACTTGGATGCTAGTCCATGTGAGGGAAGAACCAAAAGGTCTGGAAAGTCACACCAGCAATGCCACAGTGGGAAATATGCTGGTTCTTCTGCCTCTGTTGAAATTTTTACAAATGAAATATGCATGGATGATGATATTGTGGTGAACATTTGGTCCATAATGACAGACAAGGAAGCTCTTTAACTCAACAATGGTTTTTATTGTGATACACACCAAAACAGACCGGGCCCATAACCCAGAGAGAGAACAGCTTAGTTTCATATCGATGGGGGTGGTGACGATCGCCCACCCTGGTTACAGATAGGGTGACCAACAAATACACAAGCAAGTAACGGTATAACCCAAGCCAAAATGTAACAATCAATGAACTAACAACACACACAAAATGCCGGTAGAACACAGCAGGCTAGGCAGCATCTATAGGGAGAAGCGCTGTGGACGTTTTGGGCCGAGACCCTTGAACTGAAGCTTCCCACCATAATTCTACGAAAGCATTTTAACACAAAAACCATGAACAGTGCTGGTCATTAGAAATGCAAGGGTGGGCAGTCGACCAGGCCCCCCGCCCCCCCCCCCGGCACATCACAATATTAAGGGGTCTGGGAAGGTTGATCTCTTCCATCTCAATGGCTGACAACCAGCAGAGACCAGGGCTGACAAATGTGCTAAAACATTCCATCAGGATCAGACCTGACCAGGGTTCAGTATGCCAGCACTGCTACAGAGTGCCAGAGTAACCTGTGGGGGTCCTGAGGGGTGAAATTTGGAGCTGGAAGTCATAGAGCCTTCAAATAGTGAGTGGAGCAGTCCTATTATTATCATCCCCAAGGACAACGGTATCCTAAGGCAGTGGTCCCCAAACACCGGGCCATGACCCGGTACCTGTCCACAGCCTGGTGGCTGGGGACCACTGCCCTAAGGGTACGCATTGATTTCTGTAAGTTGAATGCCACTTTTTTTTTAATGCTTATCCTATGCCCTGCATTGATATCCGACTAGAAAGAATTGGATGGGAAAACTACATTACTACACTGGACCTTAATAAAGGCTACTGGCAAGTTCCCCTGAATGACCAATTGTAACCCCTCACTGCCTTCCGCACAACCCTGGATTAGTTTCAGTTCACAGTGAAGTCCTTTAGTCGTCATGGTGCACCACTAACCTTCCTGCGGCGGATGGACCAGCCGTTACAAGGCAGTGAGGACTGTCTAGATGACGCAGTTGTCTACATCCAGATGTGGTCAGAGCATCCAGACCATCTGTGCAGGGTCCTGGGGAACGATAACACCATCGAACTACAAAAATGTGAGTGGGCCAAGAGGGAAACCAGATACCTTGGCTACCAGCTGGGAGATGGAGGTGTTCAAGCACAGGTGGACAAAGTGGAAGCCATCCACAACAGTCCTCAGCCTCACACCAAGAAGGAAGTGAAATCATGGAAGTAATTTATTATCGCTCCTTTATCTCACTCTGTGTGGATAGGATATCTTTCATTGAGATGCTTCACTGAAGAGATATTTCTGTTTACTTTGGGGTGATCAGATGAAAAAGCCAGGATTTCGAGTCCAAGTTCAACAAATATCATCAAAAAAACTTCCCACAATTTCTTCTGTTTTAGTTCTCCCGCATACGTGTTCTTAGAATTCAGTAATTCTTATCACATTCAGCTACAGTGTTCTGGATTATTTTATAAAGAAACTTGCAAATTGCTGTGTTTATCCTCCTGATGACCTTCAAAGTACTTTTGAACTTTTGCTTTATGATCAGCAGAAATGTATATTTCTAAAAGCAATTTAGAATTGGGGGGGTTGGTGGTGTTTGGGGATAGATTCAAGAAAGCCCTGAATTAACATTGCACCTTTCTACTTTTTAAGACTTCCTAATGAAGCTATTTTGAAGTGTAATAATTGGAATAATGAAGATTATATACTACATAAGGTATAGGAGCAGAAATAGGCCATTCGGCCCATCAAGCTTGCTCCGCCTTCTCATCATGGCTGATCCATTTTTCCTCTCTGCCCCAATCTCCTGCCTTCTCTCTGTATCCCTTGATGCCCTGCTCAATCACAAATCTATCAACCTCACTTGGCTTCCACAGCTGCCTGAGGTAACAAATTCCACAGATTCACCATTCTCTGGCTAAAGCAATTCCTCTTCATCTCCATTCTAAAAGGATGTCCCTCTATTGTGAGGCCTGTGGTCTTAGACTCTCCCACTATAGGAGACAACTTCTCCACGTCCACTCCATCAAAGCCTTTCACCATTCGATAAGTTTCAACTAGGTCAGCCCTCATTCTTCTGATTTACAGTGAACACAGAACCAGAGCCATTAAACATTCTTCATATGACATTTTCATATGAATCACTTTCTTGAACCTCCTTTGAACTTTCTCCAGTTACAGCACAACCTTTCTAAGATAAGGGGCCCAAAACTGCTCACAATACTCCCAAGTGAGGCTTGGGAGTTTTATAAGGTTTCAACATTATGTCCTTGCTTTTATATTCTAGTCCTCTTGAAATGAATGCTAACATCACATTTGCCTTCCTCACCACAGACTGAACCTCCAATTTAACCTTTAGGGAGTCCTGCGCAAGGACTCCCCAGTCCCTTTGCACATCAGTTTTTTATATTTTCTCTCCATTTAGAAAATAGTCAACTTTTTCATTTTTTCTACCAAAGTGTATGA
Organism: Hemitrygon akajei; assembly: GCF_048418815.1. Classification (NCBI taxonomy): domain Eukaryota; kingdom Metazoa; phylum Chordata; class Chondrichthyes; order Myliobatiformes; family Dasyatidae; genus Hemitrygon; species Hemitrygon akajei. The sequence goes on from NC_133135.1 coordinate 30,944,938, forward strand.
TCATACGCTTCTTGACACTTTATTCCATCCTACCACTTCTTTGCCCATTCTCCTAATCTGGCTCCCTCCTTCTGTAGCCTCTCTACTTCCTCTAAACTATCCGCCCCTCCACCTATCTTCATATTATCTGCAAACTTTGCAACAAAGCTATCAATTCCATCAATCACATCATTGACATATAACGTAAAAAGAATTGGTCCCAATACAGACTCCTCTGGTACACCACTAGTCACTGGCAGCCAAACAGAAAAGGCTCCTTTTATTCCCAGTCTTTGCCTCCTGCCAATCAGCCACTGCTTTATCCATGCTAGAATCTTTCCTGTAATACCTTGAGCTCGTAACTTGTTAAGCAGCCTCACATGTGTCAACTTGTCAAAAGTCTTCTGAAAATCCAAGTACACAACAGCAACTGATACCTCTTTGTCTATCTTGCTTGCTATTTCTTCAAAGAATTCCAAAAGGTTTGTCAGGCAAGATTTTCTCTTGAGGAAACCATGCTGACTAGAGCCTATTTTACCGTGTGTCCAAGTACCCTGAAACCACACCCTTAACAGTCAACTCCAACATCTTACCAACCACTGTGGTCAGATTAACTGGCGTATAGTTTCCTTTCTTCTGCCTCTCTTCCTTCTTGAAGAAAGAGAGTGACATTTGTAATTTTCCAGTCTTCTGGAACCATTCCAGAATCTAGTGATTCTTGAAAGATCATAACTAATGGCGCCACGATTTCTTCAGCCACCTCTTTCAGAACCCTAGGGTGTACATCATTTTGTCCAGTTGACTTATCTACCTTCTGACCTTTCAGATTTTCAAGAAACTTCTCCGTAGTAATGGTAACTTGACACACTTCATGACGCCTGACACCTGGGATTTCCACCATACTGCTATTGTCTTCCACAGTGAAGACTGATGCAAAATATGTACTCAGTTCATCTGCCATTCTTTATCCCCAATTACTACCTTGCCAGCATAGTTTTCCAGCGGTCCAATATCCACTCTCACCTCTCTTTTACACTTTATGAATCTGAAGAAATTGCTGGTATCCTCTTTAATATTATTGGCTAGCTTACTTTCATATTCCATCTTTGCCTTCTTTACCACTTTTCAGTTGCCTTTTGGTATTTAAAAGCTCCCCAATCCTCTAACTTACCACTATTTGTTGCTCTATTATTTGCCCTCTCTTGCACTTTTATGTTGGCTATGACTTCTCTTGTTAGCCATAGTTGTGTCATCTTGCCTTTGGAATACTTCTTCCTCTCTTTTGGATGTATATATCCTGTGCCTTGCTAATTGCTTCCAGAAATTCCAGCAATTGCTGCTCTGCCATCATCCCTGCCAGTGTTTTTTTCCAATCAATTCTGGCCAACTCCTACATCATGCTTCTGTAATTTTCTTTACTTCACTTGTGTCTCAAGGTACCTCTGATGCATCTTTCCTCCAGTACTGCATGGGAGTGTTGGCAAAGATTATCTGCATATCAGAATCAGAATCAGACTTTAATCGCCAAGTACCTATGCACATACAAGGAATTTACTTCCGGCAGATGTTGTCTCTCTGCTCATAACAATAATAATGATAAATATAAATGAAAATATAGATTATACATACAGGTAGTGCAATCCAAGTAATAGTTAGCCGACAGTTAACCGGCAGTTAACTGTTCAGCAAAGTGACCGCAGTAGGGAAAAAACTTCTCCAGTGCCTATTAGTCTTAGTCTGGAGGGATCTGAAGCACCTACCAGACGGAAGCAGATCAAACAGTCCGTGCACAGGATGGGAGGAGTCCTTTATGATGTTCCCCGCCCTCTTCTTCAACCTGGAAGAGTACAGGTCCACAATAGAGGGCAGGGAGGCTCCAATGATGCGCTCGGCAGTCCTCACTGTGCGCTGTAGTCTGGTTCTATCCTGCTTGGTGGCGGCTCCAAACCACACAATGATGGAGGTGCACAGGACAGACTCAATGACTGCAGTGTAGAACTGCAGCAGCAATTCCTGAGGCAGACCGTATTTCCTCAAGAGCCGCAGGAAATACATCCGCTGCTGGGCTTTCTTCAGGATGGAGCTGATGTTCTGCTCCCACTTCAGATCCTGAGAGATGGTGGTTCCCAGGAACCTGAAGTTCTCCACAGTGGACACAGGGCTGCTGAGGACTGTGAGGGGAGACATAGCGGGGGGATGTCTCCTGAAATCCACTATCATCTCCTTTGTCTTGAGCGTGTTCAGCTCCAGATTGTTCCGACTGCACCAAAGCGCCAGTTGGTCCACCTGCTGTCGATATGCAGACTCATCACTATTCTGGATGAGTCCGATGACGTTAGTGTCATCTGCAAACTTCAAAATCTTCACATAGGGGTTGGAGTCTTAGAAGAAATGGGGAAGTGAGTCTAAGACTCGGTGTTGAATGAAAGATAAATGGAGATGATGGTTTGGAGGTTGTGGGCGGAGCTGAATTAGCAACTGCAAATCAACCATTAAGCAGCTGTTCCTGCTAGTCTGAGGAATTTCAAAATCCTGGTTTCCTTTCCATGAGGAATACAGCACTGATAGGCAGTCAACTGCTGAAAAGTGTATCAGAATATCCAGCAAAATGAGATAAAAAATCAAATATGCATAGTGATCTTCAAATTCATGATTAAACTAGTGCAGCCATTGTTTGTAGCCAGAAGTTATGCTTTGTTTGTAATTTGTATCCTTCAGCCTTTCAACCAATGCTCCATAGGCTATCTATCTGAGATAGCAGAAATGGACATAGTGCAATTTATATAGTCACGTGGGTAAGATCTGTAAATAATCAATCAATCATCAAAAAGAATGATATATGCAAGTGAGAATTTTGGAATTTGTTCTTCCAACTTTTTTTTCCAGCTTTTCGCACTTTTTTTCTTGAAGATCTTTTGATTCTACTGTATGTGAAAATCAAAAACAGCCTAACAGAAGATTTTTGATGTGAAATATTAACTCTGCCTTTCTTCCCAATGATGCTGCTGGCATTTCACTGTTATATTTCACATATTCTATCTTATTGTTTTATTGCTATGTATTTTTCTGCATTGAATATCAAGAAACCGTCTTGCTTAGTTTTTTTTGTATCAAGCCTGAACTTTGCCATTCATTGACATTTTGAAGATGGATGAAATCAATTTGTTGTGGGACATAATTTGGAGGAGTCAAGTGGGTGGGCTTGATTTGCATTGTTAAGCGAGGCAATAACATTTCTATCTGAGTTTGTGGAATTCTTGAAATTAGTGATGTTGATATTTGTTTAGTTACTTTGTATTCTTACCCCTTGTATCTTAACAAAATTTAGCCCATTCATTTAAAGTGGGTTTGACATCTCCACAAAAGGATGGTAAGGCATTTCAGAGCAAGACATTAATTGCATTTTGCTCTGGTATGAGATCCTGTATCTAGAATCTCAGCTTGTTTACTGCGCCAGGTCCTTTCTGTGCAGGGCTTATGCATTCTCCTTCCTGGGTTTTCTCTGGAAACTGGTTTCCCCTCGCACATTCCAAAGACATGCAACCTTGTAGGTTATTTGCTGGTGCGCAAGTGAGCTTGTAGAATCAAGGGAGGGTTGATGGAAATATGCAGAGAGTCAAAAAAAAAAATGGGATTAGTGTAATACTAGGAAGGGTAGCCAGTAGACCTTATGCCCTGGTGAGATAGGGGCATGCAAAGTCAGCTCTGGCGGACTGGGGGGATTGAGATCTACAGCGAGATCCAACGGCCAGGAAGGTAGTTCTGCTACACTCCATGGAGATCGAGAGGCATAACCAGGCACAGAAGTAGTCATGGACATCCACTGCAACCAAGGAAGGCCCCAGTTGTGACAGTTAGTGAAATCATTGGACCCAGACTTCCAAAGTGGAGAGGATGGAATTATCACAGTGCAACAGCTGTTCCACTTTAAAATTCTCCCCCACAGCTTTCCTGTTATCTTCCGATACAGCGGACACACACCAGTAGTGGTTAATCACTCGCGTCAAGTATAATGTTCTCATGAAGGGTGGGTGTTCTGGCTGTGGAGGCTTATCTGGGATCCACATATTCTGGTGCAGATTCCCTTAATGAAGAACGCTGGCACGTGACTTTGTTTAATGTGGGGAGGCCAACCCACAGTCCTTGACAGATTTGGGTCAGGCTCCAGTTCCATGGCTTGCAAGATAACTGAGGACCCTTCCTGCAACAGTATTCCTCCACCTTCACTGCTGTTGTAACGTGCCATCTCCTTCTGTCAGCTCCACTGCAGAGGTCTTGGTTGTATTGTTCTTTCCTTGCACCCTCCCCTTTGACCTTACCACCAAGGGTGAGCCTACCAGGAGCTAAAGTGCCAGATGGCTAAACGCTCTTAGGATTTCAGGAACTCATAAGCCTCTCCACCACATCAAGGTGACAGTCCTCAGAGAAGTCTGGGATTAATATTGGATTAGTGCAAGTGTGTGGGGATGAGTGCAAGATTATTGGATCATTGAACCAGTTTCTATCCTGAATCCCTCTTTGACCCTGGTGTAATTTAGAAACTAATTTGCCCAGTTTGGAACTGTACAGGAGGTCTCTGTATTAAATGTTGCAAATTTTCTTCAGCTGAGTTAAAGATCTGTTGCAACATTTGAAACAGGGTGGTTGTAGTGAGAGACTTCAAACTCCCCAATGTTGACGGTGTCTCTCTTCATGGCAGAGGGGATGGCCGTGTTAGACCTTACAAATTGGTACTGTGCCTGCCTAGCTAATTAGTGTTTCACTGGGAGAGTGGCAGTAGTGATCCTAATTATTGAAAACATAAGAGTTATGGATAAGTAAGACTACTGCTTGGGGAAAGAATGCACCAATTGGGAAACGGTAATTACACCTGTATTAGAATGAAGCTGGGTAGAGTTGATTGGGAACAAATGTTATTGGGTAAATCTAGATGTGACATGTGGAAGCTGTTTAAAGGCTGGGAAATTTATCCTTTCTGTCAGTGGATGTGGGCAAGGTACTAAAAGTGGACTTCACATTGCTATTCACCAAGGAGATGGACATGGAGGGTAGTGAGATCAGGAAGAGCTATGCTGAAATTCTAGGGCATGCTGATATCAAGAAGGGAGTAGTTTTGGAGCTTTTGAACATTGAGGTGGATTTTCCCAGGGCTTGATGAAATCTAGCCCAGGTTATTGAGAGAGGAAAGATGAGAGATTGCTGAATCCTTGACAGAGATTTTTATATCCTCTTTGATCACAGGTGAGTTTCCAGAAGTTCGGAGAATAGCCAGTGTTGTTCATTTGTTTAAGAAGGACAATGAAGACAAATAGGAAGTTGTAGATCAATAAGCCCTGATTCAGTGGTAGGAAAATTATTGGATTTACTTGCATATAGAAAGTCATAAACTTGCTGGGGATAGTCAACATGGCTTTATGTGGGGAAAGGCATGTTTTACAAATTTGATTGTAAGCTTTTTTGAGCTAGTGACAAAGATGATTGAGGATAGGGCAGTGGATATTGTATAAAGTCGGCCCTCCGTATCCACGGAGGTTTGGTTCCGGGATCCCCCGCGGATACCAAATTCCGCGGATGCTCAAGTCCATTATATAAATTTGTGTAGTATTTCCATATAACCTACGCACATCCTCCCATATACTTTAAATCATCTCCAGATTACTTATGCTATGAAATGCTAAATGCTACGTAAATAGTTGTTATACTGTTTTGTTTAGTAAATAATGACAAGAAAAAAAGTCTGTAAGTGCTCAAACAACAAGTGCTGGAGAGAGAACTTCCAGGTTTTTTTTCCGATCCCGATCCACGGGTGGTTGAAACCGCAGATGCGGAACCTGCGGATGCAGAGGGTTAACTGTATATGGACTTGAGTAAAGCTTTTGACAAGATCTCTAATGGTAGGCTAATCCAGAAAATTAAAGCACTTGGGATCCATGGATTTAAAATTGGCTTGACCATGGAAGAGAGAGTAGTGTGGACGTATGTTATTTTGACTGGAGGTACTGAACGGTGATTTTCTGTGAGGATCAGTGTCTGTTATTTCTGATTATATATAAATGATTTAGATGAAACTATAGATGGGTTGATAGTAAATTTGCAGACAATGCAAAAACTAATGAATTTTGGATACTGAGGAAAGTTTTAAGATTCAGCAGGATACAGACCAATAGGAATTATGGACAGAGAAAATGGTAGGAGTTTAATCTGGAGAAATATGCATTATTGCACTTTGGAAGGTCAACTATAAGAGGAGAATATACAATAGGGCACTAAGAAGCATTGATGTGCAGATGGATCTTGGGACGCAAGTTCGTAGCTCACTAGAAGTGGCAACATGGGTATATAAGGTGTTAAAGTGTACGGCATACTTGTCTTCATTGGTCAAGATGCTGAATATAAAATTCAGGAAGCCTTGTGCAGCTATATCAAAGATAGGGTCACCATTGGAGTACTGTGTGCAGTTCTGTTCAGGTAGGACGTGGAAGATTTTGAGGTGATGCAAAGGAAGTTCACAAGGATGTTTCCTTGGTAGTTTTAAGCATAAGGAGATTGCATTGACCTTATTTCTTACATCCTTCACATACATGAAGGATAAAAATCTTTACGTTGCATTTCTGTCTAAATGTGCAATGCGTAATCATAGTAATTTATAACAATTTATAATAAATAGAACAGTCAATGTAATATAGGGTACACTCATATCAGCATGAGACAAGCCTAATTTGTTTTCTCTGGACTATCAGAGTATAAGGAGTGACCTGATTGAAGCGTATAAAACCGTGAGAGGCATGGATAGGGTAGATGGTCTTTTTCCCAGGGTGGAAATGTCAAATACCAGAGGGCGTAGTTTTACAATGAGAGGAAGTAACACTTAAAGGAGATTTATGAGACAAGTATTTTTTCCACGTAGTAGTAGATGCCTGGAAAACTCTACAAAGGGAAGTGGTGAAAGAAGATGCAGTATTAATGTGTAAGATGCATTTAGACAAGCAGAGAATGAACAATGTAGAATACATGAAGGCAGGGAAAGAATTGGCATCTTACAGACATCATGAACCAAGGGGCCTGTTTCTGTGCTTGTTCTGTTCTGTTAAGCAGATTTTCTTTTGTTAATAGCAACTTACATTTTTATTGTTTAGGGCCCTGGCAACATAAGGTACAGAAAACTAGACTTCAAAGAACATGGGTCTCAAGGATTGTAGCATTACAGTCTATGGGAATAGAGAGAAACTAGGGACACAAGAGGCTACAAGGGATTTCAATATATACAAGGGATTTCAAATATAATTACTTTAATCTTGAGGCAATGTTGAACAAGAAATCAAAGTAAATGAGTGGCAGCAATGTTAAAAAGGTGAATGTGATATTGCATAAATCAGGATATGGGCAGAAAAGCTTCGGATAAGCACGTTTATTCAGAGTGGATGATTAGAATCCTAACAGTGAAATATTGGGAAATTGAAGGAAGTGACCATATTAGTGAAGATCCCAAGATGAAGTCTGTTCGAATGGAAGTATGACATAATTTGAAGACTGCAGAGTTAGATGTTTTTTTAAAATTGCCTCATTTCAAAAAGAACAATAATCGTATTAAAGGCAAAGGAAGAGATCAATTAATGAAGTTTATTTGAGTTATTTCCACGATCACTATTTCCTGCCAGTGAGGGCAAAAGCATTACTGGACTGGTTGGTCCTGGAAAATGAAGTTAAAGAACAGTGCAGCACAGTACAGAACCTTCAGCTCACGATGTTGTGGTGAACATTTAACCTACTCCAAGATCAGACGAATGCTTCCTCCCACATGACCCTCTGTTTTTTCCATCCATGTGGTTATCTTAGAATCTCATAATTGCCCCTAATGTTTCTGCTTCTGCCATCACCCCTGGCACCCTCCTGCAAACGAGTCTCGTTAATAGCTACAAGGTCATAATTCCAGGTGTTGGTCCATGCCCTGAACTCATCGCCTTTCCTACGATATGTCTTGCATTGAAATATACCCAGCTCAGGAAACTAGTCACACCATGCTCAACCTTTTGATTCCTGACTTTGTCTGAGGTCTTACCAACACCTGTCTCCACAACCTCTCCACTGTCTGTTCTGACACTCTGGTTCCCATCTCCCTGCAACTCTTAGCAGCTACACTGCATCTGACAGAAAAAGTGGGATCTCCCAGTGGCCACCCATTTCAATTTTACTTCTCATTCCTAGTCTGACATGTCAGTCCATGGCCATCTCTACTGCCACAATGAGGTCACACTCAGGTTGGAGGAACGGCACTTTATATTCTATCTGAGTAGCCACCAACCTGATGGCATGAACATCGATTTCTTGAACTTCTGGTAATGCCCTCCCCCGTCACCATTCCCTGTTCCTGTTTCCCTCTCTCTCTTTATCTCTGTACCTGTCCATCACCTCCCTCTGATGTTCCTCCCCCTTCCCCTTCTTCCACGGCCTTCAGTCCTCCCCTTTCCAACTCTTCTACCTCCTCCAGCCCTGTATCTCTTCCACCATCGACTTCCCAGCTCTTCCGTCACTCCTCCCCCTCTCCGTCCCAGTTTCACCTTTCACCCACCACCTTGTACTTCTTCCGCCCCTCACCTCACATTCTTACACTGTCTTCTCATCTTTTTTCTCCAGTCCCAATGAAGCGTCATGACCTGAAACATTGACTGTACTTGTTTCCATAGATGCTGCCTGGCCTGCTGAGTTCCTTGTGTGTGTGTGGCTTGGATTTCCAACACTGCAGATTTTCTTGTGTTTGTGAGTCCTGTCAGGAAGTCTGTAGTTCTGGAAAATCTGAGTTTTCAGAATGCCCACACAGAGTGCGCTGGAAGACCAGTGGGTTCATAAGACCAGAATTAAGCTTTCCCTCTCACCCCCATTCCCCTGCCTCATCCCCATAACTTTTGACCCCCTGACTAATGAACCTATCAACCTTTGCTTTAAGTATACTCAATAACTTGGCCTCCACAGCCATCTGTGGCAATGAATTCCACAGATTCAGCACCCTCTGACTAAAAAAAATTTCTTCTCATCTCTGTTGTAAATGGATGCCCCTCTATTCTGAAGCTGTGCCCTCTGGTCCTAGACTCTTCCACCTTAGGAAACATCTTTTCCACATATACGTTTATCTAGGCCTTTCGGTATTCAATAGGTTTCAGTGTAATCCCCCCTCATTTGTCTAAGCTTCAGTGAGTACAGGCTCAGAGGCATCGAATACTCCTCACACAGTATGTTAACCTTTTCATTCCTGGGATCATTCTCATGAATCTCTTATGGAACCTCTCCAATGCAGGTCATCTTTTCTTAGATAAGGGGCCTAAGGCCGTTCTTAGTACTCAGAGTGCAGTCTGACCAAGTCTCATAAAGCCACACCATTACATTTTTGCTCTTACATTCTAGTCCTCTCAGAATGAACACTAACATTGCATTTGCCTTCCTTACCACCAACTCAACCCTGTAATTCAACCTGTAGGGCAGGGGTTCCCAACCTTTTTTATACCATGGACCTCTACGCTATTAACCGAGGTGTCTGTGGACCCCAGGTTAGGAATCCCTGCTTTTGGGAATCTTGCATAAGGACTCCCAATCCCCTTTGTACCTCAATTCTACCTTCAAGTGTCCACAAGGTTTCTAAGTTCCTCAACACACAACCTAGATGTAGCTTAACAGAAATGGGTTCTGGACTTCATGCCATAGGTTTCAGCATGTCTTTTACATCAAACTCAGTCCTATGACTCAGCAAGAAATTTACAATGGCTTGTGTGCTGCTTTTGGAATTTGTTTCTTATTGTAAAATGTACCAAGGTACAGTGAAAAGCTTCTTTTACATACTTCCAGGGTTTTGCATCTAAAGCCCATTGATGGAAGGAAGAAGTATTTAAAGTTTTCTTTGACAGGTTACATGGTGATTCTTTGTTTCTTGGTTGCCTGCAGGAGGACGAATCTCAGGGTATACAGTATATAAATTTTATAAATGTACTTTGAATATTTTGAGAATGTCTGGGGTGGATGGGGTTTCTGATTATACTGACTGCTTTACTGAGGCAGTGAGGAGTGTAGACAGAGTCCATGGAGGGGAAGATTCATGCCCCACATTGAGTGCCATTCTCACAGGGAAGGCACCAATTTGGTACAGCATGAGCAGTCTTATGTTTTCCAGCTATAAAACTGAATTGGCTCTAGTTCTGTCTAATCGGAGGCATGAACACAAACTGAATATCCATCACTGACATTACAGTTGCTGATGTTCAAAGAAACAACAGAAACATTTAGCTGCCAATACTGTTTGTGCAAATTGAAGTAAATTGGCACAAATTACTAAATTAATTGCTAAAGGACTTAATATTTATTTGAGATTGAATGAAGGCTTAAAATGAGATAAACACAAGAGATTCTGCTGAACTGTTCTCAGACCGAAACGTCAACTGTTTATTCCCCTCCGTTGCTGCTGCCTGATATGAACATTATGATGGCCACCCATTTCAATTCTACATCCCATTCCCATTTCAGTCCACGGCCTCCTCTACTGCTGCGATGAGGCCACATTTAGGTTGGAGGAGCAACACCTTGTATTTAGTCTGGTTGGCCTCCAACCTGATGGCATGAACATCGACTTCTCGAACCTCTAGTAATTGCTCCCTCTCCTCTCTTTCACCATTGCCCCGGTTTCACCTATCACCAGCCACGTATTTCTTCCTTCCATTCACCCCCCCCCCCCAACTGCGTTATTCTGACTCTTCTCCCTTTCCTTTCCAGTCCTGATGAAGAGTCTTGGCCTGAAGCATCGACTGCTCTTTTCCGCAGATGCTGCCTGACTTGCTGAGTTCCTTCGGCATTTTGTGTGCATTGTTTTGGATTTTTAGGATCTCATGTTTATGATGAGAGTTTTGTTCCCTGGCTTTTCCGTAAGTGTATCATCAATAAGAAACTAATTTCATTGAACAAAAGGTGGATAAATCGCAGAAAATACATGCAATGCCAGATTATTCCTTTCTTTCAATGAGAAAGGTCAGTCTACACAACTGAAAACGTGCTTTGAATTCAGTGTTGTCAAAGGAAGTTTGGTTGTACTTTTCAAAATTTTGGAACCCAACTCTAACTTGCCCACAAATTCCAGTGTTAAAGCAAATGGGTTGTCGGGTTGGTAACAAAATCGTTCTGAAGAAGCAAGCCAGTTACACTAGAGAGGTGCGTGATTAAAATTTCTAACTGACTTCCAGCTGATAGCTGCACGTTGAGTTCTCCAGTGCTCAGGAAAAAGTGAGCAAGAGTGATTTTTGTCAATATCTTTGACACTGTTTTGATCTAAGAGATCGATAGTAAAAGTTTGGTCGATTTATTTTAATTGATGAATCAGATAGAATTTGATGGCACATTCTGACTTGCTGCACAGAATTGGAGCTTTTACAAAAACCAGCTGACTGATGCTGTCATGGAAACTCAGTGAAGATAGTTGTTTAATTCCTAAAACAATGAAAAGCTGTGGCTTTTGTATGAAAGAAAAAGAGGTTTTGTTGAAGACTTCCTGATGATGGGAGCAGACCAGTGTTTTTATAAAATTCACATTTGAGGATGTGCTGCAAAGGTCACTGTCCACATTTCTTTGAGAATATGGCCAAATTGGCAGATAACGGGAAATATAGAGAAAAGGTTTATCTTTCCAAAGGGATTATTTCATTCAGTGTAACCAATGGAACTTGCTTCAATGAAGCCATCTTATTCAGTAATAACTTTGAAGTAAAATCTGCTGCAGAATAGGAATTACTTTTGTTCTTCAGATATTCAATGTGCTTTACAATTTTTGAAGTAATTTATTACTTTGTCAAACGCTACAGTGTTTATCAGTGTCTTCTTGGGAATGCCAACTAATGGTTGAGCGATTTTAATTATCTATTAATCTCAGAAAGAAACAAATTTAATTTTCAGTTACACCCTTGAAGAAAAGGTTTAAACCCCTTTAGAAAGTGTGCCGGTACGATAATTTATTCACTTTTTGTTTTGGCTAAAACTGACAGGTATTTTTACATGTCTTATGACATAAGAGGAGAGCATTTGGCCCTTTGAGTTTGTGCAGCTCTCAGAACAATCCCAATCATGCACTAATTTCCCCCAAGAGTGTTCACGTTGCATCACTTCCTCCCAGAATCTACTGCTCCCTTATACACTGGAGCCAATTCATTGTGGTTAGTTAAACTACCAGTCTCTACACCTTTAGTACAGGAGTGGTGGTGGGGTGGGAGAGAAAAGAGCACATATTAATGAGCTTTTGCAGGAAGACTGTGCAAACTCCATACAGATAGCAACAAAGATCAAGGTGGAAACCAAATCAATGGAGCTAAGAGGTGGTCAAACCGAGCTGTTTATACTCAATGCAGTAGAACAAATCATTGCCTAGAGTTAATCTGTGAAGGACTATTATCTTGATTGCAATTAGGATCTATAGGTGGATATGTGACCTCTGTCTCCAAAGTAATAGTTTAGTCTGTGAGACAAGAATAAAACAGTCACTTTACAGGAAGTCATAAGTTCTAGGACAACAGTAAAGTATTTAAATCTTGACATTTTCTACTCTGATAGAAAATAATAAATTGTCCTGGATGCAAATCTGAAGTGTAAATATAAATAGTTGAAGTTGGAGCGTCAGGAAAATATTATCTTAAGCCAGGAAGTGGATCTTGGAACAAAATGGATCTGCGAGAAGGCAGAGTTTTAAGGTGCTTGGAAGTAGGTACAGAGGGGATGTTAGGGGTAAGTTTTTTACGCAGAGAATGGGCTGCCGGCGACTGTGGTGGAAGCGGATATGATAGGGTCTTTTAAGAGGCTCCTGGATAGGTACATGGAACTTTGAAAAATAGAGGGCTATGGGTAACCCTAGGTAATTTCTAAAGTAAGTACAGTGTTCGGCACAGCATTGTGGGCTGAAGGGCCTGTATTGTGCTGTAGGTTTTCTGTGTTCTATGTCTCTGTTCTGTGCATGGCCCCACAATACAGGCCATGCTCTTTTCTTACTTCTGCCATCAGGAAGTATGTAGAGGAGTCTTGGGTCCCACACTAACAGGTTCAGGAACAGTTATTACTCTTCAACCATCCAGCTCCTGAACTAGCGTGGATAACTTCACTCACCTCAACTCAGAACTGATTCCACAACCTATGGACTCACTTTCAAGGATTCTGCAACTCATTCTCAATATTGATTGATTGTCTTTTTTTTTTGTATTTGCACAGCTGCTTGTCTTTTGCGCATTGGCTTTTTGTCCATCTTTGTGAGCAGTTTTTCATTGATTCTGTTGTGTTCTTTGTATCCACTGTGAATGATCACAAGGGAATGAATCTCAGGGTAGCATATGGTGACATATATGCACTTTGATAGTTTACTTTGAATATTGCTTCATTTATACAAAACCAACTAACAAATACCGTAGGTTGACTTGCCCTTCTTCTTGCACTCTGTTCTCATGTTTCAGCAGCTCAGTAATTGTCATGTGTAAAATTTCACAGACATAGTCACTTGCTGTTGTAAGATAACAGCTGGTCTTGATTTGTTCCACTTTGCTACAGGAATATTTCAGTTTTGTAACACAGAAACATCAAATGGAGGTGCTCCCAGTGTCTAAAGTTGCATCTTGACCATTTAATGACAACTTCTCTTAATCGGAGTTAAGGTTGGCAGTAGGCTATTAATAATAATAAGTACTTTATTGATCCCAAGTGGGAAATTATTTTTGTTACGGCAGCAACATTCGAAAAACACACTTGGCAATAACAGATAATATAATATTAACCAATAATAAAGTACAGCATAAAAATTTACAGAATATTAATTTACCCATGTTCAATACTGTGCAAAAATAATGTACAAAATAATAAAACAGATTATTGTACTATGATGGGTGCTCGCCTGTCGCACAGAGATTCTGGAGGAAAGATTTTCAGTTCCGCTTTCACAAGGATTGTTACAGAATGAGCCTGTTCGAAAGGGTGCTCAGTTGCTGCCTCAGTAGGTCATGGAGAGAGCAGATACTGTGCAGATAGAAACTTCTAGGAGCAAAAGAAATCCAGTTGTTGAATGGAGTACGGTATGTTTTATGTACTGTTATGAAGGATAGATAGATAGATAGATAGATACTTTATTCATCCCCATGGGGAAATTCCCATGGGGAATGAACAGCTCTGATGGGCAGAAGGGTGCAGAGTCGTCCATGCCGCCGCCCCCTTTTGGAGAATCGCAAATCGCTACTATTTCGATGCTGTTATCAAGGAAGTAAGAGAGACAAAGGAAAGCTGCCAGGGCAGTTGTTATTGATAACAGCTCGTGAAAGTTAATGAGAGAGAGACACAGCTAACAAAAGAGGAGTGGAACCATTGATTACTGCTATTGTCTTTTGGGGAAGGATTGTTTACTTGGTACTGTTCTATTCATTGAAACCCCTCAGGGGGCAACCAGAGTGGGCTGGTTTGATGGGTTACATCATCCCAACCTGATTGACACCTGAGACCCCGTGAGTGGGGATAAAAGTGAGGTCTGGGGTAACACCCCTCAGACGCACCAGGAGAGACGCTAGTGAGCATCAGAACCCCCACGAGACAGGGTGGGAGATCGGAGACCGAACGAAGGGTCGGTAAATTTTAACTCACAGTGTTTTGTAGCGAGACCGGTGGGGGCTTGTGTGTGTGTCCACCCTTGCCTGGGTGACGAGTCCACCACGGAAGAACGGTCTAGCTAAAGGACGGAGGGGTCATACGTGAATGGCCACAACAACGACGCATCGACGGATCAAAATCGTAAAGGAAGGTTGGCAAGATAATAGCTGTTACTGTACACACGTTTTCTCTCTCTCTCTCCCTCTCCAACAATTGCAACACATCGGCAAACAACTACCGCAGCCTGCATGAACTGAACTGAACTTTATATTTCCATCTGACAATTCATTATCCCCTAGACAACGATAGAGCTTGTTTCATTAGTGATTATTATTATACCCGCACTTTTAGGTTTAGTATTGCTAACGTATATTCTCTGTATATTCGCATTGATATTATTTTGTATATTTTTGCTAATAAATATTGTTAAAAATTGTATCACCAGACTCCAACGGACACTTCTATCTTTGCTGGTAAGACACCCAGTTATGGGGTACGTAACAGTACAAAGTCAAATAAGCACTGACTTAATCACAATAACATCATCACTATCCCCACCGTTAACATCCTGGGGTGGAAGGAGGTCATTTACCAGAAGCTTAATGAAATCAGCCCTCAAACCAATGTGGATACAAAAACAGGTCAGGTACTGGGTATCTGATGGTGAGTGATTGACATTCTAACACTTCAAAGCCCTTCCACCAGCTCCAAGGCAGGATTTGGGAATGTGACGTAATACTCTTTACCTGGATAAGTGTAGCTCCAGAAAATTTACATCATCCAGACTGTGCAAGTGCAAGTTCCAGTTTATTGTCAAATGACCGCACACTTATACAACCAGGTGAAACAACGTCCCTCCGGACCACACTGTAGCCACAAAACACACATCACACACAGCACATGAAACAAGATAATTCAAAATACATACAGTGTGCAGCACAGTTACACAGTGAACAGCTCGCTGTCCTGGTGACGAGACCTTTGTGGTGGCAGGGTATTCATTAGTCTCACAGTGCAAGTCCTGATGTTCCTGTAACTTCCTTGATGGTAGTGGGTCAGAGAGATTGTGGGGATGGAAAGAGGAAGACTCAACAATGGTTTGGGCCCTTCGTGTACAGTGCTCCTAGTAAACAAAATAAAAGTAAGTAACAAGTGGGGAGAGAGACCCTGGTGATACTTTTGGCAGTTTTTACTGTCTTCCAAAGGGTCTTGTAGTTCGATGTCTTGTAGCTTCCGTACCATACAATGATCAAGCCAGACAGGGCAATCATTGGTGCTTTTGTAGAAATTTGTTAGTATGGAGGTGGGGAGCCTTTCCTGTCTTAGTCTGCTTAGAAAATGTAGACTCTGCTGTGCCTTCTTGATGACTAAGGAGGTGTTGTGGGTTCATGTTAGATCACCTGTTTTGTGCCCTTCATTCTCTCTACAGTAGAGCCATTAATGTGCAATGGAAAGTGGTTGACCTGTGTCTTTCAGAAGTCCACAATCATCTCATTTGTCTTGTCCATGTTGACACTTGGGTGGTTGTTCTCACACGTTTGACAAGCCTCTCTACCTCCTCTCTGTGTGCTGACTCATCATTGATATTGATGAGGCCAACCACTGTTATGAAGACTAGAATAGGGCAGTACAAAGTGAGTAGGAAGGAGTAGTTTGTGGGAGAAAAATAAAGAATTTATTAACAATGATTTTTTATATTTAACAACAGGCTTTTGATGAGTACATCACAGCCCATGGGCTCTGGTGATCCTTTACATAGATGATTGTGTTATTAGTCTGTTCTACTATTTTCTATATTTCCCTGAGGTTCCTAAGGCTATGTGAATGTCCTCCATGTGTTTAAACTCATCCATCAATCTTCAGAAGAAGGAAACACATTTATTGTGAATAAATAGTCTTGAATACATTGGCCTGAAGGCACACACTCAGCAATTCAGGAACAGCTTCTACCTGTCTGCCATCTGATTCCTAAATGGACATTGAATCCTTGGACACTACCTCACTTTTTAATATCTAGAGTTTCTGTTTTTTGAGTGATTTTTAATCCTTTTACTATACATGAACTGTAATTGGTTTACTTATTATTATTCTATTTGTTTTTTTTTCTTCTATATTATGTATTGTATTGAACTGCTGCTGCTAAGTTAACAAATTTCATGTCACATGTCGGTGATAATAAACCTGATTCTGATTCTAGTGGTCAAAAATTCTTCATCCATTGAATATCACTGGTAAACTAACTCCATCTAGGTCAGTACCTTGTGGAAATTGAACTAATGTCTATCATTATCTCCCATGCAAGCATAATCTACCCTATTAACAATAACACAGACATATTATTGGTTCCATCAAATGAATATGATGCAAACTGACATCACAGTCTGTATTCAGTTGCTTTTATGTTTCCATGCACACAATCCCCTCCCCATTCTCCATATAAATCTCTGATCTTATGCACAATTGTTCATGCTTCTTGATCCATCAACTTAATCATCATACAGTTTTGATCTGGCTCAAGCTGGGTACAGGTGTCGATTTTAACCGACGTTTCGATGACAAATTCTGTCATCTTTATCAGGGATGATGACTGGGCATGTCTAGTCCGGAGGTATTTATACCCCCATCATCTGTCCTTCCTCATTGGTTAATCCTCATCCAATCAGGTTTCCGTTGTCTCACCTTGCTTACAATTGACATTTCAGTTCTCATTTAGAGCGAGACATTCACCTTTGTTAAAATTCTTTTCCTCTAGTTTTATTTCAGTGCTTTCTTTCACCAGGCGATCCCAAAAGCATGGCACAGTAGTCTTGTGCCGTCAGAGTCAATCCTATGGCCATTGTGAATGCAATGTTCTGCTACCACCGATTTGGTAACCCGAATGGAGAAACTGGTGGTAGCAGAACATTGCATTCACAATGGTATCATCCCTGATGAAGACGGCAGAGTTTGTCATCAAAATTCTGGTTAAAATCGATACCTGTACCCAGCTGGAAGCCCGCGAAGAGTTTATTTGTTATGTATTCCAGGAAAGCAATAGATCCTTTTTCATTTGCAAGGTTTCCAAATAACAAAAAACAAATGCTTGCATTAGTAGTTACCGCATTTCAGATAGCTGTGCTGCTTGTTCTACATTGTCTCAGTTCTATAGCATTTCTTCAGGTTACTACTAAACCAACTATCCATCTCCCATATAAAAGAAACAACAGCACAGGTACAGTATGCTTCTGTGCCCTCTTGTCATTACTGTGGTCAGGGTGGAGGTACAGGAGCCTGAAGACAGACACTCAATGTTTTAGGAACAGCTCCTTCCACTTGGCAAACAGATTTCTGAACACTATCTTACTATTGCTCTTTTGTATAATTTATTTACTTTACTTTTTTATTGCAATTTAGAGTTTTTTTATGTCTTGCACTGTACTGCTGCAACAAAACAACAGATTTTCAACACAAGAGATTCTGCAGATGCTAGAAATCCAGAACAATAACACACAAAACATTGAGGAATTCATCAGGTCAGGTAGCATCTATGGAGATGAATAAGCAGTTGAAGTTTTGGGCCAAGACTCTTCATCAGGAAAGGAAGAGGTGAGAAGCCAGAATAAGAAGGTGGGGAGGCGGGGGGAAAGGAGTACAACATAGAAGGTGGGATGGATGAATCCAGATGGGTGGTGGATAGGAAACTGGGAGGTGATAGTTGGAAGAGGTAAAGAGTTAGAGAAAAATGAATCTGGTAGAAGAGAGAAGTGGACCATGAGAGAAAGGGAAGGAGGAGGGGCACCAGGTGATAGTTAGGTGAGGTGATGAGGTAACGGGGGGTCAGAGTGGGGAATTGAAAAGGGAAGGGAGAAAATGACCAGAAGTTGGAGAAATCGATATTCATACCATCAGGTTGGAGGCTACCTAGCTGGAATATGAGGTGTTGCCATATGAGATGTGGTTTCACCATGGCAGTACAGGAGGCTATGGACAGACAGGTGAGTTGGGGACTAGATTTAAAATAGTTGGCTACTGGGAATCCTGCTTTCTGCAGATGGAGTGAAGGTGCTCGACAAGGTAGTCTCGTAATCTACGTCAGGTCTCATTCACTAATGTAGAGGTGGGTGCAGGAAGGATTCCTAACCCAGTATGTAGGACAGGCAGACTAGAGGAGAGACTGTACGGGATCTGGAACTAGGTAGAGAATCTGATCAGGTAACATATCTCCTGGTGGGTGAGCAGCTTGGAGACAGTGATCACAACTCTGACCCATAGCCTTGAACAGGGATAGAAGTAGATGCCATGGGAAAGTATTTAATTGAGGGGGTGGTGAATTATGAAGCTATTAGGCAGAAACTAGGGAGTATAAATTGGGAACAGATGTGCTCAGGGAAGTGTGGTGGTTGGATCTTGAGGTCCATGTCCATGGATCCCTCAAAGTTGCAACACAAGTTGATAAAGTTGCTAAGAAGGATTGTTGGCCTTCATTAATCAGAGGATTGAATCAAGAACTGTGAGGTAATTTTGTAGCTCTGTAAACCTCTGGTTAGTCCAACTTGGCGTATTGTGTTCTATTTTTGTCACTTCATTATAGGAAGCATGTGGAAGTTTTAGAAAGGATGTAGATGAAATTTACCTGGACGTTGCCTGGATCAGAGAGCATATCTTATGATGATTGGCTGAGCAAGCGAGG
Source organism: Hemitrygon akajei (assembly GCF_048418815.1). NCBI lineage: Eukaryota > Metazoa > Chordata > Chondrichthyes > Myliobatiformes > Dasyatidae > Hemitrygon > Hemitrygon akajei. The sequence goes on from NC_133135.1 coordinate 30,964,226, forward strand.
GCTTGATAGAGGTTTACAAGATGTTAAGAGGCATAGATAGAGTGGACAGCCCTTTTCCCAGGGTAGAAATGGCTAATATGAGGGAGCGTACTTTTAAAAGGTGATTGGAGGAAAGTATGGGGGTGGGGGAGTAGGAGTTAGATTTTTACACAAAGAGTGGTAGGTGCATGGAAAGCACTTCCAGGGGTGGTAGCAGAGGCAGTTTAAGAAGCTTTTGGATAGGAATGTGGTGGACTCTGGGGAAAGAAAGGTTAGATTTGTTTTAGAGTACGTTACCATGTTGGTACATTGCAGGTCAAAGGTTCTATACTGCTCTATATTCTATAATAGTATTGCATCTGCTTTAGCCATTTTGTCTGGAAACTTATTCCATATACTCACCATCCTCTGCATGTAAAATTTGCCCTTCCCGTCGATTTTAAATCATTCTTCTCTTGAACTAAATCTGTGCCCCCTAGTAAGCCCTGCAGTACCTATTCACCAGTTGCATAGCCATGTTAAGAAAGTTATCTTTTCATTATAGAGTGATGTGCTTTCCCTAATTTTCCTCAGTAATCTGTTCCGTCATTGAATTTACTCTTTCCCTCCTTCATCCTTTTTACCTGTGCCCAGGGCGCTAGAATGCTAATAAGGTTTAGTGCACAGAAAAGCAGAACTGGAAAGTAAGGGGGAAAAGGCCAGACCTGATGAGGGGTCTCAGCCTGAAACATCCACTGCTTATTCCTCTCCATTGATGCTGCCTGACCTGCTGAGTTCCTCCAGCCTTTTGTGTCTGTTACGCTGGATTTCCAGCATCTGCAGAATCTCTTGGGCTGATGAGGTTTAATTGGTTGCACATTCCAATGTGTGTGAAGTTAGCAATGTGGCAGGGGACTGCAGTCAACTATAGACTGGACTTAACACATCCCTGGTGAAAACAACTCTTTAGTCCTCTAGCCCTTTCGCAAATGACTGAAAATTAAATGGAATGAAAGCTCTTTGGAGCAGTTACCTGCCTACTAATACTGCTGTAGCCTGGGAACTTGTATTTCCTTTCCGCAGGCATTCAATGCCATAAGGCCTACAAGGGAAAATGAACAGAGTTCTTTCTAATGGAAGAGGAGGCCATTACTAGATATGAAAATTCAGTGCTATTACTGCTGAAACCAAAAGGTCTAAATCACTATCCACTGGGCAGATTGAAAGTCCTGATAAGTAGGTCAGATGCCAGGCATTGAGGAATTCCAAACACAATATTTACATGATTTTACTATGAGAGGTTGTATTCAATGTAGCACTGATTTTTGTACATCCATATCCATTCAGGCAACATAACACAAGCTGTTTACATTCTGACTGGTTACACTGTGAAGTAGTTCAATAACCTTTTTGGTATGAGGCTCATTTGGGATTGTCTTGGAGCAAAGGTATTTGTAGGTTCCTTAGCTAGACAGATTGTGCCACAAACCAGTATATGAGTACTGAATGGTCTTGCCACAAAAGCACAGCAGCACCTTTACTTCCTTAGAAGTTTGCAAAGATTTGGCGTGACATCCAGCCCAAGATCTTAAGGCACAAACTAACGGAGATGGGAGTAGACTCTCACATGGTGGATTGGATAGTGGACTACTTGACAGATAGACCTCAGTATGTGCGGTTGGGAGACTGTAGGTCTGACACGGTGGTCAGCAGCACAGGGGCGCCGCAGGGAACCGTACTCTCTCCGGTCCTGTTCACCCTGTACACATCAGACTTCCAATATAACTCGGAGTCCTGCCATGTGCAGAAGTTCGCTGATGACACGGCCATAGTGGGGTGTGTCAGGAATGGACAGGAGGAGGAGTATAGGAAACTGATACAGGACTTTGTGATATGGTGCAACTCAAACTACCTGCGTCTCAATATCACCAAGACCAAGGAGATGGTGGTGGACTTTAGGAGATCTAGGCCCCATATGGAGCCAGTGATCATTAATGGAGAACGTGTGGAGCAGGTTAAGACCTACAAGTATCTGGGAGTACAGTTAGACGAGAAGCTTGACTGGACTGCCAACACAGATGCCTTGTGCAGGAAGGCACAGAGTCGAATGTACTTCCTAAGAAGGTTGGCGTCATTCAATGTCTGTAGTGAGATGCTGAAGATGTTCTATAGGTCAGTTGTGGAGAGCGCCCTCTTCTTTGTGGTGGCGTGTTGGGGAGGAAGCATTAAGAAGAGGGACGCCTCACGTCTTAATAAGGTGGTAAGGAAGGCGGGCTCTGTCGTGGGCAAAGTACTGGAGAGTTTAACATCGGTAGCTGAACGAAGGGCGCTGAGTAGGCTACGGTCAATTATGGATAACTCTGAACATCCTCTACATAGCACCATCCAGAGACAGAGAAGCAGTTTCAGTGACAGGTTACTATCGATGCAATACTCCTCAGACAGGATGAAGAGGTCAATACTCCCCAATGCCATTAGGCTTTACAATTCTACCGCCAGGACTTAAGAACTTTTTAAAAGCTATTATTAATGCTTTTTGAGACGGTGATTTAGATGCATATCGTATTTTTTTTACTGAGTTAAGTATTGTATGTAATTAGTTTTGCTACAACAAGTGTATGGGACATTGGAAAAAAAGTTGAATTTCCCCATGGGGATGAATAAAGTATCTATCTATCTATCTATCTAAAACTTTGAACTTCGATAGATGTATGGTGGAGAGTACATTGACAGGTTGGATCTCAGCCTGGCATGGAAACACCAATGCCCTTGAATGGAAAATGCTACAGTTAGTGGTAGATATGGCCCTCCACACCAATGAGCACATCTACATGGAGTGTTGTCGTAGGAAAGTAGCATCCATAATCAAGGACACCCACCACCCAGGCCTTGCTTTCTTTTTGCTGCAACCATCAGGAAGCAGGTACAGGAGCCTCAGGACACACCGCATCAGGTTCAGGAACAGTTATTACCCCTAATCCATCAGGCTCTTGAATCACAGAGGTTAACATCAGTCAACTTCACTCACTCCATCCTCGAGTCGTTCCCACAACCTATGGACTCACTTTCAAGGTCTCTTCATCTCATGTTCTTGATATTTATTGCTAATTTTTTTCCCTCTTTTGTGTTTGCACAGTTGTCCTATGCACATTGATTGTTTGTTCATCCTGTTGGATGCAGTCTTTCGTTGTTTCTTTTGTGTCTCTTGGATCTGGCTATGCCTACAAGAAAACAAATCTCAGGGTTACATATGGCGACAGTTATGTGCTTAGATATGTAACGCCCTGGTAAAGGTTTCACTGCTAACGTTATAAAGAGTATTTCACGTAATGGTCTTTCTGTAGATGCAGTCGGTATTCAGGTCATTGCTAGAGATAAGGGGTGCTTAGGAATGTGGGCCATCCAATCAGAAAAGAAGGATGGGGGAGCGTTTTTTTTTGTGCCTGACTTGGCTCTGTGTATCTTTGGTTTGGCGAGAGAAAAAGAGAGAAGATGCTGGAGAGAACCGGTCGTTAGGATTCAATCTGGTGGGGACCATGATTCGATGGAGCAATGTGCAGGAGTCTGCTGAGGATCGGTGAATATGAGTTTTGGAAGATTTGAGCTCCAACCTGTGCACATTTGACTGATTAATTATAATGGGCCCTCTTTAGTTAAACTATTATTCATAAATATACTTTAATTGTACGCAGTGTGTGATCTGTTATTTCCTGCCAATGAGCTGCAACAGGGCAGCAAATCGCACAGCATTCACACAAACCAGGGCTTGTGTGGGACTGGCTTCCCAGTCTCATGGATTTTGTCTGGAGTGTGTGTACCTTAGACATATGAGGCTGGAGAACAGTAGGTTTAAGTTTGGAGACTGCCAGCAAGGGCTAATGAGCCATTTCCTGAGATGCCCAGGGAGAAAGCAGATCCAGATAATACATTGATTTTGAACTTTGGAAACCTACTGAACTTATTGATGACTAATTTGGGACTGTGGTTATGAAGGTCTCAGGAAAGCTTACATAGTAACAGAACTAAGGAAATGAAAAACAAACAACAAATAAAGATGTGAAATATACTGTGAGAGAGCCAGGTGATTTGTTATAATCTAGGATCTGCCTTGATTTAAATTCATCCCAGATGTGGCAGGCTAGAGAATACTCAGCTGCTAAGTATATTGTCCTTCACAGCACGTTATATTTGTGTGCAATAAGTGATGGTCTTTGTCAACTCTTGAAACTCGTTAGTGCAAGCAGCAATTGGACTACTCATTTTCTGTTGGAAAAAGCCACAAGGGAAGAAGTCTGTGAGATGGCACGGCAGCATAGTAGTTAGCACAACACTTCACAGTACCAGCGACCCAGGTTCAATTCCTGCCACTGCCTGGAAGGAATTTTTATGTTCTCTCCGTGAATGTGTGGGTTTCCTCCGGGTGCTCCGGTTTCCTCCCACAGTTTGCAGACCTACCTGTTTTTAGGTTAATTGGTCATTGTAAATTGTCCTGTGGTTAGGGTAGGGTTAAGTTGAGGGTTGCTGAGTGGTGAGGCCTGAAGGGCCAGGAGGGCCTACTCTGCACCATATCTCAATAAAATAAATAAAGTCTGAGTCAGTTCTTTTTGATAGTTATTCAATGTTAACAATCTTTATTACTAAACATCTTTGTACTACTTTATGATGTACTACAGTACATCTTTGAGTGTGTGTGGGGGTGGGGGGGGGGGGGAAGCCAAACATTTCTAATATATTTTTAACAAAATCTAAAGTTTGATGCATAAGGCAATCAACCAATGAGATGTAATATTACATTCAGTAAAGCCAAAGAAAGCAAACTGACTAAAGGCACAGTGGGTGAGCAAGCAAAGATCAGACAATCTACATCATACTTAATTTATCAAGTCATTAAAATTTAAACATAAGTTTAAAATTAAAAAGTAATTAGACTGGTTGAATAATTTGATTATTCAAACTGTACTTCACAAAGCAGGTCATTCAGGATTTTCTCCCCGCACTGGCAATCATCAATATTAGAGCAGTGCAGAAGGCTGTAGCACTCACTGTCTCATGTGATCATAGTGCATTTGGCAGGGTATCCTATGGCCAGCTGTTGACAGTACTGAACATGTTTCTGAATGACTCACAACTTCCAGGGGAGGGTGGGGATAGGGGTAAGAATGAGAATAAAATTGGACAATAAAGTGTTTTCTGTCCTGAACTTACTCCAATTTAAAGGAACAGGCTGTTAGAGATCCAGTCATTGAGAAAAGAGTTTGATATTTAAACAATGTTCAAACTGCATGGATGTTTAAATATAAACATTTCTTGTTTACAAAGAAAACTTTTGGATATAAGCTTGCTTGATTAAATACCATCTGTATCTCGGCGGCTGAGAAAAATTTATTCGGTAATGTGGTGAACTGCATATACCTGTCTGGACATGACCCCCTGCTGACTGCTCCTGTGGCTCCTCCCACAGACCCCGGTATAAAGGTGATTGGGGCCTGAGCCCTGCCCTCAGTCTCCAGGATGTAGCATGGTGGGGTCAATTGCTGCTTGTTCTTTTTTCCAGTCAATAAAGCCAATATCTCGCCTCACGTCTCAGAGAGTTATTGATGGTGCATCAGGTAATAAGAAGTTTGATTCTTATTCAGCCAACTACTGGGAAAAAAACTTGGCCATTTCAAAGATCAAATATAGAGACATATGATACCAGCGAAGGACTCCTGGCAGATTATCTTTAGAGAAATGTAAACTACTCTGAATGGGGATAAATGATCCACTTCCATGGATGTGGAGTGAACAAGTGGTTCTGACTAGCAACCAACAAACTATTACGCTAACGCCCAGCGAGTTGAAAGCAAATCAACTGATCCACATTGAGACTAAATGATGAGGCAATTTATCTCTTTATGAATCAGTGCTGTATCTTTATTAAACATACATTGCATGATTCATGTTACCAGAGGACAAATCACACACTACAGCTTTTGAAAGAATTTAGGGGATGGAGTGATTTAATTACAAGGAACAAAAATGTAAAACAGTCTGCTTCTACTGAAAAGAAATTTGGTGGATTGCTGTTTATAGGATTCTAAATGAGATGCAAACTGCAACAAATTTTTATACCTTGTCCAAAAAAAAAGTCAAACCGGAGTTGAAACTGTGCCAGAAGGACTTGTTGGTGAGTGGAAAACAAGCAGAGGAACTGCTGAGTGCTGGTTTGCAGGAATAACATTAGCAATTGTTAATGTTGCTTCTGCAGATCAGCACTGGGAGATAAGTTCAAAGTCATTTATTATCAAAGTAGGTATATGTCACCATATACTACCCTGAGATTTATTTTCTTGCAGGCAGTCACAGTAAATACAAAGAAATACAACAAATGCAATAGAATCAGTGAAAAATTACACACAAAGACTGATAAGTAATCAACGTGCAAAAGGAGACAAAACTGTGCAAGTTACAAAAATAGAACAAATAAATAATATATTAAATAATACAGGGGTTCCTTAAGGTTGTCATTGCCAGGGTAGGGGGCATAGAGGAGGTAAACTCCCACTACCAATTAAATGCTCCCAATGGCATGCATCTCAAATGGCCTCTGACAACCAAGTTCAGCTCCTGGCCCTCATGTGGGGATTAGCTGCTAAGCCTGGTGGAGCTGTTTATATGAACAGGAGAAAGGGCAAAGGTGGTTACTGGCACCTTAAAACCTGTTGCTTCAGGTAGATAGTTCTTGTCAGCCGTGGCTGGCAACTCATCTAAGAGAAAGAAAGCTCTGATCTCAAATCTCTGTTGCCTCAAGGGGAAGGCTTCCCCAAAGAAAAATCTGTAGCTGGAGTCCCGACGGCATTCCAACATTGAGTTCAACGCTGACTGGCAACCCCTGCGATGCCACTGGTGCCAAACTGCTGGTACCTGCCTTTCCTTTGGATTCGTCAGCTGCATGGGCAACAGCTTTCTCTCTATATCACACTGGGTTGCGTGCTGACTGTGTATTGACCGTACATGGACAGTTTGGATGCAACATTCATGGTGGACCCTGACTAACGGAAAGCCTTGTGTAAATAATACTGAAAACATGAGTTGTGGAGTCCTTGAATGAGTCCTGATCGCCGCGTGTCCGTGGGGTTCTCCTTATCCGCGATGGTTGGTTGCTGGAGAGTTATTGTCCCTGTGTATTTGGAGCTCCTGATTCTTATACTGTTCCTCCTCAATTGAACTGTTGGATCTCCATCCCATTGGCTCAAGGTTACCTGACCTACCTGGCTCACCTTACTGGTCATTGTACAAGGCTACAACCAACATTCATGGTTCTGCTCACCCCACCCTTGTGTATTTGAATCTTTCAATTCTGACTGGTCCAAACCAGTAAAGTAAGGCAACCCAGACAGGGTTTAATGAGATTACAGATTGCTTCTTTGGTAGGTCTGACATTTTATGTAATGGTCTCAAATTTAGCAGGTCATTATCTGAAGCTTCCTGTGTCCACGTTCAGTTGCTCTGATTAGATTGTCCCCGAGCAAGAATCAGTTCAGAGTTCTCAAAATGGGAATGAATTCTCAAAGACAACTGGATTGTCTGCCTCCCCTGTCCTTGATTCATCAAATCCACTAATTGTGTACTGTTGTTTCCTCTGGCCAACAGGATTTATCACACAAGTAATCTGATGCAGGGAATTTGGCAAGCATAGGTTGTTTGGAAACCCTTACCATGCATTTACTCACCACCAAGACAGCGGAAGCACAATAATTGATTTTTTTTCTCTATTCAGCATTTTCTATGTTTCCATTCTGAGAATGGCCATTGGATCCTTTGTTTTCTTCTTTTCTTATTCCCTACATGATGCTTAAGTGGGCTTCCAATGAAGAATTAAGAACTCTGAATATGCTCAGAAGTATACTAGAATTCTCCACAGAGAGAAAAAAACACAGCAAGTGTACAAGCTTTTCAGACCAAATGGTGTTCACATCTGACAAGTTTCCTACTAACATTTTATTAACATTGGTGGTATCCTAGTCAGTGAAGAAAGCCATCTAAAATTACAGGGCAATCTTGATTGGCTAGGTAAATGACTGGAGAACTGGTAAATTGTTTTCAATCCGAGTAAGTGTGAGGTGTTGCATTTTGGGAAGTCAAAATAGGGTACATTGACTGCTAAGGCCCTGGGGAATGCGTGGGGTAGTTAGCAGGTACAGGAACATTGATCACTGTAAGTGGTGTCACAGATTGATAGGGTGATTGAGAAGGCATTTGACAGATTGGCCTTTATAAGCCAAGGCATTGAATATAAAAGTTGGGATGTTAGGTTGCAGTTGAATAAGACATTAATGAGGCCGTACTTAGAGTATTGTATATGTTTTGGTCCATCTTTTGTAGGAAAGAGTGGAAAGAAGATATACAAGTATGTTGCCAGGACTCAAGGGTGTGTTGTTAGGGAAAGTCTGGGCAGTTACGACTTCCTTTCCTTGAAACTGGGGGGTGATCTTAGAGGTGTGTTTCAAAATAAAAATCGGGGGTGTGCAGGCAGAGACTGGGTGAATGCACACAGTCATTCTTGCAGGGAAAGGCATCAAAATTCTATAAGGCACGGGATTGGGGGCTGGTGCTTCTGGCTCAAGTGGGGGTGGGGGAGCATGTACATGTACAAGCATGTCTGCTGCTTGTGTGGAGGAGGGGGCTTTGGGGTTCTGATGTTCCTATCATTTATTCTTTGGGGATTCTTGTATTGTGGATGTCTGAAGAGTAAGGATTTCAGATTGTATACTGTACACATTCTCTGATATTAAATTGAACCATTTGAACGTCAGAGGGGAAAAACGTAAAAGATACCTGAAGTAAAACTTATTCACGTGGAAGGTCATGTGTATCGGGAGTGAAATGTCGGAGAAAGCAGGTGTGGCTAGTACAATCGTGACGTTGAAATGACATTTCAGTAAGTATGTGGATAGAACAGAACAGTACAGCATTGTTACAGGCCCTTCGGCCCAGAATGTTACACTGAATTAATTGAACTAGCATTTAAATCTTAACTAAACATTCTGCCTATGTGATGTTCGTGCCCCTCCATTCAGTGCACATTCATGTGCCTTATATTTGCCTCCACTACCCCTGGCAACACATTCCAGCTACCCACCACTCCGTGGGATAAAAACAACCTGCTGCACACACCTCCTTTGAACTTACCCCTCTCATCTCTGGAATCGGAATTGTTTTATTATTATCACATATACCGAGATTCACAGGAAAGATAGTCTCTGCTTGCTGCTTGTACAGATCATATAGTGTATTGTGGTAGAGCAAGATGAAACAATGAATGAATGCAAAGTAAAATGTAACAGCTGCAGAGAAAATGCATTGTAGATAAATAATTAAGTGCAAGATCATTATGAAGGAGGGTTGAGGTCAAGATTTTATTAGGGTTCCATTCAATAGTTTTATAGCAGTGGGATGAAGCTGTCCTTGATCCTGCTGGTATGTCCCTTCAGGCTTTTGTTTCTTATCTCTGATAAGAGAGGAGAGGAGACAATGTCCAGGGTGGGTGGGGTCTTTGATTATGCTGGTTGCTTTACTGGGGCAGCGAGACATGCAGAGTCCCATAGAGCAGAGTGTCTTTTCCATGATATGTTGAACTGTGTCTGCAAGCATCTGCAGTTTCTTGTGGTCACGTGCAGAGCAGTTGCCATATCAAGCCGTTACCCATTCAGGTTGGATTCTTCCTGCAGTGCATCAATAAATATCAGTAAAAGCCAGTGGGGACATGGCAAATTTCTTTAGCCTCCTGAGGAAATAAAGGCATTGGTGAGCTTCCTTGGAACTTGTAGCTCTCAAACTCAAAGCACTATTGCTGTAAATGGGTATTTATTGTACAACCACCATCCCCCCCCCCCCCACCCTCCCTGAGCCTCAGCATTCCATTCTTATATTCTAGTCATCTTGAAATTAATGCTAATATTGCATTTGACTTCCTTACCACAGACTTAACCTGCAAGTTAACCTTTAGGGGATCCTGCGTGAGGACTCCCAAGTCTCTGTGCACCTCTGATTTTTGAATTTTCTTCCTAGTTAGAAATTAGTCTATGCCTTTATTCCTTCTGCCAAAGTGCACGACCATACACATCCCTGCATGATATTCCATCTGCCACTTCTTTGACAATTATCAAGTCAAGTCACCTTTATTATCATTTCAACCATATCTGCTATGTACAGTACATAGTAAAAATGAGACAACATTTTTCAGGACCATGGTGTTACATGACACAGTACAAAAACTAGACTGAACTACATAAAAAACACCACAGAGAGGGAAAAAAAACAACTACACTAGACTGCAGACCTAGCCAGGACTATATAAAGTTCACAAAACAGTGCAGGCATTACAATAAATAATAAACAGAACAATAGGGCAGTAAGGTGTCAGTCCAGGCTCTGGGTATTGAGGAGTCTGATAGCTTGGGGGAAGAAACTGTTACACAGTCTGGTTGTGAGAACCTGAATGCTTTCGTGCCTTTTCCCAAATGGCAGGTGGGAGAAGAGTTTGTATGAAGGGTGCGTGGGGTCCTTAAAAATACTGTTTGCTTTGTGGATGCAGCATGTAGTGTAAATGTCCGTGATGGTGGGAAGAGAGTCACTATCCACTGCAGGGTCTGACCATCCGAGATGGTGCAATTTTCGAACCAGGCAGTGATGCAGCTGCTCAGGATGCTCTCAATACAACCCCTGTAGAATGTGATGAGGATGGGGGGTGGGAGATGGACTTTCCTCAGCCTTTGCAGAAAGTAGAGACGCTGCTGGGCTTTCTTTGCTATGGAGCTGGTGTTGAGAGACCAGGTGAACACCAAGAAATTTGGTACTCTTAATGATCTCTACCAAGGATCCTCATCTGTCCTTCTGCAGCCTCCCTTCTTCCTCAACACTACCTGTCCCTCCACCTATCTTAATATCATCTGCAAACTTGGCCATAAAGCCATTAGTTCTGTCATCCAAATTGTTGACATATTACATAAAAAGCAGCAGTCCCAGTACGAACCCCTGCAGAACACCGCAAGTCATTGGCAGTTAACCTGGAAGCCCCATTTATTTTCACTCTTTGCTTCCTGCTAGTCAACCAATCTTGTATCCATGTTAGTATCCATCCTGTTAGCAGCCTCATGTGTGATGCCTTGTCAAAGGCCTTCTGAAAATCAAAGTAAATAACATCCATTTACTCTCATTTGTCTATCCTGCCTGTTATTTCCTCAAACAGTTCAAAAAATTTGTCAGGCAGGATTTACCCTCAAGGAAACCAGGCTGACTTTGCCTATTTATCATCTCCCTCCAAGTGCATAGAAACCTCCTCCTTAATAATAGACTCCAGCATCTTCTCAACTATAGAAGTCAGGTGAACTGGCCTATAATTTCCTTTATTCTGCCTCCCTCCCTTCTTAAAGTTTAGAGTGACATTTGCAATTTTCCAGTTCTCTGGAACCATTCCAGAATGTAGTGATTCTAGAAAGGTGACTACGAATGTCTTAACTATCTCTTCAGCTACCTCCTTCAGAACCCTGGGATGTAGTCCATCAGGTCCAGATGACTTACAAATTTCAGACCTTTTAACTTCTCAAGCACATTCTCCTTAGTAATAGCAGCCATACTCATTCCTGCCCCCTGACACTCTCGAATTTCTGGCATACTGCTAGTGTCTTCCACCGTGAAGATGGACATAAAATACTTACTAAGTTTTTCTGCCATTTTTCCCCTTTACTACATCTCCACCAGTCCAATATCCACCCTTTCCTCCCTTTCACTCTATAAGTCTGAAAAGGCTTTTTTTGTCCTATTTTATATTATTGGCTAGTTTGTCTTCATATTTCATCTTTTCTCTCCTAATGACTTTTATCTGCCTTTTATTGTTTTGTAAAACCTTTTCAAGCCTCTAACTTCCCACTAATTTTTACTCTGTTATATGCTTTTTGTTTTGCTTTTATGCTGTCTTTGACTTTTCTGGTCAGCCACAGTGGTGTCATCCTCCCTTTAGAATACTACTTCTTGTTTGGGATGTATCGATCCGGTGTCCTCTGAATTGCTCCAAGAAACTCCAGCCATTGCTGTTCTGCAATCATCCTTGCTAGTGTCCCCTTCCAATCAACTTTGGCCTGCTTCTCTCTCATGCCTCTGTAATTTCCTGTACTCCATTGTACTACTGATGCACCTGACTTTAGTTTGTCCTTCTCAAACTGCAGGGGTGAATTCTTTCATATTATGATCACTGCCTCCAAAGAATTCCTTTACTTTAAGCTCTTGAATTAAGTATGATTCATTACACAACGGAGTGCAGAATTGCCTTTCCCTGAGTGGGCTCAACTACAAGCTGCTTTAAAAAGTTGTCTTGTAGGAATTCTACAAATTCCCTCTCTTGGAATCCAGCACCAACCTGATGTTTCCGATCTAGCTGTATATTGAAATTCCCTGTGACTGTCGTAACAATGCCCTTTTTAAATACCCTTTCTTTCTTCCATTGTGATTTGTATGCCACTTCCTGCCTACTGTTTGGAGGTCTATTTACAGTAATGCTAGAAAGTTTGTGAACCCTGGAGAAATTTTCTCTATTTCTGCGTAAATATGACCTAAAATGAGAACAGATCTTCAAGTAAGTCCTAAAACTGGATAAAGAGAACCAAATTAAATAAATAACAGAGAAACATTACATTTGTTTGTTTATCCAATATTACACATATTTGTTTGGAAAAGTACATGAACCTCTGTGGTAATGCCTTTACAAAAGCTATTTGCAGTCAGGTGTTCCAATCAATGAACTGGGATTGGAGGTGTGGGTTGTAGAGGGGTCCTGTGCATAAAAAGAACACAAAGTCAGGTTACTGACAGAGCCTGCTCTTCCCAAGAACCATCTGCTTATGTGCACCATGCCTCAAGGACCTGAAGCAAGCAGTACATGCAAGGAAGCCCACCAACATCTTGAAGTTGAAGGAGTTTTGTAAGGAGGAATGACCTAAAATTCCTCCAAGCCGATGTGCATAAACATTGATTTCTCTAACTTCTGTTAATGCCTGTCCTCCCCTTCTTTCTTTCTTTCTTTCTCTCTTTCTCTCTTTCTCTCTTTCTCTCTCTCTCTCTTTCTCTCTCTCTCTCTTTCTCTCTCTCTCTCTTTCTCTCTCTCTCTCTTTCTCTCTCTCTCTCTTTCTCTCTCTCTCTCTTTCTCTCTCTCTCTCTCTCTCTCTCTCTCTCTCTCTCTCTCTCTCTCTCTCTCTTTCTCTCTCTCTTCTCTCTCTTTCTTTCTTTCTTTCTTTCTTCTTCTCTCTTTCTTTCTTTCTTTCTTTCTCTCTTTCCTCTCTTTCTCTCTCTTCTTTCTTTCTCTCTTTCTCTCTCTCTCCCTTTCACAATCACTCCTTGCCTGCTCTCCATCTCCCTCTGGTGCTCTCCTCCCCCTTTCTTCCTAGGCCTCCTGTCCCATGACCCTTTCCCTTCTCCAGCTGTGTATCCCTTTTGCCAATCAACTTTCCAGCTCTTAGCTTCGTCCCTCTCCCTCTCCTTCTCCTATCATTTCGGATCTCTCCCTCCCCCTCCTACTTTCAAATCTCTTACTATCTTTTCTTTCAGTTAGTTCTGACGAAGAGTCTCAGCCCGAAACATTGACTGTAATTCTTCCTATAGATGCTGCCTGGTCTGCTGTGTTCCACCAGCATTTTGTTTATGTTGCTTGAATTTCCAGCATCTGCAGATTTCCTCGTGTTTGCGAAATGAACAAGTATAATGTTTTTGTGTTATTTATTTAATTTGGTTCTCTTTATCTAGTTTTAGGACTTACATGAAGATCTGATCACATTTTGGGTCATATTCATGCAGAAATAGAGAACACTCTACAAAGTTCACAAACATTTCAGCACCATTGTGTAACTCCCTTCGGTGTCATTTTATACTTGCCTTTTCTTAACTCTACCCACGAGGATGCTACATCTTCCAATCCTATGTCACCTCTTCCTAAGTATTAGATCTCATTTTTTAACAATAAGGTCATTCTGCCTTCTCTGCCTGCCCATCTGTCCTTTCAATACAAAGTGTATCCTTGGATGTTTAGCTCCCAACTATGATCTTTTTTCAGCCGCAACCCGATGATGCCCACAATGTCATACCTGCCGATCTCTAGCTGTGCTGTATCTACCTTATTCTGTGTACTGTGTGCATTCAGTTATAACAATTTCAGTCATGTATTCATCACCCTTTTTGATTTTGTGCCCATTTTACACTTCAATATATCCCGCTGACTACAAATTTGACCAATCATCTGCCTGTCCTTCCTAAGAGTCTCATTAAACACTGCATCTATTTGTATAGCAACTACATCATCCTCACTCTGGTTCCAATCCACCTGCCAAACTAATTTAATTCTAATTCCTTGTAATTTGAGATGCACCTTAAATGGATGCCTTCTAATATTAGACATATTGATCCTGGAAAAATCTATGCTATCAATCTACTGTATCAATGCCTCTCAGTATCTTAAAAACAAGTGAAGTTTGTCGAACCTCTCATTGTAAACCTCATCTTCACCCTTCCCAAGTATCCATGGCCTTCCTATAATTGGGCCACCAGATTTGAACGCAGAACTCCAGGTGCAGCCTAATGGAAGATATAAGAAGCTGCAACATAAGCTCCAGACTTTAGAGCTCAATGCTTTGACTGATATATGCAAGTAATCCATATGCCATCGTTCCCACCATGTTAACCTGTGTAACCACTTTCAGGAAGCTGTGGATTTAGTCCCTAAGATCCCTCTGTGCATCAACGTTTTTTAAGATCTTGCCGTTGTTACATGTCAGCATCATTTTAGGCTCCTGGACGAGGTGGGTGGATGAGGTCATTATGACATATGCGGAGAGGTTGTCTGGGACATTCGGCAGTTAAGGGAGAACGGTCTGCGAGCTACCAGCGGGAGCTGAGTGGAGTTAGTTGAAGAGTTCGCTACAGCAGTGTGTGAGTTTAATACTTCTCCTTGTCCAGAAGATTGTGATAATTGGCGGCACACAGTGCATATTGGATACCTGACTGTCACTTTGTATGATCCATACTTGGATTACTGGAGTATTCTGTGGCGACCACTTGTATTAAGGAATATTCCGTGACTGTCACCTTGTGATACCTTTATGTGGATTTTGGAACTTAGGCATCACTTTGTTACCCCTGTGTGACTCTGGCATTTAAGTGACGACTACTCGACGTCTGGAATCTTCTGAGACTGTCACCTCGTTTTCCCAGGGTGGATTTCTGGAATCATCTGGATTGCCAACCTAGGACTTTGTTTGAATAAGATTTGAAAAGAACTGTTCCCAGACCTCCACAGGTTGTGAGCTAACGTAACACTGTTGATCTCTGTTTAGGAGAGTAATCTGTTTAATTGTCTGTATTTTGGGTAGATACTGAAAATATACTTGTTTAACATCAAAAGCTGAGTCTGTAGTCTATTGCTGCTGCCATGTATCACCATTAATAGTGTACTGTTCCTGAATAGGGAAGGTTTAAAGGGATGCCAAGCACAGGCTACTGATATTAGTTTAGATGGTCACCTTGGTTGGCATGGCTGAGTTGAGCTGAAGGGCTTATTTCCGTAATCCATGACTGAATTGGACTGGATTGTTTCAACAGAAACTATCGTGACATGAGGTCAGGAATGAAAAGAGAAGATAGTGGGGATACACAGCAGGTAAAGCAGTGTCTACGGAGAGATTAGAGGAAGCACTTTTCAGGCTGATAGAAAAATGAGAAAGTAAGTTTGATTTAAATTGGGAGAGAAGGGAATGGAAATAACAAAGAGAATGTCCTTGGGAGAGTAGAGACCGAGATTATTCAAATGACACGTTTTCTTTCAGAGTAACTGGATCACAGAGCACAGAAAGAGCCTCTCAGATCAGCAGCTCTCTGCCTACCAGCAAGTATTCTTTGCTGATCACCCTGAAAATGGATAAATGAAGGCAGATAGAAGGAAAGCACACAATGTTGGAACAGTGAGATTTAGAACACGATAGATACTGAAATCTGGAATAAAATAAATTAAGTTCAAGTTCAATTGTCTTTCAACCATGCGCAAAGCAAAGTAACGACAGTCATACACAACACAAGGCACATGCAGCATATATAAGATAGCCATAAACATACAATCACACACACAAAAATATAATATAACCCTAGTCCCTGAGTCCATGGATAATCTCACACACAAAAATATAATATAACCCTAGTCCCTGAGTCCATGGATGTTGTCAGCAAGAACAAGCCTGCAGCAGCCTGCAGACCAACACAATCGAGCCGGTCTTCCACCGAGCGAACACTGGAGAGCAGCACTGACACCCGCATGGACGCTGTGCCACACAGCCTCCAGCGTCACCTCCCCTGGGTGACTGCAACAGGTGACATTGCATATTGGGTCTTGCATGTAGCAAGTTGTCGTGTGAACAAAGTCACTAGAGATATAAGCAGTCTCTTTATTCGACAAAATGAGACTGAGCAGCCATCATATTGAGACCCCTTTTGGAGGAAAAAGGCCTGCCTGACTCAACACTCTGCTAAAGATTAAAGGACAATTCCATATTTACAATGCTTCCTTTGAACTACACACCACCTTCATACTTCCTTCTTTGCACCCACACGATAGGCACCAAATGACAAATTTAGTCAGCGTTGTCTGATCTTCCAGTTAACTGTGGTTCATGGTTGTTTATGAACCTGTTGTTCAGAGCGGTACAGTTCAGATTGGAGTCTGAAGACTGGAGTCTGAAGTTATTTGCTGTATGTGCTATCCCCCCCCCAAAAAAAAAAACGCTCTAACAATGCTCACTGAGCTTTGTTTGGTCGCACTGCATCTGAGGAAAGAGTTAGTATTACTGAGAGGAGACCTTGCGTTAGAATTGGTTAGTTCTTGTAAAAGCAGAAAAGGCAGACTATTTGAAGTTGTTGAATTCTGTTTTGAATTTAACTGGATATGCATGATGGAAGCTATTAGATTGCCCATCTCAGAACTTATCTGCTCTTGTGATTCAAAGAAGAGCTCAAAGTTATTTGATAATGGATGTTTCCCGTTTATGTGTAGTTGGTACTTGCTAGACCTGATTCCAGATCATCAAGCTGCAACAACTCTGGGGGGAAAAGGCACTTGAAGGATGTTTTCAGTATTATCTCTCACTTCAGATTTCTTTGCAATGAATGAGTTCTGCATCTCACAGCTCCTATCTGGTATTGCTTTCCCCTCTTTCGTTCTCCTCCATTTCCATGGTTCTCCAGAGATCAGTCTGATCAGGTATCTTGTTTCTCTTTTGCTCTGAATGCCTGAAGCAAACTTGGTTCCCACCCATTGCAGACTTTCCATTTGTTTTGTTTCCCCTGCAACTTAAAAGTGTTTTTGCTTTCTTTTTCAGTTCTGGTAATGGGCTATTAATCTGAAAAGATAACCCATTCTCTCTCTCTCTCTCTCTCTCTCTACTTAACACTGCCTGACATATTGAGTATTCCCTTGTATGTTTTTTTTTCTTTTTCCTCAGCTACAGTCAGTACCCACAGCTTCTTGTTTTTCAGACGTTTGGGTCCCTGTGGTGTTGTGTCAGACAACCAGGTGCTAATATTGTGCAGTAAAATGGGGAATGGATTGCAGCACCACTCAGCAGCAGTCAGTGCTGGTGCCTCATAGCCCATTCCTGATCTTGAGTATTGCCCGTGTGGAGTATCCCTGTGACGAGTTTTGCCCCAGGGTGTTACATTTTCCTGACACATCCCAGTGTGAAGCCACTGGGTAGGTTAGTTTGTGTTGATTATCCCTGTCATAGGTAGGTGGTGGTAGAGTTTAGGAGTTTAGTGGATCTAAACTCAGGAGGAGTTTAGTGGATCTGTAAGAGTGAATTGGGTAGGGAAAGAGGAATGGGACTGAAAGGAATGTTCTGAGAGACTCGATGGGCTGAATAGATTCATGTCATAGGAAAGCACAAAAGATTAGTTATGAGTGATCATACAAGCATGATGAATTATCTCAAAATATTGATCATATGTATGCTTCACTGTCAAATTACTTTGGGGTAACTATAATTAACACTCCAGTATTCATTGTGCAGCAGCATTCAATCCTCTGCTTATCCAATTTTTCCTCACCTACCTCCCTCTTTCCCCTCATCCCATTTGGTAATTCCGCCTTTGGGGATGGTTCAGGGAATTTCACAGTTGAAGACCCTGGGATTATCACAGGATTATCATTGGTGTTGAGTGCTGCTGCTGGATTGCGGTGAATGTTTCTTAGAAACAAAATCAATTCCCTCATTATGCCAAGTGTAGGCGGATGTGGGTAATGGTATTTGCATATTGGTCAAGTTCAATGCAACGTTGCAACATACTGCAGTTGACTTTTCACGTCTGAGCTCCCTACAAGGAAGAGAAAACAAGATAGTTAACATGTGAAGTAACAATGAGGAGTGAGAGAGTAGAAGTATAAATCTAAATTAAGCTTTATACTCGAACAGTACTTAAAAATGATTGAAGAGAAAATATCACACCACAGGGCACCAGCCCTATTCCCTTGAATCTGCAAACTTTGAAATACACGTAAATATATCGTAGCCTTTGGCTAGCAAATACATTTGCATACAGTGTCCTTAAATGGTATTTTAAAACAAAATGCAGTGGAAAACATTCAGTACATGACGAATAAAAGAGAATATGAATGGTGGATAGTCTAAAAAATTACAAACAGACCAGGATTCACTGGTCTGTTTGTAATTTTTTAGACTATCCACCATTCATATTCCTCTTACAGTGTGGGTCTGTTTATATTTGAGTATATGAACTTTAAATATAAAATGCTTAATTTTTGCATTTTGCAGTTTATATTTCACCCATTGGACATTCATATTTTGTGTAGAAATGGAAAACTATTCTTTTATTTTTACAGCTGTTATCTTACTGCTTTTTGAACAAATAACTACTGCTTTTGTATCATGTTTTAACTGTACAATACCAGTGACCTGTATTCCAGTTTAAGTTCCCTGGCCCCCACCACCTTATTTTCACCATGGATGTCCAGTCCCTATATACCTCCATCCCCCACCAGGAAGGTCTCAAAGCTCTCCGCTTCTTTTTGGATTCCAGACCTAACTGGTTCCCCTCTACCACCACACTCCTCTGTCTAGCGGAATTAGTCCTTACTCTCAATAATTTCTCCTTTGGCTTCTCCCACTTCCTCCAAACCAAAGGTGTAGTCATGATTGCCCGTATGGGTCCCAGCTATGCCTGTCTTTTTGTTGGCTTTGTGGAACAGTCCATGTTCCAAGCCTATTCGGGTATCCGTCCCCCTCTTTTCCTTCGCTACATCGATGACTGCATTGGCGCTGCTTCCTGCACACATGCTGAGCTCGTTGACTTCATTAACTTTGCCTCCAACTTTGCTCTCAAACTTACCTGGTCCATTTCCGACACTGGGTAGCAGTGTGAAATGTCAGGAGGATGTTATGAGAATGCGGGGTGACTTGGACAGGTTGGGTGAGTGGACAAATGTATGGCAGATGCAGTTTAATGTGGATAAATGTGAGGTTATCCACTTTGGTGGCAAGAACAGGAAGGCAGATTACTATCTAAATGGAGTCAAGTTAGGAAAAGGGGGAAGTACAACGAGATCTGGGTGTTCTTGTACATCAGTCAATGAAAGGAAGCATGCAGGTACAGCAGGCAATGAAGAAAGCTAATGGCATGCTGGCCTTTATAACAAGAAGAATTGAGTATAGGAGTAAAGAGGTCCTTCTGCAGCTGTACAGGGCCCTGGTGAGACCCCACCTGGAGTATTGTGTGCAGTTTTGGTCTCCAAATTTGAGGAAGGACATTCTTGCTATTGGGGGAGTGCAGCGTAGGTTCACAAGGTTAATTCCCGGAATGGCGGGACTGTCATATGTTGAAAGATTGGAGTGACTGGGCTTGTATACACTGGAATTTAGAAGGATGAGAGGGGATCTGATTGAAACATATAAGATTATTAAGGGATTGGACACGCTGGAGGCAGGAAGCATGTTCCCGCTGATGGGTGAGTCCAGAACTAGAGGCCACAGTTTAAGAATAAGGGGTAGGCCATTTAGAACAGAGATGCGGAAAAACTTTTTCACCCAGAGAGTGGTGGATATGTGGAATGCTCTGCCCCAGAAGGCAGTGGAGGCCAAGTTTCTGGATGCATTCAAGAGAGAGTTAGATAGAGCTCTTATAGATAGCGGGGTCAAGGGATATGGGGAGAGGGCAGGAACAGGGTACTGATTGTGTATGATCAGCCATGATCACAGTGAATGGTGGTGCTGGCTAGAAGGGCTGAATGGCCTACTCCTGCACCTACTGTCTATTGTCTATTGACACCTCCCTCCCCTTTCTTGATCTTTTTGTCTCTGGAGATGGCTTATCTACTGATATCTACTGTAAGCCTACAGACTCTCACAACTACCTGGACTGTTCCTCTTCCCACCCTGTTTCTTGCAAAAATGCCATCCCCTTCTCACAATTCCTCTGTCTCCGCCGCATCTGCTGTCAGGATGAGGCTTTTCATTCCAGGACGAAGGAGATGTCTTCCTTTTTTAAACAAAGGGGCTTCCCTTCTTCCACCATCAACTCTGCTCTCAAACGCATCTCTCCCATTTCCCGCACATCTGCTCTCATCCCATCCACCCGCCACCCCAGCAGGGATAGGGTTCCCCTTGTCCTCACCTACCACTCACCAGCCTCCGGGTCCAACATATAATTCTCCGTAACTTCCGCCACCTCCAATGGGATCCCACCACTGAGCACATATTTCCCTCACCCCACCTTTCTGCTTTCTGCAGGGATCGCTCCCTACGCGACTCCCTTGTCCATTCGTCCCCCCATCCCTTCCCACCGATCTCCCTCCCGGCACTTATCCTTGTAAGCGGAACAAGTGCTACACTTGCCCTTACACTTCCTCCCTCACCAGCATTCAGGGCCCCAGACAGACCTTCCAGGTGAGGCGTCACTTCACCTGTGAGTCAGCTGGTGTGATATACTGCGTCCGGTGCTCCCGGTGTGGCCTTTTATATATAGGTGAGACCCGACGCAGACTGGGAGACCATTCCACCAGCATTTTGTGTGTGTTGCTTGAATTTCCAGCATCTACAGATTTCCTCGTGTTCCAGTTTACAGGATTTGTTAATAATGTTAGACATCACATTCAGTGGAATGTTTCAGTTCTTGTGTGTTCTTTTATTAGCAGTTTCTTTAGAACATTGTTAGAACTTCTTTAGTGTTCAGCATGTTAACAGGCTGTTCTGGAGTGTGTGAAGAAGCTTAGTGGGCTCTTGGAAATTAGTCTGGGCCTCCAATAAGTTACTTCAACCATTTGATTAACACATCTCCACAAATGAGATTCTGGATTTGTTGGTATTGGTTTCTTGTTGGCACATGTACAAAGAAACAATAAAAAGCTCACAAAATTCTGGAGGTACTCAGCAGGCAAGGCAGCATCTATGGAAAAAAAGAACGTTTCAGGCCAAGACCTTTCAAAAGGACTGGAGAAAAAAAAGATGAGGAGTAGATTTAAAAGGTGGGGAGGGGAGAGAGAAACATAAAGTGATAGGTGAAACTGGGAGTGGAAGGGGTGAAGTACTGGGAAGTTGATTGGTGAAAGACATACAGGGCTCTGATAGGAGAGTCCTCTCCGTATTTCCATAGTGCTGCCTGGCTTGCTGAGTTCCTGCAGCATTTTGTGTTTGTTGCTTGGATTTACAGCATCTGCAGATTTTCTCTTGTTTATAAGAAGGTCAGTTTTGCAAGTCCTCCACACTGATCATTTCAAAAGCATAAATACTTCGAGGAAGAACAAGAACAAAGCAGCAACAGACTGCAGGAGATAGTGTTACGGTTATTGAGGTAGTGCAGTGCAGTGCAGGTGGACAATAAGGAGCAAGGGTCATGCCGGGTAGATTGTGAGGTGAAGAGTCCAATTTCTCCATTCCAGAGTCATGTGATGGTTGGAGAGAAGCTGTACTTGAACCTGGTGAAGTGTGTTTTCATGCTTTTGGTTCCTCTGACTGAAGGAGGGTTTTGGGGGAAGGGGTTGGAAAGAAGATAGGATGGGAGGGGTCTCTGATTAAGCTGGCTGCCTTTCCAAGGCAGCAAGAAATGAAGACGGAGTCAATGGAAGAGGGACTGGATTTCATGATGGATTGAGCTGCCTAAACAGCTCTGCAATTTTGGTCAGAGCAGTTGCAATTACCATGCAGTGATAGAAACATAGAAAACCTACAGCACAATACAGGCTTTTTGGCCCACAAAGCTGTGTCGAACATGGCCTGACGTTAGAAATTACCTAGGCTTACCCATAGCCCTCTGTTTTTCTAAGCACCGTGTACCTGTCCAAGATGGATGAGGAACAGAGATGCATTCAGGTAAGTTGCTTTCAATAGTGCATCTATAAAAATGGTAATGATCAATACAGACATGTCAAATTTCCTTAACCTTCTAAGAGAGAAGATACATTTCAAAAGTAAAATCACAAAATAAAGCTTTCTGAAATGAAACCATATATGTGTCTCATCTTAGTTGCTTCTGAAAGTGAAATGTAAATCAGCATGTTGGGTTGGACTTCAATGAACTGAATTTTTTTTGGAAGTGAGAAAATAAATTGAGGAAGCTGCAGTGATAGGTCTGGTGCATGTGGATTTTAACAATGCATTTGACAAGCTTCCCCATGGAAAATTCGTTCAGACAAGTCATGAAGCATGGGATCCAGGGAAACTTGGCAACATGGATTCAGAATTGGCTAGGCCACAGTAAAAAAAGAGTGGTAGTAGATGAAGCATATTCTGCTTGGAGGCTGGTATCTCGTGGTGATCTGCACTGCGCTGTACTTTTCTGTGTTCTCAGAACCAGTCCTGAAATTTCTTTTATCACTGTTTTTATCCTTTCGTGAACGGTTGACCCTTTCTGAGTTTTGATTCTTATTGCCACCTTTTGTGAATTTATCAACGATACTTACACTTGAAATCATTTTTTGAGCAGTACACAGTAGTATAGATACAGGGAAGTAACTTCGGAAGTGGAGTTTATTTTCTAATTGCTGTTCCATTCTTCCCTCCACTCAGCCCCGAATGATTCACTCATGTCTTTGAATTAGCTATGTTTGTCGACAGCCAGCTGATCAAATAACGTGCCGATTTGGCATTATTCTAGAGGGAGTTCTGGCTACGATTGTTCTCGTTGATTGTGGAGAGCTTCACTGTGACCTTGTTCTCATGTATCCACACTTGTGTATTGTCCATCGTGTAAACTGGAGTGTATGATTCCTTCTTTCCTTGGCAAGCCATTTTGTACCATTGTACCAGTGCCTCGGTGAGACTGCAGTACAAACTAGGCATTACATCTGGAAACTTCCTGATGGCAGCTAAATGAAATCTCCAAGGAAATGATGTTTTCTTACCGTAAGATGTTGCACGACTGCCAAATATAGTTACTGTAGAGAAGATATTGAGAGGGTTAAGTAGGTGTTCTCTTATTTGTACTTTTACCTACAGCCAATAATTTGTTTTGTTTTGTAATTAATGCTATGTTCATGAACTAATATTTGAATTCAAGAAGTAAAAACATGAGATGGGCTTGTTGATTGATTGAGAGCCATAGGCTTTATTTACATTGTGTTGGGCGTAAAGAAATCAAGTGTTAATTGTTAGCATTGATCTATTATCAATGAGATAAGAGTTAGGGGGCAAAAGTTTAAGGGAAACACGAGGGGGTATTTCTTTACTCAGAGAGTGATAGCTGTGTGGAATGAGCTTCCTGTAGAAGTAGTAGAGGCCAGTTCAGTTGTGTCATTTAAGGTAAAATTGGATAGGTATATGGATAGGAAAGGAGTGGAGGGTTATGGGCTGAGTGCGGGTAGGTGGGACTAGGTGAGATTAAGAGTTCGGCACGGACTAGGAGGGCCGGAATGGCCTGTTTCCGTGCTGTGATTGTTATATATGGTTATATGGTTATTATATGGTAATTTACAAACAACATGTGTTGCTTTGATGCTGACCACTAGTTTGGATGTCTAATCGGTTACTACTCGGGGCAGCTGAATAGCATAGCAGTTGGTGTATTGCCTTTTTAAAAAAATGCATACAACATTGCAAGCTTTGCCAACTGTGGTGCCTGAGTCATTTGGCTGTTGCTGCACTGTGAATTCCTGTGCAAAATGAAAGATGTTTTGAGTTTCTTGGCGCTGTCTGTAAGGAGTTTGTATGTTCTCCCTGTGTCCTTGTTGGCTTCCTCCGCGTGCCTTGCTTTCTTCCAAAAACGTACAGGTAGTAAGTTGTGGGCCTTACGTTGGAGCCAGTAGTACGGTGACACTTGTGGCTGACCCAACACATTCCTCAGACTGTGTTGGCTGTTCACTGTACGTTCTAATGTTTCAATGTACAAGTGACAAATAAAGCTAATCTTTAAAGTTACTTGGCCCACAGAGCTCTCTCCCTTTGTTACCATTCTCTCTACTCACCTCTGCTCCCAGTTTAGTGATTGAAATGGCTGATTAGCATTGCTCCTCTTTTTCAATTGCAGCTTTTGCAAGCATCTTTAATTTTGCTTTATTTGAAATTTTGCGCAGCAATTCACAGCACTACAGCAGCCAAATGAGGCAGGCACCGCAGCCGTCGAAGCGTGTGATGCTGTATGTATTTTTAAAAATAAATTCTTACCGGCTCCCTCCTGGGCCAGTTATTTCCAGAAGCTTTCTGAAGAAGTAACCTGTAATTTAGTAAGGTTTATTTTTCATTTATCTGTAGCTCAGGACTGGGTAAGAGAGCTGCAAAGACAATAGTTCTCCAGTGACATTTAATTATGCTAGGTTCTCATGGGCTCAGTCTGGTGATGTTGGCAACCCTTCAACTAATTACATGGTTACCAGTCGACAA
Source organism: Hemitrygon akajei (assembly GCF_048418815.1). Taxonomy (NCBI): domain Eukaryota; kingdom Metazoa; phylum Chordata; class Chondrichthyes; order Myliobatiformes; family Dasyatidae; genus Hemitrygon; species Hemitrygon akajei. The sequence continues at coordinate 30,989,077 of NC_133135.1, forward strand.
ACTCATATGCCACGTAATTTTAGATGCCATGTCTTAGTAGCAACAATTGATTCAAACCTGCCTGCCTTTCTCAGTGGTTGCAGGAACGGAAGCAACAGGAGGCTAACAGAGAAGAGGCTGGTGAGGAAAATGGTGATGAAATTGAAGGGAGGAAATTTTAAGAAATTCTGCGAGAATGGCAGGAGTAGAGGAAGAGAACAAAAAAGTTGCGAGCAGAATTTCTGCTGCATGTTTATGACATTTCATTGTCTGACATAAAGTAGCCTTTTTTTGTCATTGCCTGCATCTTAGCACAGTGCTTTACAGTACAGCTGAACCGAGTTCAATTCCCACTGTTGCCTGTATCATCTCCCCGTTACCCTGTGGGATTTTTCCAGTTTTCTCCTGCTGTCCAAAGACGTACCAGTTGGCAGGTTAATTGGTCATTGTAAATTGTCCCGTGATTAGGCTAGGGTTAAATCGGGGGATTGCTGGGTGGTGTGGTTTGAAGACCCAGAAGGGCCTACGCCACACTGTGTCTCAATAAATAAATATATCAAGACCAAATCAAATTTTGGGCTATGGACATTTGCATCAGAAAAATGTCAGGTATTGACCTCTTCCAACAAGAAAGTAAAACTACCTCCCCCTTTACATTAAATGACATTGTTATCATAAAGTCCTTCACCATTAATACCATATGGAGTGGCTGTAGTCTGTGACTGTTATAAAATGCTGTGTAGATACTACCTCACAAGTCTGTGAACTACCACTAATAAAGACACCATCATCCTGACTTAAGAATATAGTGCCAGACCTTCATTTTAACTGGGACTCAATCCTTAAACTCCCAACCCAACAGTGCTGTGGAAGTACCTACACCAGAAGGAATGTGATCATTCAAAAAGGCAGCTCACCAGCACCTCTTCAACATCAGACAATAAATGCTCACTATGCCAGTGACACCTAGATCCTAGGTAATAAGGAAAAGTCTTGAATTAAATTAGTTGCTGATACCATTTTGAAAACCTCTTAGACCAGAGATTACCAGTGTGTGAGAAAATATACAACTTGTTGATTATGGTCAGCTTCAGATAGGAGATTTAGCTAATAACATGCATTGGGTGGTTTGAAGTTCAAAGTAAATTCATTATCAATGTACATATGTGTCTCTATATGCAACCCTGAGATTCATTTTCTTGTGGGCATACTCAATAAATCCATAGTAGAATAATAACCATAATAGGATCAATGAAAATCTGCACCTGCTTGGACATTTATCCAGGTTGCAAAAGGCAACAAACTATACAAATGTTAAAAAAAGAAATAATAATAATATAAATATGGAGAATATGAGATGAAGAGTCCTTGAAAGTGTGTCCATAGGTTGTTGGAACATTTCAATGAGGGGTCAAGTGAAGCTGAGTAAAGTTTTCCACTTATTTCAAGAGTCTGATGGTTGAGGGGTAATAACTGGTGGTGTAAGTCTTGAGTCTCCTGTACCTTCTTCCTGTTGACAGCAGTGAGAGGAGAACATGAGAGGAGAACAAGTTTGTCAAAGTTTTATATGTCATGTCATATCTTTGCAAACTACTTAGTAAATAAAGGTGCTTGTGATGAGGACTGGCTCATGGATCTCTGGTTTCCTCCTTCTGAAGTCAATAATCAGCCCTTTGGTCTTGGGCTTTGAGGAAGAGGTTGTTGTTAAGCCCACTCAGCCAGATTTTGAATCTCTCTCTTATATACTGATCCATCACCACCTTTGATAACAGCCTACAATAGTGGTGTCATCAACAAACTTGAATATACCATTGGAGCCGTGCTTAACCACTAAGTCATAAGTATAAAGCAAGTAAGGGCACAGACTAATGGTGCACCTGGGGAAGAGATTGTTGCCAATCTGAACTAACTGGGTTCTGCAGGTGAGAAAATTGAAAGTAGTCTAATTTCACAAGGAGATATCAAGGCCAAAGTCTTGAAGCTTATTGATTAGCTTTGAGGCGATGATGGTATTGAATGCTGTGCTTTAGTCAATAAAGAGCATCCTGATGTACATATCTTTGCTGTCTAGATCTTCCTGTGTTGAGTGAAGAGCCAATGAAATGGCATTTGCTGTGGTCCTGTTGCACCAGTAGGCAAACTGGCACATCCAAGTTGCCTCTCAGCCAGGAGTTGATATGTTTTATCATTACATTATGTGTTGTGGAGGTGTGACCTGAGATGGTCTGTCTGAAGGGATGCTGCAAGTAGATTCAGTGAAAAATTTCAAAAGGCAATTGGATATAAATTTGGAAAAAGAAACATTTGTCAGACTTGGGTCTTCATTTATACTTTTTTAAAAAAAAAAATGAAGAGCCAAGGTACCAAGGCTTAATGTGTCCTTCTGTGCTGCTAATTGTAATTCACAGTCCTAAGCATATTTTAGTTTTGGTAGCATCACAAATATGAGACCCCTCAACCCAACATGTCGACTGTTTACCATTGGCACTGCCTGGTCTGCTGAGTCCTTGCAGCATTTTGTGTGTGTTGTTTTAGTTTTGGTTTTGCTCTTCCTGCTGGTGCAACACTGGCCACACTTTGTGCTCATTGGTGCTGGAGCTTGTTAGTCTGACAGCTTCTGCAACAATTTAAAGTTAGCAGTGAAACGGCACTAGTCTCATCCAGTGAGTTGAATGCATGTTTTAAAAAAACATTTTTCTTTGTTTCCAGTAACCGTGATTAGTGTGGGAAGAGATGTTCTGGGTTTCCTTTGGTTCTATGAAAAATGCAGAAGTTCAGCCAATCCAAGACCATTGACCACAGAGAATCTTTCTTATCTGTCATCACTTGTCCAGCTGACAAACTGTAGACATTTCGGACGATGAGAGATCTAATTTAGATAGATCAGAAACTGTGCCATTTATGGCCCAGTTCTCGTGCCTTCTTTTGGAGTCTGTGGGTTTTAATATTTTTTTGTTTGTCATTTTTGTGTGTAACTTTAATTGCAATCATTGTCAGATTTGAGTTTGGAGTTACATTTATTAACAATTATTTTGCAATTTTGCATTGAGCATGAAGGCAACATGGTCACCCTATTATAGGAAAGATATTGTTAAGCTGGAAAGTGTGTAGAATGGATTATCAAATATGTTCCCTGGGGGGCTCAAGGGCCTTACCTATAAAGAGAAGATAGCCATGATTTACCTTTATTCCATCGTGTAGGAGAATGAAGGGCAACTTCATAGAAGTTTATAAACTCAAGAGGGGTATGGCTAAGGTGGATTGTCATAGTCTTTTCCACAGGTTTGGGAAGTCGAAAATGAGAGGGCACAGATACAAACAATATAAAACAGGAGTTACCTGAGGCGCAACTTCTTTATAGAGAGGGGTAGTGAGTACATGGAATGAACTGCCAAAGGACATGGTTGAAGTGGGTATGATTGTATTTGGACAGCTACATGGAGGGGAGGGGCTTGGAGGGTTAAAGGCCAAACAGGGGCAACTGGGACTGAGAAAGAGGATCCTGTGGTCAGCATGGACCAGGTGGGCCAAGCATACCTGTTTCTATGCTGTATTACTCTTATGATGCTGTAGATAGATAGATAGATAGATACTTTATTCATCCCCATGGGGAAATTCCAACTTTTTTCCAATGTCCCATACACTTGTTGTAGCAAAACTAATTGCATACAATACTTAACTCAGTAAAAAAATATGATATGCATCTAAATCACTATCTCAAAAGCATTAATAATAGCTTTTAAAAAGTTCTTAAGTCCTGGCGGTAGAGTTGTAAAGCCTAATGGCATTGGGGAGTATTGACCTCTTCATCCTGTCTGAGGAGCATTGCATCGATAGTAACCTGTCGCTGAAACTGCTTCTCTGTCTCTGGATGGTGCTATGTAGAGGATGTTCAGAGTTATCCATAATTGACCGTAGCCTACTCAGCGCCCTTCGCTCAGCTACCGATGTTAAACTCTCCAGTACTTTGCCCACGACAGAGCCCACCTTCCTTACCACCTTATTAAGACGTGAGGCGTCCCTCTTCTTAATGCTTCCTCCCCAACACGCCACCACAAAGAAGAGGGCGCTCTCCACAACTGACCTATAGAACATCTTCAGCATCTCACCACAGACATTGAATGACGCCAACCTTCTTAGGAAGTACAGTCGCCTCTGTGCCTTCCTGCACAAGGCATCTGTGTTGGCAGTCCAGTCTAGCTTCTCGTCTAACTGTACTCCCAGATACTTGTAGGTCTTAACCTGCTCCACACATTCTCCATTAATGATCACTGGCTCCATATGAGGCCTAGATCTCCTAAAGTCCACCACCATCTCCTTGGTCTTGGTGATATTGTCTGTAAGACAAACCAGAAGTTTGAAGATTCACCTCTTTCTTAATTCAATGAAAAATAAACCTTCTGTTGTCTGAGAATTGATTCCAGCCATTACTCATATTCTTGATGAATATTAAAGATGTTAGTGTGGCTGACAGTCAATAAATCCCAGTTTGATGTACTTCCCATTTTCTGAAAAAGCTAGTACAGGGATACAGATACACTTGCTATTATCTATAGATTCTGGAATTGCTTCTGCAAGATGGTTGTGATTAAATACAACCCTACTTTTCAAGAAAGGAGGGAGAAAGGAAATAAGGGACTGACTAAACCTAACATACTGGGCCTGAACACCTTCCTGTGCAACTGGATCCTAGACTTCCTGACTGGGAGACTTCAGTCAGTCCGGATCGGAGGCAGCATCTCCAACACCATCACACTGAGCACGGGGGCTCCCCAGGGCTGTGTGCTCCGTCCACTGCTGTTCACTCTGCTGACCCATGACTGTGCTGCAACACACAGCTCGAGCCATATCATTAAGTATGCCGATGACACGACCGTGGTGGGTCTCATCAGCAAGAATGACGAGTCAGCTTACAGAGAAGAGGTGCAGCAGCTAACGGACTGGTGCAGAGCTAACAACCTGTCTCTGAATGTGAACAAAACAAAAGAGATGGTTGTTGACTTCAGGAGGGCACGGAGCGACCACTCCCCGCTGAACATCGACGACTCCTCGGTAGAGATCATAAAGAGCACCAAATTTCTAGGTGTTCACCTGACGAAGAATCTCACCTGGTCCCCCAACACCAGCTCCATAGCAAAGAAAGCCCAGCAGTGTCTCTACTTTCTGCAAAGGCTGAGGAAAGTCCATCTCCCACACCCCCCCATCCTCATCACATTCTACAGGGGTTGTATTGAGAGCATCCTGAGCAGCTGCATCACTGCCTGGTTTGGAAATTGCACCATCTCGGATTGCAAGACCCTGCAGTGGATAGTGAAGTCAGCTGAGAAGATCATCAGTGTCTCTGTTCCCACCATCAAGGAAATTTACACTACACGCTGCATCTGCAAAGGAAACAGCATTATGAAGGACCCCATGCCCCCCTCATACAATCTCTTCTCCCTCCTGCTGTCTGGGAAAAGGCTCTGAAGCATTCGGGCTCTCACGACCAGACTATGTAACAGTTTCTTCCCCCAAGCTATCAGACTCCTCAATACCTGAAGCCTGGACTGACACCTTGCCCTATTGTCCTGTTTATTATTTATTGTAATGCCTGCACTGTTTTTGTGCACTTTATGCAGTCCAGTGTAGGTCTGTAGTCTAGTGTAGCTTTCTTTGTGTTTTTTTTTTACGTAGTTCAGTCTAGTTTTTGTCCTGTGTCATGTAACACCATGGTCCTGAAAAACATTGTCTCATTTTTACTATGTACTGTACCAGCAGTTATGGTCGAAATGACAATAAAAGTGACTTGACTTGATTTGATAAGTAGGCTAAAATCTATAATTAAGAATGTGATAACAAAACACCTCTTTCCATATATAAAAAAAACAATAGGATTGAACAGAGCTAAACAAATTTACGAAAAGAGAACATATTTGACTAATTCAGTTGCACTACCTTGAGCATGTGACTAATAAATAGAGAAGGGGTAATCAACAATATATTAAGGCTTCTGGAAGGTTTACAGCCAGTCGACAAGATTGGAACACAGTCTTAGGGGTGATACACTGGCGTGGTCTCAAAACTGGTTTCCAAACTGAAAGTAAAAATTGTAAGTATATTTTTGTTAGATAGACAGAGATCAATATTTTTGCCCTGGCTGGTCAATATTATTCACAAAATGCTGGTGGAACACAGAAGGCCAGGCAGCATCTATAAGGAGAAGCACTGTTGACGTTTCGGGCCGAGACCCTTCGTCAGGACCAGCATTTTGTGTGTGTTGTTTGAATTTCCATCATCTGCAGATTTCCTCGTGTTTGGTCAATATTATTGATGATTTGGCTGGGGGGGGGGGGGCTAAGAGTTATATTTCTAAGCATACTGGAAACACAAAACCAATTGGGATTATGAGTAAGAAGCTGGATTTAAAAAGGTTAGTGAATGGGCATGAATATGGCAGACAGATATTTTATTAAAACTGGAAAAAATGTGAAGCTATCCACTTTGATACACAGAAAAGCAGAATAGTTAATATGCAGTGTCAGATTGGAAAGTGTTTATTTCCTAAAGGACTTTTTTCTTTTTATGGAAGTCATTGAAAGCTAACATGCAAGTGTAGCTATCAATAGGAAGCCAAGTGATATGATGCCATTTATTATTAGAAGGTCTCTGAATTCTCATGATAGGCTTGACAAACAAAATGCTTAGAGCACCCTAATTGATCACAACCTCCCATGTGCTCTTTGGTTACACATTACTCTCATGTCTATCAATGTTGGCTGATTCCACAGCTCATATCTATGGGATGTGAGAAGGGATTGGAAAACCCATAGGAAGCCCAGACCCACACAGCCACAAGGAGAATGTGCAAGTTCCACATGGACAACATGGGTGGGTGGCCTGAATTAAACCCAGGTTGCTGGAGCTGTGAGACAGCAGCACTAACTGCTGTTCGATGTGTGCGATAGGTGTATAGATACGATATGGACAAAATCACCGGAGAGACACTGAACTAATGGATATAGAAGTGTTTTGTTCAGCAAAAATAAGCAACTGGCATCATATTCAGATACCCTTGGAAGAAAAGGGCTGCTCAACCCAATATACATACATTTTTAAATGCTAAAAGTAACATCAGGACAATTGTACAGTTACAATGTATCTACAGTGTTTCCTTTGAATTACATATAGTTTTCAAACACCTCCTTCTTCACACCCACACTCCAGACACTCAAAATGAATGTTAATTTTCATTGACCTCGGGCTGTATTAATACAAATGCAGGCTTCTGCAGTCAAATGGAAGGCAATTGTTCAGAGCTGCATTTTAAATGAAATCTACAATCCATGTCCAGCTGACTGCTGTTAAAATTAGTATATTAGTATAAACAAATACTGGAGCGTACGGGGGCAATCGACAGGGAGTTCACGGACAGATTGACCCGGCTGACGACAAACATTGAAAAACTAGCTAACTCTGTTGCATTAGTAAAGCATCTTGTTAAATGTATAAAACATGTCTGCGTCAGTGTTATCTTGTATTTCCATACAATGTTACATTAGGCTGTTACACAACTATTGTCAGAGAAGTACTTGCATAAATAGGTAAACCACGTTCATACGAGCAAGGACAGAAAACAGGGCAAAGTGAGTACAGTATACTTATTTATTCAGTAAGTTATGGGTCAAAGTATTTGGTGAGTACATTTCTAACTCTTCTGGCTTCAGTCTCTTTGCCGTCTGTTCTGAAATTGTTAGGTTGTGTTCAAGAAAACAATGAAATAGCGTGCTGCCGTCTGATAGCGTTTTCAGAAGTCTCCGGTTACGCCATCTACACTGATCTGCCCGAACAGCGTTTTCAAAAATAACCCACCCTGGAAAGCATTTCTGAAAGCTCTGTTTTCGGGGGATGAAAATGCCGTTTTAGTGTGGACGGAGGGTAAAAACGAAGAGGAAAAGCTTCGGTTATGGATTTATCTGGTGTACTGTGGATGTAGCCTAAGTGATCTGTTGTCATTTGTTTATATTTTGTAATTGGTTGGTACAGTTGATTGGATTGCAATCCTATTTCAGAAGGCAGTTATGAATTAACCACCAGAGTAGCCAATAGGTTTCCTCCTTTGAATTACGTGAATCCATTAATCATAGATGCCAACCTTTTATGAATAATTATATTTAAATTTCCTAGATTTTGTGGTGGGATTTGAACTGCTCACTTTGGATTACTCTTCTGGGCATTGCAGCGGTTCTCAGGTCATACCTTTCAGAGATCCTGAAATGTTTGGAAGACTCTGTCATTGGGTGGCGGGGTGGAGCTACATCTCCACCAAAGAAGGTGTAAGGCCCTCCTTCCACTCGCTAGCTTGTAGGCCACCCCTGAACAAGGTCACATGAAGCCATGGGAGCAGGTGGTGGACAGTTGTGTGAGTAGCCGGTGCAGATCACAAGTCCAGGTTATGCAACCACTGCCGCCAGGCAGACAGTCTCTAATGACCATTGATAATGGTCACTTGTCCTGTAAAGACCCTGCCCGGAAGAAGATAGTGACAAACCTCTTCTGTAGAAAAATTTGTCGAGAACAATCATGATCAATGGACCATGATTACTACATCATACAAACATGGCACATAATGATGATATTATTACAGTGGTACAGTTGAATAGTATCAAAATATTACTCAATACATTTGTTTTCTGTATTATTAGGTATCATTCAAAGTAAGTTTATTATCAAAGTGAGTACTGTATATGTCACCATATACAGTATATAGACACCATATATGTCACCCTGAGATTCATTATCACCGTAGAACAAAGAAATACAATAGAATCAATAAAAAAATTACACACAAAAAAACATAATAAAAATAATACTGACAACATGAGTTGTAGAGCCCTTGAAAGTGAGTGCACAAATTGGTGAATCACTTCAGTGGTGAGGAGAGTGAACATGTCCATGCTGGTTCAAGGGTGGTTGAAGGGTGATAACTGTTCCTGAACCTGGTGGTGTGGGGCTTAAGGCTCCTGTCCCTCCTTCCCAATAACAGCAGCGAGAAGAGAGAATGGTCTTGCTAACTCGTGCCTCTATTCACATGTTGGAAAGTACATGGGGCATTCACAATTTCATAGAAACGTAGAAAACTTACAGCACAATACAGACCTTTCGGCCTACAATGCTGTGCTGAACGTACTTACTTAGAAATTACCTAAGGTTATCCATATACCTCTATTTTTCTAAGCTCCATGTCCTTGAATCATGCTGCTGCACTTATACTATAAATAGAAATCAGCAAATCTATAATTTTGACGTAATAGGAAATCTTGGTTTTGGTTTAGAACCACTCAAAATATATTTTCTATGAAACTGTTGACAGTCTTCTCAGCTAGCTTGTTTTTTTTGTACTTGATTTGATGATTATTTTCTTTCTTTTTATGAAATTAATAGAATTCCTTTAATGAAAGGAAAGGTGAAGTACCGTAGATTCCGGACTACAGAGCGCACCTGATTAAAAGCCGCTGGCTCTAATTTTAGAAAGAAAATCAATTTTTTACTTGTACAGGCCGCACCGGATTTTCGGCCGCAGGTGTCCCACGTTGTAATATGAGATATTTACACAGAAAGATATTACACGTGAGGATTTTTTAACTTTTAATTAAATCCATATGGTAACATAAACAAATACATGTTGCAAATGCTTTTTTTCGAACCGTGCCTGTAACGCGGCTACTTTTAAATATACGTTGCGTATACTTTTTTACTGAACAACATTCCAATATCTCCTAACGACTGGTAAAAAATATATATACTGCAGCCTACCAGGAAAAGTTATTGATCGCCTTTAACTTAAAAGCAGCGTTTTGGCTCCGCCGCTCCGCCGCTCGCCCCCGCCGTCCCGTTTATCGCAAACGGCATTTTTCCCACAAGACGCGGCGAAACCGGGTGTGACGTCATAGCATCCCGCGATGTAGTACAGAAAACAAATATAGTTAAAACTCTTCTAACTTTAACTAGAAAATGAATTACTAAGCGAAAATATTATAAACTAAATAACTGCCATAAAGGCAGCACAATGCTTTTCTTCGAGTGTTTTCCATGTTGATGAGGGTGAGTACAAATGACTGATTTACAATAATTTAATTGTGAAAGTGCGCTTGATTTATCGTACAATTTCATTGGACCTCTGTGAACTACTCATCAATTTTATTGGTCTACTGTTACGAGGCAAAATGTTTTTGGCGGCATGAAAAAAATCATGTATTAGCCTCTCCGTATTAAAGGCCGCAGAGTTCAAAGCTGTTCAAAATGTGGGAAAAAAGTAGCGGCTTATAATCCGACATCTACAGTAATAATAACGTGGATTATTTTAATTGAAGTTGGCTTTATTTGTTAACCTGTACAAAATTTCATGTAATATTTATTTGAAAAGGTGAATTTCCAGTTGGTTTTGCAAAGAGTATTAGACTTTGTACTCATCTAACCTCCATTCCTTTTTGAACTATGTACAAAATATTTCATTTTTTAAGGTTGCTCTCATAAGATGCAATTCTTCAGTTTGAAAGCAGATGGATCCTTATGATGCTTCAACTATAAAATCAAATAGTTCTAGCCAGCTAGTTTCTGCCAAATCTAAGTAATGTATAAATGCTTGTGTGTAACTGTAGAACATATGCTGATATTTAACACATTTGAGCAGCCTTCCAAAAATCCCAAGGATAAAATGTTCAAAATGTGTTGTTGTTAGCATGAGCGCAGTAGAACTTTTAATTATATTTTTTTAAAATGTTGTGATTTCTGATTATTGTAAGTAGTACCTCGGTTAGAATTGTATGTTTGATAATTACCAAAAGAAAATCTGTCTTTCCAATGTTCCAGTTGTATTCACTGCAAACACCGAACAAAATGTAAGTAATTCGGGCAGTGTGTAAGTATAGGCCCTCTGTACAAGGCAGTGTATAACCAGACTTTGTTGGTGTACCTTTCTCCAACCAGCACAGCGCTGCTGCTTTCTGTTACAGAAGGATAAAATGTGTGAACAGGGAAACAAGCCATTTCCTGCTATTGAGTCTGCTATGGTTTTCTTCTGTTTGTCATGACAAGGCTCTTGTTAAAACAAAACCTCCATTCATTTACCATCCTTTCAAAATCTCATAAGGTGCTTTATAGGCAGTGAATTGGAATTGGTTTATTATTGTCACATGTACTACTGAGATACAGTGAAAAACATTTCTCCATGCTGATACAGATCAAATCATGATTCATGCGCTGAGGTAGAACAAGGTAAAACAATAACAATGAAGAATTAAGTACAACAGCTACAGAGAAAGTCCAGTGCAGGTAAACAATAGGTCATAATGAGGCAGATTGTGAGGTCAAGAGTCCAACTTTTTGTACTACAGAACTATTTACTAGTCTTATAACAGCGGGGTAGAAGCTGTCCTTGCAATTGGCGATGTGCTTTCAGGCTTTCTGCATCTTCTACCCAGTGGAAGAGGGAAGAAGGGAGAATGCTGAGTGTGGTTTGGGTGTTTGATTATGCAGGCTGCTACACTGAGGCAGTGAGACGTCCATAGGTGGGAAACGGTTTTCTTGATGTGCTGAACTGTGTCCACGGATCTGTAGTTTCTTACAGTCATGTGCAGAGCCGTTGCCCTGCCTGGCCATTACTCCGACAGGGCGGCGTGGTAGTATAACTGTTAATGCAACACTTCCCTGTGTCAAATATCACAAATTGGGGTTCAATTTCCACTGCTGTCTATAAGGAATATGTATAATCTCCATATGACCATAAGACATAGGAGCAGAATGAGGCCATTCAGCCCATCGAGTCTGCTGTTACGAATGTTCCACAACTCTGAGGGGCCGAAGGGTACAAAGTAGCCCCCTCCTTTTTGAGAATCGCAAGATCGCTATTAATTCAGGTCTGGGGACCCAGGAAATGAGAGAGAATCCCCAAGGGTTTGGAATGTGTGTCCTGCCCTCAGCGAGACAAAGCCACGGATACCGGTGTTACGTTCCCCAGTAACCGGGTGACTTATCAGCAAAGATAGATAGGTCTGCTGAAGCCTGATACTACTATTTTCAAAAGTTTTTATTTATAAAGGGGCACAAACGTATGGTTAATACAAAACATTCAGATCATATACGTCGTCACAACTCAATCTAAAGCACAGGTATAGTAATAATCAATCAGAAATAAGCTCTATCGTTGTCTAGGGGTAATGTAGATATATATATTGTTTACTGGATATCTAAAAGTCTTATGTGGTCACTGCAGTTCCACCAGCTGCCGTCGTTGTGGTGTTGCGTTGGTGCACTTTTGTTAGAAAGAGAGAGAGAGGTGGGATGAAAGAGTTACCCGACCGGTTTTCCAACCTGGAGGAGTTTGGTTTGTCGGAGCCTCATTGGGGGAATGGACGCTCATTTGTGGCCTCCCCTGTAGCTAAGCCGTTCTTCCGGGGTGAGGTCGCCAATCCCAGGCAAGGAAAAGACACACACGAACCCCACCACCGGCTGTCGCTATCAAAACGCTGTCACAGGATCTCTAGCATCTCTTCTGGTGCGTCTGAGGGGGTCCTCCCCCCCAGACCCTCCTTTATACTTCCTCACGGGATCGCCGGTGTCAATCTCTCTCTCAACCAGCCCACTTTGCCCGAGGGCTTTACACGTGGTCTTCATGAGACAATAGTCAAAGAGTCGCTTTATTCTGCTTCCCGGGGGAATGTGGTCTTCAGCACGTCTCTCTCCCTCTTGGGTCATTTGACCCCTCCTTGACTAGGGCTCTTGCGATTCTCACAAAGGAGGGGGCTGAGGTCATAACACCGGCCATTGTCTCTTGGAGACGGGATTGTGTATTGAGTACTGTACTATTCATTGAAGCCCTCAGAGAATGACCAGAGTGGGCTGATTGAGGGGATTGCATCATCCCAACCTGATTGACATCTGAGACCCCGTGAGTGAGGATAAAAGAGGGTCTGGGGAACAACCCCTTTAGATGCTCCAGGAGAAACACTAGAAATCCCGTGACAGCGTTTAATAGTGACAGCCGGTGGGGGGCCCGTGTGCGTCCTTTTCCAGTTGCCACGGAATTGGCGGGCCTTACCACGGAAGAACGGCTTTAGCTAAAAGGAGAAACCAACACCAACGGAACTCTGGAAGGATCCGACATCATAAAAAGGAAAAGCTGGCAAGTTCTAAAAATCTGTCTTTTGACTCCAACCAAAGGCTGCAGCCCGCATGAACTTGAGTGACTTTTATATTTCCATCGGACAATACATTATCCCCAGACAACGATAGAGCTATTTCTTATTGATTATTATTATACCCGCACCTTTAGATCTAGTATTGACGACGTATAGTATCTGTATGTTTGCATTGATATTATTTTTGTGTATTTTTACCAATAAATACTGTTAAAATAGTACCATCAGATTTCAACGGACCTCTCTATCTTTGCTGGTAAGTGACCCAGTTACGGGGTACGTAACACTGCTCTGCCATTCCATCATGACTGATCGCAGATCTCACTCAACCCCATACACCTGCCTTCTTGCCATATACTTTGATGTCCTGACCAATCAACTTCCACCTTAAATGTATGCACGGACTTGGCCTCCACCGCAGTCCGTGGCAGAGCATCCCACAGATTTACTACTCTCTTGCTAAAAAAAATTCCTCCTTACCTCTGTTCTAAGGGTCACCCCATAATTTTGAGGCTGTGCCCTCTAGTTCTGAATACCCCCTCCATAGGTAACATCCTCTCTAGTCCTTTCAACATTCAGTAGGTTTACTTAAGATCCCCCCCAAACACTTCTAAATTCCGGCGGGTACAGGCCCAAAGCTGCCAAATGCCCCTTTTATGTTAACCCCTTCATTCCCAGCATCCTTATGAACCTCCTCAGGACTCTCTCCAATGAGCATACATCCTTTCTGAGATATGGGGCTAAAAACTGTTGACAGTACTTCAATTGCAGCCTGACTAGGCCATACTCCCTGTTACTGCATAGGTTTCCTTTGGGTGCTCTGGTTTTCTCCCACATCTTAAAGTTAGAGTTAGTGAGTTGTAGGTTTACTATGTTGATGCTGGAAACATGGCAATACTTGGGGCTGCCCCCAGCGCATCTTGGACTGTGTTGGTCATTGATAGTTAGATAGATAGATAGATAGATACTTTATTCATCCCCATGGGGAAATTCAACTTTTTTCCAATGTCCCATACACTTGTAGCAAAACTAATTACATACAATACTTAACTCAGTAAAAAATATGATATGCATCTAAATCACTATCTCAAAAAGCATTAATAATAGCTTTTAAAAAGTTCTTAAGTCCTGGCGGTTGAATTGTAAAGCCTAATGGCATTGGGGAGTATTGACCTCTTCATCCTGTCTGAGGAGCATTGCATCGATAGTAACCTGTCGCTGAAACTGCTTCTCTGTCTCTGGATGGTGCTATGTAGAGGATGTTCAGAGTTATCCATAATTGACCGTAGCCTACTCAGCGCCCTTCGCTCAGCTACCGATGTTAAACTCTCCAGTACTTTGCCCACGACAGAGCCCGCCTTCCTTACCAGCTTATTAAGACGTGAGGCGTCCCTCTTCTTAATGCTTCCTCCCCAACACGCCACCACAAAGAAGAGGGCGCTCTCCACAACTGACCTATAGAACATCTTCAGCATCTCACTACAGACATTGAATGACGCCAACCTTCTTAGGAAGTACAGTCGACTCTGTGCCTTCCTGCACAAGGCATCTGTGATGCGAGTAATGCATTTCACTGTGTTTCTATGTATACCATATTTGACATATCAAGTTAATTTCTCTTAATGGAAGAGAATCTGGTTCACAAACAGGCAATCTGTAGTGAAGGAAAGGCAGTTGATAGGGTGAAATTGCAGTCAACAGGATGAGTTGCAATGTAAATGAGGACAAAATCGAAAAGGGTGAATACAAGACTGAAGGTGTTATATTTGAATATAGAAACATAGAAACATAGAAAATAGGTGCAGGAGTAGGCCATTCGTCCCTTCGAGCCTGCACCACCATTCAGTATGATCATGGCTGATTATCCAACTCAGAACCCTGTACCTGCTTTCTCTCCATACCCCCTGATCCCCTTAGCCACAAGGGCCATATCTAACTTAATATGCATATCTAACTTAATACCATATGCAGAATAAGATAGATGAACTTGCAATACAGTTGCAGATTGGTAGGTATGATGTTGTTTTGTAGGCATCACTGAATCATGGCTGAAAGAAGATTATAGCTGGGAGCTTAATGCCCAAGGATACACATTGTATCGAAAGGACAGGAAGGCAGAGGGGGCGGTGTTGCACTGTCTACAAATTACAGCTGGAATTTTCATGCCAAAAGGGCAATATTACAAGGGATTTCAATGTGCAGGTAGACTGGGAAACAGGTTGATGCTGGATTCCAACATGGGGAATTTCTAGAGTGCTTAGGAAATGCATTTTTAGAGCAGCTCGTGTTTGAGCTCACCAGCCATTCTGGATTGGGTATTGTGTAATGAACCAGAATTGATTAGAGACATTAAGGTAGAAGAGCCCTCAGTGGCAAGTGATCATAATGTGATCAAATCCACCCTGAAATTTGAGAAGGTGAAGCTAAAGTCAGATAAATCCGTATTACAGTGGAGTGAAGGGAATTACAGAGGCATGAGAGAGGAGATGGCCAGAATTGATTGGAAAAGAACACTGGCAGGGATGACAGCAGAGCAGCAATGGCTGCAATTTCTGGAAGCAGTTTGGAAGGCACAGGGTATATACATCCCAAAGAGGAAGAAGTATTCTAAAGGAAAGATGACACAACCGTGGCTAACAAAGGAGGTCAAAGCCAACATAAAAGCCAAAGGGAGGGCATATAATAGAGTAAAGATTAGTGGGAAGCTGGAGGATTGGGAAGTTTTTAAAAACCAACAGAAGGCAACTAAAAAAATCATTAAGAGGATAAAGATGGAAATAGAAAGTAAGCTGGGCGATAATATTAAAGAGAGTACCAAAAGTTTCTTTGGATTCATAAGATATAAAAGAGAGGTTAGAGTGGAAAATGATGCTGGAGAGGTAGTAATGGAGGACAAGGAAATGGTGGATGAATTGAATAAATATTTTGTATCAGTCTTCACTGTGGAAGACACTAGCAGTATGGTAGAAGTTACAAGTGTCAGGGGTTATAAAGTGTGTGAAGTTACCTTTACTAGGGAGAAGGTTCTTGGGAAACTGAAAAGCGTGATGGTGGATTAGACATCTCAAACAGATGGTGTACACCCCAGTATTCTGAAAGAGGTGGCTGAAGAGACCATGGAGGCATTAGTAATGATGATATTTCAAGAATCACTAGATTCAAGAATGGTTCCGAAAGATTTGAAAAATTGCTAATGTCACTTCAAGAAAGGAAAAAGACAGAAGAAAGGAAGTTATAGGGCAGTTAGTCTGACCTCGATGGTTGGGAAGATGTTCTATTCAATGATCAAAGATGAGGTCTCAGGGCACTTGGGGCACATGATGAAATAGGCCTTTGTCAGCATGGTTTCCTCAAGTGAAAC
The DNA here is from genome assembly GCF_048418815.1 of Hemitrygon akajei. NCBI lineage: Eukaryota > Metazoa > Chordata > Chondrichthyes > Myliobatiformes > Dasyatidae > Hemitrygon > Hemitrygon akajei. The sequence continues at coordinate 31,005,592 of NC_133135.1, forward strand.
TCTTGCCTGATAAACCTGTTGGAATTCTTTTAGGAAACAACAAGCAGGATAGACAAAATAGAACCAGTTAATGTTGTGTACTTGGATCTTCAGAAAAGGTGTCAGATTGCTTAACAAACTATGAGCCCATGGTATCACAGGAAAGAGTCTAGCATGGATAAAGCTGTGGCTGATTGGCAGGAGGCAAAGATTGGGAATAAAGGGAGCCTTTTCTGGCTGGCTGCCAGTGACTAGTGACATTCCAGATTTGTCTGTGTTGGGACCACTTCTTTTTCATTTTATGTTAATGATTTAGGTGATGATTTGATGGGTTTGTTGCAAAGTTTGCAGATAATATGAAGATAGGTGGAGTGCTAAATGCAAAGTGAGTTGTAGTGAAGTATGACTGTATCTTTAATCACTTTTTTAAAACCTCATTTGTACCTTTGAACTGTGCTATTTCAATTTGGCAAACTAAGATTCTATGCAGATTCATTATGAATCCTTTGCTTTTCTTATCAAGTCATGCCATCCTGTAGTTTGTAGACTAACCTTATGACCACAACCAATCATAATATCAAAGGCACTGAACCTTTTAGGACTGGAGGGTTTTGAGCAGTTGCTTGGGGAGAATTGCAAAGAGATCAAAGGTTCTTGCTATTCAAGTGTAATCCCCCCTCCCAGTTAAGATTTTTGCTACTATGCTTAGGTATTTCATTCGAGCAGTTCTGTAAGAGCAGTTTATGCTGCTTTCAGCCTGTTTGGGTTAGAGCTGCGATAAGGGGCTTTGTTGTTCAACTTCGAAATGTGGTGTCAGCCAGTCAGGATGGTGGAATTGGGAGACGCCTCTAGAGAACGCAGGGCAGAGAGGTTTTGTGAGGGACACTGGTGTGGGTCGATGTCTTTTTTGGCAGGAGCTGGGAGAGGACAGGAGAGAAGATGGCTGAGGATATCATCCCTGTTGCACAAGGTGTTTTGAGCAGATGAATGGCTTCAAGGAGGAAGAACCAGTACTCCAAAGGAGAGCCCATTTGTTTGAGATGGATTTCGAGTGTGCGATCTGGAAGGTGGTATGTGCTTTCTTGCAGGCCGAGGGTCCATTGTGTGAGTTACAAACAACTTCAAGTTGAGCTCCAACATATGTGCATATTTGACTTATAATGGGCCCTTTTTTTGCCTTTTTAAAATAACTCTTTGTTGAACTTAACATTCATATATACACTTTATTTATAATTGTATGCAGTGTTCAATCTGTTACTTCTTGCCGATGGGTGATTTCAGGGAGCCAATAAATCAAAGAGCATTCACACAAACCAGGGTTCGGGTGGGCGAGACATCCCAAACTCTCAGGATCTACACTCCAGACGTACAGAGCATCTGAAAGGCGGGTTTCTCGCCGCGGAGTCCAGTGGCTGTTAGCGAGGAGCTAACGAGCCGCATTTCCAGAGGCACCCAGTAAATAGGGGTTTCACTAGTGAGTTACTTGATAATGTTAGCAAACATTAGCAAGTAAGATTACCTGATAATGATTACTGTGTCAAGTAAGATTAAATGTTGGCATGGATTCAAGACACACATGCCCTCTATCAGATCCCAGCTTCCAGTGAAAGATGTCTGTTGTCACTGCCTTTGAAAATCTTAGCAATGATAATCGTACTTTGAAAGATATCAGTAGCTCCTCATAGAAGGATAGTTGCTATCTGGCAGAGCCCTCCGTCCAGTCTAAGAGGAACCTTGGAATTTGGCCCCTTTCTTTGAATTTTATCTTTGAATTAACAAGTTCAGGGAGCTCAGATTTGGGTTTAATATCACTGGCATACTGGCATATATAAATCAAATAAGTAGTGAAAAAGAGAGCAGAAAGAGAAAGAACAGTGAGGTAGAGTACCTGCGTTCTTTGTCCTTTCAGAAATCTGATGGTGGAGGGGAAGAAGCTGTTCCTAAAACTTTTTTTTCAATGACATTGAGTGTTGTGCTTGTCCGATAGGTAGCAAGATTCCTCAAGCTTTTCAACTGTCTTTTGAGTAGCTCAAGTGCAGGGCTTGTCCAGTGAGTGGCCACACAGAATAAACATGCTGTGATTCTACAGGGGAACCATTATTTTGGTGTAATAGAAATTTTGAAGTTGCCTTTGCGTGCTTCCTGTATGTTGTTCACAAAGGGCTACTTGATTTAAAGTCCGAATCTCACTTCCCAGTAGTTTTTCAGATGATTTGAAATTCTTGCCCAGCACTGATCATCCCATTGTGGATATACCTACCTCACCTTCCCAAAGTGTTAAACACAAGAGGCTTTACAGATACTGGGAATCCAGAACAACACACACAAAATGCTGGCAGAACTCAGCAGGTGAGACAGCATCAGTGGAAAGGAGTAAGTAGTCCACTCAGTCCCCGGTGACAGTCTCAGTATGAAGCGTCAACTGTAATTCCTTTCCATCGGTGCTGCTTGACTGCTGAGTTCCTCCAGCGTTTTGTATGTCTTACTTTGGATTTCCAGCATCTGCAGAATGTCTTGTGTTTATAAACTAAATTTAATGTTTGTCATTGCTGAAAAATACTAATCTATTCTTACAACAGCATTATGCATTTTTTTCCTGAGAAAGAGAAGGGTAAATGAGCATTTTATTTTGTTGATGAATGGATGTGCACATATACTTGAATCTGGAAAAAAAAGCCCCTTCTCCACAGCGTCTAACAAACAAGGCAGGCAACAACTCGTTCTCTCTGTGCTCTCTCTCTCTCACGTTCACACATGAATGATAAAGGCAGCATGAGAAAGATGTATTTTATTTATTTATTCAGATTTCAGAGCATTTCCATCAAGAGAACAGGGCACTGAGCTGCTGCCTTTTACCATTGCAGTCACTGGTAAAACAAGCAATCTGCAGGCAGAACTCAGTGGGTTGAGCAACTTTTGTGGGAAGAAAGGAATTGTTGTTGCTTCAAGCATCTTTGAAACACTGACATTTCCTTTCCTCCCACAGATTATTTGTTGCTTCAGATTCCAGCACCTGCAGTCTCTTGTGCTGAAGCTGTAGAATTGCATCGTTTAGATCCAATGCCAGGACATGTCTCCAGGTGTTTCTCAGGGCGAGAGTCTTTGCTGTAATCATCTTTAGAAGGAATGAGAATATGCACTCAGTGGCCACTTTATTGGGTGTGCCTGTGTACGTGCTGAATAATACAATTATCTAATCAGCCAATCATGTAATGGCAGCTCAATAAATAAAAGCATAGAGGCATGATCAAGAGACCAAACGTGCACTACACAAATCATGTGGATACTATAGAGAGACTGAAGAGGAGATTTACAAAGATGTTGCCTGGATTGTAGGGCGTACCTTATGAGAATGGGTTGAGAGAACGGCCTTTTCTCCTTGGAGTGTTGGAGGATGAGAGGTGACTTGATAGAGGTGTATAAGATGATGAGGGTCATTAATCGTGTGGATAGTCAGAGGCTTTTTCCCAGGGCTGAAATGGCTAACACGAGGGGACATAGTTTTAAGGTGCTTGGAAATAGGTACCGAGGGGATGTCAGGGGTAAGTGGTAGTGGAAGCGGATACAATAGGGTCTTTTAAGAACCTCTTAGATAGGTACATGGAGCTTAGAAAAATAGAGGCCTATGTGCTAGGGAAATTCTAGGCAATCTCTAGAGTAGGTTACATGGTCAGCACAACATTCTGGGCCGAAGGGCCTGTAATGTGCTGTAGATTTCGATATTTTATGTTCTATATTAAAACATCAGAATGGGGAAGAAAAGTGATCTAATTGACTTTGACCATCGAATAGTTGTTGGTACCAGACGTGGTGGTTTGAATACCTCAGAAACTCCTATTAGTAGATTAGCTAACTTTCTTAGATAGATTTTTTTTTCTCTTTTTTACACTATATATTATGAAATATCTAAACTTACCTTGTTCATATATATACTATATGGTTTATGTTTTGGGAAACTTACTTATGCTCTATTCATTGTTTATGTATTACTTTATGTATAATGGGAGTCTATATATTTGTAATCCCTTACCATTATTTGAATTGTATCTCATTCATAATATTCTAAATATTAATAAAAAGATTGAAAGAGAGAGAGAAACTCCTGATCTCCTGGGACTTTCAGGCACAACAGTCTCTTGAGTTTACAGAAAATGGTGTGAAAAACCTAAAAAAGGATCCAGTGAGCGAAAACATCTTTTTAATTGTTGAGGTCAGAGGAGAATGGCACGGGTTCAAGCTGACAGAAGGCAGTAGTAACTAATGTAACCACACGTTACAACAGTGGTTGGTGTACCTCTCTGAACAGCATTAAGTGGTTGAGCTACAACAGCAGAAGACCACAAACCTCCTGTACCTCAGAAAGTGGCCACTGAGTATATTTCTAAGCTAGTATGTTGGGCCATTTGGATCAGAGCCTGCAGTGCCCCCCCTGCACCTGCTTCGTCCTTGGTGATAGAAGTCAGGAAATGCAAAAATGGAAAACTGTAGTGTGAAAAGCATGCTGTAGTGTGTGTGCTTTGAAGTTGAGGAGTTGAATGTGTAGGGTGTTGATATGGTACCATTCCTGTGGGTTGATTTACCATGTATAGCATTGAGCATTTGAAGTATTGTGGAGTTGCTTTTATCTAGACAACTGGAGAGTATTCCATCACACTCCTGACTTCTGATTATAGATGGGTGTGAGGCTTTGTGGCATCAAACGATGAGTCGCTTACAACAGGATACCCAGACTCTGAACTACTGTACTCTTGTGGCCATAGTAAGTATTTTCCTGGTCCAATCGACTTTCTGGTTTACAGTGACCCTCACAATATTGATGGTGGAGAACTTGCAATGGCAATGCAATTGAAAGTTAATACCAGATGATTACACTCTCTCTTGGAGATGGTTATTGGCTGGTACTTTGAAAGCATTAATGTTACTTGTTCAAGCCTTGATGTTGTTTAGGTCATGCTGCCTGGAGTGGTGGACAGCTTCATTTGCTGTGGAGTTATAAAAGGTAGTCATCAGTGAATTTCCATTCCTCTGATCTTATGAGGAAAGGACCATCATAGATAAAGCTGGAGAAGCTCATCTGACACTGCCCTGAGGAACTTCTATAGTGATATCCAAGAGCTGGGATGTTCGTCCATTAGCAATTACTGCCATCTTTATGTGTGGTATGTCTTCACCTATTGAAGCCTTTTTGCCTTTGATGCCCTTTGATTTTAGTTATACTGGAGCTTCTTGATGACATATTCACTAAATGTTACATTGATGGTGAGGGCAGTCATTTTTTACCTCATCTGTGAAATTCAGTTCTTTGGTCCCCTGTGAAGTGGAGGCTACAATGAGGTCCGAATCTGAGTGGTTCTGTCGAAACTTACACTGGGCTTCAGTGCACAGTTAATGGTGAGTCATTGTTACTTGATAGCACAGTTGACAACAGTATTCATCACCTTACCCGTACCCAGGGTTGTTAAGTAGAAACTCCCTGTTGTGGTCCCCTGGTATGTAGAAAACTCATGATTGAGAAGAATGCCTGAAGTAGTGCTGGTAAGATGGTGGTATGCTTGGATGCAATGGCTTCTAAGTGGCCAATCAAAGGTATTGTCTTTTTTACACATTTTTTATGATTGCAAGACCGCGCTGGACATTAAGAATTTCAAGTCCTGCAGGTCTATCCCGTTGGCGAGGTGCTCATTGGCAGAGAAACAGGAGTCGGACGGTGCGGACCACGTTGCTGCCTGCGACAGAGTGGCTCTGGAGTCAGTGCACAAAGACAGTAGTGTGCATTCTAACAGCAGTAGTAGGCAGCTGTCGATCCCAGGGGATCATGGGTTTGCACCTCTGGTGGACTGTGTCCTCTCCAGGGCGGGAAGATTTGAAGAACCAGCTGTTGCAAAGCAGCGGGCTCCCCCTCTCCACGTCACTGATGAAGTCCAAGGGAAGGGCAAGTGCCGATACAGACTGGCACTGTCGTGGTTTTTCGTGCTTTTCAAATGACCAGGAGACGCAGAAGATTCTTCAAGAAGGGTTAAACTTTAATTTGCAAATCAAAGCTGAGACAGTCATTGAGCTAGTCGCTGATTGCCTACCGATTCTCGGACACAGCAGCTTTTTAAAGCAATCTCCTGGTTTAGCTGCATTAACATATCCAAGCGGTCTATAGGTGCATATCACAAGTACATCCACCACTATTGTTTTTACCTATTGACTTATTCATGTTCTAGTCTGACTACATAGCTTTAGTTACACAGCAGACAAGTTCAAAGCAAAACATCTCTTAGCTACCTTTTATTAACACATATTGTCTCCTACATAGCTTTAGTTACACAGCCGACAAGTTCAAAGCAAAACATCTCTTAGCTACCTTTTATTAACACATATTGTCGTCTACATTCAATTGGATACATGCAGAGCCCATAGCAAACTTCAAAGCTGACTACCTCTGATTAGCATATATTAACACACCATTGTCTTTTAGCATTTCACACAGTTTTGGTTACACAGCAAATAATACAAGTTTAGCACATAGCCAACTTCAAAGCTGGCGACCTCTCCCAGCCACCTCTCCCTAGCATATACCAACACACCATTGTCTCTAGCATTCCACATAGTTTTTAGCATTAAGTTTTATACTCCATAATATTTTATACTCCAATAGCACCTGTGTCATTGCAGAGGTTGCCAGAGTGAAGCTGTAAACAACATCAAACTGTCAGCTCCAGATTTCTTCCTCGGGGTTTACTCCCGAAGCCTTTCCCATGGGTGGGTATGGCCGCAAGGCAGCAGATGTTTAAAATCAGAATTTTCCTTCTCCTATGCAGGCTGCTGTCCAAGGCTGACGAGCCCCACCTGCCCGAAGCAACTGGTTTCGAGGCACCAGTGGTCTGCCTTTGTCCCTCCTCTTGTCAGTTGAAACAGTTCCGCTGGGCCTAGTAGCTAAGCCACACGTGAAGGCCAAGAGTTGGACTTGGTTGTCAGAGGCTGTTAGAGATGCAGACCATTTGGAGCACTTTGTAGGTAGTGGGAGCTTATTCCCACTACCACCTCCAGCCATGACAACCTTAGGAGCTAGCTTCACTGCAAGTAATCGCAGGACCCTGTTGGACATTAGTAATGTGGAGCTTTGCAAGTTTTTTGGTGAATGATGCGTGGGCACAGTTGTAGCGAAGTTTGGCCTAAGCAGCTGTGTTGGCTGTCCAGGAGAGAGGCGTGGAGGTGGTGTGACACAGCGTCCACGCTGGTGATGTCGGTTTTGTTCGGCAGAGGACAGGTTGGATTGTGTTTGACTGTAGACTATTGTGAAGTTCGTTCACCCAACGACTTGGACTATTTATTTTCTGTGTGACTGTATTTGACTGCTCTCTGATAGGTGCAATATGTGCTTTGTGCATTATATGTCTGTTGGTACTGCGCCTTGGCCCTGGAGTAATGCTGTTTCTTTTGGCTGTCTTCACGGGTATATATAGGTTGAATGACAAGTAAACTTGAACTTACTGCATATTCGTCACAGCAAGCAGGTAGTCGGTTCCCCCATTGAGAGCACTCCCGAGGAGTTTTGGCACATGCAGTTTACAGCCTTCGATAGTAGAGGGTCAGAGTAGACTGAAGGGTGACTAAATATCTTCCTATGGGGAAGAGGAGAAATGTACGCTGGAAGGTCATTAACTACCTCTGTATGCCGGCGAGGCAAATAAGCACTGAAGCTATAAGATTAGACAGTACTTTACACTTGCAAATGCTTGAGGATATCTCATTTGGAATCTTGCAGCTAACTCATGATGTCTGCCAGTGGAAAGTGTTATATCTTTGGCAGAAGGATGCAAAGAAGCCGATACAGTGGTCAGTGAAGTTCTGCGGTGGGGCAGAGCAATGGTTCAGCTGGTTGAGCTGCTACTTTGCAACTCCAGTGACCTGGTTGTAATCCTCATCTCCAATATTGTCAGTGCGGAGTTTGTCCATTCTCCCTAACACCTTGTGGGTTTTCTTCCCATCTCCCAAAGGTATGCCGGTTGGTAGTCTAATTAGCCCCTGGTGTGTAGGTGAGTGGTAAAAAATCTGGGTGGAGCAGAAGAAAATATGGGGAATTGAAATGGAATTAGAGTAGATGGATACCTAAAGGTTGGTATAAATTCTTGCCAAATTATCAGTTGTAATTTTGTCATGGCCTGAATGGCTTGTTTCTGTGCTTTTAGACCCGCATTGACAAATCATGAGATCAGATAAGACTTATATTTTATAGAAACATAGAAAATAGATGCAGGAGTAGGCCATTCGGCCCTTCGAGCCTGCACCGCCATTCAGTATGATCATGGCTGATCATCCAACTCAGAACCCTGTACCTGCTTTCACTCCATACCCGCTGATCCCTTTAGCCACAAGGGCCATATCTAACTTCCTCTTAAATATAGCCAATGAACCGGCCTCAACTGTTTCCTGTGGCAGAGAATTCCACAGATTCACCACTCTCTGTGTGAAGAAATTTTTCCTCATCTCGGTCCTAAAAGGCTTCCCCTTTATCCTTAAACTGTGACCCCTCGTTCTGGACTTCCCCAACATCGGAAACAATCTTCCTGCATCTAGCCTGTCCAATCCTTTTTGAATTTTATACGTTTCAATAAGATCCCCCCTCAATCTTCTAAATTCCAGTGAGTATAAGCCTAGTCGATCCAGTCTTTCTTCATATGGAAGTCCTGCCATCCCAGGAATCAATCTGGTAAACCTTCTCTGTACTCCCTCTATGGCAAGAATGTCCTCCCTCAGATTAGGGGACCAAAACTGCACACAATATTCTAGGTGTGGTCTCACCAAGGCCTTGTACAACTGCAGTAGAACCTCCCTGCTCCTGTACTCAAATCCTTTTGCTATGAATGCCAACATACCATTTGCCTTTTTCACCGCCTGCTGTACCTGCATGCCCACCTTCAATGACTGGTGTACAATGACACCCAGGTCTCGTTGCACCTCCCCTTTTCCTAATCGGCCACCATTCAGATAATAATCTGTTTTCCTGTTCTTGCAACCGAAGTGGATAACCTCACATTTATCCACATTAAATTGCATCTGCCATGAATTTGCCCACTCACCTAACCTATCCAAGTCACCCTGCATCCTCTTAGCATCCTCCTCACAGCTAACACCGCCGCCCAGCTTCGTGTCATCAGCAAACTTGGAGATGCTGCATTTAATTCCCTCGTCTAAATCATTAATATATATTGTAAACAACTGGGGTCCCAGCACTGAGCCTTGCGGTACCCCACTAGTCACTGCCTGCCATTCTGAAAAGGTCCCATTTACTCCCACTCTTTGCTTCCTGTCTGCCAACCAATTCTCTATCCACATCAATACCATACCCCCAATACTGTGCGCTTTAAGTTTGCACACTAATCTCCTGTGTGGGACCTTGTCAAAAGCATTTTGAAAATCTAAATATACCACATCCACTGGCTCTCCCCTATCCACTCTACTAGTTACATTTTCAAAAAATTCTATAAGATTCGTCAGACATGATTTTCCTTTCACAATCCATGCTGACTTTGTCTGATGATTTCACCTCTTTCCAAATGTGCTGTTATCACATCTTTGATAACCAACTCTAGCATTTTCCCCACCACCGATGTCAGACTAACTGGTCTATAATTTCCCCGGTTTCTCTCTCCCTCCTTTTTTAAAAAGTGGGGTTACATTAGCCACCCTCCAATCCTCAGGAACTAATCCAGAATCTAAGGAGTTTTGAAAAATTATCACTAATGCATCCTCTATTTCTTGGGCTACTTCCTTAAGCACTCTGGGATGCAGACCATCTGGCCCTGGGGATTTATCTGCCTTTAATCCCTTCAATTTACCTAACACCACTTCCCTACTAACATGTATTTCCCTCAGTTCCTCCATCTCACTAGACCCTTGGTCCCTTACTATTTCTGGAAGATTATTTATGTCCTCCTTAGTGAAGACAGAACCAAAGTAGTTATTCAATTGGTCTGCCATGTCTTTGTTCCCTATGATCAATTCACCTGTTTCTGACTGTAAAGGACCTACATTTGTCTTGACCAACCTTTTTCTTTTCACGTATCTATAAACGCTTTTACAGTCAGTTTTTATGTTCCCTGCCAGCTTTCTCTCATAATTTTTTTCCCCTTTCCTAATTAAGCCCTTTGTCCTCCTCTGCTGGTCTCTGAATTTCTCCCAGTCCTCAGGTGTGCCGCTTTTTTTTTGCTGATTTATATGTTTCTTCTTTGGACTTGATACTATCCCTAATTTCCTTTGTCAGCCACGGGTGCACTATCTTCCCTGGTTTATTCTTTTGCCAAACTGGGATGAACAATTGTTGTAGTTCATCCATGCGATCTTTAAATGCTTGCCATTGCATATCCACCATCAACCCTTTAAGTATCATTTGCCAGTCTATCTTAGCTAATTCACGTCTCATACCTTCAAAGTTACCCTTCTTTAAGTTCAGAACCTTTGTTTCTGAATTAACTATGTCACTCTCCATCTTAATGAAGAATTCCACCATATTATGGTCACTCTTACCCAAGGGGCCTCGCACGACAAGATTGCTAACTAACCCTTCCTCATTGCTCAATACCCAATCTAGAATGGCCTGCTCTCTAGTTGGTTCCTTGACATGTTGGTTCAGAAAACCATCCCGCATACTTTCCAAGAAATCCTCTTCCTCAGCACCCTTACCAGGAAGGAACTTGTAAAGTCTTTAGATTGTTAAAGGCTGACAATTCATATGAAGTCCAAGGCCATTGTTTGAATGACACAAGAATCTGGCTACAGATTGGAGTCCAAAGCAAAAAACTGAAAATGTTAGAAATACTCAGATCGGGTGTCAACTGCAGGATCAGAAAAGGAGTCAACATGTTATGTCACAGAGCGTTTGTCAGACTGAAAAGAGGTTTGTAAAGCTGTAATGAGGGTGGAGATGTTGGATGCCTGTTAAAGGGTAAAACTGGGGTGACTATGGCAATAAGCTGTAAAATGCTCCATTCATGGTCAAATGGAGCATTTAGAAGGTGAGAACATAAACGTAAGAATTCAGAGTAAAGAATGTGATGAAAGGTCTCTGATCTGAAATACTGACTCCGTTTCTCTTCCCACAAATGTGTCCTGACCAGTTTGTTGAGTGTTTTCAGTAACCTTGTTTTCGGTTTTTGCATTATGTGTTAGATAAAAGGCAAAGGAATGTGGGGAAAGAACATATGGTGTTTCAAACTCAAACTTTTCTATATAACATCAGAGAGGCTGGACATGCTTTAAGAGGAGCTGTTAATTATGCAAGTGTGTGGGATCATGTCTTGGCTCATATTTATCATTAATCATGGTTCATAAAGTTCCTGCGCAAAGAAAATAACAAGCTGCTGGATTAGCATTAAAATTCTGCATTGGTATCTATGCTCTTGAACTGCTTAATCAGGTCTTCTTGTTTTCTTTTGGCTGTAATCAATTCTGAGACATAAAACCAAAAACGCTGGAAGAACTTGGCAAGTTGAACAGCGTCAGGAAGGACATGTAACAACAAGGTTGCTGATCGAAAAAAAAAGCCTGATTTCTCTTTTCCACAGCTGCTGTTTGATCGAGCTGTTCTGGCATTTCTGCTTTCATTTCAGATTTTCGAATCTCAAGCTTAAGATCAAGATGGTTTAATGTCATTTTCGGTATAAAAGTGTCAAGGAGAATTAAATAATTGTTACTCTGGATCAAATGCAGCATATAAAAATGCACTAAAATAAAGAACACAGTAATAAAAAAGACACTAAATATAAATATATATGATAGTTTAGATATATAGATCGATTATATAGACATAAAGTGATGCTAGGCACAGGAGCGTCTGTACGTAAGGTGACTAATAGGAAATGATAAAGTAGTGGTAGTTGGGGGTGTAGAGCAGTGGCTTAGTGGGTGGAAGTGTTGATCAGCCTTACCGCTTAGGAGAAGTAACCTCATTTGAGTCTGGTGGCCTTGGCTACGTATCCTCTTCCCTGATGAGAGTGGGAGAAACGGTCTGTGAGCATGATGGGTAGCGTCCTTCATGATGATGCTGGCCTTTTCTGTATATATGTCCTTGATGGTGGGTAAGCTGATGCCAGTGAGATGATGGCAGTTTTAACTACCCGTTGTAGAGCCTTTAAGTCTGCTGCAGTGCAGAATCCCTACCGTGCAGTGAAGCAGCATGTTAGGATGCTCTCTACTGTGATTCCGTAGAATGATGTGAGTATAGATGTGCATAGTCCAGCTCTCTGCAGCCTCCTCGGAAAATAGAGGGGTTGGTGAGCTTTCTTCTGCGACCATGAAAGGTTGTGTGAGATGTGCACTCCCAGGAATTTTAAACTGCTCATTGTAAGGAACGTGTATTCTTAATACCACCCCAAATGTTCCTCCTTCACTTGCAACTGTTGAAATGGTTCCCAGGAGTCACTGGGAACATTGCCCCTCTTTGTGAAGGCTTTCAGCACATTCTTAAATCTTTTCATCTGACCACCTAAAATCTCTTCTCATGAAAGAGCCTGAAACAAAACATCTGATTTTGAGTATCTGGTGTTTGAGGCATGCAAATCACTTGGCTTTCCAAGGTATCCAAATGAGTGTAATTTGGGCCTTGGTGTGGGGATATCGATCTGCAGAGGATTTGGAAGATGGGTCATTTTATCCTTTCTGTGAATTTGGAGAATTTTGAAACACTTTTTGTGGTATCTTTCCAATACCTTGAGGAGATATTAAAATTCACTGAGGTTTTGCCTTGACTGTGAATGTTGTGTCAGGTTTGAGATCCAAATTTCCAAACTCTGTTTTCCTTAGGAACACATACAGAATTGTGGAGGAACTCAAAAGATCAAACAGCACCTATGTAGAGGAATAAAGAGTCAAAATATCAGGCTGAGACCTTTCATCAGTGCTGGAGAGGAAAGGGGAGAAAACCAGAACGAGAAGTCAGGGGAAGTGGAAGGATTACATGCTGACAGGTGATTGGTGAAACCAGGGTAGTGGGAAGGTAGGTGGGTGGGGGTGGGGCTATGAAGAAAGTAGCTGGTAGATTATGGACATTTTCTTCAGTTAGCCAAAGTGGACTAGTGAAGGAGGTAGTACATTTCACCACTGGTGTCTGCCTCTGTGATTGAAGTGGCTTCCCAGAAATGGGAATTGGTCCACAATTTCTCAGATCATGAACTGAACTTCTCTTGTTAGAGGACAGGGCTGGACAGTGGGGTCAAGGTTTTTTTTGTGTGGAATGTTAATGCAAGGCATAGCTTCTCCATTCAGTGGCCACTTTATTAGGTACAGCTGTACACATGCTCATTAATGCAAATATCTAATCAGCCAATTATGTGGCAGTAACTCTGCATGAAAGTCTGCAGACATTATTAAGAGGTTCAGTTGCTTTTCAGACCAAATATCAGAATGGGGAAGAAATGTGCTTTAAGTGAACTTGAGCATGTCGGTGCCAGATGTGGTGGTTTGAGTATCTCTGAAACTGCTGATATCCTTGGATTTAATGTATAACAGTCTCGAGAGTTTACAGAGAATGGTGTGAAGAACAAAAAGCATCATGTAAGCAGCAGTTCTGTTGGTGAAAACACTTTGTTAATGAGAGAGTTCAGAGCAGAATGGTTCAAGCTGATAGGAAGGTGACAATAACTCAAGTAAGCACACACTACAAAAGTGGTGTGCAGAAGAGCATTTCTGAATGCCCAACACTTCGAACCTTAAAGTAGATGGACTATAGCAGCAGAAGACTATGAACATACTCTCTTGTACTAATAAAGTAGCCAGTGAGTGTATGTACGTCGTGAAGGAGTCAACTATAGCTCTGAGCTTATCCTCTCAGCATGCAACAATGAAAACATTGTTTTCATTCTGCAGTGTAGCTGTTGAGGTTCACCTGACTTTGGTTTTGAAGGGTTGTTACCATAAGTTGAACTGTTTCCCATTTGTTCTGAAGATTAGCTTTTCTCCTGTGGGAAGTTGAAGGTGTGCTACAACACTGATTTGAAAGATTGAGAAAAGTGTTCAGCTGAATTGTGGCCATTTAATACAGCTAACCTTGGGAAGAAGAGTGTCCTCTGAATCATTGTGATAGTGGGCTTTCTTATCTCAGAAGGTCAGTCAATGCTGAGAATCTCTGAAGTCTGCTTACTCCACACTGAACCCAGCTGGAGTCGTTTTTATTACTGCTACAAATACTCCTTTGTTTGCCCATTATCTCAGAAATCCTGCTATTATACCAAGAATGGTCATTTCTGGAGTTGCCTGAAGGCTTCTATATGAGCCTATTCTTTATTTCAAGACTTCACATTCAAAAATCTTTCTTGGCTAGAGCAACTTCTGTATTTCTCCATCCTTTAAAAGCACCATTAGGCTTTTACATGTTGCTGTTTCATAGTGGCTGCAGAACATTCTGCCTCCACTTGTTGGGAGCATTAATACAATAACAGAATATAAAACATGGGGCAGCCTGATAGCGTAATAGTTGGCTTTACAGTACCAGTGATCTGGGTTCATTTCCTGTTGCTGCCTGTAAGGAGTTTGCACGTTCTCCCTGTGACCGTGTGGGTTTCCTCCGGGTGCTCTGGTTCCCTACCACTTTCCAAAGACGTACCGGTTGATAGGTTAATTGGTCATTTTGATAATCAGGGGATTGCTGGGCGCCGCAGCTCAAAAAGCTGTAAGAGCCTATGCTGCGCTGTATGTCGATAAACAAACAAATAATTAATTATAGCTCCAGGATCTACTTATTCCAGAATAAGAAATACCCTCTTATGAAAGGACGCAGGGCATCTTTCAGAAGATCTAGTGGTGTGCAATTTTCTACCTTTTGCTCTTCTCAGTAAAGTATATTATTTTCCAAGTGTGGCTGTTCAAGTCAAGTCAAGTCATTTTTTATTGTCATTTTGACCATAACTGCTGGTACAGTACACAATAAAAACAAGACAATGTTTTTCAGGATCATGGTGCTACATGAAACAGTACAAAAACTACACTGAACTACATGAAAACAACACAGAAAAAAGAAACTACACTAGACTACAGACCTACCCAGGACTGCATAAAGTGCACAAAACCGTGCAGGCATTACAATAAATAATAGACAAGACAATAGGCACAGTAGAGGGCAGTAAGTTGGTGTCAGTCCAGGCTCTGGGTATTGAGAAGTCTGATAGCTTGGGGGAAGAAACTGTTACATTCAAACTATATTTATTATAAAAGTATATATGCAGTATTCAACTGTGAGATTCATCTTTTCACAAACAGCCATGAAACAAAGCAAACCATGGGACCCATGAAAAACAATAAACTCCTAAAATGCAAAAAAAAAAACAAATCATGCAAATGGCAAACAAATGATTGAAGAACACAGAATATAAAACATCAAACCAGAAAGTTATTGCAACAGTCCGGGAATGTTTAGTTTAGTTCAGTTCAGTTCAATCAAGCAACAATCCAATTTATCCTGTTGCACAAAATCCCTCTGTGAAGTGTCGAATTTAAGAATGGGATGGTCTGATAGTTTGGCCATTGTTTACCCTTATTTCCTTTCACACAGTTCATTTGGATCTGATGCCGCCTCATTCTTACTGCAGGCCTCTGAAATCACTAACCCTTGTTTCTCCCCTCTTCATCATCATGTTATGTGTCACTCCACTCTTTAAGAAGGGGGTAAGGCAAAAGAAAGAAAATTATAAGCCAGTTAGCCTAACCTCAGTAGCTGAGAAAGTGTTGGAGTCTATTATTAAGGATGAGGTTTCAGGGTACTTGGAGACCAATGATAAAATAAGTCAAAATCAGCGTGGTTTCTGTAAAACGCGATCTATAATTTAATATTTTACATGTTAAAATACATTACAAATTAATTTACGGAACAAGCAGAATGGGCATAGGAGAGGTAGTGGATGTCATTTACTTGATTTTCAGGAGGCATTTGATAAGGTGCCACATGTGAGGCTGCTTAACAAGAGAAAATCCTATGGCATTACAGGAAAGATATAGGAGGAATGGCTGACAGGAAGGAGGCAGTGAGTGGGAATAAAGGGATCCTTTTCTGGTTGGCAGCTAGTGACTAGTGTTGTTCCTCAGGGAACACTTCCTCAAAGTATTGGAACTGCTACTTTTCACATTGTCTGTCAGTGATTTAGATAATGGAATTGATGACTTTGTGGCAAAGTTTGCATATGGTACAAAGATAAGTGGAGGGGTAGGTAGTGCTGAGGAAGCAATGTGATTGGAGCAGGACTTGGACAAATTGGAAGAATGGAAAAGTGGCAGATGGAATACAGTGTTGGGAAATGTGTAATAATGCATTTTGGTAAAAGGAACAATAGTGCAGAATATTATCTAAATGGGGAGAAGGTTCAAATGTCAGAGGTGGCAGAGGGACTTAGGAGTCCTCATGCAAGACTCCCAGAAGGTTAAATAACAGGTTAAGTCTGTGTTAAAGAAGGCAAATTCTTTGGCATTTATATCAAGGGGAATAGAATATAAAAGCAAGGAGACAATCCTGAGGCTTTATAGACACTCGTCAGGCTGCACTTGGAGTATTGTCAACAGTTTTGAGCCCCATATCTCAGAAAGGATATGTTGCCCTTGGAGAGAGTCCAGAAGAGGTTCACAAGGATGATTCTGGGAATGAAGGGGTTAACATGAGAGAAGCATTTGACAGCTTTAGGCCTGTACTCACTGGAATTTAGAAGAATGCGGCGGGAGCTCATTGAAACCTACCAAATGTTGAAATGATCAGATAGGGTGGATATAGAGAGGGTGTTTCCTATGGTGGAGGTATGTAGAACTAGACGGCACTGCCTCCAAATCAAGGGGCCACCTTCTGGAAAGGAGGTAAGGAGGAATTTGTTTTGGCAGAGTGTAGTAAATCTGTGGAATGCTCTGCCACAGACTGCGGCGGAGGTCAAGTCCATGTGTATATTTTAAGGCAGAAGTTGATAGTTTCCTGATCGGTTGGGGCATCAAAGGATATGGTGAGAAGGCTGGTGTATGGGGTTGAGTGGGATCCAGGATCTGCCATGATGGAATGGTGGAACATACTTAATGGGCTGAATGGCCTAATTCTCCTCCTAAGTCTTATGGTCCTATGTGCCATGTCTGTATGATGTGAGCTTATGACCATGATTGTTCTTGGCAAATTTTTCTGCAGAAGTGTTTTGTCATTGCCTTCCAGTGGGTAGTACCTTTACAAGCTGGGTGTCCCCAGCCATGATCAATATTCTTCAGAGATTGTTTCCTGGCATTAGTGTTTGCATAACCAGCACTTGTAATATATGCCAGCTGCTCACACAACCATCCACCACCTGCTCCCTTGGCTTTATGTGACCCTGATCGGAGCCCTAAGCAGGTGCTACTTTGGTAGAGACCTATCTCCACCCTTCCAGCCCTCCTAATGATTGCAAATTTAGTCTGGCATGTAATCTTTCAAGCCGGAAGCTGACTGCAGTTATAGATACTTCATAAAGGCCTATATAACAGAACAAATCACTTGCACTTAATCCAAACAATTCTACTGCATTCATTGATTGTAATCTGGCCTCCGTTGCAATGGTGAAACCAAACACAGAATTGGTGATCACTTTGTTTCATCCACAGGAGTTATTCTCAGTTTTCTGACTTTAACCTTAAATTCCACTTCTCCCCTCAGCTCTATTTTGAAAACTGTAAACACTAACTCTTTCCCCCCCAACTTTGAGGATCAGTCCCTGACATGAAAGGCTAACTGGTTTCTTTTTCCACAGTCACCGCTTTATTGGTGGAGTTCTTCCAGCATTCTCTGTTTTTGTTTCCGATTCCAACATGTGAAATTTTATTTGTTTCCAATATTTCCATATTACATCAGTTCTAAGCAGCTGTACAGGTAATTACAGACTCAATGATTCCTATTGCTGTTAACAGAAATACCAGCAGAACTGAAGTTTATAAATTAGCTCTAAATGTTTGAAAACTGTTTATAATAAACACACAAAATCAATAGGTGGTTTGTTTATTACTACATTTGATAGAGGAAATGGTTTTTCAGTACAGTTTAAACATAGTTTACATTAAAAATAAACCCTCTTAAATTACTTTAATTCTTGAGGAAAGAAAGAATCTTTTAATGGGTTAAACAAATTTACAATAGTCTATTTAAATTGAAGAAACTCACTGATTGTTCACTTTACTAGGGTTTTCACATTTCACCAGTGTATCAGAGATTAATTAAATGGTGAGAGACAGGAGCATAAAGGAGGAACGTTGCTCTCTGAAATGTTTAGTTTCCGCAGTCAGTGACTGGGCGAAGCCAAGTAGTCATGGGAGCATAAAGAAGTTATTTTCCGAGCTCCTTTGGGGCAGCTTAGCAATGTACATACTGCATAAAGGTCTACTTGTATCCAGCTGCTTTTGTCAGTCAGCCAGCTCCTTGGATCGAGAAAGACTACTCCTTGTAGCCCGTCTGTGTAGACATGAAATTCCATTTGCACAAGCACCAGATCCATTTGGTTAATTTTCACTTAACAGGATACCACCCAGAAGAAATTTTATTTCC
This sequence comes from Hemitrygon akajei, assembly GCF_048418815.1. Classification (NCBI taxonomy): domain Eukaryota; kingdom Metazoa; phylum Chordata; class Chondrichthyes; order Myliobatiformes; family Dasyatidae; genus Hemitrygon; species Hemitrygon akajei. Next base: position 31,024,088 of record NC_133135.1, read on the forward strand.
AACTGTTTTTGATTGTGATTGCATTTAAAAAATCATGTTCTGTTCCAGATAAAAGTTAAGATTGATATCTTTCATCCTGAGGTAAAGATTAAAAGGGAAAAGGATAGTTTTATCTTACTTAAGATCCAGAATTTGTATTTAACGTTCTGTCATTGGATTTGGCCCGACTTAAATGGAAAAGATTTCCATGAGCTCCTGACTCCCAATGATTCAGACAGCTGTACTTCGGTATTCTATAGAGTTACATTTGTAGCTTTTAACCGAATGAAATAGCTGAAAAGTTTCAAATTGCAGTATGATATTTGTTATGTGTTGTAAGTCCAAAACAAAAAACTAATTAAAAAGAAAAATGTGGAGCCGGGAATAATGTATGTACTTTAGTTTCATTTTTACTTCAGTGAAACACCCACATATGACATGGTGGTGTAATGATGTATGTCATTCATATACCTTTACCTATAACCCATAATGAATTATGTAAACAGCACAGAATTCCTAATCTGACAATATTACTGAAGTAATAAATGCACAATACACCTTTCCCCTGCTTAACTACAAACTCCAACTCAATATGGAATGCACCTCAGCTATATACACAGTACATATAAAATCATTTCAACACACCAATATCGCTGAATCAGTGGGAGCCCTGGCCTTGTTTCTCTGCAACAAGACGGTCCCATCGAGGGGTGATGGGAGACAGCGATACTCGAAGGGGATTCCGCAATCTAGTTTTCGTTGCATTCACTGCAGAAAACCCCGCTTCGCAGAGATAGGATGTTGGAAATGGAAGCAACGTTTTCAGTGCTTCCATGGCTATCTCAGGATATTCAGCCTTGACTTTGATCCAGAATGCCAGCAGAGATGTTATGTCAAACATACTTTTCAGCCCATGGTCATTTACAAGCTGGAGGAGTTGGTCTTCTTCCCGCGCTGACATGGATGATTCACCGGGGACATTCACAAGTGGGTCACAGACCCATTCCTTTGCACGTCTTGGGTCATTTGCGGTTGGGAAGTAACGCTCGAATTCTGTCGACAGCGAAGATAGGTGATCGCGCACCAGTTGTGAGAAGGACAGTGCAGCCTCAGTCTCTCCCATTATCCCAGCTAATGTTGGGAACATGTCAAATATGCCCCTGTCCACTTACCGTCCCCACAGTTCCAGTTTGGCTTTGAAAGCAGACACCTTATCTGCCAACTTGAAGACAGTTGTCATTCTTCCCTGAAGTGACAAATTGAGTTCACTGAGCAGGTTGAAGATGTCACACAGATAAGCGAGTTTTGCTATCCACTCCTCATCACTGAAGTGTGCTGCTAGTGGTAACTTTTTTCCTGAAAGAAATCTCTGTAGTGGCTCTCAAAAACCCTGGCCAGGGCTCTCCCCCTTGATGGCCACCTGACTTCATTGTGAAAGAGAAGGCGTTTGTGCTCTGCATCCATTTCCTCACAAAGCTGCTCAAACAGACGTGAGTTAAGGCTTCTGCTTTGATGTGATTGATAACTTCAACAATGTCACTCAATACGTTGTTAAGATCAGGTGACATTTTTCGGCTAACCAGCATTTCCCTGTGTATGACACAGTGTGTAGACTGGCATTCAGGAGCAACCTCTTTGACTCGGGTAGTGAAACCAGACAGCCGTCCAGTCATAGCTGCAGCCCCGTCTGCATATTCCAACACAGAATGACCAGTCCAGTTTGCCTGACATGGAGTCATTCAAGACTTGAATAGTTCTGCCCCAGTTGTGTTTGTTGGCAGCAGCAGTGCACACAACATATCCTCGTGCACATTGTCTTGAAATACATATCGCACATGAACGCTGGCCCCGTAGCACATGCTTTGCGGGCTGTATCATACAGTGTATAATCCAGCTACAAGGCTCAGCGTAGTAAATCATAATAATTTGTCTCATTCGGGCATAAAGATTTAATTGCTTTGGAGGCTTGCTTATTCTGGTGAGATAATGTCTTTCCTGACAGGTGGGGTTGGGTGGGTTCAATCTGCTTGGCAGGTGAGACTTGTGGCTGTGAAACAATCTCAGGTTCTGAGGCCTCCTCCATGGTGGTTGCAGGAGTTGACACTGGGACTGCAAGATGAGGTTCTGAGAGCTCTGTTCACCTTTCTGTAACAATTGACTCTCCTCTCCTCAACTGATCAATGTGTGTCCTCCAGATAACATAAAACACCATCTCCACTGCGTAGGAGAGTGGTCCAGTTCTGTCGTTAATCTTTCCAAGTACCCAATATTGATTACCACTGTAGTCCCTCAGTAGAACTATCTGTCCAGAAGTAAAACATTGAATCTCCTTGTTTGGGGAGCCCTCAGTTTCTCTCAGCAGTTTGTCCTGCATACTCTTTCAAAGATTGGGTTTGAGGAGATCTGAGAGTGAGAACCCAGGAACAGCATACCTGGTGAGTTGTTGGGTGTGCTTTGTTGCGATGTTCAAGGAGGACATTGGTGAGCTTCTGATTCTGTGTTAGTATAGTGCATTCTGCTGATGTTCCTTTCAACGCATTCTCCAGACTGGGCAAACCTTTCCGCCAATCCATTTGTAACTGAGTGATACAGGGCCGGTGCAATATGTCTTACTCCATTCATTTTCAGCAATGACTGAAACTGTTCCCAACAAAATGTTGTCCATTGTCACTGATTAACTGCTCTGAAACACCAGAACTTGAGAAGAGGCTCCTCACCACATTAACAGTGTGTAAGGCTGTAGTGGAGGCTATTGGGAGCACTCCTGGCCACTTTGTAGCTGCAACCACTACTGAGATATTGGTGCCCATGAATGGTCCAACAAAATCCACATGAATTATCTGCAAGGGCGATACAGGCCATTCCCACGGATGGAGAGATGCTGCTCTTGTTGTCTTCTGGATGTGACGACATCTCAATCATCTTCTGATCTATCTCAGGCCACCAGACAAAGCTTCGAGCCAACGCTTTCATTTTGACCACTCCTAAATGATTGACATGTAACTCGTCCAACACTTTAGCTTTTAACTTGGATGGTACAACTCTCAATCCTCACATAAAATAGCCTCTGTCAAGGCATGTTTGTTCTGATGCTGGTAAAAATGGGTGAGCTGGAGTCTCTTCTGCACATTCCAGCCATTTTGGATGGCCATGTAGAACTGAGATAGAGTGGGGTCTTTTCTGGTTTCCCTTTCGACTGTCTCTGTCGTAATAGGGAGAATTTCAATTTGCATTAGGGAGAAAATGTCAAGAGGAGTATCCTCTTTTGTAATTTTTTTTAGTTATTTCCTTCAGCCTCCATGTGATCTAGCTCACTGGCTACTTTGTCACAGGATATACTTTGTAAAACTTGGGTGTGGCATTTTCATTTAACACTAGTTTACCCTTGAAATTTGAGTGTTCTAATGCCATCTTTGAACACTGTTGTGGCTTCACCTAGTTTCTTTCTTAATTTCCTTTCATTTGACTCTCTTACCGGCAACGTGGCATGCAAATGATGGATGGATCTCCAATCAAGTTGTAGTTGTTAGAGTCAATCGTGCCCTCACGATTCTGGCCCTCTTGTTTTTACCACATACAAGCCCAGTGTGGCTTGTTGGTTGTTGTATTTCACTGTTATTCCCATATGAGATCTTTTCTCCAGTGGAAGTTCTTAGGTGGATATCTGTAGGATTCAGTTCAGTATCTTTGAAATGCCATTCAAAATCATTTTGTGGAATGAATGGAACAGTTGAGCCAATATCCAATTCATTTTTATTTAATTTGCTGTATATTCCAGTATAAGCCATATTGCTTGTCTGTTGTTAGTTTTCACATTATAAATCTCAAGGCTACTCAGTCCTGTGTCACTCACATCATAATCAAATTCTTCATTAACAGCATGCAGATTAGTGCTTTTTTTTGAAACTTCAACTTGACTTTTTATCTTTTTCTCTACTCTCTGCAGTCAGTTTACCTTTGTCTGCCCAACTTGCTCTTTGTATGTGTCCTATTTTGTTGCATTTTCTGATGTTTCGCCTTTAAAACCTGCATTGGTCTGGTGTACGTGAGCCCCTGGCACAAGGTTAACACTATTTTTTCGGCGATGCCAGTTTCTGTTTAGACGTTGAAGTTTCGTTTTCCCTCATTTTCATTCCTGACTGCAATTCAGTTGTGTCTGTGTGCAGTTTCCACTGATACAGCGATTTCAACTGCTCTTTTAAATGTACATTGTGCTTCATTAGGAGCCAGTTTTGAATGCTTTCTTTTAAGAATATACAAACTAAAAGATCTCTCTGTGTATCATTAAGCCCATCACTGAACTGACAATGCTCAGACCAATCTCTTCAATTTAGCCACGTGCGCCAAAATGGACTCCCCTTTCTTTTGATTCCACCTATGGAACCTAAACCATTCTGCATCACCAGTGCTCTCAGTTCTAAATGTTCTTGCATTACTTTCATGATACAGTAAAACTCATTTTGACTGGTTTGGTTGGAGCAGTCAAATTCCTAAGCCTTCTGTATACCTTTTCATCCAATGCACGCTGCAAAACTGGCATTCGCTTTTCATTAGCTATATCATTTGCTTCAAAATATTGCTCAATTCACTTCAGTATACATCAGCCAGTTATCCGTTGTGCAGTTGAATGGTTTCCCTATCTTTCCGATGGACCCAGCCATTTATGTTTTTTAAAAATTTATTATTAATATCACCCGGTACTCAATGTTTATGAACCCATGAATCTTGCTCATTGTTTGTAAACTTTTGTGAAGAAAGCATGGTGTGCTCTTTTTTAAACTCGAATGTCTCGCTGTGTGTCAGCAGGTAGGGGTTGTCTTGGGTTCATTTCCACAGTTATGTTTTTTAACTCCAAACTGTAAAAATTAATTGAAAGAAAAATGCAGAACTGGAAATGCAGAAGCTGGAACTTGTACTCTACTTTCATTTTTACTTTAGTGAAATGGCCACAGCTGGCATGCTGCATTGACATGTACATATGATGTGGTGGCATAATGACATGTCAATCACGTACTTTTACACATAAACCATAATGAATTATAGAAACAATATAGAATGCTTTATTAAACAATATAATCTATAATATTGCTCAAATATTACTGAAGTATTAAATACACAACAATTTTACAAATGCCTATAATTAACCAAATTAGTCATCTGGAACCATGCTGTCAAAAAGAGATTAATGTTATTATTTATTTCATATGTGGAGGCGGAGCTGCACTTTTTATGTCAGTTAATCAGCCAGATCTTCTCAAAATGTTTTGGTGGTTTTAGAAGGCCCGTGGAACATCTAAAATCAAAGAGGTTTGATCACACCAGGTTTTGACATCCAGATTCATCGCTCTGGAGCTTGCTATCTAGACTTGGCATCTGCAGTCCTTGTATGTCTGCACATATCTAGACTGGATCGTTAGGGCCAATCTTGCTAATGTTTTATATCATGGAATCCTGTCACTACTCTCAGGTAATGCAGTCAGTGGTGTTTAAAAGGTAGCTGAATAAGTATTTGACAAGGAGAACTGCAAAGCTATGTGGGAAGGGTGGAGGAGTTGGGCCTGCTAGGTAGGCCTTGTATGAAGACTCAATGAGCCAAATGTGTTCCTATAATGCTGCAGACATTTTGTCAAGACTATGATGAAAGGCAAAACTGGAGGCAGAGTTTTGTTGCCATGGATTTTAAAATTTCAATGATGATCATTGACATTTAACAACAAGCACATAGAAAAGTACAGCAGAGGAATAGGCCTATGGCCCACAGTGTTGTGCAGAACTAAATAATTTAATAATTAACTTCCTAACTACACTAATTCTTCTGCCTACCCAATGTCCATATCTTCCATTTTCTGCACATTCACATTCTAAGAGTCTCTCGAATGCCAAAGTTTAAAGTAAAATTTATTATCAGAGTACATACATGTCGCCACACACATCCCTGAGATTATTTTTTCCTATGGGCATACTCAGCGAATCTATAGAACAGTAACTGTAAACAGGATTAATGAATATCAAACTATGCAAATGCAAATATAAATAAGTAGCAATAAATAATGAAAGCATGAAATAACAAGATGAAGAGTCCTTAAAGTGAGACTATCGATTGTGGGAACACCAGAAATAGAACGAGTGTACTGATCCCTTTTTGTTCAAGTGCCTGACGGTTGAGGGTTAGTAACTACTCTTGAACCTGGTGGTGCGAATCCTGAGGCTCATGTACCTTCTACCTGATGGCAGCAGTGAGAAAAAAGCAGGGCCTGGGCGGTGAGGATCTTTGATGATGGATGCTGCTTTTTTATGGCAACATGTCAGGTAGATGTACTCAGTGATTGGGAGGGCTTTTCTTGTGATGTACTGGGCTGAATCCACTACCGTTTGTAGGATTTTTCCACTCAAAGGTATTGATGTTCCCATACTAGGCCATAATGCAGCCAGTCAGTGCAATTTCCACCTCACATCTATAGAAGTTTGCCAAGGTTTTGATGACATTCTGAATCTCCGCAGGCTCCTGAGGAAGTAGAGGTGATTTTGTGCTTTTTTAACAATTATATTTATATGATGGGTCCAGGACAGGTCCTTTGAGATAGTGACACACAGGAATTTACTGACCCTCTCTACTTCTGATCTTCTGATGAGTACTGGCTCATGGCCCTCTAGATTCTCTCTCCTGAAGTCTATAATCAGTTCCTTGGACTTATTGACATCGAGTGAGAGGTTCCTGTTATTATACCACTCAGCCAAATTTTCATTCTCTCTCCTGAATACTGATTTATCACCACCGCTGATAAGGCCCACAAAAGTGGTGTCATCAGCAAACTTGAATATGGTGTTGGAGTTGTACTTAGCCACACAGTCACCAGTGTAAAGTGAGTAGAGCAGGGGGCTAAGCACACATCCCTGTGGTACTCCTGTGCTGATGGAGATTGTGGAGGTGATGTTTTTGCCAATCCAAACTGGGGTCTGCAAGTGCGGAAATTCAGGATTCAGTTGCACAAGGGGGCCACTATGATATTTGCCACCGCCATCGCTGGCAGTGCATTCCAGGCACCCACCACTCTGTAAAAGCACCTGTCTGCACAACTCCTCTAACCTTAAACACCTGCCCTTCAGTATTAGACATTTAAACTCTGGTGAATAGATACTAGCTATCTAATATCTGTGTCTCACATAATCTTACAAAACTTTGTCAGATCTCCCCTGAGCTTCTGCCTCTCTAGAGTAAACAACCCAAGTTGGTCTAACCTTTCCTAATAACACATGCCCTTTAATACAGGCAGAATTCTGGTAACCCACTTCTGCATCCTCCAAAGCCTCCACATCCTTCCTTTAATAGGGTGACTGAACTGAATGTAGTATGCAGGTGGGTCCTAGCTAAAGGTACAACACAAATTCCTGACACTTGAACTCACTTCCTCAACTAATAAAGGCAAGCACCTTCTTTACCTCCCTATCAACCTGTTTAGCCGCTTTCAAGGAGTATGAACCTGGACCCCAAGATCCCTCTACATCAATACTGATATGGGCCCTGTGTACTGACTCTTTACATTGATCTCCCAAAGTGCAACACTACACCTTTAGCTGCATCTGCCATTCCTCTGCCCATAGCTACAGCTATTAACGCCATGTCAGTTTCTACACTATCCACAAACCACAAGCCTTTGTATCATCTGAAAGCTTATAGAGACTTCGAAGTTTGATGTGTTGTGGGTTCAGAGATGTCTTCTGCATGCTACTGTAGTAACATGTAGTTATTTGAATAACTGTCATCTTCCTGTTTAACCTCTCTTGTGTTAATTTGTTTTTGCCCACAGAACGGCTGCTTACTAAATGTTTTTGGTTTTTAGCGTAATGCTCTGTAAACTCTAGAGTCTGTTGTGCATGCAAATGCCAAGAGATAAGCAGTTTCTGAAATAATCAAACCATCTCATCTGCCACCATCAATCATTCCACGGTCAAAAACTCTTAGATCACATTTCTTCCCCATTCTGATGTTTGGCTTGAAGAACAGCTGAACCTCTTGACCATATCAGTATGATTTAATGCATTGATTGTTGCCACATGATTAGCTGATTAGATATTTGCATAAATGTGCGTGTGTACGGGTGGTTCTAAAAAAGTAGTCACTGAGTATATAGATATATGTATGTATAGTGATTCTGGTTAACTGGGTTAGGGCAGCTGCTTATTGGGATAACTCTTAAAGAACAAAGACTAATCAGGAAAAGAGCCAGTATTCCCATTGTTTATTTGGGACACTGTGCCGCTTAATTGAGACTGTTGCCGAACAGCTTCTTCCTCGCATCAGTTGTGTGAACTTGTGTGGCTGTTAGACACTACACCATGCTAAGAGCAAACAGTTTTTAGATAGCATCGGCTGTGAATGCTTCTGTTCAAAGAACAGTGATTTTTGTCACTGACAGCTGGTGAGAAATAAAGCAGTGAGACAACTCAGAACTGTTTTCTTCACTGAAACTGCGGTTTTCTGCTTGGAGCTGCGCGAAACAACCAGGAGTGAAAAGGAAACAATGTCACTGCTTCATAAAGTTAGGAACTAAGAAGAATTTGAAGGTCCTGGTGAAGGGTCTCAGCCTGAAATGTCGACTCTTTACTCTGTACAAGATAATGAGAGGCATTGATTGTCTGGATAGTCAGAGGCTTTTTCCCAGAGCTGAAATGGCTAACACGAGAGGGCATCGTTTTAAGGTGCTTGGAAGTAGGTGCAGAGGAGATGTCGGGGTAATTTTTTATGCAGAGAGTGGTGAGTGCGTGGAATGGGCTGCTGGCGACGGCAGCGGAGGCGGAAACAATAAGGTCTTTTAAGACACTCCTGGAGGATAGATTGAGCTTAGAAAAATAGAGGGCTATGGGTAAGCCCAGGTAGTTCTACGGTAGAGACATGTTCGGCCCAGCTTTGTGGGCTGAAGGGTCTGTATTCTGCTGTAGGTCTTCTATGTTTCTATGTTTTTTTCATAGTTGCTGCTTGGCTTGCTGCGTTCCTGCAGCATTCTGTATGTGTTGCCAAGAATTTGGGAAGTATTGACAATGATCATGAATTTGCAATGAAAAGTTTTGGAGAATGCAATCTTCGAAAGCATTATCTTTAATAGGTGTCTGTGTTAATTTTGTTCATTTACAGTCAATCAAAAGAATATAGCAGTGTGTTGGTTGTCCATCGTATCTGGCGACGACAGTGGAACCTGTGCAGGAGTGTTTTAAAGTGGAAAAGCCTTTTCAGTGGAAACTGGGGCAGTTGTACTTTCTCAACCTCGGAAGTCGGTGTTCAGCGGTATGCATAATTGTCACAAACTGGGGTCTTCCTTGGTTGCAGAGGATAACCATAATTTTTCCATGCCAAGATGGATTTTAGAGCAGTTTGTGCTTGAGCCTACTAGGTGAAAGGCTATCTTAGATTGGGTGTTAGATAATAATCCAGATCTTATTAGGGAGCTTAATGTAAAAGAACCCTTAGTGATCATAATATGGTTGAATTCATACTGCAGTTTGAGAGGGAGAAACATAAGTCACATGTATCAGTATCGCAATGGAATAAAGGGAAGTACGGAGGTGAGAGAGAGGAGCTTGCCCAGGTCGATTGGAGGGGGCAACTGATGGGGATGACGGCAGAGCAGTGGCGGCTGAAGTTTCTAGCAATGGTTCACAAGGCACAGGATAGAAATGTCACACAAAGACATGTCAAAGACAAATTTAGTTCCCAAGTGGCAGGGCTAGCCAACAGTGGCTGACAAGGGAAGTTAGGGATTGCATAAAAGCCAAGGAAGGGCATTTAAGGCAGCAAAAGTGAGTGAGAAGTTGGATGATTGGGAAGCTTTTAAAATCCAACAAAAGACAACTGGAAAAAGCTATAAGAAGGGAAAAGATGAAATATGAAGGCAATAGCCACAAAAAAGCAGGAAACTATTAAGTTTTTTAAGTTATAAAAAAGTAAAAGGGTTGTGAGAGTTGATATTTGACTACTGGACAATGATGCTAGTGAAGCAGTAATGGGGGACAAAGAAATGGCAGATGAACTTAATGAGTACTTTGCATCAGGCTTCACACAGAAGACACTAGTAGTGTGCCAGAGGTCCGTGAGTGTCAGGGAGCAGGAGTGAGTGTCATTGCTATTACAGAGAGAAAACTGCTAGGCAAAATCAGAGGTCTTAAAGTGGATAAGTCATCTGGACTAAATTGACTACATCCCAGAGTCATGAGAGAAGTTGCTGAAGAGATAACAGATGCATTGGTCATAATCTTTCAAGAATCACTTGATTCTGGCATGGTCCTGGAGGACTGCAAAATTGAAAATGTCATTCCAGTCTTTAAGAAGGGAGGAAGGCAAAAGAAAGGAAATTATAGGCCAGTTAGCCTAACCTCAGTGGTTCAGAAAGTGTTGGAGTCTATTATTAAGGATGAGGTTTCAGGGTACTTGGAGACTAATGATAAAACAAGTCAAAATCAGCGTGGTTTCTGTAAAAGGCAATCTATAATTTAATATTTTACATGTTAAAATATATTACAAATTGATTTACAGAACAAGCAGAATGGGCATAGGAGAGGTAGTAGATGTCATTTACTTGATTTTCAGGAGGCATTTGATAAAGTGCCACATGAGAGGCTGCTTAACAAGAGAAAATCCAATGGTATTACAGGAAAGATACAGGAGGAATGGCTGACAGGCAAGAGGCAGCAAATGGGAATAAAGGGGGCCTTTTCTGGTTGGCTGTCAATGATTAGTGTTGTTCCTCAGGGGTCAGTATTGGGACCGCTACTTTTCACATTTTCTGTCAATGATTTAGATAATGGAGTTAATGACCTTGTGGCAAAGTTTGTGTATGATACGAAGATAGGTAAGGGGTAGGTAGTGCTGAGGAAGCAATGCGATTGCAGTAGGACTTAGACAAATTGGAGAATGGGCAAAAATCTGGCAGATGGAGTACAATATTGGGAAATGTACATTAATACATTTTGGTAAAAGGAATGATGGTGCAAAATATTATCTAAATGGGGGGGGAAATTCAAACATCAGAGGTGCAGAGAGACTTGAGTGTCCTCGTGCAAGACTCCAAAAAGGTTAATTTACAGGTTGAGTCTGTGGTAAAGAAGGCAAATGCAATGTTGGCATTCATTTCAAGGGGAATAGAATATAAAAACTAGGGGATAATTCTGAGCCTTTATAAGACACTAGTTAGGCTGCACTTGGAGTATTGTCAACAGTTTTGGGTCCCATATCTCCAAAAGGATATGTTGTCATTGGAGAAAGTCCAGAGGAGGCTCACAGGGATAATTCTGGGAATAGAGGAGCATTTTGTACTCAGTGGAATTTAGAAGAATGTGGGAGGATCTCATTGCATGTTGAAGTGACTAGATAAGGTGGATGTGGAGAGAATGTTTCCTATGGTGAGGTGATCCAGAACTAGGGGGCACAGCCTCAAAGCTGAGGGGCGACCTTTTAGAACAGAGGTAAGGAGGAATTTTTTTTTGCCAGAGAGTGGTGAATCTGTGGAATGCTCTGCCACAGACTGCGGAGGAGGCCAAGTCCGTGGATACATTTAAAGGGGAAGTTGATAGATTCCTGATTGGTCAGGGAATCCTTTTGAACTATTTTATGGTCCCAATGAGCACCACAGCCTTTGGTTACTCATCCTCCCCTTTGAGGATGTTCTGAGATATTCCCAAACCTAAGTTATGAGTTTGTAAAATAGTTACTAATGCATATGACACGGAAATAATTAAATGCATTAAACAAAAGCAAAATAAGTTGCTTTTGCCTCCTAAGCAACTGGCTTGGAATCACCAGTGATAACATTGATCTAACGCACAGTCTATGAGCCATTCACTGGAATAATGCTGGGGAATCTCAGTGAGACTGGGCCTGCAGTTAGAATCCATGTCACACCCATGGTGCCATTTGTTATTCAGTAATTCCCAGATTCACAATATCACAAAAAATAGTAGGCCATAAAGCCTCTCAATCTTGTCAGGACTTCCGATAGCAACATGACTGATCTATGTTAGTAACAACTCCTCTTTCTTAGCTAGTTCCGCATAACCTTCAATGCCTCAAACTTTCAAATATTTGTCCATTTCCACCTTAATGATCTAATGATCTGGTTTCCATCACCCTTGGGGCCATAGCTTTCATGAGATTTACCACTTTCCAAGAGTGGTTATTTCTAAGCATTTCATTTTTAAATGACTGTTACTCTTGTTTTACAGCTGGGTCACCAAAACATGTCAACATCTACCCTCTCAAACACCCTTAGGATTTTATTTGTCTGAGTAAGGCCTCCCCTCATTGTTCGAAATTCCGAAGAACACAGGCCCAAATATCTAGCCTTTCTTGATAGGACACCCCTTGCATCCCAAGAATTACATAGAACAAGCTTGAGTGAATTAGCCTGGTGAATCTCCTTTAAATTTGCAAAACTAGATGCTCTGTTCTATATCTGACCCCACCAACACACAGTACAACTGGAATAACCCCTCTTCACCCTGTTCTTAAGCTCCAACCCCTTCACAGTAAAGGCCACATGCTGTTAGACCTGACTGCTAACAGTGATCGATGTTAGCATCTCTATGTAGATCCCTCTGAACTTTTCTTATTTGTAGTCTCCATTTGTTTCTCCATTTTGATAATCCTTTTGATTCCTCTTACTGGAATGCAGAGTCTCACGGCTTCCCACATGAAATCTCAAGATACAAAATTCAAATTTATTTATGTTTTCATCAAAACATGCAGTGAAAAGCCTCATTTGCATTCAAACTAACACACTCTCAAAGATGTGTTGGGGCAGCATGCAAGTGCCACCACACATTCTGGCCCCTACGTACCATGTTCATAATGCACGGCAGAACAACACAGAGCATAACAAAAGAGAACACACAACAAGCAACAGAACAAAAACAGCAGAACAAGTCCCATTCCTTCCTCCCACCACGTACATAGACAGTTCTTTAACCCCAGGAAAGACTGACTCTGTGGTTGGGGTGGGGGGGGGGGGGGTGTGAGTTCACCAACCCTGATCCTCACTGGTATGCTGGCCTGACATCCAACATCAGACTGCGGGTGCCCCACGTCCACACCTCTGGCCTCTGAAAGTGGGGCGGAGACTTGGTGTCCATCCTGACCTCTTAACTCCCCCACACACCCGTCCTTAGAACCCAACCTGACCGTTACCTTACCCCCTCTGTCCCCAAAGCCACCACTGTGAAATTTTAAAAAACAGCTAAGTCTTGTGGCTTAGGTTGTGGCTTGACACCATCTGGTCAGGTTTTCACTTGATCAGCCAATCTGCATCCTGTTGCAGACTCACGATGTTCTCAACATACTGTTGTATCATTGGCAAACATGGAAACCTTGCATTGTGTTCTCTCCTCTGCGGCATTAATGCAAATGGAAAGGAACTTGCAGCCAAGAACTGATCTCTGGTAAACTCCACTAGTGAAAGACCCAGTACTTCATAATATCAAACACAAAATGATGGAGGAACTCAGCAAGTTTGTCAGCATCTGTGGAGAGGAATGAACAGTTGACGTTTTGGGCTGAGACTCTTCTTCAAGACTGGAAAGGAATGGGGAAGAAGCCAGAAGAAGAAGCTGGGAGAAGGAGAAAGAGTACAAGCTGGCAAGTGATAGGTGAATCCAGGTGAGGGGGGAAGTTATGGGGAGGGGGGAAGTTATGGGGAGTGGGGTGATGTGAAAAGCTAGAAAGGATAAAGGCTGAAGAAGAAGGAATCTAAAAAGGGTGGTGGAGACTAGATGGAGGTGATGGACAGGTGGCTAGTTTCTTTGCTTCATCCCCCTCCCACCACCACTCCTACCCCACCAACCTTCCTCCCAACCTGGTTTCTCCTATCACTGGCTAACTTATAGCCCTTCCCTCCCTCACCTCTTTATTTTGGCTTCCACCCCAGTCCTGATGTAAGGTCTCTGCCTGAAATTTTTTTTCCTTTCCAAAGACACTGGCCTGATCTCTTGAGTACCTCCACCATTTTGTGTTTGTTGCTCTGGATCTCCAGGATCTGCAGAACCTTTGGTGTTTGTTCACAATATTTTCTCTTGGTCCAGGATGTTTGAAGCGTTGACTTTGCCCATTGAATGCAATTTCAGTTTGAAAGATGACTTGGTAATAGCAGGAATTGAGCCATTTGGCCTATTGAGTCTATATGTAAGAGCAGTGATGCATTAGGGAAAATGTTATGCTTGAGGAAAAAGCAGCAGTAAACACTTTGGCTGTAATTTGGCAGTCATTTACACACCACTGGATTCCAAAACCATAAAATTATTATGAATAACAAGGCAATTTAGCTGAATTCTGTTATTCTGAAAAATTCTGTAGCTATTTTTAAACTAATTTGGGGTTTTTGTCTGTTTTGAAACTACCCCAATCTTTATTCATCAGGAAATTCCGTAATTTGCCCCTTCATCTTGTTCTAAGTAGTTCAAATTATTGTTCAGATCCTGACGTATATTAGTGTTAATTTGTATATGTACTCCAAGTTTAGGGGCAGAAACTTGTTAACAGATACTTTTACACACAGTTGTTTGTCACCACATTAATAGCGACAGTATCAATATTTTTTCGAGCATCAGTATTGAATTTTGCAATAATCTGTATTGCTAGCAGTTTTAACACTCAAAAGTTCATAAATGTACAAGGAAATATATATGGAACAATCATATGAAGATATTTAGGTTGTGACATTCTTCAGTTTTCAAGGGCAAAAGGTGATACCGTATCCATTCAAACTCAAACTGAAGAGATTTGTTATTTCACCATATTTATGAAAGGTCTCAGCCCAAAATGTCAACTCTTCATTCCTCTCCGTAGATGCTGCCTGACCTGCTGAGTTCCTCCAGCATGTTGTGTTACTCTAGATTTTCAGCATCTGCAGGATCAGCTGTGTTCACTATACTTAATTCTCTTTTTCAAAAGTGTTGTTTATAGCTGAATGTGAAACAGTGCCATTGCGTTATTGCAATAATGTTACCGTGATGCAAGCATCACTGATCTGATGATTGGTCAGTTTATGATGCCATCTGCCAATGGTTACATTTATTATCAGAGAATATACATGGTATACAGCCTGAAATTCTTACTCTTCACAGACATCCATGAAATAGAAGAAACCCCCAAAAATGAATGACCAAAGAATATTAGAACCCCAATCATATTTAATTTTGAAATCAAATTTATAGTGGGAGCTATGCCAAAACAAGTCAATGCACAATTTTATCTAGAGTCCGTTGAGAAAAATCTCTCAGTCAGGAAGTGTTCCATTAAGTAATTTCTTATGGAGATGTGGGGAAAAAATGCTAATACTTTCGTTAGCCCCATTAGTATGCCAGTCACATCCACACTGCTGAACTTCAGAAAATGCTGTAGTTTTATCTCTGTCTTGTTGGATATTAGTTTGTTTAATTGTAGTATGTTTCTAATTTGTACTGAATGGCATGTATAAAAAGTGCTTTGGTTTGGAGTTGGATGGTCCAGCTGCTGTGATATTTGGCAGAGCATCCTGATTTTGATTTAATATTCCAGCTGTCCTGATAATCATTGAGAAGTGTGTTCTTATTTAGTGCTTAATAGTTAGGAGCTCTGGTGGGAATAATAATCTACAAAAAAGGATTACGATGTTCAGAATTTGATAATTCTCTTTTCTGAGAGTACATTGTTAGTTTCCAATACCTTTCACAGCCTTGTGAAGGGGTATCATTGTGATGTGTAGAAGGTTACTATGGCAGCTGAATGGGTGAAAAATCCCACTGCAGTTGAAGCTGGTACTGTTAGCAGTGATCTTCAAAAGGACATGCTTTTAAATTTTCTCTCACAACTAAATGCTTCACATTTAATTGATAATATGTTGGCAGGATAATTTGTTTTCTTTCCCCAATTTTCACCCTCCTTTTCTGGCTTGAAGCTGTTCACATCTTTCTTGAGGGATAGATCCTAGTGAATTGGCACTTCAACCAAGTGGGTGTTTGTGTGACATGCAATATTTATGTGTTCTTTTAACCGGAAGCATTGACTCTATGTCTCTTTCCAGTGTTGCTGACCTTCTGAGTGCTCTTGTTATTTTCTGCTTATATTTCACATCCCCAGCAAGCAATATTTTTTCAATTTATTTCTCTGAGTTCAAAGAACGTTTTTTTTTATCAAAGTATGTATACATTATAACACACACAAAATGCTGGAGGAACTTAGCAGGCCAGTCAGCATCTGTGGAAAAGAGTAAACAGTCGCCATTTTGGGTGGAGACCCTTCATGAGGACTGGAATGGAAGGGGAGGTCAGAGAAAGAAGGTGGGGGGAGGGGAGAAAGAAGTACAAGTTGGTAGGTGATAGATGAAACCAGGAGGGGGGAGAGGGTGAAGTTAAGAGCTGGAAAGTTGTTTGGAGAAAGAGATTAAGGGGTGGAGAATGGGGGAATCCGATAGGAGAGGACAGAAGACAACGGAAGGCCATGTTCCAAGCCTACACCATCATGGCTCCCCAGCTCTTCCTACACTACATCAACAAATGCATTAGAGCTGCTTTCTGCATCCACGCTGAGCTCGTCGATTTCATCAAATTTGCCTCCAACTTCCACCTTGCCCTCAAATTTACTTGGTCTGTTTCCGACATCTCTCTCTCTCCTTTCTTGATCTCTCTCTGTCTGTGGTGACAGTCTATCCACTGACTCTCAAAACACCATGCCCTTCTCTCAGTTCCTCCATCTTCACCACATCTGCTTTTTATTCCAGAACAACTGACATGTCCTCCTTCTTCAGAGAAGGGGGCTTTCCTTTCACCACTATCAATGCTACCCTCACCCCATCCTCTTGCCTCCACACCAGAGATAGGGTTCCTCTTGTCCTCACCTACCACCCCACTAGCCCTCACATCCAGCACATATTTACCCGTAACTTCCGCAATTTCCAATGGGATCTCACCCCCAGGCACATCTCCTCCCCCACCCTACACAACTCCCTCGTCCACTCGTCCCTCCCCACTGATCTCTCTCCTGGTACTTATCCCTGCAGGCAGGAGAAGTGCCCCACCTCCTCCCTCACTCCAGTTCAGGGCTTGATGGAGCTCTTCCAGGTGAGGCAGATCTTCACTTGCAAGTCTGTTGGGGTTGTCTGCTGTATCTAGTGCTCCTGGTATGACTTATTGTATATCAGTGAGACCTGACGTAGATTGAGACTCTGTCCACCACAAAAAGCAGGATCTTCTGGTGGTCACCCATCTCAATTCTACTTCCCATTACCATTCCGACATGTCAGTCCACGGCCTGCTCTACTGCCATGTGGAGGCCACCCTCAGGTTGGAGAGGGAATATCTTATATATTCCGTCTGGGTAGTCTCCAACCGGATGACGTGAACATCAATTTCTCGAACTTCAGGTAATTGCACCTCGCTCCACCTCCACTTCTTCACTATTCCCCATTCCTGTTCCCCTCTCTCACCTTATCTCCTTACCTGGCCATCACCTCACTCTGGTTCTCCTCCCCTTCCCTTTACTCCTTGGTCTTCTGTCCTCTTCTATCAGATTTCCCCTTCTCCAGCCCCATATTTCTTTCACAAATCAACTTCACAGCTCTTTACTTAACCTCCTCTCCCTCTCCTGGTTTCACTTATCACCTGCTTCCTCCCCACCTTCTTACTCTGACTACTCCGGTTTGTTTCCAGTCCTGATGAAGGGTCTCGGTCCAAAACGTCAGCTGTTTACTCTGCCTGGCCTGCTGAGTTCCTCCAGTATTTTGTGTGTGTTAATTTGGATTTCCAGGATCTGCAGATTTTTCTCGTGTTTATGTATACATTACGCAACCTTGAGATTTGTCTCCTAACAGTCAGCCACGTAACAAAGAAACCCATTAAAAAAGCAAGACAGTCAACCACCCAATGTGCTGAGAAGAAAAACCAAATCCTGCAACCAACCAACGCAAGCATGTAAGCATTCTGAACTGAAGTCCATAACGGGATATTGTCCATGGACACAGACCGAAGCAGCAAGCTGAACTAGTACATCCTTCAGTTACCTTAATGTGCTCTGGGGCTTAGACCCTGCCACCTCAATTCGGCGCGTCTCTTAAATCGTCATCCAAACGTTGGGTTCAGTTGCTTCAATATGTTCTGGAGCCTGGAGCTTG
This sequence comes from Hemitrygon akajei, assembly GCF_048418815.1. Taxonomy (NCBI): domain Eukaryota; kingdom Metazoa; phylum Chordata; class Chondrichthyes; order Myliobatiformes; family Dasyatidae; genus Hemitrygon; species Hemitrygon akajei. Next base: position 31,042,195 of record NC_133135.1, read on the forward strand.
CTGCCTTGATTTGGCTTGCACCTGACCTTTCCGATTCGGCAAGCATTGAAATCGATCGAACCTCGGGTCTTCTTCACTCTAAGTGACGGGCACACTAGCTCACCTCGCGTCACCTCTGTTGTGAATATTAACTTATTTGTGGTACTGTCATAGTTGACTTAACCACGCAGGTCCTTTGATAGAATTTATTAATTAACTTTGTGAGCAAGATCCTTGGCAGTTTTTCCCTTTCCCTTATCAGCAATGAAGCAGTGGAAACTATAGAGAGAGTGCAGAGGAGATTTACAAGGATGTTGCCTGGATTGGAGAGCATGCCTTATGAGAATAGGTTTAGTGTACTTGGCCTTTTCACCTTGGAGTGTTGGAGGATGAGAGGTGACCTGATAGAGGTGTATAGGATGATGAGGGGCATTGATCGTGTGGACAGCCAGAGGCTTTTTCCCAGGGCTGAAATGGCTAACACGAGAGGGCATAGCTTTAAGGTGCTTGGAAATCGGTACCAAGGGGATGTCAGGGTTAAGTTCTTCACACAGAAAGTGGTGCTGGAAGTGGATACAATAGGATCTTTTTAAGAGCTGCTTAGATAGGTACATGGAGCTTAGCAAAATAGAACGCTATGTGCTAGGGAAATACTAGGCAGTTTCTAGATTAGGTTACATGGTCGGTACAACATTGTGGGCCGAAGGGCCTGTAATGTGCTGTAGATTTCTATGTTTTATGTTCTATGAAGCCAGTTGTTGTATCCCAATTTAGAAGTCCCTTTCACAGAAAGCAGCTAGATCACTTGTTAATTTAAAATCTGACATGTAGATTGGCGTTATACAAAGAGATCAAGGCAAATAGGTGGCATAACTGCGACCTTGCACGCCAGAGACCTGGGTTCATAACTGCGACCTTGCACGCCAGAGACCTGGGTTCGGTTTTGGCCTCGGGTGATAGTTATTTATAGTTAGCACATTCTCTCTGGGTTTTCCACTGGGCATTGTAGTTCCCTCCCACACTTCAGAGATGTGCAGGTTGGTAAGCAAATTGTCCCTAGAGTGTAGATGACCGGTATACTGAGAGGAAAATTTTAAAAAATAGATTGAACGTAGGATTAAAATAGAGGCCACACTAGTCATCAACCACCAGTGGGACAAATGATCTGTCTCCATATTGTATTTCTCTATGACCACAGTGATGACAAATCGGTGTGTGTGTGTGTGTGGGGGAGGGTAAGAAAACATGCTGAGTTTGTTCTAAAATCAGCCTTAATCTCACTGGATGATAGAATAGCCCCAGTGGACCAATTGCCAATTTCTATTCCAGTGCTCCTAGATGGCAATGAGAGTATGAGGCCTGGTTAAAGAATATCAGAGCACAGGCTGATGGTAGCGATGGTATCAATAGATGTATGGAAAGTTGATGGAATAAAATGTTAAGCTAAAGCTTTGAATTAGCGAGTGAGACAGCAGCATGGTTGCAAGTTAGGAGCCATTTGTAATGGGCACGTCTCATTGGGAGTGAGAAGGAAGGTGTAAGCGGAGTGACTGTTGAGGGAGCGTCCATTGTTGGAGTGGGCCGTATTAGAGTGTCAGGCTTGGGCTGAACAGGCTTTGACAAGAACAGACGGAGGCTAAGGGTGCTGAGTTGTTTGTTTTCATTTGTTTTGATTGTGGAACCTGAACTTGAGAAGTTGGAGCCAAGCTCGGTAATGAGAGGCCGAGTAAGTGACTAAACCAAGTGCAAAGCTCAGTTTCAGACAGAAGGCACAGGTAAGCTGTTTTTATTGTCTGGAAATCCTTAGTAGCTAGTTTAGTGTAGGGAAGACAGTTAAGATGGTGGATTGTTCCTCCTGTGAGATGCGGGATTTCAGGTTCTCTGTCTCCCTGATGACTACGTCTGCAGGAAGTGCACGTAATTTCAGCTCCTGACTGACAAGGTTAAGGGACTGGAGCTGTAGCCGGATGTAGTGAGGACCATGCAGGAGGCTTAAAAACTCATAAATGAAACTTTTTAGAAGCAGTCACACACGTAATGCAGGCTTCAGACAGTGGATGGGTGACTAGTGGAGGTAAGGGGAGAAAGCAGTCAATGCAGGGCTCCCTGTGGGCACTCGCCTTAGCAACAAGTATGGATGCTGCGGGTGGGGGGAAGAGGGGGATGTGGCACGACCTATCAGACACTGTAGCAGCAGGCCATTGGCACTGTGGCCAGCTCTGAGGCTCAGTGTGGAAGGATAAAGTCAAGGCTGAAAAATAGTAATAGGAAAATTGTTAGGGGATGGCTAGGAGATTCTTTGGCCAAGGAAGAGATGGCAGGATGGTGTATGGCCTCCCAGGTATTAGGGTCCAGGAGCAGCTGCAGATTATTCTCAAGGTGGAGGGTGGGCAGCTAGATGTTGTGGTGCACATTAGCAATAATGACATATGTAAAAAGGGGGAGGACGTCCTGTGCAGAGCATAGGTAATGTGGAAAGAAGCTGAAATATCAGGACCTCCAAGGTAGTGATTTCTGGATTACTTCTGGTGCCACGTGCTAGTCAGGACAGTCATAGTACAGATGAATGAATGGCTGAGGAACTTGGGCAAGGGGTGATGTTTCAGGCTCTTGGATCATTGGAACCTCTTTTAGGGCAGAGGTGACCTGTACTAGAGGGTTGGCTTGTACCTATATTGGAGGGGAACCAATATTCTGGCTGGGAGAATTGCTAGTGTTACTCAGGAGAGTTTAAGTTTGACAAGGGGGTGGGAACCAGAGCGCCAGGTCAGAAAGTGGAGGAATGCAGGGGAAGGTAGATGTCAGGGCTAGTGAAAACAAACAGCAGCAAAGTGTTTGAGCAAACTGAAATGTCTGATGGTAGATAAGTCACCTGGAAATGATCGCGTACACCCAAAGTTCTGAAAGAGATGACTGAAGAGATAGTGGAAGCATTATTAATTATCTTTCAAAAATCATTAGATTTTGGAATGGTTCCAGAAGACTGGAAAATTGCAGATGTGACTCCACTCTTCAAGAAAGAAGAGAGGCAGAAGAAAGGAAACTATAGGCCAGTTATTCTGACCTCAGTGGTTGGGAAGATGTTGGAGTCAATTATTAAGGATGAGGTCTCAGGGTACTTGGAGGCACATGATCAAATAGGCCGTAGTTGTCATGGTTTCCTCAAGGGAAAATTTTGCCTGACAAATCTGTTGAAATTCTTTGAAGATGTAATGAGCAAGTTTGACAATGGAGAATTGGTTGATGTCTTGTACTTGAATTTTCAGAAGGCTTCTGACAAGGTGCCACACGGGGCTGCTTAACAAACTATGAGCCCATGGTATTACAGGAAAGATTCTAGCTTGGACAAAGAAGTGGCTGATTGGTAGGAAGCAAAGATTGTGAATAAAGGGCACCTTTCCTGGCTGGCTGCTGGGGATGAGTGGTGCTCCACAAGCATCTGCTGGGACCGATTCTTTTTACAGTACATGTTAATGATTTGGATGGTGGAATTGATGGCCTTGTTGCAAAGTTTGAAGATGAAATGAAGATAGGTGGAGGGGCAGTTTGATTTGAGGAAGTAGAGAGGTTACAGAAGGATTTAGATGAGGAGAACAGGCCAAAAAGTGGCAGATAGAATACAATGCTGGGAAGTTTATGGTCATGCACTTTAGTAGAAGAAATAAAAGGATTGATCATTTTCTAAATGGATCAAAATACTGTCATCTGTCTTTTATTTTTTAAATACTTGAAAAAGCTTTTTTGATCCATCTTGATATTGTTTGCTAGCTTGCTTTCATATCTCATCTTCTCCCTCCTAATGATTCTTTTAGTTGCTTTCTGTAAGTTTTTAAAAGATTCCCAATCCTCTATCTTCTTGCTAATTTTTGCTTTGTTTTATGCCCTCTCTTTTGCTTTTACATTAGCTTCGACTTCCCTTGTCACCCACAGTTGTACTATTTTGCCATTTGAGTATTTCTTCATTTTTGGAGTATATCTATTCTGCACCTTCCTCCTTATTCACAGAACTCAACCCATTGCAGCTTTGGTGTCACCCCTGCCTGCATCTCCTTCCAATTTACTTTGGCCATCTCCCCTCTCATACCACCGTAATTTCCTTTGCTCCACTGAAATACTGCTATGTCAGACTTTACTTTCTCCCTATTGAATTTCAAGTTGAACTCAGTCATATTGTGATTACAGTCTTCTAAGGGTTCTTTTACCTTAAGCTCCCTAATCGCATCCAGTTCATTACAGAACACCCAATGCAGTATAGCAGATCTCCTAGTAGGCTCAATGACAAACTGCTCTAAAAGACATCTCATAGGCATTCAACAAATTCACTCTCCTGAGATCCATTACCAACCTGATTTTCTCAATTTACCTCTATGTTAAAATCTCACATGACTACCATAAAATTGCCCTTTTGACATGCCTTTTCTGTTTCCCACTGTATTTTGTAATCCACATCCCAGCTACTGTTTCAAGGCTTGCATGTAACAACCATCAGGGTCCTTTTACCCTTGCAGTTTCTTAACTCGACCTACAAGGATTCAACATCTTCCGATCCTTTGTCACATCTTTCTAATGATTTGTTGCCTTTCTATACCAGCAGAGCCCCACCACTCCCCCTCTGCCTATCTTCTTATCCCTCCAATACAATAAGAAACCTTGAACATTCAGCTCCCAACTAGAACCATCCTTCAGTCACAATTCTGTGAAGGCCATAACATCATACTCGACAATCTGTAAAAGTGCAACAATATTGTCTAACATATTTCTTATACTCCATGCACTGTGATATCACACTTTGAATACTGTATTTGCTACCCTTTTTGATTCTCTGTCCCTAATGCACTGATACTCACCCTGCTGGCTGCAATTTTGTCCTATCATCTGCCTGCCATTCCTGAAAGCCTGACTGTACGCAGTCTTTGCTTTTTTTTTTAACCATCTGTCCTATCCTGAGTCCATTCATTCCAGTTCCCATCCCCCTGCCAATTAGTTTAAACCTTCCCCAACAGCATTAACAAAATTGTCTGCGGGAACATTTGCCACCTCAAGTTCAGGTGCAACCCATCCCTTTTGTACAGCTCATACGTCCCCCAGAAGATGGCCCAATGATCCAAGTACCTGAAGCCCTGCCCCTTGCACCAGCTTCTCAGCAACATATTTATCTGCCAAATCATCCTGTTTCTACCCTCTCTGGTGCGTGGCACAGGTAACAGTACAGAATTTACTACCCCGGAGATACGATAGATCCAAATCTGTGACTTACACTCCTATATAGAATCCATAAACCACTGAAAATAATAACACGTCAATTATTTCCACACGTGATGAGATAATTACCTTTGGCTCTTTTGTTAAACTTTACCAAAAGTAAAATGATAAATGCCATTTGAACGCATAATCTGGTGAAGAATTATTTTAAATTCTATCAGTGATATAAAAGAACCAGTATAGCCTTCAGTGAGCATATTGTGTTTGCATCTAGCTGTTGAAATTTAATCAGGCACTTGTTAGGAACTCTGAATTCCAAGCAGATTTTGTTTTGTTCAAAAGATGAATGGAACATCTAAGTGCTTTTCTTTGAATCTGAATTCTTTCTGTGCTTACAATCTTTGTTGAAATCTTAAAAGAAGGAAGTTGGTTTTAATGTAAATACCAAAAATAGAACTGTTGTGGTAAAAATCTCAAAATCATGGGTTCCTGATATTTTATAGTTTGTTGGGATCAAATGAATTCTTGATATTTATTCTTTAAATTTTTAACAAGTTTTGTTTCTGGTTGAATTTCAATACTATTTTGTGTAAAAACAAAGAACACACACACACACACACACACACACACACACACACACACACACACACACACACACACACACACACACACACACACACACACACACACACAATGGAACTCAGCAGGGCAGGCAGCATCTATGGAAAAGAGTGAACAGTTGACATTTTGGACTGAGACCCTTCATCTGGACTGGAAAGAAAGATAAACGAGCGTAAGAAGTTAGGGGTGGGGAGGAAGAAGTACAAGGTGTTAGGTGATAGGTGAAGCCAAGAGAGGGGAAGGAGGTGAAGTAAAGAGCTGGGAAGTTGATTGGCGAAAGAGATTGGAGAGCACAGAAGACCATGGAAAAAATGAAAGGGGCAGGAGCACCAGAGAGAAGTGTTGGGCAGGTGAGGAGATAAAGTGAGAGAAGGAAATAGGAATGTGGAATGGTGAACGTGGGGCCAATTACCAGAAGTTCTCAAAATCTCCTTTTAGCACTTCTTATGGCACTTCCCCTTGCAACCACAAATGACAGAAGTTCCCAACTATGGCCTTCTTTCAGCCACAATTCAGTGATGTCCAAAATGTCATACTGTCAAGTCTGTAATTGTGCCACGAGTTCATCCACATTATCCTGAATGGTATGTAGATTTAAATACAGCACCTTGTACTGTATTCTTCACCCTTTTGAATTTTGTCTCTGTGGTACAATTTAACTCTTTGCTCTATCTGTTTTTGTGCCCGATCATTCGCTTGTCTTTTCTTACATTCATGTTACATCCATCATCTACTTGTAAACCTGCTGGCTCAACCTCAGCTGTATCGTACTGGTTCCCATTCCCCTGCCATATTAGTTTAAACCACTCCCAACAGCTCTAGTAAGCCTGCTCGCAATAAATACTAGTTCAGCTTGTTTGTATTCCCTGCTGGGAGTGGGGGATGTGCTGGCCATGTCACTCTGCTCTGTATTTTGTGTCTCCTACAATTTCTTTTATTATCTATGTTCCCGTTCATTCATTGACCAGATAATCGTTATTACACCTGATCCTACGGTGACTACCATTTCACCCTATTAGAGACACCTCCATTGCTCCCCATGCATCTTTGCAAGTTTCTTTGCTTTGCCTTTCACATTTGACAAAGAGTTTCTGACCTGAAAGTTGGCTGTTTTTCATTGGACTGATGTGGCCTAACTCGAGAATTTCTGTCATCGTCTGGTTCTGTTTCAGATTTCCAGCACCTGCAGCTTTTTTTTTGATTTAGTCTTTGCTTAAAAACCTAGTCACCTAGCATCAGTGGAAATAGAAAGTTAATGGGTCAGTCAGACTGAAATCCCTTCATTAGAGTTGTAAATGTTAACTCTTTTTTTCTTTTCCACTGATGTTTGCTGGACCTGAATATTTCCTGGTTTTCCTGCTTTGGATTTCCAGCATTTGCTCTGATTTTATTTTTGAAAAAGCCTGCCCTCATCTCATCCTCCTGCCACCCCACCAGGGATAAGATTCCTCTTGTCCTCACCTGCCACCCCTCTAGCTTCTGCACCCAACACATAATTCTCTATGACTTCTGCCATCTCCAACAGGATCCCACCATCCAGCATATCTTTCTTCCCCCCCCCCCCACATAGGGATCACTCCCTACCCCGACACCCTTCTCCAGTCATCCCTTCCCACTGATCTCCCTCCTGGTACTCATCCTTGCAGGTCCCACACCTGTCCCTACACCTCCTCCCTCGCTACCATTCAGGGCCCCAAACAGCCCTTCCAAGTGAGGTGACACTTCACCTGTAAATATCTCCTTACCTGCCCATCACCTTCCTCTGGTGCTCCTCCCCTTTCCTTTTCTTCCATGGCCTTCTGTCCTCTCCTATTAGATACCCCCCTTCTCCAACCCTTTATCTCTTTCACCAGTTAACTTCCTAGCTCTTTACTTCATCTTCTCCCCTGCTCCTGGTTTCACCTATCACCTTCTACCCTGTATTTCTTGCCCTCCCCCCACCTTCTTACTTCGACTTCTTATCTTTTTTCTCCAGCCCTGATGAAGGGTCTCGGCCCAAAATGTCAACCGTTTACTCTTTTCCAAAGATGCTGCCTGTCCTGCTGAGTTCCTTCAGCATTTTGTGTGTGCTGCTTTGATATTTCAGATGTGGGTTGTTAATATGTTATCTTACCTCTGCTCTTATGTGTACTTGGCATCATTAAACTCTCTAGTTTACCTTCTCTCCTCTGAGGCTGTGAAGAAATACTGAAACAGATGGGAGTCATAAGGTCTACATTTAACTAAGATAAATTTCTTTCTCAAAGATCTACTTCATCGTCATTCATTGGTGTTTACTGAAAAGTAAAAACTAGAGTGATCTCATTTTAATAACCATTGACAAGTAAAACTTTACATTTTAAAAATCAATATTGTCAGATGGTGGAAATCTGAAAGAAAAACAAGATGTTGGAAATGCGTTTAAGACGCTTGAGAAACATCTGTGAAAAGATGAATGGAGGTGTTGTGTATGTGGCCGTTTACACAACAATATCATTAATAAAAACTCTGGAGACGAGCTACGTTAACAGGGTTCCTTACTAACTAAAACCAAACTGAATACATATATACAGATCAATACACGCCCAATAACGCATGCTCAGTAATGTGTTATTATGACATAAAATAGACCCATATTATACAGTAGGCGATATAATACATTCCTCCCCCTTTATTTAAAAAGTGTATCAACTGCTTTTTTACGCTAAAAAAATACTGTATGTGTACCCTTAATATATAAATGCCCACCCACTGTTTAGTTAATAACTTAATGATATGAAATTATAACACAGTAACATAATGATAATTATAATAATTATACGTCAAGTCTTTGGGGGGGGGGGGGGGTCTTCCTGGCCTCTCCGGGTGACGTTTGCAATGTTTGCTTTGGGGAATTAGTCTCCACAGGTACATCAGATGGGTCCTCAGCACTGATGACTGGCTTATCAGTGGGCGAGGCTGATGTGGTTACATCAGGAGTGTTTGCTTCTATATCCAGGGAGTCAGGGCAAGATGTTGTTGTGTTTTCTACCTAGGCATTCAGGATTTGATCCACATGACGTCTCCATACATTCTCTCCCACCTGTACTCTTTTCAGTCTGGTAAACCCGTGCAAGAACTGACTGTCCTACATTGAAGCTCCGTGTGGACTTAGCATTCAAGTGTTTGAACTGTCTGTTCTCTACATCACGCCATACATTTGGTTTGAGAAGATCCACGTGGGACCTCAGGTTCCTGTTCAGAAACATCATCACTGGAGTCTGGTTAGTGGTTGCATGTACTACATTATGATAGGCAAGGAGGAAGTTGTCTTATCTTGTGTTGTAGTGGTTGATTTTCATGGTCCCTTGCCTTGAGGGCTTTCTTGAATGTCTGTACAGTTCTTTCTGCCAGGCCACTTGTGGTAAGGGGCAGATGTAAAGTGCTTGATTCCATTGTTCTTCACAAAACTTTGGAATTCTTCAGAGACAAATTGTCGTCCATTGTCTGTGCAGATTTTCTCTGGTATGCCATTCCTGGCGAACATGGTCCTCAGCACTGTAATGGTGTTTTCCGATGTGGTTGTCTTCATTTTGATGACCTCTGGCTATTTGGAATGTGCATCGATGGCCATTAGAAAGATAGAGTCCATGAATGGTCCAGGAAAGTTGATGTGCACTCGTTGCCATGTGATGAGGGCTTCTCCCATGGATGGAGAGGGGCTTGTGGTGGTGTGTTCAGGATCTTTTGACATCCAGCGCAGTTCTTGGCACGTCCTCAATTTGTTTATCAATTCCTGGCCACTACACATAGGCACGGGCAAGACTATTCATCTTCACAGTACCCAGGTGCCCCTCATGCAGTTCCTCCAGTAATCTGGTACGTAGCTTGGGAGGAATCACAACTCGTGAGTCACACGTTAGTGTTCTCCGACACACTGACAACTGAGAAGGCTGGAAACAGTGTGTTACCCCATGCTGGCTATCCCTTTACCGTGATGTCATACACTTTTGACAACATAGTGTCATTGCGTGTTTCCCTTTCAATGAGGCTGTTTGTTACTGGTAATTGTTCAACTATTGTCGTGTGAAAGATCTCTGTTGAGTCCATTTGTGTAGTTACCTTGAGAGTGGTAGTGGGCAGTGGTAAATGTGACAAACCATCTGCGTTGCCATGCTGCCTTGTGTTCAATGTCATACCTGTGACCTCCTAAGAAAAGGGACCTTCGCTGTAACCTTTGTGCTGTCATCACTGGAACGCCTTTCCTTGGGTTGAAGATTGACACGAGAGGCTGATGGTCAGTCAACAGAATAAACTTTTGGCCATACAGATAGTGACTGAATTTCTTGACTCCCCACACGAGGCTTAGGGCCTCTCTGTCAATCGAGGTGTAGTTGCATTCAGCTGAAGTTAGCATTCTTGAGGCAAATGCTATTGATCTTTCGGAGCCATCAGGAAACTTGTGTGATAACACAGCTCCTATCCCATGGGGCGAGGCATCACAAGCTAGTTGGATTGATAAGGAGGGGTCAAAGTGTGCGAGCACTCCTTCTGAAGTTTTGAGTCTTTTAGTTTCTTGAAACGCTTTCTCACAGCTCTCAGTCCATTTCCATTGTGGCCCTGCCTGTAATAGTGCATTTTGTGGGTGTATGATTGTGGATAGGTTAGGCAAGAACTTGTGGTAGTAGTTCACTAGACCAAGATATGCTCTCAGCTGAGACACATTTTCAGGTGATGGTACCTTAAGCACCGCTTCTACCTTGTCTTGAGACAGGTGTAAGCCATCCTTGTTGATCACATGCCCACAGTATGAGATTTCATTTTTGAAAAACTCACACTTCTGTCGATTAGCTCTGAGTCCATATTCTCATAACCTGGTGAGCACTTGTTTTAGGTTAGAAAGATGTTTATCATCATCCTTGCTGGTGACAATGATGTCATCCAGGTAACACTGTGTCCTTGGAATCCCCTGCAGGACCTGGTCCATTGCCCTTTGCCAGACTGCAGGCGCTGATGCTATCCCAAACACCAACCTGTTGTACTGGTAAAGTCCTTTGTGTGTATTTATTGTCAGGTATTTCTCGGATGCTTCCTTGATTTCCATTTGGAGGTAAGCCAGGGTCAAATCAATTTTTGTGACAGGGAAGCAAAAATATTTTCAATACGGGGTAGGGGATACTGTACTGTGCGGAGCACTGGGTTGATAGTCACTTTAAAGTCGCCACATATGCGCACCTTGCTTGGTTTTCCTGGTTTTGTGCCAGAGGTTTTCTTCATCACTGCAACAATGGGCGTGGCCCATTCTCTCCAATCCATGTTTGATAGGACCCCAGTCTGCTCCAGATTTCACGAACACTTCCTCAGAGTCAGCAAGTATTTGTGACAGTCTCTCAGATGTAGCCTTGCTGCCCGCCTTTGCTGACACAACTAGTGCCTTGATGGTGTGCCAATCCAACTGAATTTTCCTGAGCCTTTCACATCCCAGCAATAGTGGTCCTCCATTTTTCAGTACATAGAGGTTCAGCTGCTGTGTTTTGTCTCCGTAAGTCACTGTCACATTAATTTTACCTTTGGGATGCACTTTCTGTCCTGTGTAGGTCTTTAGCAGTAATTTAGTTTGTTTTATGTGAGAAAACAGTTGATTGTAGTCGTGTACAGAGATCACTGTTAAAGCCGAGCCTGTGTCCAACTCCATTTTCAGTCTCACGCCTGCCCGTTGTGGAGTGATCTATATTACTCTTCGATCATCTGTGTCTTTCATGCTGTGAAGTTGCAGACAAGACAATTCACTTTTGTCTCAGTAGTTTTCATCAGCATTGTTTTCTTTCATTTTGTGCACATTGTTGTATTTTCCTTTCTGGGATTTCTTGTTTCTCCTTTTCCTGCTGTTTACTAGCTTTACATACTCTGTCAATGTGGCCCTGTTTGCCACAGTTTCGGCATTCTTTGTCTTTAAACCAACAAACATCAGGGTCATGTGACCTGTCCCCATTGCGGTAACATTTCTTTCCTTCATTTCTGTGCAGTGACATTTTATTTGTAGCATATTCCAGAGATTTTTGTTGTATCTGTGAAGCATCTTGTGCGGCTGGTTCTAATAATATTGAGATGTTTAGTGCTTTCTTGAATGTAAGGTCTTTTCCACACAGGAGCTTCTGTGTGGTTTTGCAGTACACTAACCTCAATGTGTCTGATAGATCAGCTTCAAATTGACAGTGTTCTGATAATTTGTGCAGTTTAGCACAATATTCAGAAATGTTTTCATCTTTGCTCTGCTTCTGTTTGTGGAATTTAAATCTTTCGGCAATGACCAGTGGTTTGGGGTTTAAATGCTGTTGGAGAGTGTCTACTATTTGCTTGAATGTTTTGTCAGCTGGCTTTTCAGGGGTTAACAAGCTCCGTAGCAGGCCGTATGTTTTCGCGCCCATTACACTAAGTAAGACGCTGGCTTTCTTTTCTTCATTAACATCGTTAGCATCACAATATAACTCTATTCTTTTAATATAAGTTGCCTAGTCTTCAATGCCACTATCAAATGCGTAATGGTTCCAATTAACACCATCCTTGATATGTTAATTTATCCTCAGTCCCTAGTTTAGCCCTGGTTCTTTGTTTTCTTTTTGACTCACATGACCTTTTCTTTTGCTAGCGTCGTGAGTGTACTCTGGCTAGATGCGTGTGTTGCTCCTTTTCTTTTCTCTCTTCTGGGGCAGGTGGGCCCTCCGTCCCTGAGGTCAGCGCCAGTTGGTCTCACCTGGACGCACTGCGGCCCTGACTGTGTCTTTCGGTCTCCCGACGTTCCCGGCTCCGGTGCTGTTATCAATTAAAACACAGCGTTCCAATACGATGCAGGTTCATTAACCTTGTCACCAATTTGTTGTGTATGTGGCTGTTGACGCAACAATATCATTAACAATATCCCCCCCGCTATGTCTCCCCTCACGGTCCTCAGCAGCCCTGTGTCCATCGTGGAGAACTTCAGGTTCCTGGGAACCACCATCTCTCAGGATCTGAAGTGGGAGCAGAACATCAGCTCCATCCTGAAGAAGGCCCAGCAGCGGATGTATTTCCTGCGGCTCTTGAGGAAATACAGTCTGCCTCAGGAATTGCTGCTGCAGTTCTACACTGCAGTCATTGAGTCTGTCCTGTGCACCTCCATCATTGTGTGGTTTGGAGCCGCCACCAAGCAGGATAGAACCAGACTACAGCGCACAGTGAGGACTGCCGAGCGCATCATTGGAGCCTCCCTGCCCTCTATTGTGGACCTGTACTCTTCCAGGTTGAAGAAGAGGGTGGGGAACATCATAAAGGACTCCTCCCATCCTGCGCACGGACTGTTTGATCTGCTTCCGTCTGGTAGGCGCTTCAGATCCCTCCAGACTAAGACTAATAGGCACTGGAGAAGTTTTTTCCCTACTGCGGTCACTTTGCTGAACAGTTAACTGTCGGCTAACTATTACTTGGATTGCACTACCTGTATGTATAATCTATATTTTCATTTATATTTATCATTATTATTGTTATGAGCAGAGAGACAACATCTACCGGAAGTAAATTCCTTGTATGTGCATAGGTACTTGGCGATTAAAGTCTGATTCTGATAAAAACGCTGGAGACTGGAGCTGCATTAACAGGGTTCTTGTAGCGCATGTTCAATAACGTGTTACTCTGAAATAAAGTGTCTCATATTATACAGTAGGCTATATGGTACAGGAGGTGAAGTGTTTTGGTCAGACTTCTTTTGGATAGATCGCTGATTGTCAGGAGGCAGATCGTGGGATTAAAGGGGGCCTTTACTGGTTGGCTGCTGCTAACTAGTGGTGTTCTGCTGGGGTTGGTGTTGGGACGTTATATGTGAATGATTTGGATGACTGAATTAATGGCTTTGTGGCCAAATTTGTTGATGATGCGACTATGGGTGGAGGGGTGAGTAGTGCTGAGGAAGCAGGGTGTCTGCAGAAGGACTGAGGCAGATTGGGAAAAAATAAAAAGAAACGGCATATAGAATATAGTGCAGGGAAGTGGATGGTTCATGCATTTTGGTTGAATGAATAATGGTGTAAACTATTTTCTAAATGGGGAACAAATTCAAAACTCAAAAGTGCAAAGGGACTTGGGAGTCCTTGTGCAAGTCTCCCCAAAGGTTAACTTGCATGTTGTGTTGGTGGTAAGAAAGACAAATGTAATGTTAGCATTCAGTTCGAGAGTACTAGAATATAAAAGCAAGGGTATAATGCTGAGGTTCTCTAAGGCATTGGTCAAACCTCATTTGAAATATTGTAAGCAGTTTTTTGCCCCTTATCTAAGAAAAGATGTGCTGGCATTGGAGAGTGTCCAGGGCAGATTCATGAGAATGTTTCTGGGTATGAAGGAGTAAACATATGAGGAGTGTTTGCTGGTTTTGGGCCTGTACTTGCTGGAGTTGAAGAATGAGGGGTATCTTGTTGAAACCTATCAAATATTGAATCACCTAGATGGAGTGGATGTGGGGAAGACGTTTCCTATAGTGGGTGAGTCTAAGGCCCGAAGGCACAGCCTCAGACAAGAAGGACATCCATTTAGAACAGAGATGAGGAGGAATTTCTTTAGCCTGATGGTGGTGAATCCATGGAATTCATTGCCACAGTTGGCTGTGGAGGCCAAGTCATTGAGTACGTTTAAAGCAAAGGTTGATTAGTCAGGGCACCAGGAGAAGGCAGGACGGAATGGCAGAGCAGTCACAATGGGTTGAGTGGTCTAATTCTGCTCCTCTGTCTTATGGTCTTGTGGTCTAAATGGAAAAAGAGAAAATGAGTTTTATGTTGCAGGAAGGGTGGAGGAGAAACGGATAGGGTGAGATCAGAGTTACTGTGGATAAACTGTGAACGTAGTTCTCTGGTTGGTGGGTTAATGAGAGCAGTGTGAATGTGAGAACCCAATTAGAAAGGAAAGTTTAACTGATATAATCAAATATTTTGCAGAAATATGATACAAAAGGCATGCCTATGAAGTCAGGTCATGGATCTGGTTTTAATAAAAGGCAGAAGAGGGCAGAATAAATATTTCTGGGTGTTTTCTTTGATGTGTTATGAGTGATGAACAGACCTGATGGACAATGGGGGACAGAGTTAACCAACCCCCCCGAGAAACACGAACTATTACTGTTGCTATGCTGACCATGAAAGAGAGACGAAAAACAGGCGAGAACATCTGCGACAGATAAGAGAGAGGGGGAAATTGCTGATTAACCGTATTGTGACTCCTTTTTGAATTATATACTGTTTCGCTGCAAGGACAATAGTTTGCTCATAAACATTCCTCAGTGGACTGAAGGAGTGGCCTTATTTGATGGACACAGTCATTCAGGAGTGATGGATAGCTGAGTTCCCGTGAGTAGGGATAAAAGACAGGTCTGGAGAGACACCCTCCAGACACGCCAGTGGACACTGATTGAGTGTTGGAACCCACAAGAAAGGTGGGGGCTTCGGAGACCGAACCAGGAGATCGGTCGGTAACGCTCACAGTGTTACAGCAGGGCCAGTGGGGACGTGTGTGTGTCCACTCATGCCAGAGTGACGTCCACCACAGAAGAACGGTCTAGCAGAAGGACGGAGAGGTCATAACTGAATGACCTCACCGATACGACGGATTAAGAAAGCAAAGGAAGGTTTGCCTGACTGTAGCTGTTACATCTCGCTCGCTCGCTCTTTCTCTCTCTCTCTCCCCAACGATTACAATACAACAACTATAACTACATCAGCACTCATGAACTGAACTGAACTTTATACTTTTCTATGACAATTTATTTACCCCTAGACATCTGTGGTGAACTACATATACCTGTCTGGACACGCCCCCTGATGACTGCTCCTGTGGCTCCTCCCACAGACCCCTGTATAAAGGTGATGGAGGTCTGAGCCCGGCCTCTCTGTCTCCAGGATGCAGTACGGTGGTCACTCACTGCTCGTTCCTTCTTCCGGTCAATAAAAGCCGATATCTCACTTTTATGTCTCAGAGTGAGTTATTGATGGTGCATCAACATCGATAGAGTTTGTTTATTATTGATTATTATTATTCCTACACTTTTAGATTTAATACTGCTAACTTGTTTTATATGTATATTTGCATTATTGATATGGTTTTTGCTTATTTTTATTAATAAACACCTTTAGTTTGGTACCACCAGACTCCAACGAATTCTTCTTTCTCTGCTGGTTAGACACCCAGTTACGGGGTACGTAACAGATGTAAAAGAAATAATGATGTGAAAAACAGCTTGTCATTTATGATTATTCAGCAGGACACAAAACCAGAGTCCTGAATTATTGTTTGTTAATCCCAATTTGCAAATGAAGAGGGGGCAGTTAAGTAAAACAAAATTGAGATAGATGTCTGTGATTATAAATTAATATTAGATTTAAAATGGAAAGACCACTCCTGTGAATGAAATCGTTCTGTCGTACAAGGTTGTTCAGTGATATTTATCTTTTACAGGTTAAGTTACTGTCTTTACTTTGCATTTAGAAAATGGTGCACTAAGTTAAATGTAGCAGGAAAATCATTCAGAACATTACCCTCCTGAGTAATGCAGACTAGAAACTGTTGCTTTTGACTTGTGTTGTAACAATTGAAGCTATCTTAATTTCAATTCGTGTTGGGGAAAATATTGTGGAGTTTTACCTTAAAAATATACATTGAAATTTGCTTTTCTGTAGTGGCGCACAGTAATTTTATTCTTGCAGGACTGTTCTTGTTTCCACATGGAAGTACTGAGTATATTTTTGTCATTCCTGTTTTGAAATGTGTTACTTTCCCCCAGAGGTCTTAAAATAGCTTATTACTGCATCAAAGTCTGCTTACTAAAAGCCAGTCTGGGAATGATGAGGCCATCACAATTAATTTGGTACATTGCCTTCGAAATTGGATCATGCATTTGGCATTTTTTTCTTCTTCATTCAGGTTTACAAGTTGCTTGCAAATTACAGTCATAACGTTTGAAGTAAGTCTTGTCAAACTGGCCTGCAATATTTTCTGTGACTGCATACGTACCAAAAAATGAGAAAGATTAGGCAATTGATGTCGGATCAACATTGCACAAGATGTAGCTTGTGTATATTAACAGACAAATGTGCTTTCTTTTGGTGAATGATGTGAACAGATTGTCTTGTAAGTATACGATGCAATGCTCAACAGATGCGTGGTTTAAATACAGTGACGGCTGGGTACTTAATATTCATGAACACAGAACGTTCAGAATTCCTGCTGCTGTCTGCAAAGAGTTTGAATATTCTCGCCGTGACCACGTGGGTTTCCTCCAGGTGGATCCGGTTTCCTCCCACAGTCCAAGGTGGGTAGGTTCATAGGTCACTGTAAAAGTAGTCCTGTGATTTAGGCTAGGGTTAAATCAGGAGAGGGGCCAGAAGAGCTCATTGCGTCTGAGCCTTATCTCAATCGATAAATAAAATTTTGTTAAAGGGAAGTGGAATTGCACTGACCACACTGATTGTACAAGACGTTCGGATGTCCTTGAGGGAGAGAGGACACAATCGATTTGAGTGGATCAGACTGCTGAGGGTATTTTAGGTTGAGTGTGAGAATCAGCTTAAATTTAAAACCGTTTAAAAGTAGAAAGTTTCAAGTGTGAAAAATGCTTGGTTTTCAAATTGGGTATCAAGATTGGTAGCTGCAGTATTTCTCAAGGCTGTATTTAAGTTACTTCGGAATAGAGTAAAATTTCAGTATTTATCTATTATGCCAAACAAATGGCAGATGGTGGGTGATGTTAATTGACTGGGCATGGGTTGGCACTGTAGACAGATAAGTTACAGATGGAATTGAACACAAAAGTTTGAGATGTTGAGTTTTGATAGCAGTGGTAAGAAGGTGTGATATGGACTTGATGGCACATTTCCAAGGAGATTACAAAAACAAAGGGACTTAGTGGTTTATGCGCTTAAATTTTTGAATGTGATAGAATAAAATGGACAGGCTAACAGAGCAAGTGAGCAAATTGTCTCAGTCTTAGGTGTTTGGATTAATTTAACTACTAGATGAGTATTTCCATCATCAGCCTCTCATTTTGGGCAACTCTGAAGTGTCTGCATATTGTCACTTTATATTTTGACTAATTTCTGAGTTGCACCATTTTATTACTTCAGAATATCTAGAGTTGTGAGACAACAAAAATTATCGGTGGCAAATAAACCAATTTTAATTCCGGCATGGATAGTCTGGAAGCCTGAGTGTTGGGAACAGAGACAAGAGTTGGGCTGATTTCTCTTGCTCTCCTGAGAAAGTTCATTTTTTTATCTGCCACGCCAAGGCTGAGAACTGATCCAGCTGCCCTGGGTATTTGCCCAGCTGGTGTGATGATCTGGGACTGAGGCTTGGGCCTACTCTGGCTGCTCCGGGAGTGGATCTGAGTCTCAGTCTGGTTCAGAATGCCATTGGCCTGCTTCTATTGTTTGCATGATCTGTGGGTTTTTCTCTCTCTCGTTCTCTGCACAATTGTTTGTGTTTTTTTCCCCCAAATTGGGTTATTCGGGTTTCTTGCTCATGGCTGCCTGTAAGCAGACAATCTCAAGGTGTGTAATTTATACATTCCTTAATAATAAATATGCTTTGAATATTTAAATAATTACTGAAGCAGGGTTGATTTTCCTGGATTATTAAAAATCCTTCATGAGGAAATAGTATGCTGAAGATTTAATGTCTCAAAAAACCGTATCGTAGGTGGTTTTTATTTGTGTATTTTTGCATAATTTTGCCATGTGTCCATATCTGTTTAGAACCTTTGTGTTGTTGGTGCTGAAATTCTCAGTAAACAAGTTGAAACATTATTTGTAGGAGATTAAGAAGAATACTGACACTGCCTATATATGTCCTGATTATAGAGGTAAGGAAAAAACCAGCACATTCCTATTAGAAAATATGTTAATAATCATCTAACTCCCTTTCACATAGTTTCTTGACATATGCTATTTGAAAATGCAAATATTCAAATTAAACACAGTCAAATCTCATTGAAATTTTCTCTTCAATGTAAAGTCAAATCAAGCAACATTTTAATAGCATTTCCATTCAATATAACAGAGCTCTGGCATCTGCAGAATCTCTTATGTTTGTGTTAGAATTAAGTTGTTTTGACTGGGGAAAGTTGTATAGACATCGATTGAAATAAAAATGCCACAGTTTAGGTGGTAATTGTATGAACAAACTTTGTGGACATTTCTGGGTGACTTTAATGGAGTTATTAATGTTGTAACATAGAAATATAGAAAAATAGAAAACCTACAGCACAATACAGGCCCTGAAATTTGTGTCGAACATGTCCCTACCTTAGAAATTACTAGGCTTACCCATATCCCTCTATTTTTCTAAACTCCATGTACCTATCCGAAAGTCTCTTAAAAGACCCTATCATATCCGCCTCCACCACTGTTGCCGGCACATTCCACGCACTCACCACTCTCTGAGTAAAAAACTTACCCCTGACATCTCCTCTGTACATACTCCCCAGCACTTTAAACCTGTGTCCTCTTCTGGCAAGCATTTCAGCCCTGGGAAAAAGCCTCTCACTATCCATATGATCAATGCCTCTCATCATCTGAGACACCTCTATCAGGTCACCTCTCATCCTCCGTCGCACCAAGGAGATAAGGCCGAGATCACTCAAATTGTTTTCATAAGGCGTGTTCCCCAATCTAGGCAACATCCTTTAAATCTCCTCAGCACCCTTTCTATGGCTTCCACACCCTGTAGTGAGGCGATCAGAACTGACCACAGTACTCCGTGGGGTCTGACCAGGGTCCTATATAGCAACATTACCTCTCGGCTCCTAAATTCAATCCCGTGATTAACGAAGGCCAATACACCGTATGCCTTCTTAACCACAAAGTCAACCTGTGCAGCTGCTTTGAGTGTCCTATGGACTCGGACCCCAAGATCCCTCTGATCCTCCACACTTCCAAGAGTCTTACCATTAATACTATGTTCTGCCATCATATTTGACCTACCAAAATGAACCACTTCTCACACTTATCTGAGTTGAACTCCATCTGCCACTTCTCAGCCCAGTTTTTCATCCTATCAATGTCCTGCTATAACCTCTGACAGCCCTCCACACTATACACAACACCTCCAACCTTTGTGTCATCAGCAAACTTACTAACCCATCCCTCCACTTCTTCATCCAGGTCATTTATAAAAATCACGAAGAGTAGGGGTCCCAGAGCAGATCCCTGAGGCACTCCACTGGTCACCGACCTCCATGCAGAATATGACCAGTCTACAACCACTCTTTGCCTTTTGTGGGCAAGCCAGTTCCAGATCCACAAAGCAATGTCCCCTTGGATCCCATGCCTCCTTACTTTTTCAGTAAGTCTTGCATGGGGTACCTTATCAAATGCCTTGCTGAAATCCATATACATTACATCTACTGCCCTTCCTTCATCAATGTGTTTAGTCACATCCTCAAAAAATTCAATCAGGCTTGTAAGGCACAACCTGCCCTTGACAAAACCATGCTGACTATTCCTAATCATATTATACCTATCCAAATGTTCATAAATCCTGCCTCTCAGGATCTTTTCCATCAACTTACCAACCACTGAAGTAAGACTCACTGGTCTATAATTTCCTGGGCTATCTCTACTCCCTTTCTTGAATAAGGGAGCAACATCTGCAACCCTCCAATCCTCCAGAACCTCTCCCATCCCCATTGACGATTCAAAGATCATCACCAGAGGCTCAGCAATCTCAATCCTCACCTGGTCCCGACAACTTAACCAACTTGATGCTTTCCAAAAGCTC
Source organism: Hemitrygon akajei (assembly GCF_048418815.1). Classification (NCBI taxonomy): domain Eukaryota; kingdom Metazoa; phylum Chordata; class Chondrichthyes; order Myliobatiformes; family Dasyatidae; genus Hemitrygon; species Hemitrygon akajei. The sequence continues at coordinate 31,062,745 of NC_133135.1, forward strand.
CTGCACATCCTCTTTCTTAATATCTACACACTCAAGCTTTTCAGTCTGCTGCAAGTTAGCATTACAATCACCAAGATCCTTTGCCACAGTGAATATTGAAGTAAAGTATTCATTAAGTACCTCTGCTATTTCCTCCGGTTGCATACACACTTTCCCACTGTCACACTTGATAGGTCCTATTCTTTCACGTCTTATCGTCTTGCTCTTCACATACTTGTAGAATGCCTTGAGGTTTTCCTTAATCCTGCCTGCCAAGGCCTTCTCATGGCCTCTTCTGGCTCTCCTAATTTCCTTTTTAAGCTCCTTCCTGTTAGCCTTATAATCTTCTAGATCTCTAACATTACCTAGCTCTCTGAACCTTTTGTAAGCTTTTCTTTTCTTCTTGACTAGATTTATTACAGCCTTTGTACACCACAGTTCCTGTACTCTACCATAACTTCCCTGTCTTATTGGCACATACCTGTGCAGAACGCCAGGCAAATATCCCCTGAACATTTGCCACATTTCTTCCGTACTTTTCCCTGAGAACATCTGTTCCCAATTTAATCTTCTAATCTCCTGCCTGATATCTCCATAATACCCCTTACTCCAATAAAATGCTTTTCTAACTTGTCTGTTCCTATCTCTGTCCAATGCTATTGTAAACGAGATAGAATTATGATCACTATCTCCAAAATACTCTTCCACTGAGATATCTGACACCTGACCGGGTTAATTTCCCAATACCAAATCAAGTACAGTCTCTCCTCTTGTAAGCTTATCTACATATAGTGTCAAGAAACCTTCCTAAACACTCCACTCCATCTAAACCCCTTGCTCTAGGGAGATGCCAATCAATATTTGGGAAATTAAAATCCCCTATCATGACAACTCTGTTATTATTACACCTTTCCAGGATCTATTTCCCTATCTGCTCCTCGATATCCCTGTTACTATTGGGTGCCCTATAAAAAACACCCAGTAAAGTTATTGATCCCTTCCTGTTCCTAACCTCCACCACAGAGACTCCGTAGACAATCCCTCCATGACGTCCACCTTTTCTGCAGCCGTGACACTATCTCTGATCAACAGTGCCATGCCCCCACCTCCTTTGCCTCCCTCCCTGTCCTTTCTGAAACATCTAAAACCCAGCACATGAAGTAATCATTCCTGTCCCTGAGCCATCCAAGTCTCTGTAATGGCCACCACATCATAGCTCCAAGTACTGATCCACGGTCTAAGCTCATCCGCTTTGTTCACAATACTTCTTGCGTTAAAATAGACACATCTCAAACTGTCCATCTGAGCGCGTCCCTTCTCTATCACCTGCCTATCCTCCCTCACACACTATCTCCAAGCTTTCTCTATTTGTGAGCCAACCACCTTTTCCCCAGTCTCTTCAGTTCATTTCCCACCCCTCAACAATTCTAGTTTAAACTCTCTCTAGTTGCCTCAGCAAACCTCCCTGCCAGGATATTGGTCCCCCTGCGATTCAAGTGCAACCCGTCCTTTTTGTACAGATCACACCTGCCCCAGATGAGGTCCCAATGATCTAGAAATCTGAATCCCTGCCCCCTGCTCCAATCCCTCAGCCACACATTTATCCTTCACCTCATCCTATTCCTATTCTCACTGTCGTGTAGTACAGGCAGTAACCCTGAGATTACTACCTTTGCAGTCCTGCATCTCAACTTCCTTCCTAACTCCCTGTACTCCGTTTTCAGGATTTCTTCCCTTTTCCTGTCTATGTCATTGGTACCAATATGTACCATGACCTCTGGCTGTTCTCCCTCCCACTGCAGGATATCTTCGATGCGATCTATAACATCCCAGACCCTGGCACCTGGGAGGCAAACTACCTTCCGAGGTTTTCTCCTGAGTCCACAGAATCGTCTGTCTGACCCCCTTACTATAGAGTTTCCTATCACTACTGCCTTCCTCTTCCCTTCCTTACCCTTCTGAGCCACAGGGCCAGACTCTGTGTCAGAGGCATGGCCACTGTTGCTTCCCCCAGGTTGGCTGTTCCCCTACCCCCCGGCAATAGTACTCAAACAGGAGTACTTATTGTCAAGGGGTACAGCCACAGGGGTACTTTCTAGTACCTGACTCTTCCCTTTCCCTCTCCTGACTGTCACCCACTTGGCTGTCTCCCGTGGCCCTGGTGTGACCACCTGACTCTAACTCTTTTCTATCAACTCCTCGCTCTCCCTGACCAGACAAGGGTCATCAAGCTGCAATTCCAGTTCCCTAATACGGCCCCTTAGGAGATGCAGCTCAACAAACCAGTTGCAGATATGGCCGTCCAGGAGGCTGGGAGTCTCCTGGACCTCCCATATATGGCACCAAGCACAGAAAACCGGCCTCACACTCACATAATACTTCCTTTCTGCAATTAACACAAGTAGACCTACCTTGCCTCGTTACCGCCTAAGCCCGTTGAGCCAAAGCCCTACAACTCTGCTGCCCGCTGGATATGCCGGTTTTCTTTTTGAACTTTCCCCACTCTTCCGGCTGACGTCACGCGCCTGCGCAATCTTGCCTCTCTTTAATCTCAAGTAGTAAAACTGCCTTTGCTCCAAAAATCCTTAGCCGTTCACATGTAGCTTTCTTGCTCCGAATCCTTGTAAGCAAACTGTAAACTCAATCTGGTGTGGGATATCCGGCACACTCGGGTAATATGAATATTCGTGTAGTACCCAAGAATAAGCAATGGCAAGTTCCGAATAACAATAGGCACTATTGTTTCACAGTAATACTAGCTTTTTTACAGAGCATATGCAATCAAGAGTACTGCAGAGCACTCTGCATACCACTCATGTTCATTGTTGACACACCCTTTTATCATCATAAACTTTCCTGTAGCTAAAACTGTCAAATTCCATTTATTTGGACCCCATGTCTCCTTTAGTGAATGATGAGGGCGTGCAAAAGGCACCAATGGGTATACAAGGCACAATCACACCATATGTGGGTAAGGTGCACAACTCCAATGAGCAATGGACTCGGGGTTTGTACTACATACAGTGCCTATAGAAAGTATTCACTCCCCCCTTTGGAAGTTTCAGTTTTATTGGATTTGGCTTTTATTTGACACTGCTCAGCAGAAAAAAACTCTTTTGTGAAAGTGAAAAAAATCTTCAACGAAGTATTCTAAATTAATTACAACTCACAAAATATTTGATTGCTTAAGTATTTGCTCCCTTCAAGTCAATATTTAGTAGACACACCTTTGGCAGTAATTACAGCCTTGAGTCTGTGTGGATAGGACTATATCAGATTTGCACCTCTGGACACTGCAATTTTTCCCCATTCTTCTTTACAAAACTGCTGAAGATCTGTCAACTTGGAAGGGGATCATGAGTGAACAGCCATTTTCAAGTCCAGCCACGAATTCTCACTTGAATTGAGTTCTGCACTCTGACTTGGCCACTGCAGGACATTAACTTTGTTGTTTTTAAGCCATTCCTGTGTAGCTTTGGTTTTATGCTTGAGTTCAAAGTTTTGTTAGAAAACAAATCTTCTCCCAAGTCCCAAGTCGGAGTTCTCTTGCAGACTGCATCAAGTCCCCCCCCCCCCCCCCCCCCCGGGGTTTCTCTGTATTTTGCTGCATAATTTTACCCTCTACCCTCACAAGCCTTCCAGGGCCTGCTGCAGTGAAGGATCCCCACAGCTGATGTGCTGTGTTTGGTTTACACCAAATATAACTCAAGTTTGGTTTTATCAGACCATAGAACCTTCTTCCAGCTGACTTCAGAGTCTTCCACAAGCTGTCTGGCAAACTCTAGTCAAGATTTCATGTGAGTTTTTTCAACAGTAGCCTTTTCTTTGCCACTTTCCCATAAAACTGTGACTGTTGAAGCACCTGGGCAACAGTTGTTGTATGCACAATTTTGCTGAAGCTTTTAACTCCTCCAGGGTTGTCAAAGGTCTCTTGGTGACCACCCTAACTAGTCCCCTTCTTGCACAGTCACTCAGTTTTTGAGAATGGCCTGCTCTAGGCAGATTTACAACTGTGCCATATTCTTCCCATTTCTTGATGATTTATTTAACTGTATTCCGAAGGATATTCAACGACATGGAATTTTCTTGCATCCACCTCCTGACTTGGGCTTTTCAATAATCTTTTCACAGAGCTGCTTGGAGTGTTCCTTTATCTTCTTGGTGTAGTTTTTTGCCAGGATACTGACTCACCAGAGTTGGCCCTTCCAGATACAGGTGTATTTTTACTACAATCAATCGAAACACCTTGACTGCACACAGGTCTTCAAGAACAGATCTCCATCTAACTAATTTTATGACTTCTAAAACCAACTGGTTGCATCTGTGATGATTTGGTGCGCCATATCAAAAGGGGATGAATACGTATGCAATAAATTATTTTGAGTTTTATATTTGTAATTAAATTAGATCACTTTGTGATACAATGTTGTAAAATAATAAAACATGAAAACTTTCTGGGTGGGGGGAATGAATACATATATATATATTTGTTTGTAAAAACACAGACACACACACACACACTCTATCTATATATAGATAGAGTGTCCCTCCCTCCCCCACCCTACTCGGTGTTCACTCGACAGATGACAAGCTCTGTTGTGGTTTTCTGCAGATTTCTGCGGTGTTGGATGGCATGAGTTTGGACTTTTTTTTAAAGTGGCTGTATATTTCAATCTTATACGTGTTATGTGTGCTTTGTGCTGTGTGTTACTGTTGATACTGTGTTTTGCACCTTGGCCTCGGAGTAACGCTGTCTCGTTTGGCTGGATTCATGAGTACTCATGTACGGTTGAATAACAATTAGACTCGAATTGAAGATTGACCCTCTTATTGAAGGAAGAATTTTAAAGTGTTGGATGGGAGAGGCATTGTATCCAGGGGTTTTAATTGAAACTATTTAAGATCCTGAATGATTTTTATCAATTTGGACTTTTCCCTTGTGTAGGTGAGCTTAAAATGGGGGTACCTGTTTAAAAATAAGGGATTGCCCATTTAAAGCAGAGAATAAAGTATGATATTCCTCAGGGTATATGAGTCTTTGGAATTCCATGCCTCACAGGATGTTGAAAACAGAGTCTTTGAATGTCTGTAAGGCAGCGGTAGATGAATGAATAATTACTAGGGATGTTGTAATTTGGAAGTTCGCCATAATGACGATGTTATTACCTAACGGCATAGGCATGAGTAGCCAAGCAGTCTACTTCCGTTGATTCTTATGAGGGTGGCCTCTCTGGAGCTTGTGTGGGCTCAGCACCCAATACCTGATCTACTCAGGGAGCCACACCCTGTACATGCTTCTTGGGAGATCAGTGCGTGAGAACACTTCCAAAAGGTTGTCCTCAATCACCAGGGCAATCACAGCGTGGTGCTATGTGACGGAGCCTGACAATTGCTGCATCTCAGCCTGCAATTCTGTCTTTGAAGAGCTTTTTGATGGAGGTATACAAAAAAAAAAGGTTTAGATTTAGCATAAGGGTTCTAGAAGAGATATGAGCAGGAATTGTTTTATTCAGAGGATGGATGACACCAGGAATGCACTACCTAAGGGAGTTCCACATTTTCTTGCTATTTTTAAACACTTCTTGAATCGTCGTGCAATAGAAAGCGAGGGAAAGCAAAGAAAGCAATGCTGGTAAATGGAATTAGTGTTAATTCAAGATCGTTTAAGATTCAGGATTGTTTAATGTTATTTCCAATACACAAGTATAAAGGAGTTTGTTGTTCATTGATCCTGTTTGCAGTTATTCTATAGATTTGCTAAGTATGCTCGTAGGAAAAAGGATCTCAGGGCTGTATATGGTGATGTACATGTACTTTGATAATAAAGTTTACTTTGCACTTCTGAACCTTAAAATAATTGTAACTGCAAATCTAATGAAGCACAAAAAAAACACAGTAAGATAATGAATATAATAAAAAACCCACAATAAATATAAATACATAAGGCAGTTTATACATCTATTGATTGTATGTCCGTAAAATGACACTAAGCACAGAGTGTCTGTACATAAGATAGCACTAACAGGAAATGATAAAGTAGTGGAGGTGGAGTGGGTTAGTAGGTGGAGGTATTGTTCAGTCTTAATGTTTGGTGAAAGTAGCTGTTTTTGAGTCTGGTGGTCTTTGAGTTGATGCCACGTAGCTGCTTCCCTGATAGGAGTGGGACACCAAGGCTGTTTATAAGAAGGAGATGAGCAGACTGTACTTTCTAAGGAAGCTGAGATCTTTTACCTGTCTGTTGTAGCGAGTGTAGTGTTCTTTGCAGCTTTATGTTGGGGGAGCAGCACCGGTGACAGTGATGCAAAACGAGTAAATATACTCACCAGAAAGGCCGGATCCGAACTTGGCTACAACCTGGGCTCTTTTAAGTTAGTGGTGGAGAGGAGGTCACGAAACAAACTGTTACCCAATATGGAAATTCTGACACTTCCTGTCCATGACCTACTGAATAAACAGTGGAGCCCCCTTTCAAACAGACTCATTCAGCTCCGCTGTCACAAGGATCATTACAGAAAATCTTTCCTACCAGCTGCAATAAGCATATGCAACAGTTCATCTCTGTGTGACAGGAGAACACACATCATAGTCCAATAGTCTATTTTATTATTTCGTACATTATTATTGTGCATTGGTAAATTATTATTCTGTACTTTATTTTTAGTTAAGTCTGCACACTACTGAGAGTGGTTTTTAAATGTTGCTGCTATAACAAAAGTATTTCCCACTTGGGATCAATAAAGTACTTTATTATTATATTATTATTATTAATAATTAAGACCTTTTGTGACTGCAGTTGCACTTAATCGGACTGCAGTCCTTAACCACCAGAGGTCAGCACTGTTTCATAGTTGAAGAATGCTGTGCTGCCAGAGAGCTGGAAGGTGGTCTATCTCAGTGCCTTGCTGGAATGCATTTGAGAATACTTCGTTTTGTATAAAAGAGAAGAATAAGTAATTTTTAAATTATCTTTAAATTCAAGATTGCAGAGAATGTTTTATGTAGCCTGCGTGTAATATTAAGTTTTAAGTAGTTTAATCTTAACCTCTGCAGTTAGTTGAAGTATCCCTTGATCCGACAGTTCACAAATTGTAAATCTCCTTTTTTTTCTCTCTCCTTTCATTGAAGGTCTGTTTCCTTTTCCCTCCACAATGTAAACAATTTTGCACTATTCAGCTTTGGAGAAATTCCTTCTCTGACTTGCTCTCTCTCCGCACAATGCTTCAGTTGTTGTGCCTGGCCTTGCAGAAACCACTGGTCATGCTTGCTGCATTGTCCTAGGATAGCCTCAAGCACGAGTTTCCATCTCTTATCCCGGCTCGTGTCGACCCTTTTACTGAAACTCCCACCTCTCTCTTTGGGTGGATCCTATATTGTCCAGTCAATTTCTGTGTCCTGTGAAATAGAAGTGGGTTTATCAGCCCCTTTTCTACCTTTCAATAAGATTATAACTGATCTTCTGCTTCAGTGCCACTTTTCTCCAACTCATATCACCCCTAATTCCCCATTCATAAAGCTTTTAATCTCTCTTGAAAAAATGGAATAGGGCTAGATATAGATATCTCAGACCTTCAACCCTGCTGTACCATGGAATAAAATAATGGCTTATCGGACTGTAACTATAATTCTGTATTCATGCTGACATGACATCACCGTAGTGGGCTGTATCTCAAGTAATGATGTGTCATTATACAGGAAGGAGCTAGAGAGTTTAGTGCCATGTTGTCATTTCATCAATCCTTCCCTCAATCCCAGCAAAACAAAATAGCTGATTACTGACTTCAGGAAGGGGAGCAGTGCATAGTCTTGTCTATATCCGTGATGTTGAGGTTGAAAGGGTTGAGACGGGAATCGTTGATTGGAGTAATGCTCAGAAGCAACAGGAGCGTTCCCATGCAGGTCCAGCAAAGAGCTTTAAAAACCCAGTCTCTATGAAAGAGAGGTACCACCTAGCGGAATGGCCGTCGTCGGAGGCAGAGTAGTAAGGCCTTGCATCAACAAGGCTTCGGTGAGAACAGTCAGAGGCAAGTTAAGTAGGTAAGTTCATGACTTATTTCCAATTTAATTCCTGAGAGCCAATGTTATGTTCTGGGTGCCAGATGTGGGATTTCCAGGAGACTCCCAGCCTAACCGATGGCCACATTTGAGCAAGGTACATCGAGATGCAGCTCCTTAGAGACTGTGCTAGTGAGCTGGAGCTGCAGCTCAATGACCTTCAGCTTGTTACGGAAAGTGAGGCCTATCATCTGCTCCACCATTCAATCATGGGCTGATCCAATTCTTCCAGTCATCTCCACTCCCCTGCCTTCTCCCCATACCCTTTGATGCCCTGGCTAATCAATAACCCATCTAACTCTGCCTTAAATGCACCCAAAGACTTGGCCTCCACAGCCACTCGTGGCAACAAATTCCACAGATCTACCACCCTCTGACTAAAGTAATTTCTCCGTATCTCTGTTTTAAATGGATGTCCTTCAATACTGAAGTCATGCCCTCTTGTCCTAGACTCCCCTACAATGGGAAGTAACTTTGTCATATCTAATCTGTTCTGGCCTTTTAACATTTGGAATGTTTCCATGAGATCCCCCCTCATTCTCCTGAACTCCAGGGAATACAGCCCAAGAGCTGCCAGACATTCCTCATATGGTAACCCTTTCATTCCTGGAATCATTCTCGTGTATCTTCTCTGAATCCTCTCCAATGTCAGTACAGTCGGCCCTCCTTATCTGCGGGTTCTGCATGTGCGGATTCAACCAACGGCGGATCGGGAAAACCTGGAAGTTCTCTCACCAGCACTTGTTGTTTGAGCATGTACAGACTTTTTTTCTTGTCATTATTCCCTAAACAATACAGTATAACAACTATTTACATGGCATTTACATTCTATTAGGTATTATAAGTAATCTAGAGGTGATTTAAAGTATACAGGAGGATGTGCATACCGTGGATCGGGAATTGAAAAAAAAATGGAAGTTCTCTAAGTTGGATCAGGTACATCCGGTATTATTTAGCGTCAGTTAGTCAAACATTTTTCTTAGTATATAGTATATATTTTACCTTCCTATGCATATAAAGCACTTAAGAAATATATGTATTCCAATAATTAAACCACTGCATTGCTTAGTAATAATTGTAGCTTTCATCGGGGCAGGGCCTTCATATGCTCCATTGTTCTCAATTTATCCTTTAAAATTGTTCTGATCGTTGACCAACTGTAGTTTAATGCTTTTCCAATGGCTGATGGCATTTCACGTCTTTCCGATCACTTTATTATTTCCACTTTATTTTCAATTGTGTTCGTTTTCCGGAACAGAAACACTGTGGGCGGCGGGTCCTGAGCTCTGCTGCGCCCTAAAGTCCACCGACTTGAGCAACTGTGTTTTTTGGTATCCGCAGTGGGGGGGGGTGGGTGCGGGATGGGCCTGGAACCAATCCCCCGTGGATAAAGGAGGGCAGACTGTATATCCTTTCTAAAATAAGGAGACCAAAATTGCACGTAATACTCCCAGTGTGGTCTCACAAGTGCCTTATAGAGCCTCAACATCACATCCCTGCTCTTATATTCTATACCTCTAGAAATGAATGCCGATATTGCATTTGCCTTCTTCACCACTGACTCAACCTGGAGATTAACCTTTAGAGTATCTTGCGCAAGGACTCCCAAGTCCCTTTGCATCTCGGCATTTTGAATTCACTCCCCATCTAAATAATAGTCTGCCTGTTTATTTCTTCCAACGAAGTGCATGACCAGTAAACACAAAGTACACTGCAGATGCTGTGGTCAAATCAAGACGTACAAAAAAGCTGGATGAACTCAGCAGGTCGGGCAGCAGCAGTTGAAACGAGCAGTTAACATTTCGGGCCAAGACCCTTCATATACCGTCTGGGTAGTCTCCAGCCCCTTGGTATGAACATCGAATTCTCCAACTTCCGGTAATTCCCTCCCTCTCCCTTCCCCCATCCCACTTTCACTCTGCCTCCTCTTCTAGCTGCCTATCACCTCTCTCATGATTCTGCCTTCTTCTACTACCCATAGTGCTTTCCCCTTAGATTCCTTCTTCACCTCTCCGGCTTATCCCCTCCCTGCTTCCCCTCCCCCACCTCGTGATCTTTCCTCTGATTGGTTTTTCACCTGGCACATCCCACCCTCCCCCCACCTTCTTTATAGGGCCCCTGCCCCCTCCTTCTTAAGTCCTGACGAAGGGTCTCGGCCCGAAACGTTGACTGCTCGTTTTAACGGATGCTGCCCGACCTGCTGAGTTCATCCAGCTTTTTTGTTCGTCTTAAAGTGCATGACCATATACTTTCCAACATTGTATTTCATTTACCACTTCTTTGCTCATTCCACTAAACTATCTAAGTCTCTCTGCGGCTCTCTGTTTCCTCAACACTACCCGCTCCTCCATCGATCTTTGTATTATCGGCAAATTTAGCACAAACCCATTAATGCCATAGTCCAAATCATTGACATACATCATAAAAGGCAGCAGTCCCAACACCGACCCCTGTGGAACTCCACTGGTAAGCGGCAGCCAGCCAGAATAGGATCCCTTTAACCCCGCTCTCTGTTGTCTGCTGACCAGCCAATTCTCCACCCATGCTTGTGTAACACTTACCCAACAGGCTGGTATATGTCTAGGGGAAAAAGAGATCCAGCCACACACCAACCCCGCCTCCTGTACACGCAGGTGCTGTGAGAATCAAGTTTATGCCTCGCGCCCCGCCGGCAGTATCAAACTCACAACAAATACCGTTATGAAATACACTTTAAAGAGTTTACTAAAATTAAAAGAATATTAGGCAGTACAATATATATATATATATATACAAGCAAAAAACAAAAGGCGCCAACTTATCAAAGTTCAGTCAGTTTAGTGCACATCGGTGGAGCTCATCCAGCGAACCATTCGACTCCTCGGTGGTCGTCCTCCCGAAACTCCCACTTCGGACTCCCCGGTGGTCTCCTGAGCGCACGTCCTCCTTCCTCGGCGTCTCCCTCCGGACTCCCCAAGCCCGCGCAACCCCTCCCCCAAGTTCCCAGCCTCACAAAACACAATAACATTCCCCATTGATTAACAAATGAATACAATTACCATATCAGCCATTCTAAAGCGAAACAACGGCAAGAGAACTTTTAACAGACAAAGAAGCATTCCTACTCGTAACAAACCAAAGAAGCCCTTTTTAGTAACATATACAGGACATTGTACACTTGTAACTTCCCTGTAACTCCATCGGTTCTTATCTTGCTAAGCAGCTTCATGTGTGGCATCATGCCAAAGGCCTTCTGAAAATCCAAGTACACCACATCTACTACATCTCCTTTGTCCACCCTGCTTGTAATTTTCCTTAAAAAATTGCAGTAGGTTAGTCAGGCAGGATTTTCCATTCAGGAAACCATGCTGGCTTTGGCCTATCTTGTCATGTGCCGCCAGGTACTCTGTAATCTCATCCCTAACAATCAATTCCAACAACTTCCCAACCTGTTGCACAAAACTCTGGCTGCTTGTTCAAGTTCTCTGTGAAGTGTCGAATTTAAGAATGGGATAGCCAGATAGTTTGGGCATTGTTTACCCTTATTTCCTTTCACACAGTTCATTTGGATCTGATGCCGCCTCATTCTTACTGCAGGCCTCTGAAATCACTAACCCTTGTTTCTCCCCTCTTCATCATCATCATCATTATGTGTCACTCCACTCTTTAAGAAGGGAGGAAGGCAAAAGAAAGGAAATTATTGGCCAGTTAGCTTAACTTCAGTGGTTGGGAAAGTGTTGGAGTCTATTATTAAGATTGAGGTTTTGGGGTACTTAGAGACCCCGAGAATAAGTCAAAGTCAGCATGGTTTCTGTAAAAGGAAATCTTACCTGACAGCTGGAATATTACATTGTATAATTTAATATTTTACATATTAAAATATGTTACATATTAATTTATGGAACAAGCAGGGTGGACAAAGGAGAAGTAGTAGATGTCATTTACTTGGAGTTTCAGAAGGCATTTGATAAGGTGCCACGTATGAGGCTGCCTAACAAGACAAAATCCTATGGCGTTACAGGAAAGGTACTGGTGTAGATAGCGGAATGGCTGACAGGCAGAAGGCAGTGATTCTGGGCCTTTTCTGGTTGGCTGCCAGTGACTGATGGTGTTCCTCAGGGGTTAGTATTGGGAATGCTACATTTCACATTGTTTGTCAATGATTGGAATTGATAGCTTTGTGCCAAAGTTTGCATATGATACAAAGATAGGTGGAGGGGTAGGTAGTGCTGAGGAAGCAATGTGATTGCAGCAGGACTTAAACAAATTTGAAGAATGGGCAAAAAAGTGGTAGATTGGAATACTGTGTTGGGAAATGTATGATAATACATTTTGGTAAAAGGAACAGTAGTGCGGTCTATTATCTAAGTGGAGAAGAGATTCAAACCTCAGAGGTGTGGAGGGACTTAAAAGTCCTTGAGCAAGACTTCCAGAAGATTAATTTCCAGGTTGAGTCTATGGTAAAGAAGGCAAATGCAATGTTGGCATTTATTTCAAGGGGAATAGAATATAAAAGCAAGGAGATAATGCTGAGGATTTATAAGAGACTGGTCAGGAGTAGTGTCAACAGTTTTGGGCCTCATATCTCAGAAAGGATGCGTTGTCATTGGAGAGAGTCCAGAGGAAGTTCACGAGGATGATTCTGGGACTGAAGGGATTAACATATGAGGAGCGTTTGGCAGCTTTGGGCCTGTACTCACTGGAATTAGAAGAATTTGGGGGGGATCGCATTGAAACCTACCGAATGTTGAAAGGACTAGATAAAGCGGATGGGAAAAGGATGTTTCCTATGGCGGCAGTATCCAGAACTAGAGGGCACAGCCTCAAAATTGAGGGGCAACCTTTCAGAACAGAGGTAAGGAGGAATTTCTTTAGCCAGTGAGTAGTGAATCTGTGGAATGCCCTGCCACACCCTACGGGTGGAAACCAAGTCTGTGAGCATATTTAAAGCAGAAGTTGAATGTTTTCTGATCGGTCAGGGCACCAACGGTGATGCCAAGAAGACAGGTGTTTGGGGTTGAGTGGGATCCGGGATCACCCATGATGGAATGGAAAAGCAGACCAATGGGCTGAATGGCCTAATTTTGCTTCTATGTGTTATGGTCTTATGGAGAACTTCAAGTTCCTGCAAGTGAACATCACCAATAGCTGGTGTCCAAACATGTTAATACCACAGTCTAAAATCCTTCCCAATATCTCTATTTCCTCGGGAGGCTAAAGAAATTTGGCATGTCGCTGTCAGCCTTTACCAGTTTTTATTGATGCACTGTAGAATGTAATCTATCTAGATGCACAATGGCTTGGTATGGTGACTTCTCTGCACGTGGCCCCAAGAAACTGCAGAGTTGTGGACACAGCTCAGTTCATCACAGAAACCTATCCTATACCGAAGAAACCCTTCTAAACCTGCAATCTGTTACACCTAGCAAGATCAACAACACCCTGGCGAAGCTACTGACCCAGCTGGAGATCACTGATGCGCCAGAATTGCTTCTTCAACTCCGGACCGCACCTGGACCGATCAGTGAGGCCTGGTCTGAGGCCCACCACGTTCCCGGAGACTCGCGGCCTGCTACCGTGCTGGAGCGCTTGGAGATGTGGCCCATTCCGACCAGCACCTCTCCGGAGTAGACGACTACACAGAAGTGATGTTGGAAACCTCAAGGTGCCCCAGACGCTTCCCCGGAGCGACCACCGTAGAGCCGCATTGGTGGCCATCCACAGCTGCTGGAAGAGAGGCCTCTGCCGCTGACCTCGGAAATCGAGCCCAAGGCTCGGCTGGAGCGGAGGCCTCCGCAATCGTGACTCAGCTCACGGACTTGTTTCAGCTGGCAGCCCGGTTCTCCGGGATTAAGTGTCGAAAGGGTCTTCTCGTCTTATGTGCTTATTCTCGCTTCTGCACGGGCCCCCAGCAGCTGGAAGTGGCAGTGGAGCCTCTCCCGTCATTCGGCCCGACCCGGAGCGCCTGACGACGCAACCCACTGTTCGATCCCCACGGGACGCGTCCACCAACCTCAAAGAGCTGCCAACAACACACTGCATCGATGGAAACCTGGAAAGATGCACAAATTACCGAGGAAGTGTGGAAAAAGAGCTGGGCTGCTGGTCAGATTGAAGCTGAGGGGCTTTAGGATCCCTCTGCCCACCATCCTACTAGCTAATGTGCAAGCCATAGAGAACAAGGTGGATGATCTTAAAGGGAGACTCACCTACTGCAGGGAGATGCAGAACTGCTGTGTATTCTGTTTCACTGAGACCTGGCTCTCCCCTGTCACTCCCTACGGTGCCATCCGACCAGAGAGATTTTCAATCCATCGGATGGACCACACAGCGTCTTCGGGCAAGGCGAAGGGAGGTGGTGTCTGCCTACTGATCAACACTGCGTGGTGCTCGGACACAGTGGCACTGACAAGCTCCTGCAGCCCGGACCTGGAACATCTGTCGGTGAAGTGTCGTCCTTATTATCTGCCACGGGAATTCACCTCGGTCATACTGACAGCGGTCTACATTCCCCCCGAGGCGGACGTGGAGTGTGCTCTGAACACACTGTATGCCAACATCGGTGAACTTGAGACCAGATATCCGGAGGCTTTACTCATTACAACCAGGGACTTTCACCAGGCCAACCTCAGAAAGGCTCTGCCTAAGTCATACCAACATGTCTCCTGCTCCACTAGAGGCCCAAATATACTTGACCACCACTACACAGCAGTCAAGGATGCCTACCGTTCCATCCCACGACCTCACTTCGGAAAATCAGACCATCAGGCCATACTCCTCCTCCCGGTTTACAAACAGAAACTGAAGCGGGAGGTCACGGTGTCAAAAGTGGTGTCGTGTTGGACAGAGGAAATGGATGAGGTTCTCCGTGACTGCTTTGAATCAGTGGACTGGTTAGTATTCAAGAACTCAGCAGCTAACCTCGACGAGTATGCCTCAGCTGTCACGGACTTTATCTGGAAATGCACAGAGGACTGTGTGTCTCGCAAGACGATCCGGGTATTCCCTAACCAGAAATCTTGGATGAATTATGAGGTCCAGTCCCTTTTGAAGTCTAGAGCTGTGGCTTTTAGGTCCGAGGATACCAGTCGCTACACGGAACCCAGGCGTGAACTCTGGAAAGCCATTAAGGGCGCCAAGAGGCAATATCGAGCCAAGTTGGAAGCCCGGGCTAACCAGAGGGATGTGAGTAGACTAAGGCAGGGTCTAAATGAGATCACTGGGCGCAAGGAAAAGGCTGGGAATATCAATAACTGTAGTGCTTCTCTTACTGATGAACTTAAAGTATTCTACGCAAGATTCAAACAGAAGAGAAGCGTCCCGCCCCCTCCGGGTGAACCGGACCTGGTGGCATCGAGATTCATCGTCACTGAGGAGGACGTTAGAAGGGCCTTCCTGAAGATAAATCCAAGGAAAGCGACGGGCCCAGATGGTGTCCCGGGACGGGTTCTCCGGGCCTGTGCAAGCGAGCTAGCTGGAGTGTTTGCTGACATCTCCAACTGCTCCCTGTTTCAGTCTAAGATCCCCTCATGTTTTAAGAAGGCAGCGATAATACCAGTGCCAAAGAAGAGTAAGGTGGCATGCCTGAATAACTACCGACCTGTGGCTCTGACATTATATGCTATGAAGTGCTTTGAGCGATTGGTTATGGCACACCTTAACCATAGCCTACTGGTCAACCTCGATGCTTTGCAATTCGCCTATCAGAGCAACAGGTCAACAGCAGAAGCCATCTCTCTGGCACTACATTCCTCCTTAGAACACCTGGAGAATAAAGACACATTTGAAAGGCTCCTTTTCATTGACTACAGCTCTGCCTTTAGTACCATCATTCCAAATAAACTGATTCCTAAGCTCCGGAACCTGGGTTTTAGCACTCAGATCTGCAGCTGGATCTTCACCTTCCTCACAGACAGGACCCAGGCTGTAAACATAGGGGACAAGCTCTCCTCTACAATCACTCTGAGCACCGGTGCCCCACAAGGCTGTGCACTCAGCCCCCTGCTGTACTCACTGTACACCCATGATTGTGTAGCCAAGTTTCCATTGAACTCAATATATAGGTTTGCTGATGACACCACAATTGTAGGCCGTATCTCAGGTAATGATGAGTTTGAATACAGAGAGGAAATTAAGAACCTGGGGGCATGGTGCGAAGACAATAACCTATCCCTCAACTCAGCAAGACGAAGGAATTGGTTGTTGACTTCAGAAGGGGTAGCAGACCGCACGACCCCATCTACATTGGTGGTACGCAAACTGGTCAAAAGCTTTAAGTTCCTCGGGGTGAATATCACAAATGACCTGACTTGGTCTAAGGAAACAGAGTCCACTGCCAAGAAGGCCCACCAGCACCTTTACTTCTTGAGAAAGCTGAAGAAATTTGGCCTGTCCCTTAAAACCCTCACTAATTTTTATAGATGCACAATAGAAAGCATTCTTCTAGGGTGCATCACAACCTGGTATGGAAGTTGTCCTGTCCAAGACCGGAAGAAGCTGCAGAAAATCGTGAACACAGCCCAGCACATCACACAAACCAATCTTCCGTCCTTGGACTCACTTTACACCGCACGCTGTCGGAGTAGTGCTGTAGGCTAATCAAGGACATGACCCAACCAGCCAACACACTTTTTGTCCCTCTTCCCTCCAGGAGAAGGTTCAGGAGCTTGAAGACTCGTACGGCCAGATTTGGGAACAGCTTCTTTCCAGTGATAAGACTGCTGAACGGATCCTGACCCGGATCTGGGCCGTCCCTTCCAAATATCCGGACCTGACTTGCACTACCTTACTTTCCCTTTTCTATTTTTTTATTTATGATTTATAATTTAATTTAGTATTATATTTACTATTGATTTGTACTCCAGGAAGTGCGAAGTGCAGAATCAAATATCGCTGTGATGATTGTACGCTCTAGTATCAATTGTTTGCTGACAATAAAGTAGTAAAACCATCCTCCCCTCCATGGACTCTGTCTATACTCACATAGCCTCAGTAAAACAGCCAGCATAATCAAAAGATGTTCTCACCCCAGACATTTTCTCTTCTCCCATCTTCCATCAGGCAGAAGATACAAAAGCCTGAAAGCATGTACCACCAGGCTGAAGGATAGCTTCTACTGGCTATTGAATAGTTTTTAGATCGTTCTCTGGACCAGTGGTTCTCATTGTGCATAGGTGGCCTTTGATGTCTTAATGCCTAAAATGAGGGCTCCCCCGGATGCTCTTAGATCTTTTCTGTCACTGGACTCGAAGGCAGCACCCTGTGCTTTTAGTAGGGAGCACACCTCTGTGTTCAGCCAAGGCTTCTGTTTGGACCTTGAGATGACTGTCCTTGAGGTACCAACGTTGTCTACGCACTTACTGAACCATCAATAATGCTGACACTGGCCAATCAGGATTTTTGAATGGATGGATAGTGGATTGTCAGAGTTTAGTATACAGTGAAAATCGTGGCCTTCTCCACAAGCATAGGTTTGGATAGGGATATGCTATCACTATTGTAAGGTGGAAATTTGTGATAATTTATCTATGTGAAGCTAGGGGTGAAAGGATAGGCAGGCAGTTTAATTCAAGTTTTTCATGGGAGTAAGTAGGTCAGCAGCTTGCCTGAAGCATACAATGTTTAATGTGAAATGAATAAAAATAGTTTCAGTCAGGCTTATTATCACCTGACATATGTTGTTCAGCAGTGGTACAATGCAAGACATAAAAATCTCTATAAGTTACAAATATAACTAATTAGTGCCAAATAGAAATAACAAAATAGTGTTCATGGGTTCATGGACCGTTCAAAAATGGGATGGCAGAGGGGAAGAAACTCTTCTTAAAGTATTGTGTAGGTCTTCTGGCTTCTATACCAGATTCCTGAAGAGGGCATATCCCAGATGGTGAGGGTCAGAAATGATGGACCCTTAATGGGTCCTTGAGGCACTGCCTACTGAAGTCAGGAAGGTTTATGCCCATGATGGAATTGGTTATAGCTTTTAGCCTCCACATTAGAGTCTCCACACCAGTCTGAGATGTATCAGTTAGAATGCTCTTCATTGTACATAAAATAAATAACAGTTTCAAACATTTACATCTTTTCTTTAGCATTCATGATTTTGAATGTTATAGATATGTTGTGAAATGCTATTAAGCGTGTATTAGAACTAAGTTGGAAATAGATCTTTAGTACACCATTCATCTGTAGAAAATTTGCTAGAGCCTTTGGTGACATAACAAATCTCCTCCAACTCCTAATGCAGTAGAACTGCTGGCAGTCCTCCTTCATACTTCCTTCTTCATAACGAGCTACAAACCTATGATATTACAGGGAAGAATCTAGCATGGATATAGCAGTGGCTGATTGGCAGGATTCTGAATAAAAGGAGTCTTTTCTGGCTCACTGCCAGTAACTAGTGGTGTTCCACAGGGGTCTGTGTTGGGATCGATTCTTTTTACATTATATGCCGATGATTTGGATGATGGAATTGCTGGGTTTGTTGCAAAGTTTGCAGTTGATATGAAAATAGGTGGAAGGGTAGGTAGTTTTGAGGAAGTAGAGATACTACAGAAGGACTTGGACAGATTAGGAGCATGGGCAAAGCAGTGGCAGATGGAACACAGTGTCGGGAAGTGTATGGTTATGCACTTTGATAGAAGAAATGAAAGGGTTGTCTATTTTCTAAATGGAAAGAAAATTCAAAAACATGAGGTTCAAAGGGACTTGGGTGTCCTTTTTGCAAATGGAGCCTGTGGTGGGGAAGACAAATGTGATGTTATCATTCATTTCAAGAGGACTAGAATATAAAAGTAATGTTGAAACTTCATAAAGCACTGATGATGCCTCATTTGGAGTATTGTGAGCAGTTTTGGGCCCCTTATCCTAGAAAGGATGTGCTGAAACTGGAAGTGGTTCAAAGGAGGTTCTGAAAAATGATTCAAGAATTGAATGGCTTGTCACATGAAGAGCTTTTGGCTCTGGGCCTGTATTCACTAGAATTCAGAAGAATAAAGGATGACATCATTGAAACCTATCGAATGGTAAAAGGCCTTGATAGAGTGGATGTGGAGAGGATGTTTCTTATGGTGGGAGAGTCTAAGACCAGAAGACACAGCCTCAGAATAGAGGGACATCCTTTTAAAATGGAGAGGGGGAGGAAATTCTTTTGCCAGAGGGTGCTGAATCTGTGGAATTCTTTGTCACAGGCAGCTGTGCTGGCCAAGTCTGAGTGTATATTTAAGGCAGAGGTTGATAGATTCTTAATTGGTCAGGGCATGCGGGGTTACTGGGAGGAGACAGGTGATTGGGGCTGAGAGGAAAAGTGGATCAGCCATGGTGAAATGGCAGAGTAAACCTGATGGGACAAATGGTCTCATTCTGCTCCTATGTCTTATGATCTTCTGATCGCATCAGATGTTGGCAGTTACAAAGGGAGGTACAGAGACCCCAGGTTTTGGAGCTTTTTCATTATTAATGAGGGGATGATTGTGTTGATTGCGAGTTATGGTTGATTAACAGCAGCTGATGTGTGTTTTGCTGATGTCTAGGTGCTCTGAAGTTGAGTGGAAAGCCAGAGACGTTGTGTGCACATCCAGTTGCTCTGATTAGATTATCCAAGAGCAAGAATCAGTTCAGAATCCACAAAATGGGGAGAAACAAAGGGAACTGGTAGGTCTGCTTCCCCTGTCCTTGATTACACTGTAGCTTCTTCAGACAAACACAGTGGATGTCATGTACTTGGATTTTCAGAAGGCCTTTGATAAGGTGCTACACATGAAGCCACTGAACAAGATAAAATTCTATGGCTTTACAGGGAAGATACT
Organism: Hemitrygon akajei; assembly: GCF_048418815.1. NCBI lineage: Eukaryota > Metazoa > Chordata > Chondrichthyes > Myliobatiformes > Dasyatidae > Hemitrygon > Hemitrygon akajei. The sequence goes on from NC_133135.1 coordinate 31,082,562, forward strand.
GGAATGGATAGAGGAATGGCTGACGGGCAGGAGGCAGCGAATGGGAATAAAGGATGGCTTTTCTGTTTGGCTGTTAGTGACTAGTGGTGTTCCTCAGGGGTTGGTATTGGGGCAGTCTGCAGTTGGAGTATTGCCAACAGCTTTGGACCCCATATCTCAGAAATGTTGTGTTGTCATTGGAGAGAGTCCAGAGGAGGTTCAGGAGGATGATTCTGGGAATGAACATATAAGGAGTGATTGGCAGCTTTGGGCCTGTACTCACTGAAATGTTGAAAGGACTAGAGAGGGTGGATGTAGAGAGGATGTTTCCTCTGGTGGGGGTATCCAGAACCAGAGGACACAGCCTCAGAATTGAGGGGTAACCTTTTAGAACAGAGATGAAGAGGAATTGTTTTAGCTGGAGAGAAGTGAATCTGTGGAATCCTCTGCCACAGACTGCAGTGGAGGCCAAGTCCTTGAATATATTTAAGGGAGAAGTTGGTTGTTTCCTGATCGGTCAGGTCATCAAAAGATATGTTGAGAAGGCAGGTATGAGTGGGATCCAGGATCAGCCATGATAGAATGGCGGAGCAGACTCAATGAACTGAATGGCCTAATTCTGCTCCTGTGTCTTATGAACATCCAATACAGTGAAATACCTCAGCCAACAAGCCACATTTAACTTGTATGTGGTAAAAACAGAAAGACTTGCATTGTGGGGATGTGATTAGCTGAGACTACAACGTGACTGGAGATCCATGCATGCCACGTCCCCGGCAACTCAATGCGAAATAAGAAAGGTACTGGGTGATGCAAGAGCAGTGGTCAAGGATGGCGTTGGAAAAGGGTAAAATAGTGTCAAATGAAAATACCACGCCCAAGATTTGTATCCGTCTCCATATATCATCAGTGATCGCATGGAGGCTGAAGGAATTCTTTCCAAGGTTGAGTGAAGCCATGGGCAACACCCGGAGTCACAGTAGCCAAGAAGAATGGTTCTGTCTGGATGTGTGGTGATTATAAGGTTACCATCAACCCAGTACTGAAAGTAGATCAACACCCTCTGCCCAGGGTAGAGGATATCTTTGCAAACCTTTCTGAAGGAAAACACTTCAGCACAGTGGACTTCAATGAGCCCTACTTGCAGATGGGGATGGGAGAAGTGTTTCTCACCGCAAAGGGCTTTATCATTATAATAGGCTTATTTTTTGAGCAGCATCTGAGCCTACACTCTGGCAGGAAGCTACAGACCAGGTGATGCAAGGCTGCACAGGATGGATGGATAATGATGGATGACATCATTATTACTGGTGGGTGTGACAAGGAACGTCTCTAAAATCTCAAGACACTGTTAAAAAGATTGGAAGATTATAGGCTCGGAGAATGACACAAGAAGTATAAATTCTTTAAACCAAGCATCACTCACTATGGTCACGTGATTGACATACGAGGAATACACACGTGTGCTGAGATAATTCAGAGCAACTGGATGTGCACACAACGTCTCTGTCTTTCCACTCAACTTCAGAGCACCTAGACATCAGCAAAACACACATTAGCTGCTGTTAATCAACCATAACTCGCAATCAACACAATCATCCCCTCATTAATAATCAAAAAACTCCCAAGGCCAAAGGATGTGTCATAATTGTGGGCCTTTTTAGACCTTGTCAACTACCATAACAGGTTTCTGCTACACCTGGCTACTGTGGACTCACTACTGCAGATCAGGAAGAAATGGCAATGGACAAAGTTGTTTGAGATTTGCTTTCAAGAAGGTAAATAAATTGGTGAAATCTGACATGATACTCACACATTGTGATCCACATCATCCAGTGAAACTTGCCAGTGGATCCTCTCCTTATGGTGTAGGTGCAGTCACGTCACATGTTTTGAATGTTGGAAGTGTTACGTATTCAGGCAACAATAAATATAGATGAGATAGGCAAGGGTTTAACAACAAATAACATGTTTATTAAACACTGATAACAAACCCCCTTCAAAAGTAAACAAACTCAAACAATGATCCGAGCTCAGCTGCTGGCAGCTGATCAAACAGTTCTTAATAGCTTTGCAGTCCCAAACAGTCTTTAAAGCAGTATTGAAAAGAACACAGTTCTTTAAAACGATATGCCGACAGTTCAAAACCTCACGGTACTTTTAAAAGGAGAGACTTTTTTAAAGCGATGTAAATTCTCTTCCACGTCGATGTCCTTCGATTCCCAGCGTCGAACTCCCACGTCGAATTTTATTAAATATAACAGCTTAAAGTGACTGACCTTCCTTCCACAATATTCTCAATCTCCCGCTTTTTCCAGCGGAGACTATCATGAGAATAGTAAACGAAATCCTTCCGAATGAGGATCACACAAGGTCGAAGTCAATCCATCGAAAATCGATTTTCCTCGATCTCCATTTTCCAAACTTCACTCTCCCTTAGCAAAGAAACCGTTGGCTCTGACCTTTTAAACTTCAGGCATTATATAAAACTTCATTTTTAACTAAACTGCGTCATCACATTAAATCACACAGTGATATGAAGTCATTTTGGCAAATCCTGTCACGAACTGCCCCACCTGACAGGGTGGGTCTTCCTTTTATACCCTGTAGAAAAAACCTGTCACATGACCTCTACTGGCGGGAAAATGACATCACTCCACCATTACCTCATGTCCAGTATAACTTCAACCCCAGTCACGTGACAAGGGTACCACTGTCACGTGTCACGGGTACGTAACACCTCCCTCCAAAAAAAAACATTTTTGGTCTGACAAGAACAAAAATTTTAACAATTACTTACAAGAAAAACAAATGTATAAATTATATAACATACACAATATACAATACAGTAGGAGTGTTACAATAAAAAAAACCACTCCAAAAAAAAAATTACATTGTACATTCAACATCGAGATAGACAATCAGCAACCACATTATCTTTACCTTTAATATGAGTTATCACAATATTGTACTCTTGTAACATCAAACTCCAATTTAACAATCTTCTGTTTTTGTTTTTTATCTTACTCAGAAAAACTAACGGATTATGATCAGTGTAAACAATAAGTGGTTTTTGAGTTGTACCAACATATACCTCAAAATATTCTAAAGCCAAAACAAGAGATAACAATTCTTTCTCTATTGTTGAATAGTTTCTTTGATGCTTATTAAATTTCTTAGAAAAGTAAGCTACTGGATGATCAACCTCATCACCCTCATTCCTTTGCATCAATACTGCTCCCGCAGCTTCATCACTAGCATCTACAGCTAATGAAAAAGGTTTTTCAAAGTCAGGTGCCTTAAGCACAGGTTGTTGACATATCATTGTTTTCAATTTTTCAAATGCTTCCTGACAAGGCACTGTCCACACAAACTTTACATTCTTCTGCAGAAGATTAGTTAATGGAAGGGCAACATTAGCAAAATTCTTACAAAATTTTCGATAATATCCTACCATTCCCAAAAACCTTCTGAGAGTTTTTTTCCCCGTCGGAGTGGGAATCTCTAAAATTGCCTGAACTTTTGCCTGAACAGGAGCTACCTTACCTTGACCTACAACATAACCAAGGTAAGTCACAGTGGCATGTCCAAATTCACTCTTGGCTAAATTAATAGTCAAGTTAGCTTTTGAAAGCTTTTCAAACAATTTCTCCACTGCAATTATGTGTGCTTCCCAAGTATCATTTCCTGTCACTAAATCATCAATATAAGCATCAGTATCTTTCAATCCCTGAATCACAGAATTAATCATCCTCTGAAAAGTACCTGGGGCATTCTTCATCCCAAATGGAAGAACATTATACTCATATAACCCAGATGGAGTTACAAATGCAGAAATCTCTCTACCTCTGTCCGTTAATGGAACACACCAATACCCTTTCAATAAATCAATCTTTGTAAGGAATTTTGCTTTTCCAACCTTATCTACTCTAGGAATTGGATATGCATCTGTTTTCGTTACAGCATTCACCTTCCTATAGTCCGTACAAAACCTAATACTACCATCAGGTTTCGGCACCATAACACATGGCGAACTCCAATTCGAGTTAGAATGTCTAATAATATCATTCTCTAACATGTATTCAATTTCTTTCTCAGCAAGTTCACATTTTTCCATGTTCATCCTATATGGATGTTGTTTAATAGGTTTGGCATCTCCAACATCTACATCATGTGAAGCTATAGTAGTCCTTCTCGGAACATCTGGAAACAAATCCTTATACTTAAAAATCAATTCCTTCATCTGTTGTTTCTGCTCTAGCTGTAAATGTGCTAATTTCTCATCCATATTTTCCAAAATGATCGAATTAGGTAACCTAACAGAAACAATGTTAGATTTAGAATGAAAGTCAGATGAATCATCTATCATGTTCCCAGTTAAATCAAACTCATTCTCACTAACCACAACAGTCACAGTATCAAATTGTTTCTCAAAATATGGTTTAATCATATTTATGTGGCAAAGTTGTGTTGACCTTCTACGATCTGGAGTTTTTATTACATAATCCACATCATTGATTCTAGACACAATTTCATAAGGTCCATGAAATCTAGCTTGTAAAGGATTTGTCTGCACTGGGAAAAGAACCAACACCTTATCTCCAGGCTTAAACATCCTCATCCTAGCTTCCTTATCATACCAAGTCTTCATTTTCTCCTGAGCCAACTTTAAATTTTCCTTGGCTCAGCTACAAGCTTTATGTAACCTGTCCTTAAATTTCAAAACATAGTCCAACAAATTAGTATGCACTTCCTTACTAATCCACTGTTCCTTCAATAAAGCTAAAGGTCCTCTAACTCTATGCCCAAACACAAGTTCAAATGGACTAAAACCTAAAGATTCCTGTACCGATTCCCTTACTGCAAATAAAAGTAAGTTTATACTCTCATCCCAGTCACTTTCATTCTCCACACAATATGTCCTAATCATATTCTTGAGAGTAGAATGAAACCTCTCCAAAGCACCTTGCGATTCTGGATGGTATGCAGACGAAGTGATTTGCTTAGCTCCCAATGTATAAACTATCTGTTGAAACAATCCAGACATAAAATTACTACCTTGATCAGTTTGTATTTCCTTAGGCAATCCAAAATAAGTAAAGAATTTTATAAGAGCCTTCGTCACAGTTTTAGCTTTTATATTCCTAAGTGGTACTGCCTCTGGAAACCTAGACGAAGTACACATGATAGTCAACAAATACTGATAACCAGTTTTTGTCTTTGGTAATGGACCAACACAATCTACAATAACTTTAGAAAACGGTTCACCGAATGCTGGAATAGGTTGTAATGGAGCTACTGGTGTAACCTGATTTGGTTTACCCACAATTTGACAAGTATGGCACGTCTTACAAAACATCGCCACATCTTTTCTTAAACCAGGCCAGTAAAAATGTTTTAAAATCTTGTCCACAGTTTTCCTTACCCCTTGATGTCCACCTAAAGGCACACTATGAGCTAAAGTCAAAATCTCATTCCGATAAACTTTAGGAACAACCACCTGATAAACAACATTCCATTCCTCACTTACAGGAATTGTAGGCGACCTCCACTTCCTCATCAACACTCCTTTTTCCAAATAATATCCTACTGACACCTTCTCAATTTCACTACCTAGTAAAGCTTGTTCCCTTAATTTTATAATCTCAGGATCTCTATTCTGCTCTGCTATCATCTCCTTCCGAGACAGAGATAAATCTTCATAGTCAGACTTACTCCCAGAACCTTGTTCAAACAACGAAGGTAAGAAAGTCTCTGACACATCCTCAAAACTCACATCCTGAGTTGAACAGTCATGAGTAACAACCTCATTCTGCACATCAATTTTTTTAGCCATCGCTCTAGTCACAACACAGGAAGAATCTGTGTTAGAATTCACCTCTGGTTCCTCTGATTCCATTGTCAAATGCACTTCAGGAAAAACTTGTCCACCTGCCAAGTCATTACCTAACAATAAAGAAATACCCTTCACAGGTAAGCTATGCTGTAGTCCTACTTTAACAAATCCTGTAACTAACCCTGACTTTAAATTTATTTCATGTAAATGTACAGGCATAAAATCACTTCCAACACCTCTTATGTAATTTACCTCACCAGTATCACTCTCTTCATTAAACTTCAACACACTATCTAACATCAGTGATTGAGAAGCTCCAGTATCCCTAAGAATTTTTATTGGCACCAGAGTAGATCCTTCTTTCAAGGATACAAACCCTTCAGTTATAAAATGATCATATCCCTTTCTAACTTGGTCAGACTCTAACAAATCCTCATTTGTGTTTACCAAACCCTGTAACTTTACAGGTGCTTTAGTATGTTGCACACAAGCATCCGGAACTGCTTCCTTCTCTTTCTTTTTCAATTTGAAACAGTTAGCTATTACATGGCCAGGATTCTTACAATAGTTACAAATAAGACCAAACTGTCTTTCCTTCACAGGTTTTCCTTCCTCCTTACCTCTCTCATTAACCTCTGATTTAATTTCTAATTTACCTGGAGTCTCCATATTATTTTTCCTCTTGAAAATTCTACCCTGAGGAAATTTATTCTTATGGATTAAAACATACTCATCAGCTAATCTAGCACAGTCCTGCAATTTATCAGTATCCCTTTCATTTAAGTAGGTCCTTACTTCAACAGGAATGCTTCTTTTAAATTCCTCCATCAAAATCAGCTCTTTCAATGTATCATAGTCCTCATTTACATTTTTAGAAGAAACCCATCTCTCAAAACACATAGCTTTATCATAGGCAAATTCCACATAAGTCTTTTCCACAGACTTTTTCAAACTCCTGAATCTTTCCCTGTACGCTTCTGGGACTAATTCGTACGCTTTGAGAATATTTGTCTTCACAATATCATAATCAAGTGCTTGCGCAGCAGTTAAAGCTATGTAAACTTGCTGTGCCTTGCCTTTGATCACACTCTGTAACAACACTGACCATTTATCTTTCGGCCAGTCTGACATCCGAGCAATAGTTTCAAAATGTTGAAAATATCTCTCCACTTCTGTTTCACTAAATGGAGGGACCAATTTAATTTCTTGGCTAGCAACAAAAGGTTTTTTAGAATCAGCAGACTGTTTCTCAGACCTTAATTTCGCCATTGCATATTCAAAATCTCTTTGCTTTTGCTCAGCTTCCAATTTACACCTTTCTAACATCATTTGTTCGATTTGCAACTGCATCTCCAGATTACTTATTGGAAACGATTCTAAAATCGATTCTTCAAAAGCACCCGAAGCCACATAGTGAGACGCGATTTTTCTCTGTATTACAGCTTTTGATGTAGTCGACAAAATACCTCTAAGTTGCAACCTATTAGCAATCTCAGATACTTCAGTTTTTTTCGCCTTCGCTAACAAATCCGCGTCTGGCGAATCCAGAAACTCATCAATATTCATCGTTGCCGAATACCACTCACAAGCCAATCAAACAAAAAAAAATCGAGCAATCCCCGTTACCAAAACACCGATTCAAAATTCAAAAAGCTTATTAAACTCAAACAATTCAATCCCGGACGTAGCCCCCATATTTAATGTTACGTATTCAGGCAACAATAAATATAGATGAGATAGGCAAGGGTTTAACAACAAATAACATGTTTATTAAACACTGATAACAAACCCCCTTCAAAAGTAAACAAACTCAAACAATGATCCGAGCTCAGCTGCTGGCAGCTGATCAAACAGTTCTTAATAGCTTTGCAGTCCCAAACAGTCTTTAAAGCAGTATTGAAAAGAACACAGTTCTTTAAAACGATATGCCGACAGTTCAAAACCTCACGGTACTTTTAAAAGGAGAGACTTTTTTAAAGCGATGTAAATTCTCTTCCACGTCGATGTCCTTCGATTCCCTGCGTCGAACTCCCACGTCGAATTTTATTAAATATAACAGCTTAAAGTGACTGACCTTCCTTCCACAATATTCTCAATCTCCCGCTTTTTCCAGCGGAGACTATCATGAGAATAGTAAACGAAATCCTTCCGAATGAGGATCACACAAGGTCGAAGTCAATCCATCGAAAATCGATTTTCCTCGATCTCCATTTTCCAAACTTCACTCTCCCTTAGCAAAGAAACCGTTGGCTCTGACCTTTTAAACTTCAGGCATTATATAAAACTTCATTTTTAACTAAACTGCGTCATCACATTAAATCACACAGTGATATGAAGTCATTTTGGCAAATCCTGCCACGAACTGCCCCACCTGACAGGGTGGGTCTTCCTTTTATACCCTGTAGAAAAAACCTGTCACATGACCTCTACTGGCGGGAAAATGACATCACTCCACCATTACCTCATGTCCAGTATAACTTCAACCCCAGTCACGTGACAAGGGTACCACTGTCACGTGTCACGGGTACGTAACAGAAGTGAATGCTCGATTGCCTTTGCATCATGTTCCCTTTCTGCTGCAGAGAGAAAATTACCAACAGATTGACAGAGAGGCCTTGAGTCTGGTTTGGGGTATAAAACTTTTTAGCCAGCACTTGTATGGAAGAGAGTTACCCTCATTACTGATCATCAACCATTAGTGTCCATTTCCACTAACAGCGGCAGCAAGAATGCAGAGGTGGGCTCTGTTTCTCAGAGGACCCAATTACCAGATTGAATTCAAGAGGATGACTAATCATTGGAAATGCTGATGGATTGTCCTGTTTACCCTTGGAAAAGGAAATCCTGAAAAACTTTACAAAAAAACATACTGCTCTTGGTGTATTCTCACTAATGCAAGTCGAAAGTTTGCCTATTATGGCAGTGTTACGGATTCAGCAACAATAAATACATCGGTGAGGCAGGGTTTTTTATAACAAATAAAACATTTATTAAACACTGAAAAACAAACCCCAAAAGTAAACAAACCACTAACGTAACCGGAAATCAGCTGCTGTATGGCAGCTTAAATAGTTCTTAAAGCAATAAAGCGAAAACAGTTCTTAAAGCGATGTTGCAAAAACAGTTCTTCAAAGTAGTACTGCAAATGTTCAAAATGCTTACAGTCCATTAAAGGAGAGACTTTTTAGACGATTTAAATTCTCTTTCACGTCGTGTTCCTGCGGTTCCCAGTCGAACTATACTTTTCCCGGAGAATTTACGAAGATGAAAATGAAATGGCTTAAAGGCACTGACCTTTCCTTTACAAAACTGTACCCAACCCTTTCTACTATTATTCGCAGGGATTAACATGGAGGCAGCCAATGAATTCCTTCCGAATGAGGATCAAACAAGGTCAAACCTGTTTCACCGTTGAAATCGAATTTTCTCGATCTTTTAACTCCCGAACTCCGATCTTCACTCTCCACCGATTTTTTAACTGGCAGTATTATAAAGAAACTGCCGGCAATGACCTTTTAAACTTTAGGCATTAAATAAAACTCCACCTTTCAACCAAACTGCGTCAAGATATTGGACCACGCAGTGGCATGAAGTCAACATGGCAAATCCAGGCACGAACTGCCCCTCCTCACAGGGCAGGGTCCTCCTTTTATACCCTGTAAAAAAAAAGCCTGTCACATGACCTCTACTGGCGGGAAAATGACGTCACTCCATCATCACAAGACCACTACCTTAAGTCCAGTATAGCTTCAAAACCACTGTCAAGTGACAAGTACAAAATACAGATGGGTACGTAACAGCAGAGATGATCCAAAGGGAAACCAGATAGACCCCACACTGTCTCAGGTCTGCGTGGCCACCCAAAATGGCTGGAATGTGCAGCAGAAACTCCAATTCCCATATTTTAACAAGAGCCAGGATAAGCTTGACGGAGGTTGCCTTATTTGGCATTTGAGAGTTGTTGTACCATGCAAGCTGAGAGCTGAAGTGTTGGAGGAGGTATCTGCCAGTCATCCAGGTGGCGTTAAAATGAAAGTTCTGGCTCAAAGCTTTTGAGCCTGGGATAGATCAGCAGATCAAGCAGCTTGCCATGTACTGTACTGAATATCAACTCATCCACAAGATGCCAGGAGCAATGCCTCTCCATTCCTGGAAATGTCCTGCATATCCTTGACAGAAAATTCATGTAAATTTTGCTGGACTGTTCAAGGGCACAAATTTCTTGGTGGTAGTGGATGCAGTTACAAAGGGCCAGAAGTGTTCCCAATATTCTCCATTACAGCCTCGCACGCTGTTGATGTACTAAGAAGCCTCTTCGTAAAGACTGGTGCTCTAGAACACTTAGTCTGTGACAATGGACCATAGTTTGTTTCAAAGGTACATTTAATGTCAGAGAAATGTATACAATATACATCCTGAAATGCTTTTTCTTCATAACCATCCATGAAAACAGAGGAGCACCCCAAAAGAATGAATGACAGTTAAATGTTAGAACCCCAAAGCCCACCCAGCTCACCCCTCATGCACATAAGCGGCAGCAAGCACGATCCTCCCTCCCCCCACCAGCAAGAAAAAGCATCGGCACCCGTCACCGAGCCCTCGAGGGTGTAGCAAAATCAACAGCAAAAACTTGCAGTACTGCAAAGACTACATTGCTCATCCAGTATTCGACATACCACAGGCTCTCTCTCTCCCTAATAAGGGAGAAAGAGGTGTGACTGCTTCCCAGCGAGAGGGGAGACATAACAAACAACTCGCTGGTTTACGATGTTAAAAGTCCATTGCGTCGCTTGTTTCCGAGCTCTGTGCCCAAAGATCTCAGGTCTCTGGGCACACCGCCAAAGATCTTCTGGCTCCCATGACACACCAGTCTGTTGGGATACCAATCTTTGATCCACTTGTCTCCAGAGCCCCAAGATCCGAGGCCTCCAAAAGCGAGCTGAACTCTTAGGTTGCGCCTTTGACATGTCGGATCACGGCCAGTCAAGAAGCCATGGGTTCCTTTCCCATAAAGAACTGAAGTCAGCGTGTAACTCCAGGTCAGGGTCTTCATCAGAACCCGGAAAGATATTTCAGAGAATATATTAGAGATATTAAAGATGGAAATAGAGCTGTTTCTGAAGATGCAAGCAAAGGAGTCGACATTTAGCGCCATCTTGACTAAGCTCTGGTTTGTGGCAGAACTGTTTCAGTCATTCCTCAAAATGAATGGCATAAGACATACCACATCTGCACTGTACCACCCAGCTACAAATGGCTCGGTGGAAAGGTTTGTCCAGAGTCTAAAAATATGCACTGAAAGAAATGTCTGCAGAACATGTTATGTTAACACTGAACCAGAAGCTCACCAACATCCCCCTTGCGTATCGTAATGCAACACCCTGTGCTGTTCTTGGGTCGTCCCTTGTGGTAGTGCTTGGATCTCCTCAAACCCAATCTCAGAAGGAGCATGCAGGACAAACAGCTGTGACAAATTGAAGGCTCTTCAAACAAGAAGGTTCAATGTTTCACTCCTGGACAAGCAGTCCTGGTGAGGGACTACAGAGGTGATCAAAAGTGAGTACGCAGAAATATTAGGGACAGAACTGGACCACTCTCCTAAACGGTGGAGTTTGTGTTGTGGTTAGTACAGTGTTTCAATTCCTCCCACTCTCTGTAGTTCCCCTCATGAACCCATGGAGAAGTGTGGTACAGTTTACTCCTGCAGTCCAACAGTTGGTAGGTTAGTTGGTCGTTGTAAATTGTCCCGTGATTAGCCTGAGGTTAAATTGGGGTTTGCTGGTGGTGCAGCTCAAAGGGCCTATTCCACACTGTATCTTAATGGATTAAAAAAATAATTTTCTGAGAGAGAGTGAAATTTTCATATCATTATGGGTGACTCTTATTTGTAAATAATACTCTTTGGTTCTCAATTTCTCCATGAAGAAAGATGAGCACTTAAAAACAGATCATAGATCTTTGCATTTTAATAAGGAAAATAGTGTTTGCCTGTTATAGTTTAGTACCAACAAGAACAGAAACTAGACTTGGTAAATTGCAACTATTTACTTTTTCAAGGCTGTGTGTAATAAAAGTAATTGTTGTGGAACTAGGCTTTATTAAGTGGTTCAGATTATCAGAAGAATTGCCAACCTACTGGCTTGACCAACTAAAGTACTTTGCCTGTTACGTGAAGTGAAATACAAAAGCAAAGGGAAAAAACTGCAGAATGTGTGGAGAAAAGAGAAAGGAAACAACAAAATTATTTTACAAAAGTGTAAAGGAAATTATTTATAGGTTAGAGGGCACAAGAGATTCTGCAGATGCTGGAAATTCAGAGTAACACGTACAAAATGCTAAAGAAAACACAAAGTACACTGTAGATGCTGTGGTCGAATCAACATGTACAAACAAGCTGGAGGAACTCAGCAGGTCGGGCAGCATCCATTGAAAGGAGCAGTCAACGTTTCGGCCGAGACCCTTTGTCAGGACTGAAGAAGGAGGGGGCAGAGGCTCTATAAAGAAGGTGGGGGGAGGGGGAAGGTGCAGGTGAAAAACCAATCAGAGGAAAGATCACGGGGTGGGGGAGGGGAGGCAGGAAAGGGGAAGAAGAAATGTAAGGTCAAAGCACTGTGTAGTAGAAGAAGGCAGAATCACGATAGAGGTGATAGGCAGCTAGAAGAGGAGGCAGAGTAGAAGTATGATAGGGGAAGGGAGAGGGAGGGAATTACCGGAAGTTGGAGAATTCGATTTTCATACCAAGGGGCTGGAGACTATCCAGATGGTATATGAGGTGTTGCTCCTCCAACCTGAGTTTGGCCTCATTATGGCAGTAGAGGAGGCCATGTATGGACATATCCAAATGGGAAGGTGAAGGAGAGTTGAAGTGGGTGGCAACCGGGAGATCCTGTCTGTTGTAAATTGTAATGTGCATGAAAATTCCCAGGAGATCAGAGGTTTCTGAGATACTCAATCCACCCCATCTGGCACCAACAGCAGTTAAAGTTATTTAGATCACATTTCTTCCCCATTCTGATGTTTGGTCTGAGCAACACCTGAACCACTTGACCATGTCTGCGTACTTTTGTGTATTGAGTTGCTGCCACGTGAATAGCTGATTAAATGTCTGCATTAATGAACAGGTGTACAGGTGCACTTAATAAAGTGGCCACTGTCCGTTAACTATTTCCTTTGCCTCTCTCTAAGGAACCTATCTTCACCTTGACCTCTTTCTTCCTTTCTATATACTGATGAATCTTGCATTGCGAGTTCTTATATTTTTCACAAGATCACAAGACAAAGGAGCAGAAGCAGGCCATTCGGCCTATCGAGTCCGCTCCGCCACTCCACCATGAGCTGAACTATTCTCCCGTCTAGTTCCAGTTTCCGGCTTTTTTCCCATATCCCTTGATACCCTGACTAATTAGATACCTGTCAATCTCCTCCTTAAAAACCCTCAATGATTGGGCCTCCACAGCTGTATGTGGCAACGAATTCCATAAATCCATGACCCTCTGGCTAAAAAAATTTCTCCTCATCTCTGTTTTAAATGGGTATCCTCTAATTCTAAGACTGTGACCTCTTGTCCTGGACTCGCCCACCAAGGGAAACAGCCTTTCCACATCTACTCTGTCCAACCCCTTCAACATTCGAAATGTTTCTATGAGATCCCCTCTCATTCTTCTATACTCTAATAAATACAATCCAAGAGCTGATAAACGCTCCTCATGTGTTAGTCCCTGCATTCCAGGAATCATCCTCGTGAATCTTCTCTGAACTCTCTCCAACATCAGTACATCCTTTCTGATAGGGGGCCCAAAGCTACACACAGTATTCCAAATGGGGTCTCACCAGTGCCCCATAGAGCCTCATCAACACCTCCTTACTCTTATACACTATTCCTCTTGAAATGAATGCCAACATAGCATTTGCTTTCCTTACTGCCGATCCAACCTGGCGGTTAAACTTTAGGGTATCCTGCACTAGGATCCCCAAGTCCCTTTGCACTTCCGATTTTTGAATTTTCTCCCCATCTAAATAATAATCTGCCCGATAGTTTCTTCTTCCAAAATGTACAACCGTATATTTCTCAACATTATATCTTATCTGCCATTTCTTTGCCCACTCGCCTAAACTGACCAAGTCTCTCTGCAACCTTTCCATTTCTTCAACACTTCCTGCTCCTCCACCTATCTTGGTGATCATCCGCAAATTTAGCCACAAAACCATTTAATCCATAATCTAAATCATCAATATACAGTGTAAAAAGAAGATGCCCCAACACTGACCCCTGCGGAACACCACTAGTAACCGGCAACCAACCAGAATAGGATCCCTGTATTCCCACTCTTTGCTTTCTGCCTATCAGCCAATGCTCCACCCATTCCAATATCCTTCCTGTAATTCCATGGGCCCTCATCTTATTAAGCAGCCTCTTATGCAGCACCTTATCAAAGACCTTTTGAAAATCCAAATACACAACATCCACAGCCTCTCCCTTGTCAATCTTATTCGAGATTACCTCAAAAAATTCCAATAGGTTGGTGAGGCAGGATCTTCCCTTCATGAAACCATGCTGGCTTGGGCCTATTTTGTCATGCACCTCAAGGTAATTCATAATCTCATCCTTGAGGATCGACTCCAATAATTTTTCAACTACCGATGTCAGACTAATAGGTCTGTAATTTTCTTTTTGCTGCCTCCCCCCTTTATTAAACAATGGAACTACATTTGCGACCTTCCAGTCCTCCGGAACCGTGCCAGAGTCTACTGATTCCTAGAAGATTATTTCCAATGCCTCCACAATCTCCAAAGCCACCTCCTTAAGAACCCGTGGATGCACTTCATCCGGTCTGGGAGACTTATCTATCCTTAGTCTATTTAGCTTCTCAAGCACTTTCTCTCTAGTAATCTTGACTGTACCTAATTCTATTCCCTGAGACCTCTGGCTATCAGGTAAGTTGCTAATGTCTTCCACTGTGAAGACTGATGCAAAATACTCATTTAGTTCCTCTGCCATCTCTTTGTTACCCATTTTAATTTCTCCAGCATCCTTTTCAATAGGACCTGTATCTACCCGTGTCACTCTTTTACTCTTCATGTATTTAAAAGAACTCTTAGTGTCCTTTTTTATGTTAATTGCCAATTTCCTTTCATAATTCATCTTTTCTTTCCTAATGACTTTCTTAATTTCCTTTTGTAATTTTTAAAAATTCGTCCAGTCCCCAGTTTTCCAACTAATTTTTGCTTCCTTGTACACTGCCTCTTTTGCTTTTATTTTAGCCTTAACTTCTCTCGTTAGCCACATCTGTGTCATTTTTCCTTTTATGATTTTCTTTTTTCTTGGAATATATTTTTCCTGCACTTTCCTTATTTCTTATAGGAATTTCATCCAATTCTGCTCTACTGTCCCTCCATTTAGCTTGCTTTTCCAACCAACTTGGGCCAGTTCCTCTCTCATACCACTGTAATTTCCTTTGTTCAACTGAAATATTGATACACCTGATACCAGCTTCTCCTTTTCAAATTTGAAACTGAACTCGATCATATTATGGTCACTACTTCCAAGGGTATCCATTACCTCTAGCTCCCTAATCACCTCAGGCTCATTACACAGCACCCAATCCAAAACAGCTGAACCCCTGGTGGGCTTATGGACAAGCTGCTCCAGAAAGCAATCCCGTAGGCATTCTACAAGCTCCCTCTCCTGAGATCCAGTATCTTCCTGACTTTCCCAATCCACTTTCATTTTAAAATCTCCCATAATTATCTTGACATTTTCCTTCTGACACGCTTTTTCTATTTCCAGCTGTAACTTGTAGTCCACATCCCGGCTGCTGTTTGGAGGCCTGTATATAACTGCTATTAGTGTCTTTTTACCTTTGCTATTTCTTAACTCGACCCATAGGGATTCTACTTCTTCTGGTCCTATGTCCCTTCTTTCTAGTGATTTGATATCATTGCTTACCATCAGGGCCACGCCACCCCCTTTACCTACCTTCTTATCTTTCCTATACACGGTGTATCCTTGAAAATTCAGCTCCCAATCACATCCATTGTTTAGCCATGACTCAGTGATGGCCACTGTGTTATATCTTTTAACCTGTAGCTGTACAACAAGGTCATCCACTTTATTTCTAATGCTGCGGGCATTTAAGTACACTTCGTCAGTATCTGTTACTGATTTTGCTATATTTCTATCGCACAGCAAATTATCCTGTCTATTCACCTGCCTGTCCTTCTTGCCATCTTTGCTGCACAGTATCTTTGACTTATTACTATTTTCCTCTTCCTCGACCCTAACACCCTGGTTTCCTTCCCCCTGCCAACTTAGTTTAAACCCTCCCTAACAGCTATATTAAACAATCCCGCCAGGATATTAGTACCCTTTGAGTTCATGTATAACCCAATGTTTCTGTATAAGTCATGCCTCCCCCAAAATAGATCCCAGTGATCTAAGAACTTGAAGCCCTGCCCCCTGCACCAGTTACTTAGCCACACATTCATCTGCTTAATTCTGCTATTCTTACCATCATTAGCGCGTGGCTCAGGCAGTAATCCTGAGATTATTACTTTGGAGGTCTGGCTTTTCAATTTTCTTCCTAGCTCCCAGTAATCTTCCTTCAGGACCGCCTCTCTTTTTCTGTTTATGTCATTGGTACCAACATGTACCAAGACTTCTGGTTGCTCGCCCTCTCTCCTCAGAATACTCTGGACCCGATCCGAGATATCTCGCACCCTGGTACCAGGAAGGCAACACACCATCCGGGTATCCTTGTCCGGCTCGCAGAATCTCTTGTCTGTTCCCCTCACGATGGAATCCCCTATAACTACTGCATTTCTCCTTGTTCTCTTGATCACAGCACTGGGCAGAGTGCCAGAGTCCTGTTCGTTGCGGTCTTCCTCTGGTCAACTTCTCCAACAGTATCTAAAACTATATATCGATTCCTGAGGGGGACTGTCACGGAGGTGCTGTCCACTATCTCTCTATCGGTACTATCGATCACCTCCTCACTTTCTCTATATGCTGAAGGTCATCAAGTTGTTGCTTCAGATCCCTCACACGATCCCTAAGGAGCTTCATCTCATTGCATCTGGAGCAGATGTATTCCTGGGGGAGGCTGGGTGTCTCCCAAGGTCCCCACATCTGGCACTCCAGGCACAACACTAATCCTAAATGCAAACCTCTAATACTACTGTTAGCTCTAAATAAATAAACCTGTAACCTACCAGTTAACTGTAAGACTCAGTGGTCCCAGAAAGCCTCTTCCCGTTTCTGCCTAAGCCCGTTGAGCCAAAGCCCTATCACTCTGCACCCGTTCACTCCGCTGCCCGCTCCAACACTGCCCGCTGGATATGGCGGTGTTCTTTTTAAATCTTCCGTGCTCTGTCACGCACCTGCGCAATTGTTCCTCTTTTATCCCAAGTGGTTTGAAAAAAAATCTGAACTTTTTCCCAGAAAACCGGCGACTTACCCTGCTGCCTGCTTGCTGTGATTCAGAAGCAATTTTTCACCTAATTGGTTTATTTATTTATTTTTGCTAACTTCATTTGTCTTTAGCCTTTCTTTTCTGGATTTTATTATCTTTCTTGTTGCCCATGATTAGGAATATACGCTTTTGACATAACCCTATTTGTTCTGAACTTAAAGAAGGGTAACTTTGAAGGTATGAGAGGTGAATTAGCTAAGATAGACTGGCAAATGATACTTAAAGGGTTGACGGTGGATATGCAATGGCAAGCATTTAAAGATCGCATGGATGAACTACAACAATTGTTCATCCCAGTTTGGCAAAAGAATAAACCAGGGAAGGTAGTGCACCCGTGGCTGACAAGGGAAATTAGGGATAGTATCAAGTCCAAAGAAGAAACATATAAATTAGCAAAAAAAAAGCGGCACACCTGAGGACTGGGAGAAATTCAGAGACCAGCAGAGGAGGACAAAGGGCTTAATTAGGAAAGGGAAAAAAGATTATGAGAGAAAGCTGGCAGGGAACATAAAAACTGACTGTAAAAGCTTTTATAGATACGTGAAAAGAAAAAGATTGGTCAAGACAAATGTAGGTCCTTTACAGTCAGAAACAGGTGAATTGATCATAGGGAACAAAGACATGGCAGACCAATTGAATAACTACTTTGGTTCTGTCTTCACTAAGGAGGACATAAATAATCTTCTGGAAATAGTAAGGGACCGAGGGTCTAGTGAGATGGAGGAACTGAGGGAAATACATGTTAGTAGGGAAGTGGTGTTAGGTAAATTGAAGGGATTAAAGGCAGATAAATCCCCAGGGCCAGGTGGTCTGCATCCCAGAGTGCTTAAGGAAGTAGCCCAAGAAATAGAGGATGCATTAGTGATAATTTTTCAAAACTCCTTAGATTCTGGATTAGTTCCTGAGGATTGGAGGGTGGCTAATGTAACCCCACTTTTTAAAAAAGGAGGGAGAGAGAAACCGGGGAATTATAGATCGGTTAGTCTGACATCAGTGGTGGGGAAAATGCTAGAGTCGGTTATCAAAGATGTGATAACAGCACATTTGGAAAGAGGAGAAATCATCGGACAAAGTCAGCATGGATTTGTGAAAGGAAAATCATGTCTGACGAATCTTATAGAATTTTTTGAAGATGTAACTAGTAGAGTGGATAGGGGAGAGCCAGTGGATGTGGTATATTTAGATTTTCAAAATGCTTTTGACAAGGTCCCACACAGGAGATTAATGTGCAAACTTAAAGCACACAGTATTGGGGGTATGGTATTGATGTGGATAGAGAATTGGTTGGCAGACAGGAAGCGAAGAGTGGGAGTAAACGGTACCTTTTCAGAATGGCAGGCAGTGACTAGTGGGGTACCGCAAGGCTCAGTGCTGGGACCCCAGTTGTTTACAATATATATTAATGATTTAGACGAGGGAATTAAATGCAGCATCTCCAAGTTTGCGGATGACACGAAGCTGGGCGGCAGTGTTAGCTGTGAGGAGGATGCTAAGAGGATGCAGGGTGACTTGGATAGGTTAGATGAGTGGGCAAATTCATGGCAGATGCAATTTAATGTGGATAAATGTGAGGTTATCCACTTCGGTTGCAAGAACAGGAAAACAGATTATTATCTGAATGGTGGCCGATTAGGAAAAGGGGAGGTGCAACGAGACCTGGGTGTCATTGTACACCAGTCATTGAAGGTGGGCATGCAGGTACAGCAGGCGGTGAAAAAGGCAAATGGTATGTTGGCATTCATAGCAAAAGGATTTGAGTACAGGAGCAAGGAGGTTCTACTGCAGTTGTACAAGGCCTTGGTGAGACCGCACCTAGAATATTGTGTGCAGTTTTGGTCCCCTAATCTGAGGAAAGACATTCTTGCCATAGAGGGAGTACAGAGAAGGTTCACCAGATTGATTCCTGGGATGGCAGGACTTTCATATGAAGAAAGACTGGATCGACTAGGCTTATACTCACTGGAATTTAGAAGATTGAGGGGGGATCTTATTGAAACGTATAAAATTCTAAAGGGATTGGACAGGCTAGATGCAGGAAGATTGTTTCTGATGTTGGGGAAGTCCAGAACGAGGGGTCACTGTTTAAGGATAAAGAGGAAGCCTTTTAGGACCGAGATAAGGAAAAACTTCTTCACACAGAGAGTGGTGAATCTGTGGAATTCTCTGCCACAGGAAACAGTTGAGGCCGGTTCATTAGCTATATTTAAGAGGAAGTTAGATATGGCCCTTGTGGCTAAAGGGATCAGGGGGTATGGAGAGAAAGCAGGTACAGGGTTCTGAGTTGGATGATCAGCCATGATCATACTGAATGGCGGTGCAGGCTTGAAGGGCTAAATGGCCTGCTCCTGCACCTATTTTCTATGTTTCTATGTTCTTGACTTATATTCTTTTTTTGTAGTGTGGCTGCTGTTTGAGGGGCCTACACTATACAATTACCATTGTCTTCTGTCCTTTGCTTTAGACATTAACAAACCGCAATATTTTTAATCCTGCCACGTCTCTCACAATTGTACTTACTTCATCTCCTGTTACCAGAGCAATCCCCACCACTTCCTTTTCTTTCAGTTATCCTTCCTAAAAGTCCTAGATGAATTCACTTTTGCATGAAATATGCATCTTGGATTTCAACATCACTTCAACTAGCTCAATTCCATTGAGATGGATGACTGAATGGGATGCTGATTCACAGTCTTTGAATCACGTTTATTTCACAGAAGTGTATTCTATGCTCTGGGCATTTGATCACATTCAAGGTATTTGTTGCTTTTCAAAGGACGAGTTGGTGCATACTTGTATTTTGCTCCTTGCATTATTTGCATCAGCCCTTCATGTACTTCCAATGAATGGACCTGGGATTCTCTGTGCCATCCCAAATTCTTCTTCTCCACTCTGAGCTGTCTGTTGCTTATCAGAGTGCTGTGGGATATACTCAACAGATCAGCCAAACTAAAAAGTCCAGCTTAGACTTTTTCCTTCTGTCCATTAGTCCAGCCTGACTTTTGGGTGAGGCTCTCAGTCCTGCTGTCATAACACAGACAAAGCGACATAATTGTTCTCTAAATCTCCATTTACAGATTTGTCCTGGTTTCATCTCACCGCAGGCATTCTCTTTCCATTCCTTCCACAATTTTTTTCTGCATCTTAAAATTATTTTTGTAAAATTACCTTTTGGATGTCTTTCCAAGTTCTGACAAAGGTTAACTGTCTTTTTTTCCCCCCCTTTGAATGGGTTCCAAGGTTTTTCTTTGTTTTGTGGCTGTCTGTGTGGAAATGAACACGTCTTTATCATTTTTGGTTTGACATGCTTATGGTTTGTGCTTGAAATTGAGCATACCACTGTCCAAGTTAACAGGGTAGGAATTTAGTTGAGAAGATTTGGTTTGTCAACTAAAACACTCAAAACATTTCTCTAAATGTACCATGGAGAGCATTCTGACTTGCTGCATCACTGTCTGGTATGGGGAGGAGTGGGGTGTGGGGTTGCTCCTGCACAAGATTGAAGTAAGTTGCAGAAACTTGAAATATTAGTCAGCTCCATAATGGGTACTATCTCCTGTGGTATCCAAGACATTTTCAAGGAGCGGTGCCTTAGGAAGGTGGTGTCCATCATCAAGAACCCCCACCACCCAGGACATGCTGTCTTCTCATTGTTACCATCGGGAAGAAGGTACAGAAGCCTGACGGCACACACTCAGTCAGAAACCGCTTCTTTCCCTCTTCCACCTGATTTCTAAATGAACATTGAACCCATAAACACTAACTCACTACTTTTTTTTGCACTACTTATTTTAATTTAACTGTTTATTATATATATATGACTGTAATTCAGTTTTTTCTCTATATTTGTCATGTATTCTATTGTACTGCTTCCGTAAAGTTAACAAATTTGATGACATACATCAGTGATATCAAACCTGATTCTAGTTTTCTGACCTCTGAGGTGGTGGTGAAGCTGCAAATCAGATAGTGTTAAAACTGTCACACATCTTCTATGTATTCTAACATTCAGTTCACATTTATTGCAAAAAGCTTCATGTTACTGGGTGCCAATATGTTGCTTTCCCTTTTTCACCACCACCTGAAATAAAATTCTTCCCTTATTATTGAGCTTGATATTAAGCTCAGCCGGAAAGCCTAATTTATATTTGACTGCAATTTGACATGTTTGGTTACTGACTACCACTTCCTGTTATAAGAATAGTTCTTTTCCTGTTAATATCAGCAATTAGCTGCAAACTGTTGGAAGTGTGAGACAGAAATATCTTGAAGCCCTTCCAGGAACACTTGGGATCTGAATCTGTTTATGCAGTCATTGTAGATGCAAATTAGTAATAGTAATCTTATATTTGAATAACTATGCTAGATGATTGTGTGTATAATATATTATGTTCATGCGTCTTTTATATTTGTGAATTGGGCATTAAGTCATTTAGTGGCTTGTACCTTCAAGTGCTCATTGGAAGGATACAGTACAGTCTTGCTTACTTTGAGGTGTTGCTTCATGTTGAAGAAGGTCACTTCCAGGCTGTGCTCAATATTCACGAGGGGAATTAATAGCATTGGCTGTAGTGTTAACGTTGGATCTCTCACTTGGATATGAATCACTGTTCCCTCTAAGCTGTGTGGGTGAGTGGCCACATAGTAACTGAACTGCTCCCGCATACATAGCCTTTGTTGCTACATAGCTGGAATTTTCTTTATAATATTAAAATATTTAAAAAATTATGTTAATTTAACTTTGAAATTATGCTTATACAATTTTGAAATCTATGTTAATGTAATTGTGCAATACCCTATAATTATTTGTGTTAAATTTTCTAAATAATAAATGCACCACAAACTTTAGATCTTCAACATATTTACATTGTCAGTCTTTCAAGTTACCACTCTTACACATTGTAACAATAAACACAGACTGGAAGTTAGTAGCTTATTATTAATAAATTGCCAGGCCAATGAATGCTGATGCCATCTAGTCAAAAAACATTTTAATTTTGCCGTACAAAAAAGCTGGACATACATGGCTCTACAGCCATGATGAGGCCAAACTTCGGTTGGAGGAACAACATCTCATATACTGTCTGGGTAGTCTCCAGCCCCTTGGTATGAACATCGAATTCTCCAACTTCCGGTAATTCCCTCTCTCTCCCTTCTCCCATTCCACCTTCACTCTGTCTCCTCTTCCAGCTTCCTATCACCTCTCATGACTCTGCCTTCTTCTACTACCCATAGTGCTTTCCCCTTACATTCCTTCTTCACCTCTCCTGCCTATCCCCTCCCTGCTTCCCCTCTCCCACCCCTTGATCTTTCACCCCACCTTCTTTATAGGGCTCCTGCCCCCACCTTCTTTAGTCCTGAAGAAGGGTCTCGACCTGAAACATTGACTGTTCCTTTCAACGGATGCTGTCCGACCTGCTGAGTTCATCCATTGTACGTCTTGATTTGACCACAGCATCTGCAGTGTACTTTGTGTTTATTTTAATTTTGCCATTGCACCTGTCAGTTGTTTTGACCGCCCGTCATCATTTACTTGTGCTGTGGGTTATGGTTTGTGTTTATTTGATGTGCATATTGCAAAAAATAAACATCTAAAGTGCTGCACAGTTTTCAGGACATGTAAAAATTACCTGTGCAGAGCAATGGTTGCTCTCACAGCTGTAAAAGAAAATAGAAGCAATGTTGATATGAATGAGCAGAAAAAAAACAAACCTACCTCCTTAACTGATAGGATGTAAGGATTCTAAAATTAATAGTACAAAAACTAAGAAGAAAGCATAATTTTGAACGTAATTTCATTATCAAATTGAACAGTGAAATAAAGAAGTGAAAGGAATTAAGAGTGAGAGAGAGAAAGAAAAAAGTAAATCTAATTTTCTAACAAATTTCCAATAACTAAAAATTAGAATCACTCTTTGAAGCATGTTTGTGAATGTTTCAGTGCTAGAGAGATTGACTGGTTGGCTGCAATTATCAGCATTTTGAAAGAGTATTTTGACTTGAAACATTTGACTTAAGTGTTTGTAATTGGGCCCAAAACTGTGATATTTCTGTGAGGCTCTGAACAAATTTTCATGCTGTTGATTTGTTTTTGTGGTATACTGTTTTAATCAGATTATCACGGAAACACAGTCTTGGTTTAAGCTCTGCAGAGTATGCATTACAGAAAAATTAAAAATGTAGTGACACTTTGCTACTGAGATACCGAAATCTGCAGTTCATGTAGATTGATTGTTCTGTAAAGGAATCATCTGCAGGTCAGGCAGAGATTGCCTGCGACCTGGCATTTTATGTTGATGAAAAGGCTTTATTTGCTAAAACAACATAGGCACATGCAGTGGGAATGAAGGATTTGCACTGACATCTTCTTGAACAAGTTTGATGGTTGTGGGTTTTATTGCATGTGTTTGAGGTTCGATTACAGCTGTCAGTTGGGAAATGTGTGGTTGGAATATTAGACAGCCATGGAGATTTGGCAATTCTATCTGGTTTGTTTGGTCTATTTAGACGTGAAAGGCCTCAGCAGTGGCATTGAACCCTGAAGTCAGAAAGAAGCTACTTTTAGACATTTGGCACTTTGCCTGCGGAATGACAGGAAATCAGTGAAGGACATCATTCAACTTGCTGTGTCTGTACCAGTCTGAAAATCTACTCAACTAAATCCGTTTTCCCAGCACCAGGTCTGTAGCTCTTCTGGTTCTTCAAATGCATAATCATTTATTTAATATGTTTCAGATTTCTCTCTCTACCACTCTTTCAAACTATGAGTTTCAGATCCCTACCACCCTTTGAGTGATGCATTCACTGAATTCCTCTTGAATCCATCTTACTGAATACTTTGAATCTATTACTCTTTGGACTTTGACTCCTCAACTAAATGAAATAGCTTTTAGTATGTACCTAGGCCCCTCATAATTTTAAATACTTACTTCTTCATGTCTCTCCATTTCCAAGGAGAACCATCCCAGCCTATGCAACCTTTCATCATAGTTAATACTTCCCAGCTGAGACAAGATCTTTGTAAATCTTTTCTGTGCAATCATGACTTTGTTATGATGTGATGATCAGAAATGTCTGAAGTATTCAAGCAGCCTCACTGGTGGTATAAACAAATCCAACAGGGTCTTCTTGCTAACACGTTGTGTGCTCAGCTAAAAAAAATAGCATCCAATATGCCTTTCTCATCAGAGTGTTGACATATTTTACTTCTTCTAAGTATCTGTGGCCCCACAGTTCATATGTCCTTTGTTCCTCCCTACCTTACCCAGTGCATTTATTTTCTTATACTTCTCCAGATCGATGATCAGATGATCTACAATCCAAAGCCTTGCTCTGACTATAGCTGAGCACTTAATACCATCACTCCCACAATCCTGATTGAGAAGTTGCAGAACCTGGGCCTCTGTAACTCCTTCTGCAAGTGGATCCTTGACTTCCTAACTGGAAGACCACAATCTGTGCAGATTGGTGATAACATATCCTCCTCGCTGACAATCAACACAGAGGTGTGTGCTTAGCCCACAGCTCTACTTTCTATATACACATGACTGTGTGGCTAGGCACAGCTCAAATACCATCTATAAATTTGCTGATGATACAACCATTATTTGTAGAGTCTCAAGTGGTGACAAGAGGGCGCCCCCACCACCGTTGCTGGCAGCCCATTCCACGTACTCACCTCTCTCTGCATAAAAAAAAACACTTAACCCTGACATCTCCTCTGTACTTACTTCCAAGCACCTTAAAACTGTGCCCTCTCGTGTTAGCCATTTCAGCCCTGGGAAAAGACTTCTGACTATTCACATGATCAATGCCTGTCGTCATCTTATACACCTCTATCAGGTAACCTCTCATCCTCCGCCTCTCCAAGGAGAAAAGGCCAAGTTCACTTAACCTAAGGCACCACCTGCCTTTGACAAGGCATGCTGACTATTCCTAATCATATTATGCCTCTCCAAATGTTCATAAATCCTGCCTCTCAGGATCTTTTCCATCAACTTCCCAACAACTGAAGTAAGACTCACTGGTCTATAATTTCCTAGGCTATCTCTACTCCCTTTCTTGAATAAGGGAACAACATCTGCAATCTTCCAATCCTCTGGAACCTCTCCCATCCCCATTGATGATCCAAAGGTCATTGCCAGAGGCTCAGCAATCTCCTCCCTCACCTTCCACAATAGCCTGTGGTATATCTTGTCTGGTGCTGGAGACTTATCGAACGTGATGCTTTCCAAAAGCTCCAGCACATCCTCTTTCTTAATGTCTATATGCTCAAGCTTTTCAGTCCACTGCAAGTAATCCCTATAATTGCCAAGATCCTTTTCCTTAGTGAATACTGAAGAAAAGTATTCATTAAGTACCTCTGCTATCTCCTCCGGCTCCATAGACACTTTTCCACTGTTACACTTGATTGGTCCAATTCTCTCACGTCTTATTCTCTTGCTCTTCACATACTTATAGAATGCCTTGGGGTTTTCTCTAACCCTTTTTGCCAAGGCCTTCTCATGACTCTGACAGAAATGTTTCAAATGCCATTAGAAACAGGGATGGTGCTGGAGGATTGGCGTATTGCTCATGTGGTTCCATTGTTTAAAAAGGGTTCTAAGAGTAAACCTAGCAATCATAGGCCTGTCAGTTTGACGTTAGTGGTAGGTAAATTAATGGAAAGTATTCTTAGAGATGGTATATATAATTATCTGGATAGACAGGGTCTGATTAGGAACAGTCAACATGGATTTGTGCGTGGAAGGTCATGTTTGACAAATCTTATTGAATTTTTTGAAGAGGTTACTAGGAAAGTTGATGAGGGTAAAGCAGTGGATATTGTCTATATGGACTTCAGTAAGGCCTTTGACAAGGTTCTACACGGAAGGTTAGTTAGGAAGGTTCAATCGTTAGGTATTAATATTGAAGTAGTAAAATGGATTCAACGGTGGCTGGATGGGAGATGCCAGAGAGTAGTGGTGGATAACTGTTTGTCAGTTTGGAGGCCGGAGACTAGTGGTGTGCCTCAGGGATCTGTACTGGGTCCAGTGTTGTTTGTCATATACATTAATGATCTGGGTGATGGGGTGGTAAATTGTATTAGTAAGTATGCAGATGATACTAAGGTAGGTGGCATTGTGGATAATGAAGTAGGTTTTCAAAGTTTGCAGAGAGATTTAGGCCAGTTAAAAGAGTGGGCTGAACAATGGCAGATGGAGTTTAATGCTGATAAGTGTGAGGTGCTACATTTTGGTAGGAATAATCCAAATAGGACATACATGGTAAATGGTAGGGCAGTGAAGAATGCAGTAGAACAGAGTGATCTAGGAATAATGGTGCATAGTTCCCTGAAGGTGAAATCTCATGTGGATAGGGTGGTGAAGAAAGCTTTTGGTATGTTGGCCTTTGTAAATTAGAGCATTGAGTATAGGAGTTGGGATGTAATGTTAAAATTGTACAAGGCATTGGTAAGGCCGAACTTGGAGTATTGTGTACAGTTCTGGTCACCAAATTATAGGAAAGATGTCAACAAAATAGAGAGAGTACAGAGAAGATTTACTAGAATGTTACCTGGGTTTCAGCACCTAAGTTACAGGGAAAGTTTGAACAAGTTAGGTCTTTATTCTTTGGAGCGTAGAAGGTTGAGGGGGGACTTGATAGAGATATTTAAAATTATGAGGGGGATAGATAGAGTTGACGTGAATAGGCTTTTTTCTTTGAGAGTAGGGGAGATTCAAACAAGAGGACATGAGTTGGGAGTTAGAGGGCAAAAGTTTAAGGGTAACACGAGGGGGAATTTCTTTACTCAGAGAGTGGTAGCTGTGTGGAACGAGCTTCCAGTAGAAGTGGTAGAGGCAGGTTCGGTATTGTCATTTAAAGTAAAATTGGATAGGTATACGGACAGGAAAGGAATGGAGGGTTATGGGCTGAGTGCGGGTCAGTGGGACTAGGTGAGAGTAAGCGTTCGGCATGGAGTAGAAGGGCTGAGATGGCCTGTTTCCGTGCTTGTTATATAATTGTTATATGGTTATAATGGTGTGAGTGTTTGGAATGGCTATATCCATTAGATAGATACTTTATTAATCCCAAAGGAAATTGATAGTGTCACAGTAGCATTACAAGTGCAGAGATATACAAAAATTAGAAGAAAAGTAAGCAAGAATAAAAACTAAGTTTTCTCGAACAGTCTAATAGGAGGGAATCACACTTCCTTGGCAATAGGTTGACTCACAATAAAGCTTGATAGCCGAGGTTAAAAATGACTCAGATAGTGCACTTTGGAGTAGCGCAGTTGTCTTAGTCTATTACTGAAAGTGCTCCCCTATTCACCCAAGGTGGCATGCAAATAGCGAGAAACAACATTGTGCAGAATTGCCAGAATGTTCCATAGGGCCCTTTGTTCGACCACAGCCTTCAGTGTGTCCAGTTTGACTCCTACAACTGAGACAGTCTTTCTAATCAGTTTATTGAGCTTGTTGGCATCACTTCTGCTGATGCCACTGCCCCAGCACAGTGCGGCATAGAAGATTGTACTGGCGACAACAGACTGGTAGAACATGTGAGGGACAGGCCTGCATACCCCAAAGGACCTCATCCTTCTCAGGAAGTAACGGCAACTCTGGCCCTTCTTGTATATAGCCTCTATTTTGGTGCTCCAGTCAAGTCTGTCATCCAGGTGCTCCTCCAGGCACTTGTAGGTCCTCATCACATCTACTTTCTCACCATCAATAGTAACAGGGAGTGGTGCAGGTTTAGTCTTTCCAAAGTTCATCACCATCTCCTTTGTCTTACTAATGCTGGGCAGCAGATGATTCAGCTTGCAACATTTGAAAAAGTCCTCCACCAGGCCCTGTAATTATCCTCCCATTCTCTCATCCTGGTCCTGGTCCTCTGTTAAATAGATTATTCTTGCTTATTTACCCTGTATTATCCACATAGTCATTATGAGTTGTCCCATCTGTAATACTGTATCTGTTGTAATATGATTTGTAGGACTTTGATTCTAAAACTTGATCAAAATTGTATTTATTGTAACATATTGATACTGACTTTTATGATTTTTTATTTTAAAGCAAGATTTTGGTGAATGATGTTGGCCTCATGATTGTGGCTGTGTAAGTAATCAGATTGATTTAGATAGATAGATAGATAGATAGATAGATAGATACTTTATTCATCCCCATGGGGAAATTCAACTTTTTTTCCAATGTCCCATACACTTGTTGTAGCAAAACTAATTACATACAATACTTAACTCAGTAAAAAAATATGATATGCATCTAAAACACTATCTCAAAAAGCATTAATAATAGCTTTTAAAAAGTTCTTAAGTCCTGGCGGTTGAATTGTAAAGCCTAATGGCATTGGGGAGAATTGACCTCTTCATCCTGTCTGAGGAGCATTGCATCGATAGTAACCTGTCGCTGAAACTGCTTCTCTGTCTCTGGATGGTGTATGTAGAGGATATTCAGAGTTTTCCATAATTGACCGTAGCCTACTCAGTGCCCTTCGCTCAGCTACCGATGTTAAACTCTCCAGTACTTTGCCCACGAAGTGGGCAAACTATTGCTGGATCCTGTAATGTGTTGGATTTGTTTCTGGTTTCTCTTTGCATTTCCTGCATTTATCATCTTGAATTTATTGGTCTTTTATTATGTATTTTTGATCATTTTTCTTGGTGTTAACCTCCTGGTCCTGCATTTAGTTTATTATTATTTTTCCTCTTTCTTTTTGTATTTGCACAGGTTGTTTTTTTGTACATTTGCTGTCTGTCTTTCATTGGTTCTGCTGAGTCTCTTATATTTACTGTGATTACCCCACAAGAAAAGGAATCTCAGGGCTGTATATGGTAAAATATATTTACTTTGAAAGTTGAACTGTATTTGAAAGAGTGAAATTACCTGGAGGACCAATAACTTGAGCCTCCCTGACAGTACTCTTGTAAGTGACTCCAGTAATAGTCTGTGGCCTTGACCTCCAACGATAATCCAAATGCATTGAAAGTTTACAATATGCACCTAATTTTGCTAGTGTCAAGTTGCAGAGAAGCCAACAAAACATACTGTAGCTAACTCAGAAATGATGTGTCATCCTGTGGTCTTGGTGCTTATCTCAGTAAGGAATCTGTGACAAGGTGGTGAGATATAAATTCGGCATTTGTGTGTGTAAGAGAGTATATGAGATTAATAGGGTTGGATGATGTAAGAAAAGTTATGATCATTTAGTGGCTGTTAACAATTAGTTCATTGGTGGGTGGTGGGAGGGCCGATGAGGTAATCCAGTTGGAGATAAGTGAGAGTTTAACATAAGTTTACAGTTTTAAGAAAGGAATTTGAATGTGATGTCCATGAGGAAAAATCTTTTTTAAAAGGTTTATTTTTTCACATTCAACTTCCATTAGCACAGTTCAGTTTTTTTTTACCTTTTACGAAAATGTGGCTTGTCACAAAGTCAGTGATGCAATGAAATGGAATGGAATAAATTACTAAATTTGGAATAAATTCTTTTTATTAAACATGTTAATTAAGGGGAGTGATGTTCAGGGTTGTTTTGGAATTGGCCTGGGTTTAAGTTAAATTGTGCATGAGCACTCTGGTAGATGCTGCTTCAAGATTTTGAATAATACATTAAGCAGATGAATGCTTATCATACAGAAATATTCACACTGTGACAGATGAGTCATGAGTCATTTCATTATATGACTTGGATACTTTTAATTGTAGGCAGATATAACATTTAAAATTAATTCTAACTTAGCCAACCTTCTAATTGCTACTGAACTGAATCTATTAAGCCTTTCAATTCCACCTGACTCATCAGTGGCTTCGCTGTGAGACAGAGTAGGCTTTTGGACCAGCTTCCTATTCCTGCTCCTATTTCTTTTTGTTCATTTGCTCTCCCCACAGATGCTATCTAGATTAAAGCTTCCAGCAGCAACTGTATTTTGCTTCTTTAAATGTTGTGGTTAACTGATACCTTCAGTAAATCTTTGTTAACATCTCTAGGTTTTACTGAACTCTTTCCATTGTGTCCAGTTAGAGTCATAAAGAAGAACAGTGCAGAAGCAAGCCCTTTGGGTGATCTAGTCCATGTTGAAAACCATTTAAGCTGCCTACTCCCAACAACCTGTACCAGGACCATAGCTCTCCATACTGCTACTACCAATGTACATATCCAAACTTCTCTTAAATGTTGAAATCAAGCTCACACCACTTATGCTGGCAGCTCATTTCACACTCTCATGAGCTTCTGAGTAAAGAAGTTTCCCCATATTTCCTGTTAAACATTACACCTTTCACCCTTAACCCATGACCTCTGGTTGTAGCTTCCCTGTCTATACCCATCATAATTTTGTATACCTCTATCAAATCTCCTCTCAATCTTCTATGTTCTAAAGAATACAATCCTAATCTTGTTGCTAAGGATGTTTTAAATAGCTCAGCTAGGGCTCTGCACTTGCATCCCATAGGGTCAGAGGGAACATTCTGTCAGGCCCTGGGGATTTATCCAACCTGATTTGCTTCAGGGTAGCAAGCACCTCCCTCCTCTGTAATCTGTACAGGGTGCCGGAAGTTGATGCCGTTTTGCCTCACTTCTATAGAATCTGTATCCATCTCCTGAGTAAATACTGATGCAAGGAATGCATTTAAGATCTCCCCCATCTATTTTCGCTCCACACACGGATTACCATTCTGGTCTTCCAGAGGACTAATAGTTTCATGTTGCTTTTTTACTGTTTGGCTTTGGGGTGACTTCTTCCAGTAAATGACATTACTGTAGTTTCAGTATTTCCTGAAATATTTTTCCATGTTACCTTCACTGACGTATAGATATGATGCTTGATCCCTGTTTCTATCAGTTCAAAACTCTCAATTCACAGTTCCATTTTCTAGAAGACTCTGGCTGAGAAAGATGTCCGTTCGTCTCAAAATTGAAGAAACCAGGCATTGCGCTCATTAATTATTGGAAGCAGATTTGGTGGCCTGGTATTTCTTCAAGTTTAATAAATAAAATATGTTATTTTGAGAAGTACAGGCTGGAGAACTTGATATGTTTATTGATGAAAATATTCAGAAAAATAAAACAGAGAAGCACCTCCACAAGGGTGAAATGTCAGAAGGTTCTTGATGGTCTTGTTTGAAAAAGCAGAGAATCAGGGCAGTAGAAATGGTTCTGAAATTGTCCATGTCTAGTCAAAAGTTATCATGAAGATTATACTTGAAAATGACTTGGAAGATTCATAATTCAGTTTGTATAACATGTTTTAGGTTGATAAATTTGCACCTAATACAGCAGAATGTTTGAATTGCATTGTATGAAGTCAAAGTGAAAGTTGAGATTATTGTCATATAAATAAGTACACGTAGGCACAGATGCAATGAAAATTTTGCAGCGGCATCACAGCCACATAACATAATATAAGCATTCACAAGAAAATCATCAACAGTAGTTTTACGGGAAAGAACAAAATCAAAATTTTAAAAATGTCTATTTTAGTACAGTGATCAAAGAAAGAGTGTGATGGTGCTGCTAAACTCCTTAGTGATTAAAGTTGTGCCAGTTGGTTGAAGAACCAAATGGTTAAAGGGAAGTAGCTATTCTTGAATCTGGTGGTGAAAGGCTGCAAGAAGATGTCATGACTCAGCTAGTGGAGATCTCTGAAGGATATTGCCTTCTTGAGGCAGTGCCCCCTGTATATACTGCTAATGTTGAGGAGCAGAATGCCCAGGATGTATCGGCTGTGTGCATTACTCTCTGCAGGAGCTTACATTTCTGCCGTACCAGACCATAATGCAACATTCGAGGATTCGAAGCAAGAAGGCTGCGAGTGGAACGTCTTAAGGGATTTTACTGCTTGGGGTAAAGAGAGGTAAGACTGCGCAGGCACGTCAGCCAGTAGAGAGCGGGAAGAGTTTAAAAAGAAGACCACCATATACAGCGGGCAGCGGAGAGGGAGGGCTTTGGCTGAAATGGGACTTCGGTGAAGAAGGGTCAAGGTGAAGAACTAATTTGCAGAGACTCACAGATAACAGTCTTCAATTTCTCCAGCGGGCTCTTCCCTTTCTCCCGTTGTCCTCTTCCATTAACATCTATTGCTCCAACATGGCTGGTGAGCTCAGACCTGTGCCATGTGGGAACTCAGGGAGGCTGACAGTGTCCCTGAAGACTACGTGTGCAGGAAGTGTGTCCAGCTGCAGCTCCTGATATACCGCATGGTGGCACTGGAGCTGCGCACGGATTCACTTTGAAGCATCCGAGATGTGGAGAATGTTGTGGACAGCACATTTAGTGAGTTGGTCACACCACAGTTTAAGGATCTAAGGAAAGATAGGGAACGGGTGACCAACAGGAAGAGTAGTTGCAGGAAGGTAGTACAGGAGTCTCCTGCGGTCATCTCCCTCCAAGACAGATATACCGCCTTGGAGTCTGTTGGGGGAGATGGCTCATCAGGTGAAGGCAGCAGTAGCCAGGATCATGGCACTGTGGGTGGCTCTGCTGCGCAAGAGGGCAAGAAAAAGAGTGGCGGAGCTGTTGTGGTAGGGGATTCCATGGTAAGGGTAATAAAGAGGAGTCTCTGTGGCTGCAAATGGGACTCCCGTATGGTGTGTTGCCTCCTGGGTGCAAGGGTCAGAGATGTCTCAGAGAGGCTGCAGGGCATTCTGAAAGGGGATGGTGAGCAGCCGGCTGTCGTGGTGCATGTAGGTACTAACGATATAGGAAGAAAGCAGGATGAGGTCCTACAAGCTGAATTCAGGGAGCTAGGAAATAAAGAGTAGGAACTCAAAGGTAATATAGAACAGATTTAAAAAAAAAATATATAGAAAAGCTACAGCACAATACAGGCCCTTCGGCCTATGAAGTTGTGCCGAACATGTCCCTTGCTTAGACATTACTAGGTTTACATATAACCCTCTATTTTACTAAGCTCCACGTACCTATCTAAAAGCCTCTTAAAAGACCCTATCGTATCCGCCTCCCTCGCCATTGCCGGCAGCCCATTCCATGCACTCACCACTCTCTGAGTAAAAAACTTATCCCTGGCATCTCCTCTTACCTACTCCCCAGTAATCAGGATTATTACCAGTGCCACGTGTTAGCCAGAGTTGGAACAGCAGGATAGTTAGAATGAGTATGTGGCTTGAGCGGTGGTGCAGGAGGGAGGGTTTCAGATTCTTGGGGCATTGGAACTGCTTCTGGGGGAGGTGGGACCAGCACTGTCCAGATGGTCTACATCTGGGTAGGGCTGGGATCAATGCCCTAGGGAGATTGTTTGCTAGTGGATGATGGGGTGGTAAATTGGATTAGTAAGTATGCAGATGATACTAAGATAGGTGGCGTTGTGGATAATGAAGTAGATTTTCAAAGCTTGCAGAGAGATTTAGGCCAGTTAGAAGAGTGGGCTGAAAGATGGCAGATGGAGTTTAATGCTGATAAGTGTGAGGTGCTACATTTTGGTAGGACTAATCAAAATAGGACATGCATGGTAAATGGTAGGGCATTGAGGAATGCAGTAGAGCAGAGTGATCTAGGAATAATGGTGCATAGTTCCCTGAAGGTGGAATCTCATGTGGATAGGGTGGTGAAAAAAGCTTTTGGTATGCTGGCCTTTTCAACCCAGAGAAGTGTGAGGTGGTACACTTTGGAAGGACAAACTCCAAGGCAGAGTACAAAGTAAATGGCAGGATACTTGGGAGTGTGGAGGAGCAGAGGGATCTGGGGGTACATGTCCACAGATCCTTGAAAGTTGCCTCACAGGTAGATAGGGTAGTTAAGAAAACCTATGGGGTGTTAGCTTTCATAAGCTGAGGGATAGAGTTTAAGAGTAATGATGCAGCTCTATAAAACTCTGGTTAGGCCACACTTGGAGTACTGTGTCCAGTTCTGGTCGCCTCACTATAGGAAGGATGTGGAAGCATTGGAAAGGATACAGAGGAGATTTACCAGGATGCTGCCTGGTTTAGAGAATATGGATAATGATCGGAGATTAAGGGAGCTAGGGCTTTACTCTTTGGAGAGAAGGAGGATGAGAGGAGACATGATAGAGGTGTACAAGATATTAAGAGGAATAGATAGAGTGGATAGTCAGTGCCTCTTCCCCAGGGCACCACTGCTCAGTACAAGAGGTCATGGCTTTAAGGTAAAGGGCGGAAAGTTCAAGGGGGATATTAGAGCAAGTTCTTTTACTCAGAGAGTGGTTGATGCATGGAATGCACTGCCTGAGTCAGTGGTGGAGGCAGGTACACTAGTGAAGTTTAAGAGACTACTAGACAGGCATATGGAGGAATTTAAGGTGGGGGGTTATATGGGAGGCAGGGTTTGACGGTCAGCACAACATTGTGGGCCGAAGGGCCTGTAATGTGCTGTACTATTCTATGTTCTATGTTTATAAATCAGAGCATTGAGTATAGGAGTTGGGATGTAATGTTAAAATTGTACAAGGCATTGGTGAGGCCAAATTTGGAGTATTGTGTACAGTTCTTGTCACTGAATTATAGGAAAGATGTCAACAAAATAGAGAGAGTGCAGAAGAGATTTACTAGAAAGTTACCTAGGTTCCAGCACCTAAGTTACAGAGAAAGGTTGAACAAGTTAGGTCTTTATTCTTTGGAGCGTAGGTTGAGGGGGGACTTGATAGAGGTATTTAAAATTATGAGGGGGATAGAGTTGACGTGGATAGGCTTTTTCCATTGACAGTAGGGAAGATTCAAACAAGAGGACATGAGTTGAGAGTTAGGGGGCAAAAGTTTAGGGGTAACACAAGGGGGAACTTCTTTACTCAGAGAGTGGTAGCTGTGTGGAATGAGCTTCCAGTAGAAGTGGTAGAGGCAGGTTCGATGTTGTCATTTAAAAAAAATGGATAGGTATATGGACAGGAAAGGAATGGAGGGTTATGGGCTGTGTGCAGATTGGTGGGACTAGGTGAGAGTAAGCTTTCAGCATGGACTTGAAGGGCCAAGATGGCCTGTTTCTGTGCTGTAATTGTTATATGTTATATATATGTTATGGTGCTGTTGGGGAGGCTTTAGACTAATATGGCAGGGGGTGGAAACCCACACAGAAAAGAAGAAGGAAGTGATGCAGAGACCAAAGCTAGGAAGAAAAAAGTAAAAATAACGTGCATAAAAGTATAAAGCAAAAATCGCATAGGTCACTAGATTCTAAAAGGACGATAAGTGTAAGGGCACTTTATCTAAATGCCCATAGTATCAGAAACACGGTTAGTGAACTTGTGGCACAGATCAGTACCAAGGCGTATGATTTAGTGGCCATTACAGAAACCTGGTTGCAAGGTGGAGGTGACTGGGAATTAAATATCCAAGGGTATCAGGTAATACGGAAAGATAAGCAGGAATGCAGAGGAGGTGGGGTGGCGCGCTTGATTAGTGATGAGTGTGAGAGACGATATAAGATCTATGGAACAGAATGTTGAGTCCATCTGGGCAGAGATTAACAATAGTGAAGGGAAAAAACCACTGGTGGGTGTTGTCTATAGGCCACCTAATAAAAATATTGCAGTGGCAGAGGCGATTAATCAAAATAACTGAGGCTTACAAGGACGGAATGGCAGTTGTCAAGGGGGATTTTAACTTTCACATAGATTGGGTGAATCAGGTATGTCAAGGAAGTTTTGAGGAGGACTTCGTAGAATGCATCCGTGATGACTTTCTTGAGCAGCATGTTAGTGAACCTACAAGGGAAAATACTATCTTAGAGCTAGTCCTGTGCAATGAGACAGGTAAGATTAATGATCTTGTAGTCAGGGATCTTCTTGGAAAGAGTGATCATAGTATGATTGAATTTCGCTTTCAGATGGAGGATGAAATAGTTAGATATAAAACTAGTGTATTATGCTTGAACAAGGGAGACTACAACGGGATGAGGGAGGAGTTGGCTAATGTGGATTGGGAGCACAGGCTATTTGGTAGGACAGTTGAGGAATAGTGGAATACTTTGAAAGAGATTTTTTACAGTGCTCAACAAAACTATATTCCAGTCAAGAGTAAGGACAGTAAGTGTGGGGAGAGCCAGCCTTGGATAACTAAGGAAATAAAAGATGGTATCAAGTTAAAAGCTCATGTGTACAAAGTCGCAAAGAGTAGTGGGAGACTGGAGGATTGGGAAAACTTTAAAAAGCAACAGAGGACAACTAAACAAGAAATAAAGAAAGGGAAGATGGAGTATGAAAGTAAATTAGCACAGAATATAAAAACAGATAGCGAAGTTTTTAGTACAGGTGTTCCCCCCCCCCCCCACTTTTACAAAGGTAGAGCATTCCTATGAAACCTTTCTTAAGCCGAAATGGCGTAAAGCAAAGAATCATTAATTTATATGGGAAAATTTTTCGTAAAAGTGAAAATCCTCTTTGTAATGTGAAAACAGGTTACTAAGGTAGGTCTTTTGTAAAAGCAAAGTGGCATAAAGTGAACATTTGTAAAGCGGGAGACACCTATAAAAATATATATATAGAGTGAAAGAGGGTGGCTAAAGTCATCGTAGATCCCTTGGAAGACGAGAAGGGGAAATTGATATTGGCGATAAGGAAATGGCTGAGGCATTGAACTACTACTTTGTGTCAGTCTTTACGGTGGAGGACACATCTAATATTGCCAAAGAAGGATGTTATGAATGAAATGGGAGGTGAGGACCTCGATAAAATCTCTGTCACTAAAGAGATGGTGATGAGCAAATCAGAGGGTCTGAAGGTAGATAAGTCCCCTGGTCCTGATGGGATGCATCCCAGGATGCTGAAGGAATTGGCAGAGGTTATAGTAGATGCATTGGTAATCATTTACCAAAATTCTCTAGACTCTGGGCAGGGCCCAGCGGATTGGAAGACAGCAAATGTCATGCCACTTTTTTAAAAAAGGACATAGGCAAAAGACGGGCAACTATAGGCCAGTTAGCTTAACATCCGTAGTTGGGAAAATGCTTGAAGCTGTCATTAAGGAAGAAATCGTGAAACATTTAGAAAGGAGTGGTTCCAATAGACAGACGCAGCATGGATTCAGAAAGGGCAGGTCCTGTTTGACAAACTTATTGGAGTTCTTTGAGGACATAATGAGTGCAGTGGATAGAGGGGAACAGGCGGATGTCATATACTTGGATTTCCAGAAGGCGTTCGATTAGGTGCCGCACAAGAATTATAAATAAGATAAGGATGCATGAAATCGGAGGAAGTGTATTGGTATGAATACTGGATTGGTTAACTGCTAGAAGGCAGAAAGTTGGTATGAATAGGTGTTTTTCCAGTTGGCAGTCTGTGGTGAGTGGGGTGCTGCAGAGGTCAGTGCTGAGCCCATAGCTGTTTACCATTTACATTGATGATTTGGAAGAGGGGACTGAGTTTAGCAAAATTTGCTGATGACACTAAACTGAGTGGAAAAGCAAATTGTACAGAGGATGTGGAGAGTCTGCAGAGGGATATAGGTAGGTTAACTGAGTGGGCCAAGGTCTGGCAGATGGAATACAACGTTGGTAAATGCAAGATCATCCACTTTGGAAGGAATAATAGAAGAGCAGATTATTATTTAAATGGTGAAAGATTGCAGCATGCTGTTATGCAGAGGGACTTGGGAGTGCTTGTTCATGATTCGCAAAAAGTTGGCTTGCAGGTACAACAGGTTATTAAGAAGGCAAACTGAATGTTGGCCTTCATTGCTAGAGGGATTGAATTCAAGAGCAGGGAGATCATGCTGCAACTACACAGGGTACTGGTGAGGCCACACCTGGAGTACTGTGTGCAGTTCTGGTCTCCATACTTGAGGAAGGATATACTGGCTTTGGAGGCAGTGCAGAGGAGGTTCACCAGGATGATTCCAGAGATGAAGGGGTTAACCTATACTGGGACTATACTCTTTGGAATTCAGAAGAATGAGAGGGGATCTTACAGAAACATACAAAATTTTGAAAGGGATAGATAAGGTAGAAGTTGGAAAGTTGTTTCCATTGGTAGGTGAGACTAGAACTAAGGGACATTGCCTCAAGATTCAGGGAGAAGATTTAGGATGGAGATGAGGAGAAACTGTTTTTCCCAGAGAGTGGTGAATCTGTGGAATTCTCTGCCCTGTAAAGCAGTTGAGGCTTCTTCACTAAATATATTTAAGATACAGTTAGATATGTTTTTACATAGTAAGGGAATTAAGGGTTATGGGGAAAAGGCAGGTAGATGGAACTGAGTTTACGGACAGATCAGCCATGATCCTATTGAATAGTGGGGCAGGCTTGATGGGCTGGATGGCCTACTCCTGCTCCTATTTCTTCTGTAACAGATCAGGATGCTTTCGATAGTACATCTATTGAAGTTTGTTGGAGTGTTCGGTGACGAGCTGAACGTCCTCAACCTTCCCAGGAAGTAAAGCCACTGAGTGCCTATCTTGTGAGCGGATTGTGAATGGATTTTATGACTGCTTTTCAGGACAGAGATTTTACAGAACTTGTAATGGGATGCTCTAGAATATAGACCTTTATCATTTGTCAATCCTGAAAATAAATCAGAAAATTATAACACATTAAGCTATTAGGAGCATCACATTCATGCTGGCTTTAAAAATGCAATTCAGCTTTGTCTCACCTTCCCTAGTCTCGAGTCATGTAAGGATCTTAGTCTCTTCAAGTACTCACTTACTGCCCATTACACTGCTGGCATTTCGGGCAGCAATGAAGGTCCTCCATTTCTGGAGGTGTTCAAGGCTTCCTTCATCATGTCAGTAGCTTCCTCCGGATTTTTCACTGCTGACAGTCATGCAAGACTTAAGTGGAGATTTAGGAACGCTGTTTCACTCAGCTGTAGAAGGATTCTTCATTGCTGTTTCCATAACAATTTTGTTTTACTAGTCAGGGTTGTTAGCTTTGAGCTAAATCCTAGAACCTGGAGGACTGGTGGACCATTCTCACTCTAGCCTCTCCTCTTTGACCTGCTTGGCATGGGTGACTGTACCAAGAACCAAAGCATAAAGCCCCGACTCCAAACCACGACAAGGTTGTGGCCCTCTTGGAGGTTCAAATACTTAATGAAGTACTTTTTGAACATGTTGAATGTTTCTGCTTCTACCACCCTTTCAGGTAGTGCGTTTGCGACCTATAGCATTCAGGGCAAAAATTGCTTTCTCAAACTCACTCTTGTAACCTTTATTTGAAATCTGCCTGTTTTTTAAAACCTTCCTACTAATGGAAATAGTTCTTTATGTATTTATCCTATCTAGGCCCCTATAATTTTGTATATCATGAAGACTACCTTCCAATTTCTCCGTTGTCAATCTTTCCTCATAGTTACAATGTTCCCATCCTGGTAACAGCCTTGTGTATCGCATTTGTAACCTCTCCAGTTAAATCATACTTTTTCTGTAAAATGCTGACTAATACTACTTAGTGATTGGATTGTAATCGAAATACATCTGTGGCACAACTACCTTGCTCTTAAATTCATTGCATCAGCCAATAAAATGATCTATATGTATTTGTAAAGTCATAATTGACCTGACCTGCTACCTTTTAAGTTTCAGTGAATAAAAAAAGTATTTTTGTTCCCCACACCACTTAAAATCCTGATGATTGTATTTTCTCTTGCCCACGTGTAGTGCTTCACATTTTGCTGAACTAAATACCATTTATATTCCTCTCTTGCCAGACACCCTTTCCCCTCTTGCCCGAAACTACCTCTTACTTGACTTCCCATTCTTTATTTCCCAATGCCTACCTCATATTCCCTTCTTTTCCTGGATCTGGCCATTTCTTTCCTATGCTGATTCTTATAACATGGCATTCCTTCTCATTGATAACTTGTTTCTTTAAACAGCACAGTATTTCCTCTCCATATTTTTTGTGTATCTCTGTTTCTCTTGGAAAAGATGTTGCATGAGGAATTCTTGCTGAGGAGAAATAACTACTATGTGGCTGCTTCTGCAGTAACAATAATGTTATTTCTCTTTTAACAACCCATATAATATTAGGTCCTTTGTAAACTTAGCTTTGCCTTGAAACTGGCAAATCATACTTTTGAGAATCTATCTTCCCAATCCTGAAATCTAGTTCTTAATTGATTGCAGATCACATAATGTATCTTTTGGGGGGAAATAATCATTTTGTACTTCCTTGAATATTAAGGGAAAAAGAAGTACACCTTTAATTTGTTGCTCTATGTGTTATTCCTGTTTTGTTATTTTGTTTGGAGACTTTTAGTATATTCTCTGAAAGTTCAATCTTGAGTAAAAATTATTGGTGTTTTGTGAAGATTATGGAGGAAATTTTAGGAACTATAGTTGCTTTTAAAGTAAGATATGGAGGAGCATGGAATCCATCTAACATCTTTCTTTATAAATATGAGAAAGTCTGCAAATGTTGGAAATCCATAGCAACACACATACAATGCTGAACGAACTCAGCAGTTCAGGAAATGAATAGTCTCACTTTGCTTCTCTTTATAATCTGACTGCTGCTGATGAGATTTGAATAGTTTTCATTCTATTGATTAAGTACTGCATGTTTGTTAGGGAGGAATATCTGGTTACTAATAAATACAGTTTTGAAGTTCTAGAGAGAAATTGAATAGGTTCCAAGAAGTGCAGGCTAATGGAGAAATTATATGGGAATTATATGTGGACAGTGCAACTTGATTGGCCAAAGAGCCTGTCCCGCACGGTATTGCTAAATAAGTAAATAAGTACATTGCCTTTGACATGTGCATTTCTTTGTATAAAACTTACAAGATCCCAACTTGAACTGCAACATTTTGGATATTTATGTGTTCAAATTATCATCTACATCATTAAACTTTTGTTTAAATTGTGTTGAGTGGAAACTTCATTTACTTAAAAAGTGGAAGTTTTCTAATTTATACAAAAAACGGATTTACAAAATAGCTAATTAAGTTTTCAATTCTTTCTTAATGCTAAACCTGTAATGGCAGATGGCTGACATTGGAAAGAAGAAGACCACTTGGGTTTTGTATTAGTTAAACTTACTTGGGTGTTCAAGTTGAACCATTGCATTCATTAAATCTTGCATTGGGATAAAATTGACTCCTCAAATAAAACCTGTTCCACACAAGTAACAAAAAGAAGCATCAATAATTCTATTCCCTCTCCGCCACTCTCTGCCTGGATTTCTCCAATCTGTATAATTCCTTCTGATCCACATTGTAAGCAGAATGACTTCAATTAAAATTATGTTTATTGAGCATGTCTCCAACTATTCTTGATTACACTGACTTTTAAAAAAAAAACTTTGGTCAATGATATAAATGGGTCACTTTCAGTAGAACAGGGTACTGGGAAAATATACTACTATGTCATAAAATTGAACTTAAAGATCAATTTGTTACTTTGTAAAGTAGCTTCCAGCAAATGAAACTTATCCAAACCATCTGTTTTGTTACCTTAACTTTAAAGGAGGTTGCGGCATTACAATCTAACTAAAATATTCTAGCAAATATATAAAAGCAGCAAAAAAAAATGAAGAGTACATAATTGAAATTAGAAATTGCAATGTGTGCACTTGGAAGTGGAAAAGGTTTAAGAGAAATTAGGAGGTTTGTAAAATTTAATGAGAAGTTATAGTACTGTGCAGTCTTAGGCACATATATATAGCTCAGATGCGTAAGACTTTTACACAGTACTGTAGTAATTTTATGTATTAAACTGTAGTGCTGCCACCAAAAGAAACAAATTTCATGACATATGTGTGTGATGATAACTCTGATTCTGATATGAGTTTCCGTTGTGGACTGTGAGTGGGAAGGGGACAGGGAGAGAGGAGGGAGCGGGAAGCACCGGAGAGACATTATGTAATCATCAGTAATTCAATCATTTGGAATCAAATGACCATGCTTGTTGTCTCAGGGCTGAGTTGTCTGCACCCACACCACCTCCTGCTCCTGCACCCCATCTAGGCCACCCTTGCCATTCCCAACATCCTTTGTTCCCGCCAGATTTACAAATTTGCACTCCACTCCACGTTGACAAATACAGTACTGTGCAAAAGTCTTAGGCACCCGAGCTAGATCTATATGTGCCTCAGACTCTTGCACAGTACTGTATTTAAATTAGTTCATAAATTAGCAGCAAGAAAGCACAAATAGATCTATGAAGCTACTCAGAGTCTGACTTTGAACTAAACTGAAATACTTTGCTACTCTAGAAGACGCTGTTACTAGGAGACATTAATGTCACGACCAGCATTGCACTGTTTTGAAGTATGACCTGGCCATTATTTCTACTTGCAATAGGAACTACAGGAGCTCAGTGACAGCTGCCATTTCACTTCTTCCGTTCAGAACACCCAGCCTAAAGAGCAATTCCAAGCAGAGCAACAATTCACTTGTACTTGCAGTCCGGTGTTCTGTATTTCAGATTACCAATGTGGTATCCTCTGCACTGGAAAAAACAAATGCATATTAACAAGATAACATCCTATGGCATTACAGGAAAGATACTGGCCTGCATAGAGGAATGGCTGACAGGCAGGAGGCAGTGAGTGGAATTAAAGGGGCTTTTTCTGGTTGGCTGCCAGTGACTAGTGGTGTTCCTCAGGGGTCAGTATTGGGACCCCTACTTTTCACATTGTTTGTTAATGATTTGGTTAATGGAGTTGGTGGCTTTTTAGCAAAGTTTGTGTATGATATGAAAATAGGTGGAAAATTAGACAAACTGGAATATAGTGTGGGAAATATACGATAATGCATTTTGGTAAAAGGAATAATAGCATGGACTATTATCTAAACGGGGAGAAGTTTCAAACATTAGAGATGCAGAAGGACTTGGGAGTCCTCGTGCAAGACTCCCAGAACGTTAATTTACAGGTTGAGTCTGTGGTAAAGAAGGCAAATACAATGTTGGCATTTATTTGAAGGGGAATAGAATATAAATGCAAAGAGATAATGTTGATGATTTATAAGAGACTAGTCAGGCTGCACTTGAAGTATTGTCAACAGTTTCGGGCCCTTTATCTCATAAAGGATATGTTGTCATGGAAGAGTCCAGAGGAAGTTCATGAGGATGATTCCAGGAATGAAGGGGTTAACATATGAGGAGCGTTTGGTAGCTTTGGGCTTGTGCTCAGAAGAAGAATGTGGAGGGATCTCATTGAAACCTGCCAAATGTGGAAAAAACTGGATATGGTGAATGTACAGGGAATGGTTCCTATGGTGTGGGTAGCTAGAACCAGAGGGCACAGCCTCAAAATTGAGAGGCAACCATTTAGATCAGAAGGAGGAATTTTGTTTAGCCAGAGAATAGTGAATCTGTGGAATGCTCTGCTATAGAATGTGATGGAGGCCAAGTCCGTTGGTATATTTAAAGTGGAAGTTGATAGTTTCCTAATCAGTCAGGGTATCAAAGGATATCAAAAGAAGGCAGTTCTATGAGGTTGAGTGGGGTCCAGGATCAGCCATGATGGAATGACAGAGAAGATTCAATGGGCTGAATGGCTTTACTCTGCTCGTATGTCTTATGGACTCCAACATTCTCCCAACCAGTGTGGTCAGACAAGTTGGCCTATAACTCACTTTCATCTGCT
Organism: Hemitrygon akajei; assembly: GCF_048418815.1. Taxonomy (NCBI): domain Eukaryota; kingdom Metazoa; phylum Chordata; class Chondrichthyes; order Myliobatiformes; family Dasyatidae; genus Hemitrygon; species Hemitrygon akajei. Next base: position 31,126,338 of record NC_133135.1, read on the forward strand.
TCTCTGTCTCTTCTTGAAAAGTGGAGTGACACTTGCAATTTTCCGGTCTTCCAGAACCATTCCAGAATCTGGTGGTTCTTGAAAGCTGATTACTGATGCCTCTGACGTGTGTCGTGATTTTTTTTAACTTAGTAGCTGCAGTGCAATACATGACAATATTTTAGAAAAGAAGTAAATCAATTACAGTGTGTATATAATTATACGACTCATGTTGAGACTCAGAAACAGCTTCCTTCCCTTTGCCATCCAATTTCTGACCACATAGAAACCTGAACACTACTTTCTATTTCTTTTGCACTACTTATTTATCTATTTGATATACACATACAGTATATATATTTCACATTTCCCCTATATTATGTATTGAATTGTGCCGCAATTTTAACACATTTCACGACATATGCCTGTGATATTAATCCTAATTCTGATGTTGCAATTAGACTCCGTTTGATTGATTTCACCGTCTTTTTGTTGAGTGGATAGACAACGTTGTAGAAGAAAGTTGGAGAAATCACATTAAATAAATCTACTTCAAATAGAACAATGAAGCCAGGAGATGCAGCAAGTACAGTACCACAAATCTGGAGCACTGCGCGCAAAATGCTGGAACAACTCTGCGGTACTGACAGCATCCGCGGAGGAAAATGAACAGTCGACGTTTGGACTGAGATCATGGCTGATCATCCAACTCAGAACCCTGTAACTGCTTTCTCTCCGTACCCCCGATCCCTTTAGCCACAGCTCTCTGTTGAGAAGTGAGAAGTTCGATTTGCAAACACGAGGAAATCTGCAGATGCTGGACATTCAAGCAACACACACAAAATGCACTTGACTTGGTGCCTGTCGGGTCACGGGGAGCGCCACCTTTACTAAGATGGCTAGCCTGCCAGCGCAGCGTTGGGCGGCGGCGAGATTTCGCCCCTTTGCCGAAGTCCCCTCCGCTACACGAGGATAGCCGCTGCAGACTCCGGAGGGGGGGAGAGAGCAGCGGCGCACGGGCAGCGAGAGGAGCCGCACGCCGTAGGAAGGAAGGAAGGAAGGGTGGGAAAAGACGCGGACCTTTAGTCCGCTGCTGGCGCGACTGAATGTAAAAATAGAGAATGGGGCAGAGGCCTATGAGAAGAGAGCGGATAGGAATCTCGACGAACGACGCGTCCTTCCCCCGCACCTAGGGTCCGCAGGCGGACCCCGAAGGGTGGAGTGCGCAGGCGCGACAGCCCAGCTGAGTGTTTCCCTGCAGCTTGAGGGGCGGATGGTTTCCGGATCCTACTGGTGCTACTAGGAAGGGGAGGGGTGGGAGGCAGTCGGGAATGTCAGCCAGGAGATAGAAAACACTTCGAGTCTGATATGCTGGCGTGAGCCCTGCACCGTTGTTGATGCGAGCGCCCACGCTGACGATGGGCAGTCAGCCGGCTGATTTGTGAAGTGTCAGAAAAGTAATGAACTACGGTTCATTCAGCCTTTTTTTTCGTGGCCGATCCAACCAGCACGTCTTCACTCACAGAAGGGGTAGGTTTCGACTGGTTCGTACTGTGTGGCATTCACAACCGCATGCATCCTTTCAGCAGACGGAAAGGACGCTTACAGATCGCTCCAGCTGCAACCCGATCATCATTTTAAAAGGAGGACGAGTCGCAGGGTGGCCAACGACGGAGTATCAACCTATATAAATCGTTGCGAAATGAATATGAATGCCATGCTAGATTTGATTTGCTATATTCGTTATTTTAAATCGTTGTATGTATCCAAAAACACTTGGTACATTGCACCGAGGTTTAAGACTGGAAGGTTGTAATATAATTCAGATCGTCAATTTTGTGATGGAGTCGAATATTGCACGAATTATTTAAAGTGCCCTTGGGCTCTCGAAGGTTACTTAGTCCTGTATGCACCAGAAATTTGGCTGTTGTAATGTTTCCAGTTAGATTACCAATCATCTTCCCAGAGCAGTATGAAGGCACTTGTAGCTCAAGTGTCAAGTCCAGATGCTGGCTTCTATAAGTCATGTCTTCGGTAAGGTCCTTATTTTTGTTTTTGCAACCTGATACTGCAATTCATATCAATTTAAAAAAATGCAGCAGTACTGAAACATTTTTTTAAACTTTGATTTAAAAGATCTTTTAAAAATTCAGTTGGAGCAGCAACAAAAATTTCCATTTGTAACAAACTATATATGTAACTAAAACACTCAAAACATGAGGTGTTATCAAACAAAAAAAACCCTGTGCCACAAATTCAGACCCTGTGGCAGTTGACTGAATACTCTATCAAAGAGGTTTTTAGGAGTATTGTAAAGATGGAAATGGAGTGGTTTGGAAAGCAAATTCCACCGGTTAGGATGTTGGCATCCTTAGGAACGATTGTCAGTGGTACAAATTTATTTATTGATTAATTGATTGATTGAGATACAGCGTGGAGTTGGCCCGTCTGGGTCTTCAAGCCACGACACACAGCAACCCACAAATTTAAAGCTAGTGTAATCACAGGGCAATTTACAGTGACCGGTTCACCTACCAACCAGTACGTCTTTTGGACTGTGGGAGGAAACCGGATCACCTAGAGGAATCCATGCAGTCATGGGGAGAAGGTGTACGCTCCTTATAGACAGTGCCTGGAATTGAACCCGGGATGCCTATACTGTAAAGCAGTGTGTTGACGTGCTGCCCAGTTGATTAAAGGGACTGCGAAGAAAGCAAGTACCTTGGAGGGTTATATGTCTTGAGGAGATTATTGTGATAGGGAGAAGAAAGATTAGAGGTCTTCTAAAATCAAGTGCTTGTTGGGTTAAGAGTGATTCAAGTGATTCAATGCAACTTGGTGAGACATTGGCTGCAGATTTTTTTTTGTTGACTTCAGGTTCATGGAGTGAAGCATAAAGTCAGTAAATAATAATGTAAAGGTGAGGACAGTAACAGAGAGAGTAAGGGTGGTGATGGGGGAGATGGGAGTATGCAGTCTGAAGCAATGTGATGTGATATTCAAAATTACACTCAGTAATAGGAATGACATGAAGGTTGCGAGCCGTTTGGTTCATTTTCAGACAGTTAACATAGAATGGAACTTTCAGGGTACAGAATTTGTGTGAAGTGTTAAAGATGGTAGATTTGGTCTTCCTTGTACTTGGTGGATGAAAGTTTCTGGTTATTTAGTTCTTGGTTTTGGACAAGCAGTCTGATCATGTAAAGATACTGGAGCGGCAAGAGGCATGCCTCACTCAGGTACAACTGTTCATACTAATACACTGTTCTGAGATTATGTCTGCAATATCTTTAATTCCAGGTACATGCTTTGATATTACAGAATATTTAAAAGTCAAGAATTTTAAGTGAATCTCCCAGCCAGATTTTTAACTGCCTCCATTTCTTGGCCTTCAGCACTGTCTTTTAAAAAAAAATCTCTCAGCCGTTAATCCTTCTTTATCTTGCATCATCCTGCTCTGCTTCATCTGAGCTTGCCCTTTGTCTGTGCAGTTGGGTGCGGGATTTTGTTTATTCTACTGTGATTATTTTATTTGCTGTGGATGCCCACAAGAAAATTAATCTCAGAGTTGTATGTAGTGACACATATGTACTTTAATAATAAATTGAATTTGAACTTCGAACTTTACTAAATTTCTCCCCTTTTAGAGCTTGGTCTCAACCTCTTTCTCTGTGAACCTTGCTATGTATTTTACCTGAACAATGAACCTCAACATTTGCATTTCTTAATACCAATGTCATGTCTTATGCTAACTAAAGATTTCTTAGAGAGGAAAAACCAGCTATTAGTGAGGGAGACACTAATTGCATTGAATGGTTGTGTTCTGTGAGGTATCCCTATTTCATTTATGTTCTTATGACAAGGAAGCCATTGGCCAATCCACATTTATGCCAGCTTTCAGAGAAATTCCATCAACATCATACTCCCCCTGAGTTTCCTCTTTTCTACCGACACTATAGGTAAGAACAGGGACCTGCAAGCTAGCAAATATTCAGGATACAGAAGCAAACTGGAAAAAGCTGGTGGGGGAAAACCCATGTGGTCATAATCAAACATGATTGGTAGCTGCAGCACTGCAAGCAGCTGCTCTTGTGCTGCCACTTATTGCAGTGAGTTCAACATGCAGGCCTTTGTCAAAGAACTGTTTCCTGCTTCCTTGTTATACTTATTGGCGTCCTTCTTGCAATAAGGTCCATTCTGCTCCTTCTCATACTTGTCTCTGTTGTAAGCCTGATTAATGACATACTTGTTTTTTTTTTAATACTGCATTAGTTATTTTACTATCTGGGTTTGTGACCAAGTAGTGAGTGGAATGTATATCGGTTGACATAGGGGAGCTCTTTGTTCTTTCTCCTAGTAGAGGACTTTCCTTGTAACATTGTCCACAAATGATTGGTGTTAATATCCTGTATTCTGGGACATACTTAGACATTAGTTGCAATTATCAATAGTATAGAATTGTTCACAATCGCCAAGCTGATTTTATGACCTAAGGTTATGGTAAGTATGAAGGATGCATATGCATGGCTATCTGATTTTATGTTACTTTAATTTTATGTGGAAAGTGATGAGTGAAGTTAACAGATAGTGACATTTTATAAGTAACGTAAAATGCATCATACAGCCTTTTTTTTTTGTCTGTTGTTGATCCGGAGCACTACAGGGTGTCAGAAATATCCAGCAGATTTGTTGTGCACAGACTTGTCAATCAGCAATTACAAAATAAAATATTGCTGGCTCAGGAGTTGCTGGGATTACTTTATATGTTATTATCAAAAACCTCTTTTACCAAAAACCCTGCATTCTGCACTCGACCATACTCACTAAGTGGAAACTAGAAGGCTCACCAGAAATAATTAAACGATCTTAAGATCAGAGTATCAGAAGTCTGTTCTAATATTGGCTAGCAATTGATTGGAGTTCTACAAAAGCACTACTTCTACTATTAATTTTTCGATTAATAGCAGAAATATTATGTATTGTACTATTCTTATGTCTTATACTTCTGAGTTGATGTAATTAAGAACTTGAAAGCTAGTTATGTGGTACTTTACTCTGAAGGACTTATGGATGGATTGTAGTTCCCTTCTTTCCACAGTTACTTCCCACAAGTTTTTTTTTAATGAATGTAGCTATTTTCATAAAGTAGTCTGTGGGTGATTTTGTGTTTTACCCTCAATCTTCACAAATCAAATAATTTTGTTTCTTCTAAATAGGTGCTGTAAAATTGTAGGAATAATGTGAAGATGAGTTTTCTGGGATCTTTCCGCAATTTGTTGCTGGCTGTTTGCCTGATGTTGGTGCTCGGATTTCTCTATTATTCTGCTGGAAAATTGCACATGCATGGATGGGGCCAGGAACTACGTGAGTCATCAACAGGTTAATTTCAATATACTTTAAATAGTTTTCTGATATTGAGATCAAGGTTCTAATTAATATACTAATTAAGATTCATTTGTGAGATTCTTTACCACTTGGCTTAAGATAGATTTTATGACTGTGCATGTTAAAAGGAAGCAAATGCTGGACTTTGATCTTCTCAAATTTTTGATCTGCACTTCAGTGCAAAATTATGTAGTTCAGCCATAACAAGTATGTATCGAAACTGTCTTGTGAATAAGGAGAAACATAATCATGCTGTTTTTAATTGAATTGTATTCTCAATTTTGTCATTTCATTTTAATAATATTTTATTACAACAGGTTCTAACAGCTGTCTGAATGTGAGCAGAGGAGAGAAAGATTAGTGAAGATGTTTATTAATCTGCACACAAACCTGTGAACCAGCTCTTAAATTTCATTTAAAAACAAGTTGTGATTCTTTTACTGAGCAAGCTATGCATGTCCATGATTTTCAGTTTTGTAGATAGTTGACTGGGACATAAATTGTACAAACTTTTGGGAATTTCACAAAGCAACACACACAAAATGCTGGAGGAACTCAACAGACCAGGCAGCATCTATGCAGGGAAGAGTACAGTCAACGTTTTGGGCTGAAACCCTTCAGCAGGACGGTCTTGACCTGAAACATTGACTGTACTCTTTTCCATAGATGATGCCTGGCCTGCTGAGTTCTTCCAGCATTTTGAGTGTGTTGCTTAGATTTCCAGCATCTGCAGATCTTCTCTTATTTGTGATTGGAATTGCACAAAGAATTTTCTTTCATATCCTTGAAGTTAAGTCTGAGCTATTCAGAAAACTGGCCGCCTCCAGATGTATCCCTTTTTTTAATTCAGACTTCGTGTGATGTTCCATGAGCGTGCTTTTAAAAAGAGACATCTTTTTTTTTAGCTTTCCTGCAGTTTACAATTAGCATGATTAATTAGTTTATAATTTTACTGTGAATGCCTCTCATCTCTGGGTGTAAAAGTGATTTGTTTTTAAGCAGGAATTTTGCCTTCTCTTTGGCACAGTCAGATAGTTCAGTTGAAAAGTATGCTATTTCTTAGGATTGTTTTTGTAATTCTTCTCTTCCTACAAATAATATACCGGTAGAAATATGTTGCTTTTTATTGTGGTTTCTGTGATAATGGCCCCCAACTGTTGTTAGTGACGTGAGTGTCCTGAAATTCTATTAAAAATATTTAGATAGTTTTGCCCAGAATTTGCTGACGGAACTCAACGGGCTGCTTGACCTGCTGAGTTCCACCAGTTTGATTGTTGCTCCTGATTTCAGCATCTCTTGTGTCTCCTTGATGTAAAAATGTGATGTTGCCAGAATTTAATTAAGGCACATATTGATTTAAATGTAATCCATTCTCTTTAACTGACTTTACGATGTGTTGTGGAGTAATTCTGCACAGAAACAGGTCCTAAGGCTGAACTGGTCCTTGCTGACCACAGCATCCTTCTGTTCAGTCCATATCCCTCCAAGCCCCGCTCCATGTACCTATCCAAGTGGCTCTTAAATGTTGACGCTGCACCTGTCTCAACCCCTTCCTCTGGCAGTTCAGTCCAGGAATTCACCACTAAAGAAGTTCCCTCTATTGTCCCCATAAATCCTTCCTCTTTTATCTGTGCCATCTAGTTTTAGACTGTGAGCATAAAATGTAGGAGCAGATTTAGGCCGTTCAGCCTTTTCAGACTACTCTGCCATTGCATTCGGCTGATTTATTATCCCTCCTGTCATCTCCCAATAACCTTTGACACCTTTAATAATCACGAACCTATGAGCCTCTACTTTAAAAATACCCAATGACTTGTCCTCTACAGCTATCGGTGGCAGTGAATTCCACAGATTCGCCACCCTCTAGTTAAAGCAATTCCTCTTCATCTCTGTTGTAAAGAGATGTCCTTGTATTGTGAAGTTGTGCTGTCTGGTCCTAGATCCCCCCACTACAGGAAACATCCTTGCCGCGTCCCCTCTATCTAGGTCTTTCAAAATTTGATATGTTTAAATGAGATCCCCCCCTCATTCTTCTAAGCTCCAGTGAGTACAGTCCTGGAGCCTTCAAATGTTCCTCGTACATAAACCCTTTCATTCCCAGAATCATTCTTGCGACCTTCCTCTAGGCCCTCCAATGCCAGCACATCCTTCCCGAGATAAGGGACCAAAAGCTGCTCACAATAATCCAAGTCTGGCCCAACCATTTCCTTATAAAGCCTCCACATTAAATTCTTGTTTTTATATTCTAGTTCTCTTAAAGTGAATGCTGTTGTTGTATTTGCCTTCTTTATCATTGACTCAACCTGCAAATTAACCTTTAGGGAATTGTGCATGAGGGCTCCAAGTCTCTTTGCACCTCTGATTTTTGAATTTTCTATGCTTTTATTCCTTCTACCAAAGTTCATGACATATACTTCACTACATCGTATTCCATCGGCCACTTCTTTGCCCATCTATCTTAAGTCCTTCTGCTTCCTCAGCACTACCTGCCCCTCCACCTATCTTTGTCTACAAACTTAGCTACAAATCCATCAATTCTATTAGCCAGATCATTGACTTACAACGTGAAAAGAAGGGATCCCAGCACTGACCCCTGTGGAACACCACTAGTAATGGCAGCCAACCAGCAAAATGTCCTGTTTATTGTCACACTTAGCCTCCTGCCAGTCAGCCGATCTTCTATTCATGTTAGTATCTTTCCTGTGATGCCATAGGCTCTTATCTTGATAAGTAGCCTCAAGTGTGGCACCTTGTCAGAGGCCTTCTGAAAATCCAAGTAAACAACATCCACTGACTCTTCTCTGGCTGTTATTTTTTTTCAAAAAATTCTAACAGATTTATCAGGCAAGATCTCCCCTTAAGGAAACCATGCTGACTTCGGCCTATTTTATCATATGACTCCAAGTTAGCTGAAGTCACATCCTTGATAATGGACTCCAGCATCTTCCCAACCACTGAAGTCATATTGACTGACCCATAATTTCCTGTCTTGTGCCTCCCTCTCTTCTTGAAGAGAGGACCGTCATTTGCAATTTTCTATTCCTCTGGAATCAGAATCTAGTGATTCTTGAAAGAGCGTTACTAATACGCCTACAATCTCGTCAGCTACCTTTTTCCAACTCTGAGGCGTAGTCCATCTGGTCCAGGTGACTAATCTACTTTCAAACTTTTCAGCTTTCCAGGCACTTTCTCCATAGAAATAGCATCACTTCTGCCTCTTGACACTCTCAAATTTCTGACATACTGCTGGTGACTTGCTCAGTGAAAACTGAAGCCGAATACTTTTTGAATTCATCTGCTATTTCTTCAGCCCCCATTACTACCTCTAAAGTGTCATTTTCCAGCTGTCTGATATCCACTCTTGCCTCTCTTTTACTCTGTATATATCCGGAAAAAAAACTTCCGGTATTGTTGATGTTGCTGGCTAACTTAACTTCATATTTCATCTCTTCTCCCTTTCTTGGTTCTTTAGTTGACTTCTGTTGATTTTTAAAAGCTATCAATACTCTTGTGATGGATATTCTCTTTCCAGGACTCAAGTGGCTGATTGTTAGCCTCGGCTTTCTATGACAACAGCACAACCTTGGTCAATCTAATAGAACTGAATTACCTTTTGGGATTGCCATTAACTCTGCCTGTCAAATTCAGCTCATACTTTTATTTAGCCCTCTTGATTTCTCTCAAGCCTGGTATAAAACTTAGTATATTCATTGATGGTTTGATTTGTACCTAGCTTCCTAAATATGATATACACTTCCTTTATCCTTTTCAGAGCCTTGATATCTCTCATCAGCCTATCTTCCTGAAGTTAGAGTGGCTACGTTTCACCATAACAGGAATGTGCCATGTCTGGACTCTTGACATGACCCTTTTAAAAGCTTCTCACTTCTCAATTGTTCCTTTGCCTTGAAATAGATTCACCCATTTGACTCCATCTAAATGTTACATAATGTCCTCAAAATTGCCCCTGTTTCAGTTTAGGACTTTAACCTGTGGACCTGTTCTATCTTTTCCATAAATACTTCAAAACTAATACAATTGTCACTGGACTCGAAATGCTCCTGACTGCTATTTCCATTACTTGATCTGCTTCTTTCCCTAAGAGTAGGATTAGTATCACTCCTTCCGGAGGGGGCCCCTTTATGAGGAAGCTTATTGCTTCCTTGCATGAGGAAGCAATCTTGGATGCACTGCACAAGTTCCACTCCATCTTGGCCTTTTGCATTCTTGGTACCTCGTTGATGTTCTGGAGCTCCAAGGTCATCTATTGGCATTTGTATTGGAGCAAGTGGGAGGAAAGACTGGGGAAAATTGGATTATCAGAAGAAGTCTGCCTTTGGTGACAGTGGTCAGATTGCTTTCCATTAAGTGACATTGATGCATCCACTGTGCTGTTCATGTGGCATGGCTGAATGTTACATCCTAAGTGGCTATGCCTGTTACTGTTTAACTATCACCAGACTGTCACAGCAACTGAATTACGACTTAGTCTGACAGTCTTCTGAATATGTTCTACTGTATTCCTTCCAGTTCCTCATTATAAATCTTTTCTGTCACCCATCTATCTATATACTACTAAAACTCTCATGTTCTGTCTGTCTGTTTGTGACCTCCAATTAGCGCAAACGGTGCATTACAGCAGCACCTTTTTTGGGCTAAATCGAGTTAAAATGTGCTAACTTACAGAATTCAGGCAAAGTTCAGGGTTATATATTTGTATAAAATTGCTGATTCGCAAAAATCAACAGGCTACCTTTCACCTGAGACCGATCCGCCATCATGGAAATAGGGACGCGACACCATGACGCATGCGCACGGCCAGCCTCAGCAGCGATACCAACTGGAGCAAAAGGGCAGGGCAGCTCTATTTCGAGCGGTCACATACTGCTGATCACCATCAGCATGTGCAGGATTGGGACAGATCTAACTGCCACCCATCAATAAGAGATCATTAAATCTTATTGTAATGACGTACTTCTCTTTCAATATTTTATTAGTTTCTGCATAAAGGAATACAGAGTACAAGAAGTCAAAAAAAGTACCAAATACATTGTATTAAAATACAGTTACAATCACAAAACCCTGTATTCAAAAAAATTAAATCGTAATATTGAAATATAAAAAATTTGGTGTACAGAAAAATAATCTAAACCCACTACCAAAGTCAGAGCTGTTAGGAAAAGCAAGAAAAAAGGGAGAAAAAACCCTTATCATATAATAAAATATATCATTAGCCACCATCTGTACTTTTACAACAAATCAAAGGTTTTTAAAATAACTCAAAAATGGTCCCCACAATGTATAAAAGTCTTGACTAGATTCAAAAACTGAACATTGGATTTTCTCTAAATTTAAGCATGACATAACATCCTGTATCCCGTAATGACGTTCTTTGAGACACCCATAAAACCCTTTGCTAGAGTCAAAGGACAGCGTTGACTATATCACGTCCATTTAGGAGAACACCAACCACATCATCAAGAATAATCAGCTTCCTTTGGTATTACTGCTTTGTATCTTCCATCCAGCATTAGGGTAAAAAAAATATTGTCAGCCTAATTATGCCACGTGGAAAGAGAAGGGGGACATTATGGTCAAAAGATGACACCAAGTGTCGTCGGGAAGCGGCAAGGAGAGGGAGAGAACAAGAATCGGATGAGGCCAGGGCTGCATGACTCCAGGATCAAAGAGTCAGGACAAAAAAGATGAGAGAAAAAGAGACAGAGGAGGAAAGGCATGCACGTCTTCAAAATGACAACAACAGGCACAGAAGGAGGCGAGAGGAAGAGACAAAAGTGCTGAGAAATGCACGTCTCCAAGATCAGAGGCAAAGAACAAACAGCAGAAGAGATGAAGAGAGAGCACATGAAAGGACTGCACGTCTCCAGAATGACAACAAGAGGCACAAGGGTGGCAGATCAACCAGAAATGTTGCCATCAGAGGTGTCCTTCATTAAACAAGGAGGAGCTATATTTGCCTTGCTACGTATCTTTCTTCTTTAATAAACTGGTTTTTATTCTTCAATTTCCAAAGCAAAGCAATATCAGTAGCATTTAGGAAAATTTAATGTTCATTCTGGTCACATCAGACTGCACTACCTTTCTCTCAAAGGGTACCCCAACGGGTCACTCTGTTGTCTAGTGTTGTAATAAAATTTACCTCTGAAAATGTCTCATCTGTTTTTACCTTCAGCCACTATTGGAAGAAGGTATGGATTTCAGCAAGGCATTTGATAAGGTACCCTATGCAAGGCTTATTGAGAAAGTAAGTAGGCATGGGATCCAAGGGGACCTTGCTTTGTGGATCCAGAATTGGCTTGCCCACAGAAGGCAAAGAGTGGTTGTAGATGGGTCATATTCTGCATGGAGGTTGGTCACCAGTGTTGTGCCTCAGGGATCTGTTATGGGACCCCAAATCTTTGGGATTTTTATAAATGATCTGGATGAGGAAGTGGGGGGATGGGTTAGTAAATTTGTTGATGACACAAAGGTTAGGGATGTTGTGGATAGTGTGGAGGACGGTCAGAGGTTAGAGCGAGACATCGATAGGATGCAAAACTGGGTTGAGAAGTGGCAGTTAGAGTTCAACCCAGATAAGTGTGAGGTGGTTCACTTTGATAGGTCAAATATGATGGCAGAATATAGTATTACTGGTAAGACTTTTGGCAGTGTGGAGGATCAGAGGAATCTTGGGGTCTGAGCCCATAGGGCACACAATGCTGCTGCACAGATTGACTCTATAGTTAAGAAGGCATACGGTGTAATGGTCTTCATCAACTGTGGGATTGAGTTCAAGAGCCAAGAGGTAATGTTACAGCTATATACGACCCTGGTCAGACCCCACTTGGAGTACTATGCTCAATTCTGGTCACCTCACTACAGGAAGGATGTGGAAACTATAGAAAGGGTGCAGAGGAGATTTACAAGTATGTTTCCTAGATTGGGGAGCATGTCTTATGAGAACAGGTTGAGTGAACTTGGCCTTTTCTCCTTGGAGCGACAGAGAATGAGAGGTGACCTGATAGAGGTGTATAAGATGATGAGAAGCATTGATCATGTGGTTAGTCAGAGATTTTTTCCCAGGGCTGAAATGGCTAACACGAGAGGGCACAGTTTTAAGGTGCTTGGAATTAGGTACAGAGGAGATGTCAGGGGTAAGTTTTTTTTAATGCAGAGAGTGGTGACTGCGTGGAATGGGCTGCCGGCAACGGTGGTGGAGGCGGATATAAAAGGGTCTTTTAAGAGATTCTTGAACAGGTACATGGAGCTTAGGAAAATAGAGGGCTATGGGAAACCCTAGCTGATTTCTAAAGTAAGTATATGTTCGGCACAGCATTTTGGGCTGAAGAGCCTGTATTGTACTGTAGGTTTTCTATGTTTCTAAGGTCCCCATGTCCATCTTAATTTATCATGATCTTTATTCATCTTCATGCAAACTTCCCCAACCTACCTCAAGTGGTTTTGTTATTTCCATAATATTTGATCACTTCTTTCTCAAGTTGTTTGCCACATATCTCTTCCCTTTCTCTTCATCCTCCTTTCTGTGTTCCTGTCTTGACAGATTATCTGCCAATGTTCCTGTCTAGCCAGGTTATCTCCCAATTCACTTAGACTTGCAGTTTCAAAATCTCAACTTGCTGTCTGGTCACTTTCTACTTTTCTGCACCTACAGATCAAATATATTGCAAAACAAGTGTAACGCCTTGGTTAAGATTTTTACTGCTACGCTGTAAGTACTTCATTTTAGCAGTCCAGAAGAGCAGTCTGTTCTGCTTTCAGCTTGTTCGGGTTTGAGTTTAGACAAGTGGCTTGTTATCCAACTTGGGGACGTGCTGTTGGCCAATCAGGATGTTGGAATCGGGAGAAGGTTCTGGTGAATGCTGGGTTGAAGGTCTCGTTGCTGGGAGCTGGAAGGAGACAGCTGGAAAAGATGGCTAAGTATGTTGTCCCTGTTGCACAAGGTGCTTTGTGCAGATGAATGGCTTCAAGACAGAAGAACCAATACTCCCATGGGACACCCGTTTATTCCCGATGGATTGCGAGCGGCGTTTGGAAGGTGGTGTGTGCTTTCACATAGACCGAGGATCCAGCACGTGAGTGACGGACAAGTTCAAGATGAGCTCCAACTTAAGTGCACATTTGACTGCTTTATAGTAATGGGCTGTTCTTGTTTTTCTCTTTCATTTAATAACTATTTGCTTAAATTAATGTTCTTAAATATAAATTATAAATTGTATGCAGTGTACAATCTGTTATTTCTTGCCAGGGGCAGTAAATCAGACAACATTCACACAAACAGGGGTTTGGGTGGGTGAGACATCCCAACCTCACAGATTTGGCAGGACCAAATTCGGATACTTTTTAGGCTACATCCACACTAGACCGGATAATTTTGAAAACACCAGTTTCACATAAAAACGATTGGCGTCCAGACTATGCATTTTTGTAAATATCTCTATCCACACTGAAACGGAGATTTTGGTGAATCTCCTCCACCTGCGCATGCGCAGGACACATCTACTGAAAACCAGTGACATGTTTGGTGTCGAATCTCGCCGTAAAAGTGCGCGTTTGTGTAGTTACAGACTAGAAAAACTTATAACGATGGACAGCTGTTGGCTTTCGCGCAGGAGAACTTAAAACTAAAAAAAACAAATACCGGAGCGTACGGGGGCAACCGACAGGGAGTTCACAGACAGATCGACCCGGCTGACGACGAACATTGAAAAACCAAGTAACTCTGTTGCATTAATAAAGCACCTTGTTAAATGTATAAAACATGTCTGCATCAGTGTTATCCTGTATTTCTATAAAATGTTACATTAGGCTGTTACACATCTATTGTCAGAGAAGTACTTGCATAAATAGGTAAACCACGTTCATACGAGCAAGGACAGAAAACAGGGCAAAATGAGTACAGTATACTTATTTATTCAGTAAGTTATGGGTCAAAGTATTTGGTGAGTACATTTCTAACTCTTCTGGCTCCAGTCTCTTTGCCGTCTGTTCTGAAATTGTTAGGTTGCGTTCAAGAAAACAATGAAATAGCGCGCTGCTGTCTGTTAGCGTTTTCAAAAGTCTGCGGTTACCCCGTCCACACTGATCTGCCCGAACAGCGTTTTCAAAAATATCCAGCCTGGAAAGCATTAATGAAAAGCACCGGTTTTGGGGGATGAAAACGCCGTTTTAGTGTGGACAGAGCATAAAAACGAAGAGAAAAGGCTTTGGTTGCGGATTTATCCGGCGTAGTGTGGACGTAGCCTTAGATGCATGAAGCCAGGGAAAGGTGAGTTCATCATCATGGAATCCAGTGGCTCTTAACGAGGGTCTAATGAGCCAGGTTTCCAGAGACGGCTGAAAAGAAAGGGGTTTCATTGTGGGGTCATCATCCCTGATTGTTTTTGTTGGATGCTGTGATTGCCCTGAATATTGATTAGGTGGGTTGTGTGTTTAAGGATGTGTGCTGATGTAATGGCAGTGGATCTGCCTGTTATTATTGGGGTTCCGGGAGAAGTGGGGCCATGGGCCGTCCATGCTTTCTGAAAAGAGGGGAATGTAGGGAAGGGTACCAAATGAGCTTCCCATAGCTGAGGGCAGAGACTTTAAAGAAAAGTTGCTCTTGTTTCTGCGGAGTGAGGGAAAGGAGTTGTCTGATATGATAGGTGAACGAGTCCTTCTGCTGCTGATTTAAATTCCGAGCTCATTTTGTCTGTTACATCAGTCGTTGATAAATGCAGAACTATATCTGCAGAGAGCCAAAATTACTGTAGGCTAGGAGCGTTCTCTGGAGTCAAGCACACATCTGATGGGGAAGAAGAATACGAGGCTTGGGCTGAGTGGACACCTCAGTTAGTGGGTGAGTGGTGGTGCTCAGATAATAAGAAAAAACAGACTGGTAGCGAGCTTGAAGAGGCCGCCAGTTGTTATAGTGAGGTTCCTCAAGGTAGAAAATCCATTAGCCACGTAGGCTAATTATCTGCAAGCTCAGGAAGATGCATTTGATAGTGCTGGAGGTGCAGCTGATCTGAGGATGAAATTTAGGCACACATTCTGCAAGAATTGTCTGCTGTATTTTCAGGTTGGAGAAGCTGCTGCATTCTGTACGCCAAGTTGCTTGAGGATGGAGCGAGTTGTGAAGGGCGCACTGTCACATGATGTCATTGCTCTACGTCTTCGAATGACCCACAAGATGTGCCCTCTTCCATCTTTTACCGAGTTAGAGAAGTTAGAGAGGAGGGACATGCAATGGAGGAGCACAGGGCACAGTCCTCAGTAGTAGCCGTTGTTGCTGGAGCGATTCCTGATGTCCAACAGGCAGGGGTATTTTACAGGATTTCGTGAAAGATTTTGGCACTGAGGTACTCCGGTTGATATCGGCAGGTGTTGTCACCAAGCACAACAAAGCTGATAGGGATCTGGACCCACTGATGGGACGTACAGTAAAGGGACCCAGTAAAGGAACGGGCTGACATTTTGGAAAGGGTATGTTCCTATCAGTGTATCAAGGGACATGCTAGAGAAAACACTACTCCTGAACATTTAGTGGGACCAACCTCTGATGTATCCATACTGATTGAAGGTGTTTATGCTAAACCCATATGTGACATGGGTTCTCAAACTACATTGCTTTATCAATCCTTTTACAACCCATATTTGATGCATTTACCCTTGACACCACTCAGTGCTCTTGAGATTCTGGGGCTTAGCACTGATGAGTACCCCTACGATGGTTACATGTCATTGCAGTTGGAGTTTTCGGAAGCAGATGTTGGAGTAACTGAAACTATTAACATACCATTGTTGGTCTGTCCAAATCCGGTTGAAAAGAGTGGAGCTTCCATTCTTGTGCAAGCAAATGCAGCTGTTGTGAGAAGGCTCCTGGGAGCAGGCAAGGAGATGAATGGAAAGGACTTTTTGAACACCTTACTCTGTGTTCAGAGCTGCTTTTGAGAAGGGGTAATTTCCTTCTAAGCAGGATGATGAGCAGGAAAGAGGAAATGTGTGGTACACCCAGGTTAAACCTGTCCTGTATGTCCAGGAGGAGACAGGAACCCCCAAAATTGCCGGAATGTGTGAAAAATGGGGAAGAAACTAAACTGAGATGATGTTGGGACACCAAGATCCATTTTCTACTGACGAGGCTGATGTTGGTTACTTCTGGAGCACTTGCTACACTACTGGAGCGACTAAGGGCACCCCTTTCCGAGAGAGGACTTGCTGGTTAGCACCAGCGGAGGGTGAGGATGTTTGGCTGCACCAGCGTACACTGATGGAAGTTAAATTCAGTCGTGGAGCAGAGGAGCCTGAGCTGCCAGAAGACGCAAGTGGTAGACAGGGAGGGTCACAAGAGATGGTTGAAGTTGGAGGAGCTGAAAATGGGTTAAGGAGATTTCAGAGTCAGGAAGCCCATGGATAGTCTGGCCTATGACGCACTGAGGGAACAGAGTATTGTACCTATCCCCTGGAGAGATTGTCACTACCATTCACAAATTATTTAGAGGTCCTGATGTCATGGAATTCCTTTGAAAATTGTGTTATTAGTGATGGGTTGATACGTTTCAAAGTCAAGAGCACTTGACTATTTTTGGTGTTGGGAGAATGCAACACCCTGGTTAAGATTTTTACTGCTACGCTGTAAGTATTTCATTTCAAGAGTTCTGTAAGAGCAGTCTGTTCTGCTTTCAGCTTGTTCGAGTTTAAGTTTAGACATGAGGCTTGTTGTTCAACTTGGGAACGTGCTGTCAGCCAATCAGGATAGTGGAATCGGGAGAAGGTTCTGGAGAATGCTGGGTTGAAGGTCTCGTTGGTGGGAGCTGGAGAAGATGGCTGAGAATGGCTGTCCCTGTTGCACAAGGTGCTTTGTGCAGATGAATGGCTTCAAGAAGGAAGAACCAATACTCCCGTGGGACACCCGTTTATTCGCGATGGATTTCGACCGACATTAAATTTACATTCTTAAATATACTTCATAAATTTTATGCTGCGTACGATCCGTTATTTCTTGCTGGGGGGAGTAAATCACACAGCATTCACACAAACAGGGTTTGGGTGGGCGGGACATCCCAACCTCACGGATTTGGTGGGACCAAAGTTGTATACACCCTAAACGCACAAAGCTGGAGAAAGGTGGATTTATCACCGTGGAATCCAGTGGCTCTTAGCGAGGGTCTACCCCTCGCTAAGGTGTTTCCTGAGACACCTAAGAAGAAAGGGAATTGTGTGTGAGTCTGACTTCAGCTACACGCACCAAAACCGATTGTTTATTGTTGACGTTACAAAAATAATACAAACTTTACTTTGGTCCTTTATTTTTTACTGTCTCATTTCCAAAGACTTATTTGATAGAGAATCTACTTAATATGACATTACCTTGCAAAGAGTAGAAGATTGGGATCAATTTCTTTGTGTGTTACAAATACAGGCACAATGTCTAGTAACTTCAAACTACAGGAAACACATGTTTGACTCTACAAAATCATACTTTTGGAATCCAGTGTGCCTTGCATGCTGAAGCAGGGGTTAGTTGGGGTTTGAGATCTGTTTCAAATGTCATTCTTCCTGAAAAGCATAACTGATTTTTGTGGAGCGAAGGCCCATGTTAAAAATTTTAATGTGTATGATTTGTTTATTTAGCATAGTAAGAAGGAAGTAGAAGTTTCAAGATTTTTTATTGTCATTTCCTGTACCCAAGTGTAAAAGAGCACAAAATAATTGTTACTCTGGATCTGATGCAGCATAACCCCCCCCCCCCCCCCCCATATAACCATATAACAATTACAGCACAGGAACTGGCTATCTTGGCCCTTCTAGTCCATGGCGAACGCTTACTCTCACCTAGTCCCACCGACCTGCACTCAGCCCATAACCCTCTATTCCTTTCCTGTCCATATACCTATCCAATTTTTTTTTAAATGACAAAATTGAACCTGCCTCTACCACTTTTACTGGAAGCTCGTTTCACACAGCTACCACTCTCTGAGTAAAGAAGTTCCCCCTTGTGTTACCCCTAAACTTTTGCCCCTTAACTCTCAATTCATGTCCTCTTGTTTGAATCTTCCCTACTCTCAATGGAAAAAGCCTGTCCACGCCAACTCTATCTATCCCCCTTATAATTTTAAATACCTCTATCAAGTCCCCCCTCAACCTTCTATGCTCCAAAGAATAAAGACCTAACTTGTTCAACCTTTCTCTGTAACTTAGGTGCTGAAACCCAGGTAACATTCTAGTAAATCTCCTCTGTACTCACTCTATTTTGTTGACAATTTTTCCTATAATTCGGTGACCAGAACTGTACACAGTACTCCAAATTTGGCCTTACCAATGCCTTGTACAATTTTAATATTACATGCCAACTCCTATACTCGATGCTCTGATTTATAAAGGCCTGCAAACCACAAGTTTTCTTCACCACCCTATCCACATGAGATTCCACCTTCAGGGAACTATGCACCATTATTCCTAGATCACTCCGTTCTACTGCATTCCTCAATGCCCTACCATTTACCATGTATGTCCTATTTTGATTAGTCCTACCAAAATGTAGCACCTCACACTTATCAGCATTAAACTCCAACTGCCATCTTTCAGCCCACTCTTCTAACTGGCCTAAATCTCTCTGCAAGCTTTGAAAACCGGCTTCATTATCCTCAACGCCACCTATCTTAGTATCATCTGCATATTTACTAATCCAATTTACCACCCCATCATCCAGATCATTAATGTATATGACAAACAACATTGGACCCAGTAGAGATACCTGAGGCACACCACTAGCCACCGGCCTCCAACCTGACAAACAGTGTTATCCACCACTAGTCTCTGGCATCTCTCATCCAGCCACTGTTGAATCCATTTTACTACTTCAATATTAATACCTAACGATTGAACCTTCCTAACCAACCTTCCGTGTGGAACCTTGTCAAAAGCCTTACCGAAGTCCATATAGACAACATCCACTGCTTTACCCTCGTCAACTTTCCTAGTAACCTCTTCAAAAAAATTCAATAAGGTTTGTCAGACATGACCTTCCACACACAAATCCATGTTGACTGTTCCTAATCAGACCCTGTCTATCCAGATAATTATATATATCATCTCTAAGAATACTTTTCATTAATTTACCCACCACTGACGTCAAACTTACAGGCCGATAATTGCTAGGTTTACTCTTCGAACCCTTTTTAAACAATGGAACTACATAAGCAATATGCCAGTCCTCCAGAACCATCCCTGTTTCTAACAACATTTGAGATATTTCTGTCAGAGCCCCTGCTATTTCTACACTAACTTTCCTTAAGGTCCTAGGGAATATCGTGTCAGGATCTGGAGACTTTTATATTCTTTAAAAGCGCCAGTACTTCCTCTTCTTTAATCATCATAGTTTCCATAACTACCCTACTTGTTTCCCTTACCTTACACAATTCAATATCCTTCTCCTTAGTGAAAACAAAATATAAAGAACACCATAATAAAAAATACGATAAATATAACAAAGAAGATTGCTTATATGCATCGATTGTATGTCCGTACAATGATGCTGGGCTGTACATAAGGCAACTGACACAAAATAATAAAGCAGTGGGTGGAGCTGTTGATCAACCTTCCTGCTTGGAGTAAGTAAAGTAACTGCTTTTGTATCTGCTTTTCCTGGCATGAATACTACATGGCCTCCTCTCTGATGGGAGTTGGACAAACAGTCCATGAGCAGGGTGTGTGGGATCCTTCATGATGTTACCGTCCCTTTTCTGGCACCTTTCTATATCATTGATGGTTGGTAGGCTGGTGCTGGGAATGCATTGGGCAGTTTTAACCCCCCTTTGTAGGGTCTTCCTGTTTCCTGTTTGTCTTCCAGTTTGCGAACCAAACGGTGGTACAGCTTGTTAGGATGCTCTCTACTGTGCATCCGTAGAATGGCGTGAGTATGGATGTGCAAAGTCCTGCTCTTTGCAGTCTTCTCAGGAAGCAGATGTGTTGACGAGCTTTATTGATTGTGTGGGATGTGTTCTGGGACCTGAGGTGGTGTATGATGTGCACTCCCAGGGGCTTGAAACTGCTTGCACCTTCCATTGCTGTGCCACTGATGTAAAGAGGAATGTGAGTATTATGAGTTCTCCTGAAGTAGATAACCATCTCTCCTTGTCTCGTTGACATTAAAGAAGAGGTTATTTGCCTGGTACCAGACTCAAGCTCTTCCACTTCCTCTCTGCATCCTATCGTTGTTAGTGATGAGCCCCACCACGGTGCTGATATCGGTGAACTTGAAAACGTGATTGCTCAGCTGTTTGGCTATGCAGTCGTGTGAGCAGAGAGTACAGTAATAGGCTCAGCACACATCCTGGGGGGACACCCGTGTTGAGAATGATGGGGAGGGAGGAGCGATTGTCCATCCTGACCATGTGAGATCTGTTGGTTAGGAACACCAACGCCCAGTTGCACAGTGGTGTATTTAGACCAAGGAGTAGGAATTTGTTCACCAAAGTCTGTAAGACAGTAGTGTTGAATGCTGAATTGAAAGCCAAAAACAACATTCTGACATAAGAGTCCTTGTTTTCTAGGTATGTCAGGGCCAGGTGCTTTACAGATGCTATGGTATCTGTCGTAGAGCCGTTCTGTTGGTGAGCATCTTGGTGAATGTTCAGTGTGGCAGGAATGAGGTTTTAGCTATGTTTCATTAGCAGCCCTTCAAAGCATTTCATGATGATTGGTGTCAGTGCCACTGGGTAGTAATCATTTAGTTCTGAAGGTGTTAAGAGCTCTTTGGTGCAGGTATGACGGAGGCTGATTTGAAGCATGTATCAGCAGCCTGGATGAGTGAAGTGTTGAAGGTGTTGATGACCCTTTTCCTTGTGTTACCTCCTTTCCTGTCTTTTATTTCAGCCAATGCTGAAATGGCCTGGATGTTGCTGAAGATCAACCAACTGTCAAGCTAATAAATTAATGAGTCACACTTGCCATTTCCTGCTTTGACAATATCCAGTTCTTAAATTAGCTAGCAGAGCTCCTCTAATTTTAAACATTGTAAAAAACAGCCTGCAGATGCTTGCATTTGGTGAAAATGTATTATTTCACAATGAGCACATTTAGGCTAATTAAATCATGGTTAACTTGTTTTATAGTGAATTGAAAGTTATGTTTGGAAGAAACAATGGTGGGAAGATCTACCAGGTTTCAGTGACAGCTTTAAGTACTTGGCAGTACATGGCATTGTAGTTATTTTGGAAAGTTGCTAAATGAAGTTCATCTTGGACTTTTCTTTGAAGAATGACCTTGACTGATGGATGGCAGTGTCAAAGAACAAAGGTGATGGTTGAATACACTGGAAAAATAAATAACTATTAACATGAAGTCTTTCAATATGAGTCTTTGAATGTCTTTCGATATTAAGCTTTAACTGGCAAAGAATTCTTAGTTTAAAAAAAAATAATACAGTGAATTGCAGGGCACTGAGGAGTTCTGTAGAACAAAGGGACCTGGGAATACAGGTCCATAATTTTTTGAAAGTGATAGCACAGGTTGATAAGGTCATAAAGAAAGCTTTTGGCACATTGGGCATCGCAAATCAAAGTACTGAGTACAGGAAATGAGGTGTTATGTTGAAGCTGTACAAGATGTAGGTATGGCCTAATTTGGACTTTATTCCTTAGAACATAGAAGAACGAGGGAAGATTTGATAGAGGTGTACAAAATTATGAGGAGTATAGATAGGGTAAATGCAAGTGGGTTTTTCCCACTGAGGTTGGGTAGGACTACAACTAGAGGCCATGGGTTAAGGGTGAAAGGTGAAAAGTTCAAAGGGAACATGAGGAGAAACTCAGAGGGTCCTGAGAGTGGAACGAGCTGTCAGCATATAAGTGGTGCATGATTTCAACATTTGAGAGAAGTTTGGATAGTTATATGGATATTAGGGGCTATGGTCTGGGTACAGGTTGATGGGACATGACAGTTTAAATGGTTCAGCACAGATTAGATGGGCCAAAAGGCCAATTTCTGTACTGTACTTTTCCATGATTCTAAATTTCTTCAGCGCGTGATCTGAATTAATTTCTGGTGACTAATCATAATGAGTGTGTGGACTCAACTATATTGTTTAAAATTGAATGTCATCTTTTCTTGCATTCATGACCTGGTTGATATTTTTTGCTAGCAGTGCAGTAAGACAGACATCTCCATCATAGTTACTGGGATTTGAGTGCCTCAATGTAATATTTAAAAATTGTTTTATAATTGGGATTGTTTTCTACATGGAGATTCCTTTCACTACCAAAAGATTACAAGTGATTTTTGCTTGCTATCCTGATAATATTCCTTTGTCTGATAAATATTTGAACATTTGCTGCTTTTGGACTCTTAATCTGTGCTTTTAGCAGCCACTCTTGCTACCTCACAGCTGTAACTACACTTCTGTGCATTTAGCTTAGATAGCTACATGAATTCTTTAAATTGAGCCATAGAATTCATTTAATGCGCATCTATTCCTCCATTGCACAAACTATACCATAAATACACCAGAACTGATCATTTGTTCTTGAATTTGAATTGTTTATCCCAATTTGTGTATTTCTATTTTAATTCTAATCTCCAACATTTGGATTTTATTTTGGAATACTTTCATTAGCTATGTAGAACTTGTTTCAGACACAAAAGTGGTATATTAGCTTGTATGTATATAAGAATATACTTCCTTACTAATTCCTTAATACTTGTTCTTGCATCTGTGTTCAAGTATTTAAATAGACTCTTAACATTTGGAATGCCTGTTTCTGTGGTGACAACACAATTCCAGTGGAGGGAGACATTGTCTTAAATTTAAAACATTCTCAACCATTTTCTTTTACTTCAAAATAAAACTCTTCTGACTAAACCATGAGCCAATGTTGTGTTATTACTGACTAACAATTCATTATTTGTAGACCTGGTCAAACACTGTACCTCGCAATACATAGGAAAGAACAACTTATGCAGGAAATGTGACGCACATGATAAAGGTATCAAGGGAAAGTGACGTGATAGATAGGAAATGAAAGATCAGTGGGACCCGGATACATATGTTTAACTCCTGAATGTGGTAGCAGAAATGTAGAGGTTGTATATGAACCTTGCCTGTATGTGATGCCTTAAAATCTTTCAATTATATGAGTGGCACAAGCCGTGGATATTACTGAATACTTGCAGTTTGTCTGAATGAGTAAGGGTTCAATAAGATTTGAAGCTTTATCCAGGACAAAGCAGCCTGCTTGATTGGCACCCCATTCATCAGTCTAAGTATATTCTTCTGTCAGCACAAAATCTGTGTGACCTTGTAGATGTGCCTCAGCAAATGCTATGGCTCAAACCCATGGTGTCTACCATTTAGAAAAACTAGAACACTACCTGCAAGTCCGTGAGTAGCTTAATTTGTAGATGTTTTGTCGAGCCAGGTACCATCTCATGATCCGTGTTTTGTAGTCTTTCATGGAGCGGATCCATAAGTGTGAGTGGGCCCGCACTGAGACATGGTTCCTGGGCTACCAGCTAGGGTGAGGACTAGTTCAGCCACTGGTCAACAAGGTCAGGGCCATCAGAAGTAGTCCCCAGCCCCACACAAAGTAACAGGTCCAATCCTTCCTTGGGCTAATTGGGTGGTACCTCCATTATATCCCTTAGTTTGCCACCTTGGCAGTCTCAGTAACAGAACTGACGCTGAAGTCTGCAAAGAATCCGGTCCAGTGGAGGAGGTGAGGAGGTTTTTGTGACTCTGAAGGAAGCCCTGTGTTCCCCGCCAGTCCTCATTGGTCCAGACCCCATCAAACCATTCACCATCCCCAGCATGCCTCAGCAGTGAGGATTGGAGCAGTCCTGGCCCAGGGGAAAGAGGGAGAAAAACAGCTGGTATTGTACCTTAGTCAGAAGCTGCTACCACAGGAGACAGGTATTCCACTGTTGAGAAGGAAGCTCTTGCCATAAAATGGGCCTTGGAAAGACTTCAATATTACCTGCTGGGCAGAGAATTTGTTCTGGAGACTGACCACAAAACATTCACCTGGGTCCACTCCATGAAAGACCACAAAGCACGCATCATGAGATAGTACCTGGCTCTACAACCATTCCATTTCAACATCCATCATGAGCCAGGGCAGCACAACTTCATGGCAGACTCTCTCCCAATTACCCACCTTGTGGAATCCAGATGAGGTGAGGGGTGATGTGACAGAACAGGTTGGCAATGCTAATTCTCCTGCTAACCTTGTCTAGTTTCCCCATTAGTTCACACACTTTGCCCTCCTGTTCTGCAGTTCTTGGGAGCTTACCGTTTACACACCCCAACAGTAAAACAATCGCTAGCTTGGCTAATCAAGCCAATCCCTTTGGTTACGTGCTACACTAGCTTATAACTCATAAAAATAAGGACTGATATTCCAAACAGTTTTATTTATTTTCACTCACACAGTTACATTGGTTTGTAGACAGCAGAATGGCCCCAAAAGGACAGCTTGGGGTGTCTTAAAATAATGCCTGGGTTAGTGGGAGCAGGTGCACCACACCCAACATAGGCAACGTGTGGGGAGCATGTGGACACTGATCTCTGGGTTTAACTAAGGCATTTGTTGTGGAATAAAACCGTAGATGTTAGAATCCTTGTTTAAAATGTTCCAGTTCTGCATCTGAAGTAGCTATTATGGTCTGGTCAGCTGATTATCCCTCCCCTCCCAGACCAACAGTAGAATTTCCAGGTCCTTCTAGGTCAGGCAGAGGTAGATTTAAAACCTCAGTCTGGCTTTGCTAGAGAGCTGTAGAGGTTGGCTTTGACGGTTGGTGAATAGTTATATTGGAAAACTGAAGGTGAAGTGTGTCATGGAGAATTCCTCTGCATATTTGTAAATATTTTGTGTGTTTATGTTTGTTTTCATTTGTCCATTTGTAAATACTTTTTTTCTTCACAACTTTTGGGCAGCTTTTGCATTTTTTTCCACCTGGCACTAAATAAAACCACAGGCACTAATGTGCTGTTGCAGCTTACCGCCTGTTTTTCTTTTAATTGGTGACCCTCGTCGGGCACGCTTACCCACACCTGACAGTGTGGTGTGACACTGGGGCAATATTGAGTGAACCACAAGCTCTGCAGTAATTCAAGAATAAACTCAGCATCTACTTGAGTACAAATGGGAATCTACATTAAATTGGCAATGATGTCACAATTAGTAAAATTCCTGCTGAAAAGATGAAGTTCATTTGATAAGGATACCACACCTCTTTTAAAAATGCAGTTATCATTGCCATTGAGCCAAGATGAAACCACCCTCAGGGTGGGGGACCACCGCCATCTATCCCTAGCAGGACTTCCCGGTAGATAAACATTTTAATTCCAATTAACACACACAAAAATGCTGGTAGAACACAACAGGCCAGGCAGCATCTATAAGGAGAAGCACTGTCGACTTTTTGGGCCGAGACCCTTCGTCAGGACGTCGACAGTGCTTCTCCTTATAGATGCTGCCTGGCCTGCTGTGTTCCACCAGCATTTTGTGTGTGTTGTTTGAATTTCCAGCATCTGCAGATTTCCTCGTGTTTGCTCTTTTAATTCCAATTCCCTTTCCCGTGCCTCCATGGCCTCCTCTTGTGCCAAGGTGAGACCACCCTCAGGTTGGAGGAGCAACATCTTATATTTTGTCTGGGTTCCCTCCAACCTGTTGATATAAATATTGGTTTCTTCTTCTGGTGAACAAAATTCCACCCCTCTCCCCCACCATTCCTCACTCTGACCATTCACTTCTCACCTGCCAATTACTTAACCCCTGGGTCCCCTCCTGTTCCCTTTCTCCTATTGTCCACTCTCCTCTCCTATCAGATCCTTTCTTCTCCAGCTCTCGACCTTTTTCACCCAGTTGGCTTCACCTATCACCATCCAGCTAGCTTCTTTCCTCTCCCCTCACCTTTTCATTCAGGCACCTCCCCTTCTTCTTTCTGAGTCCTGAAGATGGGATTTAGCCCAAACTGTTGTTAGTTTACTCTTTTCGATAGATGCTGCTTGACTTGCTGAATTCCTCCAGCATTTTGTTTGTGTTGCTTATTATTACCATTTATTATTACATCACTTCTTAATAGTGTCAACCAAAACTGTAAACTAGGTCCAGATTTAGACACTGACCATATAGCAGCGTATACTTGGAGAATGAGCTACAAAGTGGTGGAAGTGTCTTAGAAGGGAGCTTCCTTCGGCTCTTATTTGATATGCTGTTAAATTTGGAAGCAGGTTTGTTGGTTCAATTGCAAATACTGACTTAAATAATGGTCCAATTAAAATTCTTTCAAAAATGGGCTGGGGTGGGGGTGGGGTGGAAGAGTTGAAAGAGTGCAATGAGAGTGAAAAAATAATTCTGCAACAAAGTGCAGGAAGACATACATTAAAATGTATTCTATATTATCTATCCATCCCAAGCCACTTCCAATTTAATCATATTTTGAAATGCCTTTTACCATCCATGTGGGGAAAATGAGCTAAAAGGCCAATTAATCTGCTCTCATGTAGCTTGAAGATTTAGAACACAGCTAAGGAAAATTATTTTCATCCAAAAGAGTGGTACGAGTCTGGTATTGTGCCTAAAATGGAGGTAGAAAGCTACAGTGCTTTTGAAAACTTTTGATCTGTTATTAGCTAGAAGATGGTAGTCAGAGACAATTTTAATATAATGCTTGATTGGATTGAAGGTCAAAATGGTATCTTTTGAATACAGATAAAGTGTTTACTTACGTACAAATATAAAGCATAACATTTTCAATGACATAAAGAATTGGAGTGCCACCTTCTCATTTGTCAGGGAACAAAGAAAACACGTTCATTTTTTACTAAATGCTCCTTTGGACTTGAGGCTTAATATAAATGGGGATTGGAGATATATCTTTAGTACCTTGATTACTTAATCAGCATTCCTTCAAATTCCAGACTGGATTACTTCTTATTAATCCTGAATCATTCAGCTCATGGCGAAAGCTACACTGGGTCAGGCCCTGTTCATAGTCTTTAGATCCCACATGTGATTAGAATCTATTGAAGAGCAGTGGAAGCAAGTCATTCTCTTTAGTCAGTGTCCATTATAATATAATGTCCAATATTTTTAGTGGTGTCGAGGTATTTCTAAGTTTTGTTTCCTTGAATGCCTGGAACATTTTATGCTTTATATTTGTGCTCAAGAGCAATGAAATCTAAAGACATTGACAGCACAGGCGGAGGCCCCTCGTGTCCTGGGATCCTTGTTGTCCAGAGTCAGACGAAGCTTCTCAACTCTTGGTCTGGGGTCTTGCAGACCACAGCAGATAAAATGCCTTCAGAATTTTTAAAACTTGAGAAGATTTCAGTACTCCTTTTAGGCACCAAGCACTAAAACCTCACCACTCAGCAGGTGGGGCAGCATCCGTTTTCAAATGCCAGACCTGCTGAGTTCCTGCACCTTGTGATTTGACCACAGCATCTGCAGTGCGCTTTGTGTTTAAAACCTCACCACTCTTTGAGAGGAAGTATATTTCTTATTTTCCATCAACTACCAATAAAACAATGCTCTTTAGTCACTGCTGAGGTGGAGTGTATTTTTTTCAGCCCTGCTCATCATATTCTAGGCCTCTTGTTATTTTATAGCACTTAATTATGTCTTCAGTTCTTAAAGATACAACATCATTGAATCTAAATTCCACTCATAATTCAAGCTTTATTGTTTTAGAAATATTCTTTTAAATCTTCCTATCCCTCGATGTCCGGTCATGTTCTTTTTGTAATGTGGAGATAAGCTTATGATGTCAGTACTGCACGTGTTCATTACAGATTTTTGTGTTTGTTGTGACTGAACTAAAGCTGAGTTACGTGGGAAGTTGTAACAGGAAAAAGTAAGTACAGTATTTATGTAAGTATTATGGCAAACCTTCAGGAATGAGAGTCCCACGTGAACCCATGAGAATCTCACTCTCCTGACACTTGTTCAACACAAAGATGGCAATGAACGATTAACTATGATTCCAATTGCTATAATCATCTACTTAATTTTAACACTTTGAATATAGTCAGGTAAGTTTGTACTGTTACATAGTTACAATTGTAGCACATCCAAATTAGCAGAGCCCTTTGAATATTCAATACTGATGTCTCTTCCAAAAGCCAAAATGCACCCCTTTTGTTAGTGTTGAAGGATGGCTGCATGAATTTACAGCTAACCAGAAGGTTAAAAGACACAACAGACTGTGTGTTAGGTGATAATTTAACAATTGTGCGAATAATAGGACCTTTCATATATTGTCTTCCCCGTGTTGTTCAATGGGACAGAGTCAGACAGTCCCATTAAATTGTTTGTGTTTATTGGTTTCGATGTACAGCCCAGTAACAGGCTAATGAGTCTGTGCCACCCAATTACACTCATGTGACAAATTAACCAACTATTTGTTTATGGAAAAGCAACACAAAATAAGCCCTTCTGGTTCTTTGAGTCATGCTGCTCAGCAATTGCTGATTTAATCTTAGCATTATCACAGGACCATATAGAGTGAACAATTAACCTACTAACCAACAAGTCTTTGGACTATGGGAGGAAACCAGAGCACCCATGCGTTCATGGGATAGCAGCAATGTACAAACCGGCTGTCTTTGGAATGAGGGTGTGTGCCCATATGGTCCACAGAGAGAACGTACAAACTCCTCGAGACAGTGGCAGAATTGAACCCAGGTTGCTGGCACTGTAATAGCGTTACACTAACTGCTATGCTACCAGGTTTTATTTCTTGAAGACTGATTCTTATTTCAGTAAATCCATAACTATGCTGTTCATAATGTTACAACTACATAGTGATCCCTAACATGTTCAAATCACAGAAAGCATTCCATGGAATTGATTATATTTAGTACAGTAAAAACCTGGTTCAAAGGTTCATTTTATTATTAAAGTATGTATGAAATATACAACTCTGGGATTCATCTTCTCCAGATAACTATGAAACAAAGAAAACTGTGGTCTTGTTAAAAGGAACTCATCTTCTCCCCCCCCCCCCACCCAGTGAAAAACAAACTATGGAAAAGAACAGCAACACGATTGTCAAAACCGCCCCCAACGCAAGAGAAAAAAATCATGCAATCCCAACAAGAGTAACAAACCACACACACACACACACACACGCACACGCACACGCACACGCACACGCACACACACCGTGAAGTGTTTATTATATTCCCACATTCAATTCACAACTGACAGCGAAAAAAAAACTTCCCATAGTTGCCTGTGGACACAATAACTAATTTTCAAAGGGAAAACGAAGCTGGAACTGACCCAGTACACAAAAGGAGAGTTTTCTAAGCTCAGTTTTCTCTAATTTTAATAAGCAAGCATTTTTGGAATTTTGGGCTTTTTGGAAACATTATCTGATGTAATTGACCATAAGGCTATAAGATATACACCATTTCATCATGGCTGATTCAATTTTCCTCTCAGCCCCAATCTCCTGTCTTCTCTCCGTATCCCTTCATGCCCTGACCAATCAAGAACCTATCAAACTCTTCCTTAGGTATACATAAAGATTGGCCTCCATGACTGTCCGTGGCAAAGAATTCCACAGATTCACCACTCCCTGGCTAAAGAAATTCTTCCTTTGCTTTTAGACTCTCCAACCATAGGAAATATCTTCTTCACATCCACTATCAAGCCCAAATGTTTCAGTTAGATCACCGCTTATTCTTCTGAATTAGAGTGAATACAGGCTCAGAGCCATCAAACGCTCTTCATATCCTCGAATCATTTTTGTGAACCTCCTTTGAACCCTCTCCAGTTTCAGCACATCCTTTCTCAGACATCCCACCCTGAAAAACTCATTTCAGTGAGGTAGCACCATCAATTTGCAGGAGACTTCCGGGCGAGGTGGGATGTCTTCAATAGAGTAGCTCCTTAGCAGCTCGCCTGCTAGTTTAAATAACGTTAGCTATGCTAATGAACGAATGACACCTGTTAAGCTCACCTCAACAGTGATTTAACCCACCATGGGCAATAGAAAAGTCACTGTTGCAAACAGTGCAGCGAGGAACAATGTCATTATTTTTGACCCCTATTAGGCAAGGGTACATGTTAGTGTAGTCTGGGGTGAAATACGTTTTATATTTTCTTTTTTTTTTGGAAAACTCTGCCATGGCGTGCGCACTCTCTCCCTCTCTCTGCCCTCTCTCCCTCCCTCCCTCTCCCCCTCTCTCCCCCTCCTTTCTCTCTCTCTCCCCCTCCTTTCTCTCTCTCTCTCCCTCCTTTCTCTCTCTCTCTCTCTCTCTCTCTCTCTCTCTCTCTCTCTCTCTCTCTCTCTCTCTCTCTCTCTCTCTCTCTCTCTCTCTCTCTCTCTCTCTCTCTCTCTCTCTCTCTCTCTCTCTTTCACTCTCTGTCTCTCTCTCTAAAAATCAGTTTTGGGATATTGTATATAATTTGAGGGCGTCAGGGAGATTCTATCAATATGCGGGAGACTCCCGAAACCTCCAGGAGAGGTGGGATATCTGCTTTCTAAGATAAGGGGCCCAAAACTGCTCACAGCACTCCAAGTGAGGCCTCGCCAGTGTTTTATAAATTCTTAGCATTATATCTTACTTTTATATTCTGGTCCTCTTGAAATGAATGAAAGCATTTGCCTTCCTCACCACAGACTCAACCTGCAAATTAACCTTTAGGGAATCCTGCACAAGGATTTCTCAAACTTCTGGTAATTACCAAACCCCACCCCTCCCCCCTTTACTGCATCACTCTCCATTCCCATTTCCCTCTCTCACCTTACCTCCTTACTAACCCGTCACCTCCCTCTGGTGCTCTTCTCCCTTCCCTTTTTTCCATGGCCTTCTGTCCTTTTCTATCAGATTCCCTCTTCTCGAGCCCTATATCTCTTTCACCAATCCACTTTCCAGCTCTTTACTTCACACTTTCCCCTCTCTGGGTTTCCCCTATCACCTACCACCTTGTACCTCTTCCCCCCCTCCCATTTTCTTATCCTGATTTCTCATCTTTTTTCTCCAGTCCTGATGAAGGGTCTTGGCCTGGAACGTCGACTGTTCACTCTTTTCCACAGATGCCTCCTGGCCTGCTGAGTTCCTCCAGCATTTTGTGTGTGTTGGTTGGATTTCCATCGTCTGCAGATTTTCAAAAAATGGGTACAGTTTTGACATCAAGTGACTTCAATAAGCATTACAAAAAAAAAATCACTCAGTTTCCACGTGATCCTATGCGAATGCCAAAAAATTACTTTCTGAACTCATAGGTCTGTTGCACCTCGGTCAGCTCATAAATGAAAATTAAATGATCTACAACAGCTTAACTAGTGATGAACAGATTTGGATCATTTCCAAGCAAAGTGCTCATTAGCAATGAAAAATTACGATTAGGCCAACTGGTTACTTAAGTAAGGTTAACTTCAAAGGGGCTCATTTATTTTGGTTTGGAATCTACTCTCTTGTTGAAGTGCAATATTCAGTGAGGCAAACAGATTGATCCTCCAGTGAAATAAATGCAATTTTCTTCTTGTTACACTGTTCTCCTGTTTTAAAGTGTTTGTCTCTGGTTTCAAAATATTTACTGCACATAGTTAAATTTAAATGACAGTCACAGGTAAATTTTTTATCCATTTCTGGAACAGGTTGGTATCGATTCAATAAAGTGAAGTGCAGAGGGATATATAAAAACTATCAGAAACAGAGGAACTGGAGATTTAAAAACTGCATTATGACCAGGGAAGAGGAGAACCCTTTGGGTGACAGGGTAGATTGTGGTTCCAATTGGTCAAAAAATAACTTGGGTCGGCTATGGAGGAAAAGGTCAAGGGCTTATCCATTTAGAAAGTATTTTCCATTTTTTTAGAGTATGCTCCTTCTCTTGTTCTTATGATACAGTCTCACCAGGCGCATTTAGTTTCTGTTTACCAAATGTGCCAATGACATCTGCAAAAGCCATATGGATGAAAGTGAGAAACTTGAACGTATACAGTACCTCAAATTATTATTTTCCAAATTGAAGGCTGTTGGCCCAAGTGCAAAATATTTTTCTTCTAATCTCAGAGGCTAGCGAATTGCTATAATCCTCTGTCTCTGAGGGGTGCAGAATTTAAAGTGGAGGTACACAGATATTTGAACGAAATTGAGGGTTATGGGGAACTAGCAAGAAGAGAAGTTGCGGCCAGCAGAGACTAGAATTGGTTTATTATTGCCACATGTATCAAGTTACAATGAAAAGCTTGTTTTGCATACTGTTGATGCAGATTATATCATTACATGGTGCATTGAGCTAGAACAGTGATTCCCATTGGGGGAGTGGTTCATGTCGTAAGGGGAAAAAGAAGTAGCTGGGAGGTGATCATGATTCTTGGGGGAGGGGTGGGGGGGGGTAAGTGGCACCCTAACTTGAGGTACAAGACCTGACTGACCATTAGTGCTTTCAAAAAAAAAGATGAGGCTCTGGAACACAGGAAGAACCACAGCTCTGCAGGCAGTGAGCGCTCGTTGTCACAATGCGTCTAAAACTGGGCAGTGTTATCTGACCTCACCAACCAAACAGAGATCAGGTAGGAGGCTACCCAGACAGAATATAATGTTTTGCTCCTCCAACCTGAGTGTGGCCTCATTGCATCAGTAGAGGAGGCCATGTTGGAATGAGAATGGGATGTAGAATTGAAATGGGTAGCCACCGGGAGATCCCGCTTTTTCTGGCAGACTCAGTGGACTCTAGGTGCTCAGTGGGAAGGGACGAATGGACAATGGAGTCCGTAGAGAAAGATCCCTGTGGAAAGCAGAAAGCGGGGAGGGAAGGAGAGATGATCCTTGACAATTCAACCCTCCCCATTGATCTCACTCCTGGTACTTACCCTTGCAAGCAGAACAAGTGCCACACCTGCCCCTACACCTCACCTCTTTACTACTCAGGGCCCCAAACAGGTGAGGCGACACATGACCTTGTGAGTCTGTTGGGGTCATCTGCTCTATCCAGTGCTCCTGGTGTGGCCTCCTGTATGTTGGTGACACCTGACTTATTCTGTGAGACTGGTTCGCTGAGCACCTACGCTCCATCCGCCAGAAAAAGTGGGATCTCCCAGTGGCCAACCATTTTAATTCTACTTCCCATTCCCATTCCGACATGTCAGTCCATGGCCTCCTCTATTGATGCAATGAGACCACACTCAGGTTGGAGGAGCAAAACATCATATTCTGTCTGGGTAGCCTCCTACCTGATGGCAGAAAATTAACTTATTGAACTTCCAGTAATTGCACCTCTCTCCCACCTTCTTCAACATTCCCCATTCCTGCCTCCTGTTCTCTCCTTACTCCTTACTTGTCCATCATCTCTTGATGGTGTTCCTCCTCCTTCTCTTTCTTCCACTGTCTTCTGTCTTTTCCTATCAGATTCTCCCTTCTCTAGCCCTTTACTTCTTTCACCAATTGACCTCCTAGCTCTTCACCTCCTCCCTGCCAGTTTCACCTATCATCTACTACCTTGCACTTCTTCCTCCCCTCCCACCAACTTCTTACTCTGACTTCTCATCTTTTCTTCTCCAGTCCTGATGAAGGGTCTTGGCCCAAAATGTCGACTGTCTATTCTTTTCTATAGATGCTGCCTGGCCTGCTGAGTTCCTCCAGCATTTTGTGTGTGTTGCTTGTGCAGCATCTGCAGATTTTCTCTTGTTTGTAAGTCAACTACTACACAGCAAAATTTCTTCCAGGGATGCCTACCCTGAAGAAGTTCAAATCTTCCCTTCAACAGGGGTTCAGTGAAATCCTCTCTCTCTGCTCCCCATCTGTGATCTCTGCTGCCCTCTGACTTTTCGACCACGTACTCACTCAGACCCACTACCACATCCACATACCCTTCCTGAAAACATGTCTTCACAGCCATCTTGTGCCACATGGCTTCCAGATCCGTTTTCAAGCTTTTTGATTCGGGCCTTCTGAGGACCCCAGGTACTCACAGTCAGCTGACTGCTTCTGCCACTGCATTCTACATGCTGCACTTTCCACCTTGAGGGGGTATGTAGTGTCCCTATCCCTGTTGCTTCCACAGCTCCAAGATTCTTTCTTCACCATCTGCAGTGGTCCTGTCTGATACTTTATTCTTGGTTGGATCCACGCTTTCATTCACTGGTTCTTTGCCTTTCTCACATCCAGCAAGGATCGGAAGATCACCCCTTTACAGACTACAGAATTTTCCATCTCTAACGCTGGCAGCCACAATGCCCCAGACTCCAACCTCTGTTGCCAATCTCAAAGGTTTTAACAATCCTGAGCAGATTCAGATCCCAGACTCCATCGTCATCAATGCAGGTTCCAATGACCTTGGACACCCTCAGAGACCCTATTGTGCAACCTCCAACCCCAGCTTGGACCTTGATCAACAGCATCTCTAGGCTGTGACTTTACACGCTTGGCTGGAACCCCAGTCTCCCCTTCCCCCACCACCACTCTACAATGCCGAGTCTCTCAGGTCCCACCGCCAGTTCTTGGATCCTCAGAGATTCCATCTTCCTCCCACTCCACCTTCCCTGAACACCCCAACCCTCCCCTCTCCTCAGATACTCCCCCCCCTCCAATCCCAGTTCTCATCCATACTGGGTCTTCACCATCCTCTCTGACCTCCCCCCTCTCTGAGGCAGAACGTTGTGTCCTCAGGAAGGGCCTCACCTTTGTCCTCTTGCGCCCACACCTCAGTGAGTTCTGTGCCCGCCATGAGTCTAAGCTCTTCTGCTGCCGCTTCCGTCTCTGTGCCTACTTCTTTGGCAAGCACTCTCCAGTCCTCACTGATGACTGCTTCTCCCGTCTTCAACCCTTCTCCTCTTCCTGGAAATCCCACTCTGGTCTTCTGCCTGCCCTGGATCTTTCCAGTGCTAACTACTTGCGAGACATCAACCACCTTGACTTCAGCACTCCTCTCTCCAGTTCTAACCTCACTCCTTCTGAACCCACTGCTCTCCACTCTCTCCACACTACTCCTAACCTCAGCTTCAAATCTGCAGATAAGGGTGGGTGTTGTAGTACTCTGGCAGACTGACTTCTACCTTGCCTAGGCCAGGTGATAACTCTCAGACGCCTTCTCTTACTTATCCATGGAACAGGACCCCACTAAGGGGCACCAGGCCATTGTCACCCACACCATCACCAACCTTATTAACCCTGGGGATCTCCCATCCACGGCCACCAACCTCATTGTTCCTTGACCCCACACCTCCCATTTCTACCTCCAGTCTAAGATTGACAAACCCGCCTGCCCAGGTAGACCCATTGTTTCTGCTTGTTCCTGCCCCACTGAACTTGTATCTCCATCTCTTGACTGTGTTATACCCTCTGGTTCAGTTCCTTTCTACCTACCCCTGTGACACTTCACATGCTCTTGATCTGTTCAGTGATTTCAAGTTCTAGAACCCCAGTTGTCTCATTTTCACTATGGATGCTCAGTCCCTATACATCTCCATCCACCATCAGGAAGGCCTCAAGGCTCTTGGCTTCTTTCCGGTCATCAGACGCAACATGTTCCCCTCCACCACCACTCTCCTCCACCTAGTGGAGATGGTCCTCACTCTAAAATAATAATTTCTCCTTTACTCCTCTCACTTCCTTCAAACAGAAGGTGTAGCATGGGTCCCAGCTATGCCTGCCTTTTCGTCGGCTGCGTGGAACAGAAAACTGGTATTACTCCACAACTTTTCCTACGCTACATTGACAACTGCATTGGCGCTGCTTCCTGCACCCATGTGGAGCTCGTCAACTTCATCAACTTTGCCTGCAACTTCCACCTTGCCTCAAATTTACCTGGTTCATTTCTGACACCTTCCTCCCCTTTCTTGATCTATCTGTCTCTATCTCTGGAGACTGCTCGTATACTGATATCTTTTATAAACCCACTGATTCTCACAGCTACCTGTACTACACCTCGTCCCACCCTACTATTTGTAAAAACACCATTCCCTTCTCTCAATTCCTCCATCTCCGCTGTGTCTGCTTTCAGAATGAGGCTTTTTCTTCCAGAACAAAGGAAATGTCCTCCTTCTTCAAAGAAAGGGACTTCCATTCCTCCACATTCAACACAGTCCTCAACCACATCTCTTCCATTTCATGCACATCAACCCTCACCCCATCCTCCTGCCACCCCACCAGGGGTAGGGTTCCTCTTGTTCTCACCTACCACCGGCCAGCCTCAGCATCCAGTACATAATTCTTTGTAACTTCCACCACCTCCAATAGGATCCCACCACCAAGCACATCTTTCCTCCCCCCCCGGCCGTTTCTGCTTTCTGCAGGGATCGCTTCCTACATGACTCACTTGTCTATTCAACCCTCGTCACTGATCTCCCTCCTGGTAATTATCCTTGCAAGCGGAACAAGTGCTACACCTGCCACTACACCTCCTCCTCACTATTCAGGGCCTCATACAATCCTTCCAGGTGAAGTGACACTTCACATGTGAGTATTTTTGGTCATCTACTGTATCTGGTGCTCCTGTTGTGGCCTCCTGTATATATTGCTTAGGCCTGATCTAGATTGGAAGATCACATTGTTGAGCACCATCTGCCAGAAAAAGCAGGATCTCCTAGTGGCCACCCATTTTAATTCTACTTCCCATTCCCTTTCCGACATGTCAATCCACAACCTCCTTTACTGCTGCGATGAGGCCACACTCAGGTTGGAGGAGCAACACCTTATATTCTGTCTGGGTAGTGTCCAACCTGATAGCATGAACATGGGTTTCTCGAACTTCTGGTAATTTCCCATCACCACTGTCCACTCCCATTTCCCTGTCTTATCTTAGCTCTCTACCTGCCCATCACTTCACTCTGGTGCAGGTTCCCCTTTCGTCTCTTCCATGGCCTTCTGTCTTCTCTGATTAGATTCCCCATTCTCCAGCCTTTTATCCATTTCAGCAATCAACAAACCAGTTCTCTACTTCACCCCATCCTGTCTCCAGGTTTCACCTATCACCTACTACCTTGTACTTCATCCTCCCCTCCTGACACCTTCTTAATCTGACTTCTCATTGTTTTTCTCCAGTCCTGATGAAGGGTCTTGGGCTGAAATGTTGACTGTGTACTCTTCTCCATAGGTGCTGCATGGCCTGCTGAGTTCCTGCAGCACCTTGTGTGTTACCCATCTTCTTGAAGTTTTCTATCTGGCGTAACTTGAAAGATAGCTTTTTCACAGAGTTTTCTGCCAGGAAATAGTCAATACTTTGGCTACTTTAAAGCTCTTCAGTAATTTTCATTTTAAAATAAAGTAAATGCAGCAGGGTTGAAACAATGCATTGGGGTTCCAGGACCCTTGCACATTGCAGGAAACTTATGATTTTCTTCCTGGTTGCCACACTTACATAATCTAAGGGCAATGAGTCAAAACTGCACTTATTATGGG
The DNA here is from genome assembly GCF_048418815.1 of Hemitrygon akajei. Lineage (NCBI taxonomy): Eukaryota > Metazoa > Chordata > Chondrichthyes > Myliobatiformes > Dasyatidae > Hemitrygon > Hemitrygon akajei. The sequence continues at coordinate 31,164,058 of NC_133135.1, forward strand.
TGGAAAATGGGAGGGGAATATATTGCCCTTGGTTGGGATGATGGAGCAGTCTTGACAACCTTCAGAATATTTATGGCATTAGTTCTTTAAAGTAATTCCCAGAGAATTGTGAAGAAAGACATTTTAGGGAAAAATTACGCTTGGCAATGCTCAGATTTGTAAGGATTTTTCTGATTTGTTTTATAACTGAATTACTTGTAATTGAAAAACAAATCTTTAGCACCTTGACTCCTTTATTAGGGAAAATGCTTGATTTCTCCTAAAGATTTTATTAGCTATTTCTGTTTGTGTGAAATTATTTATATTCTGAATATTGTGAACTGATTAAAAAGTTTTTTATGGAAAAGTGAAGTGAATTTAATTTGTGTGTATATGTTTATGAGTCTCACATCTATCAACATTGAAATTACTGACGATAGATTGTCATGGAGAACAGATAAATTGATACTTTTTTAATCCCAAAGGAAATTACAGTGTCGCTGTGTCGCTGTAGCAAATGCACAGAAACACAAATATTAGAAGAGAAGTAAGAAAGAATTTTAAAAAAGTTACGTCAAACACTCTAACAGATGGGATCTTCACTTCCCCGGCTTTAGGTTGACTCATTATAGAGCCTAATGGCCTAGGGTAAAAATGACCTCATCTTTAGGGCAGTGCAGTTGTAATCTTTTACTAGAAGTGCTCCTCTGTTCAGCCAAGGTGGCATGCAGAGGGTGAGAAACATTGTCCTGATTGCCAGGATTTTCCATAGGGTCCTTTGTTCTACCGCAGCCACCAGTGTGTCCAGTTTGACTCCTATAATAGAGCCAGTCTTTCTAATCAGTTTATTGAGCCTTTCGGCATCACCCGTGTTGATACATTGCCTCAGCACGCCACTGCATTGAAGATTGTATTGGTGACAACAGACTGATAGAACATGTGAAGGAGAGGCCTGCGTACTCCAAGGGACCTCAGTCTCCTCAGGAAGTAGAGGTGACTCTGGCCCTTCTTGTACACAGAGTGCATTGAGATTCCTTATTTTCATGGAATTTGCAGCAAAACTCTTTGGGTTTGCAGAGGACCACTTTGGGTTATTTTATTGATGTAAACTGGTTGATCTGTGCTCCAGTGATGACACATTACTTAAAGAGTTTGCATTTTTTATTTGTGCTTTATTTCCCGAAAATGGAAGTTTCTTGTTTGTCCCAGATTGCCTTGAGAATACTTTGATAAGCAGCTGCTTTAGTGCTATTGATCAACGGGTTACAGATTTGGATTCTGTGAAGATGAAGGAATGTGAGAATGATCTCTCAAGTCCTGATGTTACCTGCTTTGGTTAAATAGTGTAGTTTCAGTTTAAAGGAATCGAAGCAGAGATGTATTTATATTCCCCAGCCATCAAGTGTGACTTTATTTCAGCAAACCCTTTTATTATGTGGTGTTCATTCACGGTGATGTGCTTAAATACATTTAATGTGCTTTGTAGATTGCGGTGTCTTAGTGACTGAAAAACAATTGCAAACGAGATGACAAATCAAGCCAGTGAACTGCTAAGAAGACTTGAAATGTATTAGACTACATTGAGAATATATTGGAGTGCAATAATATAAACCTTTTTCTAATAAAAGATCAGGCACAGTGTATGTCCTGCCTAGTTTTAGAAAGAAGGGTCATTTTCATTCAGTTTAAATCCACTTGCATTATCTGCAGCCCCTCAGCGGATGCTGGTTTGTTAATCTACTTCTCGACCTTTACCACTGTTTCTTTTAGCTATACAACAGTTAGTAAGAAACCAGTTACTTCAGTTATAATTTTATTTGTTAATTTTTGGCCTTTGCATACAATGAGGAACAGTAGATCTTGTTAAGTTGCTCAGTAACATCTTCATCAAAATATTGTGTTCCATTGATCTGCTTGGTATTTCTTAGTCTTGTGAACTTTAATCCACACTACATAAAATGTTTTCCAGAGAACATTTCCAATTTTGTTCCATTGAGTTGCCCCTCGCTTCTGGTCTCTTGTCTGCTTTAAGCCTGAGGCTTTATCTGTGACCATTCTACCTACTTTCTACTGGCCAGAGACCACAGCCTGGATCCCAGTGACAGTTCTTCATTCTCCTCGAGTAATATGAAACAGAGTGGTAAATTTTTTCCCTCTCCATTGGTGATAAACATGGGATCTGGCTTTAGACTCATGTAGAAATGAAAACACAGAAGGGTTAAATAATGAGATCATGCAGTTATTTCTGATCAGAATTTAAAAAATGAGCTGTGACAAGTCTGAATGAAATACTAACCAAGTACTTCTGAATCCTTTAGTTTGCCTTTTCCCCCTTTTGTAATTAAAATGTAATTATTTCACGTGAAACTAAATGAAGTTTCTAAATTAGTGTCCAAAGTTTCATATGGAAATTAAACTAATTTATGATATTTCAGACAGAAAAGATTGCACTTCTGAATGTAGTATAGGATGCTGATAGTGTAATCTGTTACCCCAGAAAATGATAGCATTACTCATGGCAGATTGAAGAGAGTTATGTCGGGTCTAACCTGAAATGTCAATGATTCCTACCCCCGCCCACAGATGTTTTTTTTAAACTCCACCTAGAAGTTGCCCTCCAAGCCACATCCCATCTTGAATTGGCACTATTATCACTTGTCCTTTTCTGTCACCAAGTCAATATCCTGGAACATTCATATCAGCTTTGTGGGTATATCCCACCTCCACCTCAGCACCACCTTCTCAATGCTTATTAGGGATGGGCATTTAACTGGTGGCTCAACCTTCATAGCCCAAATCCCATGGATAAACATTTTCAAAACAGTGAAACTCTGAGATGAGGTCAATAAATTGTTCAGGAAAATCTCATTTTTTTTCACTCAAGTACAAAGGTTTGTTGAACTAGCTGCTCCCTACTGTAACTGTGATAACAAGACCTATCTTTTTGCATAGCTCTCTTGAATCTAGAAAACATGATGTTCACATGAATGCTACTGTGGTTTTAAGATTTTAGCATTTCAGATATTTGCAGGAATTGCATTATCTACTCAAGGTCATTTACCTTATTTTTAACTATAAATCTGTTACATGGGTTCTGGTGTACACTTTTACCATCACATCATTCTGGAATCAGCTCACAGAGACACAAGTTGAAGAGAATAACCTCTCATTTTCCAACAGGATGGAATACTTAAATTCTTTTGAATTGGAAAGTTGGCTAATAATTGAGTATATAAATATAAAGTTACTATGTATGAGCTTCTTTCATTCAATGTTAGTAGATAGTAAGGAACCTGAGCCATTCAAGATTCTCAAATCCTCAGTGATGCTGTATTAGCAAACTTCTGCCACTACATGTCCTCAGTCAGCTGCAATGATAGCAATTCTGGCAATCGAAAAATTAAACTGAAGAGCTGGCTAGATAGGAATGGCATTGAAGAAAACAGCATGTTGGACCTTTGGCACTTTTATCATTCAGATGTGTTATGGTGAAAAATACTAAGGTCCATTGTATAAACATAAACGTACCTATCAAACTTCCCTGACAATATTGCATAAACTTTCAAGTTGCATTAAGTCTGGTTCTTTTCCATGATCAATTTTATATTGACATTGTGAACAAGAGTGCTTTTTACTTGTATGTTCATGTAATTTAAAGTTAAATGTTTACATCTGTTAAACACGTTTTTACTGTACGTGCTAAGGAGAGTTGAGCAATTACTACTTTGATGAACTGTCTGGCCATTATTCAATTCACATTCTGTTCAGAATTTAACAGAAAAATGGCTTCATTCTCAGCTCTAAAAACAGTGATGAAATGGTTAATATTTAGTAAAAGTTGTGTTGTATATGAGAGTTATATTATTTTTTTGTGGACTGTGAGGAGTAGCAGTTTTCTTTGTTCAGACTTCAAATGGAAGAAACATGACTGCTCTTACATTTAAAAGCATACTCAATTTTGGTTGACACGAGGAATTATTAATGGTAAAGGATTAGCGACACTTCAAATACACAAAGTGGAAAATTTAAATAATGCCCAAATAACAATATTACATTTGGTCTCTGATTAATGCTGAATTAGTATCTTGCGGCTAAAGTGAAGTAATTTGGTTAATTTCATCTGGTTAAGGAGGAAGAGAAAATATCAGCACTAATCACTAGTGTATGCTACACCATGGTACAAATTAGGAAATACATTTGGTTCAGTGGTCAAATACCTTGTGAACAATCGTGACCAAGCTGGGTCATGAAAATAGTTATCTAGCAAAGGTATCAGAGGCCTGCTAATTACTTGAATCTAGCTCAGCATGGGTGGAGGAGGAGAGATTGAAAAGAAAATAAATGAATGAAGTAAAGACTTACCTTGAAACTTATGAAACAGCAGTAATATAGAACATTGATTATTACCTAAAAGCCTTTTCTATTTTTTAAAATGATACTTTATTTTTACATGTGTTTTCTTACATCTATCTGTTATAATTGACTCTTCCGGTATAATCTGCTGAGAAATTTCCTTTATCCCTACATTCAAATGGAGCATTGAATGTTCCTTTGACTTTTCCAAAGAACTTAAATGAACTTTTCGAGTGCAAAACAGAAGCCAAGAAACACCTAAACTTTCCATTTTTCTTTTTGAAAACAGTGGTATTACAAAAAAGTAGTTGAGGCAGAACTATGTTTCAGTCAAGTAAAGTTGGTTGGCTGGCATGTTGACGTGATATATTTATTCTTGTAGCATGCAGAGGGATGAGATAGTGCTCTGCATTACACTTTAGGTTCTGATTTCATTGTGTGGTGATATGGGGTTGGATTTGTGACTAAATCTCAGTATCCTGGATTTTGTTCCTTTCTAATTACCTTGGCAATTGTAGCATATTCTCTATAGATTTTCTGTTTGCTCTCCTCTTTCTTTGGGATCATCTATGCTTTTCTAAATGTTTGTTGGAGATTAGTGCATTCATGAGCAACACTGCTTGGCAAACTGAACTGCCACATAGCATTTTTTTCAACCTCAAATTTTTGCTCTTGCGTTATGGGACTAAATCGGATTGTCCTTGAAAATAATATTGGGATCAGCATAATGATTAATACATGACTGATGCTCCTTCTGCAGGCTGCATGCCAGCTGTGTGCTCATTGATAATTTATACTTGAGTTCAGCAAAGTCTAGCTGTGTTACTGAGTCAGGCATACATCGCACTGCAGTGATGAAGTTGGTCTCCTTTGCTTAAAACCAAATGCAGGCAAATGGGATTACTTTTGTCAAATATCTTTGTTGGCATGTATGAGTTGTGTTGAAGGGCCTATTTCTGTGTCGTAGAGCTGAATGGATCTTTGCACCTATGAGCTGAATACTTTGGTGCAGAAGGTTGATAAATAATTAACAGGTAAATGCTTGATACCTTGGCAGGTGTATCAGAATCACACTTGTGTAGATCTCAGAGCTTCTGTTTTCAAGGATGGAATTGCTGGACACCTGCATTTGCACACTTGTAGCACTGAGCCAGTTTCATCATCATGTATTGCAGCACAAGCAGAAGTTAGACACAGCCACACAGGAGGTGATAGTTATGTTATGAGTCCTGATGAAGGGTCTGAGCCTGGAACATTGACTATTTACTCTTTTCCATAGATGCCATAGATGCTGCTTGGCTCCTCCAGCATTTTGTGTGTGTTGCTATGGCTATATGATCTTGGGATCGTGGCCCAGAGGCTTGGGTCAGAATTTGAATTCAGTTAGTTAAGTAAGTTTGGAATAAGTCTAGCGTCAGTGACAATTATGAAACCATTGGTTTGTCTTCAAGGCAGCAATTAGCTCACTAAATGGCAGAAGAATGCAGAAGTCGACTGATCTATTTTCCTCTAATGCTACTGGGGACAGTATTTGCAAAATACAGTTCTTCAAACTCTCCAGGTTTTAACTCAGACTAAGCAGTACTGCAAGGCAATCCTCAGTGGTCACCATTGAAAGATAACAGCCTTGAACCATGGCCCCTTTACACACTGGAGCAGCATTGCTTCTGGAGGACAAGGGCAAGCATACTCACCAGTGACAGACTGACTTTTAGAGATAATATGCCTCACAACTTAAAGTGTTTGCAATACAGAGGATGATGTTACATTGGTGAATGGCGAGTTTGAATTGCATTTACTGGTGTGACAGTCAGATGGAAGATGCAGCCAGAAAAGAGCTGCTGTGGTTACCTTCTCCCTGGCCGGTGTGTATGCAAGCTGTAAAGCACTGGCACTGCTCATGTTGAATGCTGCAGGACCCCTGCAGAGTATCCATAGAAGCATTGCCTGAATTTCACAGACAGTCTGCTTTTCGCAGCAGTGTTTTTTGTGTGGTACTTGCATGTACGCTCATTGCGTCCCTCTTCCCCCATTAGTATTCAGCTCTAGTGTGTTATCGAAGTAGCTACATGGCACCATATACTGCCCTGAGGAAAGAAATACAATAGAATCAATTAAAAACTACACTTAAACAAAGACTGGCAAACAACCAATGTGCAAAAGTGATCTGTGTAAATCAAACAAAAATAATAAATCAGTAATACTGAGAACATACATTGTAGAGTCCTTTAAAATAGTGCATAGGTTGGGGAATCAATTCAGCTTTGAGGTGAGTGGTTAGCCACAGTGTTCAGGAGCCTGATGGTTTGAGGGGTAATAACTGTTGCAAAACTTGGTGGCTACCTAAGACTCCTGTACCTCCTTCCCGATGGCAGTAGTGAGAAGAGAGCATGGCCTGAATGGTGGGGGTCCTTGATAATGGATGCTGTTGTCTCCATAGTGCACAAAAATCTGAATAATCATAGCAATAGGTAATAAAATTACAACAGCAATTAAAATTAAAGTAGCTCTTGACCTTTCAGAGAGAGAGCAGGAATATAGATCTTCCCTGTTATTGAATGTTGTTAGCTGTATTGAGGCATGGAAATATTGAACTTTGCAATGCCATTGTTGTATTAAATTACAGTTGCATCTTGATTGATTTGATGATCCTGACTGCCCTACATACTTCTGGCTGGTGTTAGTTCAACATGCATTAATTCTCTTTAATATGGTACCTGGTTGCATTGTCAATTAAACTTGAACTAAAGCTTCACTTCTTTTCTGGCCTGATGAAGGGTCTTGTCCTGAAAACATTGTCCTGAAACATTGACTGTTAACTCTTTTTGACAGTTGCTGGGCTGGCCTGCTGAGTTCCTTCAGTATTTTTTGTGTGTTACTTCTTTTTCTGTTTAAACATTTTCACTCAATCACTTTCAAAAGTGTAGTTTTGATTTAAAATTTTAAATTATAAATATTGCACAAAAATATCTGAAGATAATGTTTTGAATTGGATTACTTAACTATAGGAATATTGATAATAAGGAATGTTAGGAGAAACCTGGTCCCTAACATTTGAAATCCAGTGTGTGATGGTAATAGTTTGCAAGTACATATGGACATGCTTGTTCACTCATAAAACTTGGAAAAGTTGAAGGAATTTCAAAAAGTAGAGATAATCCAAAGAATTGACAACTTAAACTTCACTGAATTATAAAACTGCTTTGAATAAAGCCTTATGACCAAAACCTTGGCCGCAGAATGACTGAGTAAGTTAAAAGATAGTAAATTTCAATTTTTTTTTATTTGTGATATTCAACAGTTCAGTTTAATTTCCTGTGGATTCCTGGCTGTAGATTCACTATATGACAAATAAAGTTACAATACAAGTCCACTGGGTTTTGAGCTTGTTGTTATTATTTCAGAATTCTGTAGACTTTGCGTACTATATATTTTACGATATTTCATTTTCTACTTTAGTCCATGGGAAAGTCTCAACCTCTAACTTGAGTTATAAACATAAAATTTTATTTTAGTGTTTGCTGTCTGTCAAATTCTTGAATTTTATTGGTTTGTTATATAGCAGAAATGTGAAGTTGTTTATCGACCACTTGCACGGGGTTCTGGATTGTCCCACTGGGACAGGGAAAAGCTGGTGGGATGAAGAAACCATGCTTGATGATAAGTGGACATTTAGTCGAGGAAGAAGGAAGCACACTTAAAATTTAGGAACCAAAAATCATACAGGGCTCTTGAGAGTGGTAAGGTAGCCAGGAAGAAGCTAAGGAAGTAACTATGGAGAGCGAGAATGGGACATGAAAAAGCTTTAGCTAGTAGCAATACGGAAACCCCCAATGAGTTAGACAGGAGGATAACTGGAGTAAGTGTAGGACCACTCTGGGATAAAGGGCGAGCATGCCCTGAGATGGAAGGAACAGTGGAATTCCTTAATGGATACTTGCTTCAATGTTCACCAGGGAGAGGGACTTTGACAAATGTGAGATTGGTGTACAACAGGCAATGTGCTGGAGCATGAATGTCAAGGTTAAGAAAGAAGCAGTGTTAGAAAATCATTTGGATAGATATGTCCCCAGTGCCAGATGTGATATACCACAATTTACTACGGGAAAAAATTGCTGGAGTGTTGGTGATCTTTGTGCCCTTCCTGGCCATGTGATAAGCTCCCGAGAATTGGAGGATGGGATCCATGGAAAGTCTATAGATGTGTGGTGGAGATGTATATTGGTTGGGTACATCATGACCTGGTAAGTAAACACCAATGCCCTTGAATGGCAAAGCCTACAAAAGTAGTGGATACTGCCTGGTCCAATGTGGGCAAAGCCCTCCCCGCAGTTGAGCACATCTACAACTTGAACACACTATTGAACGCTGTCGCAGGAAAGCAGCATCCATCATCAAGGACCCACCACCATCCAGGCCATACTCTCTTTCAGCTGCTGCCATCAGGAAGAAGGTACAGGAGCCCCAGGACCCACACCACCGGGATCGGGAACAATAATTATACATCAACCATCAAGCTCCTGAACCAGAGGAGATAATTTCACTCACCTCCACTCGCTGCATCACGGAACTCTTCTCACAACCTATGGACTCACTTTCAAGGACTTTTTGTCTCATGTTGTTGATATTTATTTGTTATTTATTTATTTATTTATTATTTTTTTTTATTTGCACAATTTGTTGTCTTTTTCACATTGGCTGTCTGTCCGTCCCGTTGGATGTATTCTTTCATTAATTCTATTGTGTTTTTTGTATTTACTCTGAATGCCCACAAGAAAATGGATCTCAGGGTTCTATATGGTGACATATATGTACTTTGATTATAAATTTACTCTGAAGTTGCAGAACAGCAGTGTTCCGCAGGGATCTGTTGTGGGGTCCCTACCCTTCATGATTTTTATAACTGCGTTGGATGAGGAAGTGGAAGGGTGGGCTAGTAAGTTTGCAGATGAAGTGGACATTGGTGGTGTTGTGGATAGTGTAGAAGGTTGTCATAGGTTCCAACAGGGCATAGACAGAATGCAGATTTGAGTGGAGAAGTGGAAAATGGAGTTGACACCAGACAAGTGTGAGGTAATATTCTTTGGAAGATCAAACTTGAGGTGGAGTACAAGGCTAATGCAGGATTCTTAGTGTGGAGGATTGTAGGGATCTTGGGTCCAAATTCATAGATTTCTCAGAGTTGCTACTCTGGTAGCAAGGTGGTTATGGTGTGCTGGCCTTCATTAATTGGGGCATTGTGTTCAAGAGCCGTGGGGTATTGTTGCAGCTCTTTAAGACTCAGGTTAGACCGCACTTGGGGTATTGTGTTTATTTCTAGTCTGTTCACTCTAATTTGTAATTACCAATGTGTACAAAAATCTTGTGCTGTGCAATTTTTTGCTCAGTGACGACAACTTGTGCACACTGAATAGTTTCTTTAATAAAAACAGTATAAGTAAGCCAGTTCTAAAAGCTGCAGACAAGTCATCACAAACTCCACATTGTCAACGCCGTCTGCAACAGGAACCAGAACAGGAAATGTGATAGTGTACGATTGTGAAATATACTTATCATGCCAACAAGGTAGAGGGTGACAACCTCTTGTGCGCTGTTTAAATTCTTTTGTGTACTAGTAGCAAAATATGTCTTGGAGGGAACACTAGTTCTAGTTGCCTCATTATAGGAAGGAGGCAGAAGCTTTAGAGAGGGTGCACAGGAGATTTATCAGGACACTGCCTGGATTGGAAAACATCCCTTATGAGGAAATGTTGAGTGAGCTAGAGTGAAGGAGGGTGAGAGGTGACTTGATAGAGGTGTATAACATAGGAGAGGCATAGACAGAGTGGATACCCAGCACATTTTTCCCTTGGGGGCAGTGGCCAATGCCAGAGGGCATCTGTTTAAGGTGAGTGGAGGATAGTTTAGGTGAGATGTCAGAGGTAGGTTTTTTATACAGAGTGGTTGGTACACTGCCTGGGCTGGTGGTGGAGGCTGATTCAATAGGAACTTTTAAGATACTCTCAGATAGGCACATGTATGTAAAAGAATGGAGTTTTATAGGCTGTGTAGGATGGAAGGTTTGACTGATTGCGGAGTAAGTTTACATGGGTTAGTGCAACATCATGGGGTGTTCTGTTCAATGTACTATAGCTAGTTTGATAGTATCACTATTGTTAGATGTCACACTTCCTCTGCAGAAGATAAGAAAGCTGTAACTGATGTTGAACAAGTTAACATTCATCACCATTTCCTTAGCTCTGGCTAATGTCTGATGTTATTTTCAGATGAGTACACTGTGCAGCCTTGATATAATATGCCTTGTTCTAGCCTGATTTTGGGCAATCTATGGGTATCATTGTATCTGCTATGGTGAAAATTAGACAAATGTTAGTTTTCTGTACACCACAGCTTAGAACATACACTCAGTGATGACCTTATTAGGTACAGGAGTGGAACCCAGTGTGGTCTTCAGCTGCTGTAGCCCATCCACTTCAAGGTTCAGTGTGTTGTATGTTCAGAGATGCTTCTCGGCACACCACTGTTGTAATGTGTTGTAATTATGGTCGCCTTCCTGTCAGTTTGAACTGTTCTCCTTTGACCGCTCTCATGAACAAGGTGTATTTGCCCATAGAACTGCACTCGCTGCATTTTTTTTTGTTTTTCATACCAATCTCTGTAAACTCTAGTCACTTATGCATGAAAATCTCAGGATATCAGTAGATTCTGAGATACTCAAACCACTTCCTCTGGCACCAACAATCATTCCATGGTCAAAGTCACTTAGATCTCATTTTTTCCCCATTCTGATGTTTGGTCTGCACAACAACTGAACCTTTTGACTATGTCTGCATGATTTTATTCATTTTGACTATGTCTGCATGATTTTATTCATTCTACCACATAAATGGCTGATTAGATATTTGCATTAATGAACAGATGTACAGGCGTATCTAATAAAGTTGATCTCCAGCACCTACATATTGAGACTGAAATGTGCTTAATATTTTTAGAGAAGGTGGAGATATGGTCTTAAGAATAATGAAAAGACCAAATTTAATTCAGCCTATGAAATAACTTATAATTTGTTCAACTAACCATAGGATAGGAGAGACAAGGTCCAGATTTCGGAGCAGGTGTTGAAGTGGCAAATTTTGCCTGCAGGGATTGGATCCAAGGTTATTTTTCCCCTCTATTCTGACAGTGGGTAGCTGTCAACCAGGATCAAAGTCACACTAGTGTCTAACAAAAGTACTGTTATCAGTATAGCTTATCACAATCACATGTAAAGAATTCTTTCAAAGGGCAAACAAGAGAAACTAAATTATGGGATTAGTATTCTAAAGCCTTTTATAAAGATTAACACATCCACATAAAATACTACCATTTTAAAAGATAACTTTAGGAGTATTTGAGTCATAGTCTATGTGCATAAATCCTGTGATCCCAATAAAGCTATTTGCTGAGCTGTAAAGAAGTTGGCTATATTTTATCAATTTTCTTACTTCCTTAATTGAGAAAAATAAATTGTTACTATCTTGAATGATCTTTTTTTTGTTGTTATAACAAAAATCAGGTTTGCTGTTTTAAGTCTACAAGACTTGGGTTGGTGGAGTTGTAAAAATAATTTCTCATGTGAGAGTGAATTAGATTTTGGGAGATCTATTTGGCTTCTGGGACCTCTTGAAAAAACTTCAATGAATGTTTGTTGTGAAATAGACTTAACAGGTTTTTCAGGTTATTTAGATATGTTAACAGTTTTCTCTTCATTAACACTAGAGGAAGGAATTGATTTGGGAGGATTATTAAATGCTATTGAGAGAACACCATTGAAGGAATTAGTTTTGTGCAAAACTTCATAAAGATGATTCTTAAGTTTGTAGTAATGATTTATTTTAAATTATTTTATGGTATAAGAATATTACTATCAGTCATTTTTGTCCATCCCTTCATTTTCCCTGAAGGAGATGGTAGGTGACTGTCTTGTATTGCTGTAGTTATTTTCATGAAGGTACTCACAAATTTTTATTAGTTTTAGTACTTAGGTTGATGCTGGTTGTCAGGCTGGTTTTATTCATCTTGTGATTTTGTTGGCTTTGAGAAATCTAGCAGGTGATTTCAGAGAGCAGTTGTGAGTGAACTGAGCCAGTAGGTTTAGACAACACACACAAAATGCTGGTGGAACGTAGCATCTATAGGAAGAAGTACATTCGATGTTTTGGGTCGAGACCCTTCGTCCTGACTCTTCTCTGATGATAATGAACTTCATTAACTGAACTTCATTTACTTCATTAACTGTATTTAAATACAGTAGGATTTAAATCTGCCCTCTGAATTGTTAATCCATGTGTCTAGATCACTAGTCCAGTAATTTACCACAATGACATGTCACCCATCCTCTCTGTGTATACTGTATCTTCAAAACTTCAAAGAGCAATTGTCTTTAGTCTGTTGACCAACTTTCCCAAATTAATTTACTTTAACTGTTTCCTCTTACACTTTACACCAGCCTAGTCTCAAGTGTCATACGTACTCGGCATGATAAACTTCATTTTCTGACTGTTGTTCAGCAAGAATGATACTTTTTTAATCCTTTCATGGTTTCAAGAATTAATGGCATAACAATCACTGTCCCTTTTAATTTCCTTTTACACAATGTATTGGTTCTAAATCATTATTCTGAAATGATTAGAGGTCCTAGTACCACAGCTCTCCTGTTCTCTCCTTGCTATCCCTTCAGTAGACAGTGTTCTTACACACATTATCCAAAGTAGATTCATCTTCTTAGATTGGATTTTCCCCTGTGCTTTTTGGTACTTTCATAGAAGTCTACCCATTGAGATAATCTGGCAATTCCACAATCTCCCATCCCATCTCATTTCATCAACCTGATTTACAGGAACAGTGCAACAGAAGAATAGTCACTTTGGCCCATGATGTCATGCTGAACTAATTAAGCTAATGATGCTTAATTAAACTAATTCCTTCAGCCTGCACATGATTCATATCCCTCCACTTCCTGCAGATTCATATAACTTCAGAATTGTTCCAGTTGACTTTAGTTTGTGAACAAGATAATTCAAATATGAAGAACTATATCATCTATTTTGGTCCACTTTCTTTTATTTAATATTTGGTGTACCTTAAAGTTATTATAATTTTACATCCTCATCTTTGGACCATATTTCTTATTTTTAATTACTTCAATGGATTTGCCTGGTACTTTTATAGCTTTTAGCTTTGGTCTCATTAATACTAGTAAAGTAGAGGCTGAACCTCAGCAGAAAGAATTGAATGTATAAATCCACATCTTAGAGATGTTGTCGTTGCAAAAGACGTCTGCAAGAAAGGCCCAAATAATTCTTTTTATTATTTTGACCCCCCCCCGACAGGTGTATAATATCTTTGTTATACCTTGTACCTAAGTACAATCTAATTCATTTAATTTCACTTTTTGGTTCAGTAATTCAATACTGTGGAACTTGACAGCCCTTTACTGTGGGCTGTAGATACTGTGCACTGTTATGACAACTTTGAAATGTAGGATAAACTTGTGCAAATAAAATAGAAAAGAAATAATTCTTGATATTGGATGGCATAACGAGCACTATGTGGCTGTGTGTGGCTTTGTTTGCTTTCGTAATTCAATACTGTGGATCACATATCTGCCATATGTCTAGGTAATAAAAAAATGCTATGCATATTAAAATTCACCATTTCGAGAAGGTGAGTTGACTTTTTTGTATCATGACCTATACATAGTTTCAGTAAAGTTACCTGTAAGATAAATGGGGAAACTTATTGTCCCTCTTTTTTATTATTTGATTTATTGTTATCTCTGATTTCAAGGTAAAATCATCATTAATAAGGTCCATTGTATTGTAATATTAGTACTTTTTTTAAAAAAAGGTCCAAATTTTCTTGTAAGATGCCTGTGGATATCTCCAAAAATAAAACTCTTGAAGTTTTAAACAAGATTGCAAGCAACAGAATTTGACTTGTGCTCACCATGTGATAATCACAGATAATGGTCTTGATTGGGAAACCAGTTTCCTAATGTTATTAAGATATATTTTTGCAATCAAATTGGCAAAGTCAGTAGACATGCTCAGCAATGAAACTGGGTTCCTATAAAATCTCGTTGGTTAGGGGCCATTATAGCCTCCTATCTCTTGCCACATGGTTCACTCAGTTCTCTGCCTTGTCACCGATGGTTACAAGCCACCTTTAAACCATCTGGCATGTGAAGTATCATGTGTATATAGATACCCACTGGAAGACAATCAGGATGTAGTAAAGTGATTGAAGTTGTAAGGGAGGCTCAGTCTTAAATGTGAGCAACTTGAATTAAAAGTAATGAAGCTGTAGAGTGCAGTGTTATAGCCAAGCATCATTCATTTTGGATCTAAGTTTTGTAAGTACTTTGGTTTAAGTAAAAATGTTGGGTAAATGAAAATTGGCATTTTTCAAACCATTGTAGCTGAAAATTATATTGCACTAATATTGATGCTTTTTTGTGAGTTTTATGCTGTAACAATATTTTTTAGTCATAACTAAAACTCTGTGTGGAAGTCAATTGAATCTATTGCTAGACTCTCAAGAGACCTGAATTTAGTGGCAGTTTTACTTGTGCTGGATGGAGCCCATGTCAACATTGCTGAGGTTCTGTTTTCTGCATTCTGGGAAGGAATTTCTAGGCTAACACTCTTTATATCCCAATTTTTAAAAAACCTAATTCTCCTTCAGTGGACCATTTTATGACAAAACCTTCATTTGTTGCTAAGTTCCTCATTTCTATCTTCCAGTATTCAATACCAGTGTCATTAAATTTGGAAATGGTAGTGGGAAAAATAGCTATAATTTATTGCTCATCAGGTGAGATTGGACACAACTGAAGTGAAGTGATTAGAATTTACTTATTATTTTACCTATAAAAAATAGAGTAATCAGTAATGCTATGATGCATGCATATAATGACAATTGGGACTTTGGTTCTTACATGTGATCATTTGTACATGAAATGATGAGCTGGTCCATCAAACCTCTCCCAGAATCGTGAAGTTAATTATATCATGACCATCATATACATACACATCCATTTGTGAGTGATGCATTATTTGTAACAGATAAATCAGTGCAATATTCCTACAAAAGGCCTCCAGCTTCATCTTCCACCATTGTTGTTTCTCTGTTGATGTATTTCCCAAAAGTCAATTTGTCAATGGAATTGGTGTATAAGGCTTACAGTAAGTATTGTTGTAATATTTAATCATTTTAATGCATTTTATATTTGAATTAAAGTATTACAAAACAACTTTTAGAAGAATGAGATCTAAGTGGCTTTAGATTAGTCTAACTACTTCATTCATAAGATGTTCTACACAAAAATTGCTTGTTAGAATAGTTTCCCCTTCAGTATTATAAGTTGCTGTTCTCCTCAGGTTTGGTTTTCATGAATTGATAAAAAAACATAATTAGATTCTTGTTTTCAAAAGATCATGCATTTTAGATGGCTCTTTTCTCCATTAAAAGCATGAGAGAGTAATTTTATGTTACCTTTCACTTTAAAAAAAATTATAGGTACTGTTTGTACTGCAGTTTAGCACTTAGCACTTTAATGAATAGAAAAATTGTATTACTTTTACAGATGGTACCATCAAAACAAACTTTATCTCTCACATTTTAATGGATATGTCTCTTCTGTTTCCTTGAGATGTACTGTACAGTGTTCTGTGTAGAATGAGTATTTCTTCTGTCCCAATTGACGGTACTTTTCTGTAATCACATGTTGAGTGAGCATTGTCATCATGTGTCAGTGTTCTGAGTGACTCCCTTTAAAGAGATTGACAGAAATATCACAAGGATTGCTCTGTGTGGAACAGGAAAGAGTGCTTGGATCCAGGTGGTGACAGCTCCTTGTATAAACACTTTTGGGCTAATATGTTTAATACGACTATTCCTAGAGTTAAAAGTGCCTGGAGGTAACTTCGTCTGCCTGAGCTTTTTTTGTTTTTCCTCCGTGTGTGGTCTGATGGCTGTCATACAAAAAATAAAATTGACAAAGACAATAAGTGCCCTTAGTTTAATTAATCATCTCAAATATATCAGAATATTACTCTGATGTTTGTGCCTTTGTCAGTGTCCCAGGGTAATTTCAAAATTGTGATCTTGGAAATGAACAATATTGTTGCATAGCAAAATTTTCCAAGTTTGGTAGTGGGGAGAAGTTGGCGTGAGATGGGAGATTGGTATGAATGTTACGGAATGTAATCTGATGGGGGATTCTAGTGGTTTAAAGAAAATTAATGCTGTCCAAGTGTCTATGCCAGTGTTGAGTGACTAAAATATTTAGAAATAATTTGCAGTTCTTAAACAGCTTTAGCATCTTTTTAAGGATGTTCCAAAACACTTGTGGAAGTACCTCACTGGTCCAGTGAAGTCACTGTTTGATATTGTAGGAAATGTTGCAGCTAACATGTGCACAACATCCATAAAGAGATAGAATAATCATTTTAATTATGATTGAGAGATGAATATTTACTAAGGTACTGGAGTTAACTCCTTTCCTTGACAGTAGTACAGTGGGATCTTTTAATGCTTGAGCTTCATCTGAAAGATGCCCCCTGTAACAGAGCAGCATTTCCTCAATATTTTTACTTTAATAAGATATTGATTGGAATGAGAATTCCATCCTGAAAGTAATTTTCAAAAGCAATGATAATTCTTCCCCTTAAATCTATCTTAAAACGTTTCCTATTTCCAATTATATTTTGATTTTGTTACAACATAAAAGGAAATAGTTGGAGACCATGCAAAGTATTGAAAATTATCCTTTTCCTTGTGTAATATCTTTCTTGCTCCAAGTATTAACATAATGCATACAGTATTAATTCTATTTTGACTAAAAGAAGCAAAGAAGCAAAAGAAGCAAGGAAAAATACATATAAAAGGGCATCTTATAAAAATGAGTAAAATGTCCCTTCACATTCCTGAGTATCCTACAGCATTTTCATAACTTACAATATCAGTCACAGATTGAAGACTTTTAAAAATCTATATTTTTATGTGAGGTGGAGCAAGTTGAGAAAAAAATGAAAGTTATTTCAAAAAGAAATGCCAAAAAATTATGTACAGATAGCAAACAACTAATAGGAGGTACTTAAGGGAGAGAAAATATTTATTTTCATCAGAGGGTACCATCCTAGTGATGGAAATGAATATATCAGAATTGAGATATTGGGGAAAACCTGAGGTAGGTTTTCCCAGGAAGACTTCATTAGAGAATTTCTATGATGTGAGCTCCATGATATTAATGTAGTGCTGTATCACCTTGACAGGTTTACAAGATACTGAAGGAAAAACATACTGTACTTGTCCACTCTAAATTCTTCACACCTGATCTGGTTTTTATTTCCAACCCTTCAGTCTGATTTTAGGTACTTTGTTGATTGATCAGTACCCTGCTGCACTACTAATGACCAGCACTTCCAGCAACTTGGCATGCAAAAACATTTTAAGATCTAAACATGTATCAACAAAGAACAATGCCATGAAATACTCAGCTATTTTAAATATTGTGTATTGAGTATGCTACCCTTTAAATGAATTTAACTCAAAGCACCTAAGCACCCTCTATGTAAACAAAAATTACTTGCAAATTACTTGAATCATCTGTTCCTTTTAGCGATTCCATGTCATCCAAGTATGGCAGAAACCTTATCATTATAGCATATGATAGTTGATAGGTTCAGCTTTGTGCCTGTAAGACTCAGTTAATTCAAAAATAGTAAACTGCTATGCACTAAGATGTTCTTTACCTTTTTCTGGCCATTCTGTAGAGAACCTTCAGTAAAATCATCCTCATTGGTCAGTTATCTCTGATATTTGCTCAGAATGTGGAGATGCAGAATTTGGGAATGAATTGGAGGCTAGATTCCAGTACATCTGAACTACCTCCTTGTTAATGGACGTCACCAAGTCCTTGGCTGGAACTCAAATACGGTATATTGAAATGAGGGGTTGGATCCACTTTCCATCTAGCTCCTCAGTTTAAAGTAGTTCGACCCTATTCATTTGAAAGAAATGACTGACTTTGATTTCAAAAGGTATGTATGTAAGTAGCTTATTTACTTTCCTTTTATTTTTTGTCTTACAATAATTTTCTTCAGTATTGGGTATTTAAGCTTTTGATTTTAATATTTTTAATCTAATTAATATCTTGTGATCCTGTTGGGGCAGTGAGGAAAATTGGATCATCCGTAATCAAATGGCGGAGCAGACTCGATGGGCAAAATGGCCTAATTCTTCTCCTGGAATGGCTTAGTGTGGTGTTTTAAATATCTTTGATTATCAGATATATTTCAAAGGTAGTTCAAAGGCTTTTGATAGTAGGCTACCTCAAGGCCATCAGAATGTTCCAGGCAGGGTTGGGCCATAGGTCTTGGCCATATTTGGTCTAATCAATGCTTGTAACTTACTCTGCTGAAGCAACAAGGTATAAAGATCTGTTCATATTGAAGAGCTGTGGGTATAGCACTGTCTGCCATATTATTTTCATATTGCATTTGAAGTTCACCTGGCCTCTGAGAATGAATCGACAGGATCAAGTCTGATATTTAAAGGTTATTGGACTACTTGAAAAGTCAAGCATTGATATTGTGCAATGGGACTGTGTAAAAGTACACAAGACTTGTGTACGCAAGAGGCTGATGATTCCACACCTTTTGGTTTGCTCGTGCTGAAGGATAACCCCAAGCCAATGTACTGTTCTGAATCTTGTTGGGCTAGGTATTCCTGTCAGTGGAAGGATAGAAGTCATGAAGGAACACAGAAAAAAGCTGAGTTTTGTGTCACCAACCTGTAGCTTTTCCGAATTGGATTGAGAATTTTGTAAATTAATTTATTTTAAAACTTTCTCTAAAAGGAAGAGTCATTTTTCTCATTTGTACTTGATTTTTGGATGAAAGACACTGCTCTGGAAATGATAACATTTTTTTGGCAAGGAGGCTTTGCATTAAGATAAATCCCATTGGGTAAGGTCTCCCAACTAAAAGCTGGCAGATCCATTCAGAGCTGCTGGCTTTTACCTATTTAACTCTGTAGAAGTTTGGGACTCCTGAGAATAGGTAGAGGAGCTGAAGTTCTACACAGCTGTTGGCTGCTTCTGGGACAAATGTGTTTGGCTTTTAGACTCCTGCTGAAGTCATTCAGGGAATAAAACTTCCACAGCTGTCCCAGCACAGACTGGAAAATCTGTCCATTGACCCCTGACACGTCTAGTGCTTCATTGAATATAACTGGAAAGAATGTTTTCGGGCATAAGATGTAGGAACAGTCACTTCCTTTTTATTTATTTGAGTCAATTCAAATATATTTGCTTTGAAATGCTTCCTTGTTTTTAAGTGTTTTGTCTCTGAAGTTTTTTTTTGTTTGGAATGTTTATGAATGTCCCCTGAGAGTCCAGCTCTTTGATAGCTTTGAAAGCTGGTCAGACGTTGTCCGATCAGGCATTGACACGGTGAAGTAAGTCTACAGCCCTGAGGGCAGGTTTTAACTGGTTCTCAATGCAATTCTGATGGCACTGCTTACCAGTTAAGATTGAAAAGGCCTTGTGCTGCACAAAGCCTTACTAAATCAGTTTATCCGAGGAACAATACACCTGAGAGCCAACCTAGATAACAGCAACTTTCTAGAACAGGCAGTTGGCTTAAGATTGGTGGAAGATCTGTGTCTTTATGTGGAAGCTGCTACTTGTTCTGCCTCAAGCACAAGGGAATAGCAATGACGACACCTCTGCTACCATTTTCTCATATCATAACTTTCCCTTGAAATTTCTCTTCTTCATTTATATAAACATCATTACTTTTATTTCTGAGTGTGAATATTGTTAAGCATCTGCACTGATGATTGGTTTAACCAACATGCTCTCCAAATACAGACTTTCTATACGTATCAGACTCAAATCGTTGTAGTATTGAGAAATGTCAGCAGGGACATATGTTGGTTTATTTCTTTCACAGCATGTTGCTGTGGCCCATTGCATCCACTTAGGATTTTGGCTCAAAATGTTGGTTCTTTATTCCTCTTCATAGAAGCTGCCTGACTTGCTGAGTACCTCCAGCATTTTGTGTGTGTTCCTCAAGACTCAGTGTCTGCAGAATCTCCTGTAGTCATTTCTATACCTTCTATCTTTTTGAAATGTATTGTATATAGAGTGATGAACAAACATAAGCTGTCGTACTCTGTGTGAGACTCAAAAGAAGTATAGAAAATGTTTCATGGTGTTAGAACAATGGTGATGTTATATAAAAAGATGGTAAGTTCCACTGTTCAGGAATATAATAATATGGATAAAATTAGATGGAATTTGGAGGTTTCGATGTATAAATGAGAAAAGACCTGTTTAAATTTAACTTGATGAGTTAATTACTGCTGGTAGAAATATTACACAGTTTGTGTATGTTATCTCATGGTTAACTTGATATCAGAGTCCAAAAATCAGAATCAAAATAGGATTTAGAATCAGCATTATTTATTTGAGATACGGCGTGGAACAGGCCCTTCCAGCCCTTTGAACTGCGCCATCCAGCAAGCCCCAATTTAAGCCTAGCTTAATCAATTTATGATAACCAATTAACCGGTACATCTTTGCACCGTGGTAGGAATCCAGAGCACCCAGAGGAAATCCATGCAGTCACGGGGAGAATGTACAAACTCCTTACAGACATCGGCAGGAATTGAACCCAGGTCACTGGTACTGTAAAACGTTGTGCTAACTGCTACTCTACTGTGCTGCCCATTTTTATAACTGACTTATATGACTTGAGGGCCAGCTGGTGGTGCAGTGATATCAGCGCCGGACTCCGGAGCAAAGGTTCCTGAGTTCGAATCCAGTTGAGCCGCACGCTTTCCATCCTTGCTGGGTTGAGTGTTGAGCTCGCAACTCGGCCTCATGGAAAAACAAAACACTGCGCTGTGAGAAGGACGTGGGGGACCACTCACAGATTCTTTCCTCCAAGACAACCACTTGGAAAAAAAAGTGGTCACCGAGGCTCTGGCAGAGTATGGCACACAAAAAAAAAATATGACATGAGGTTTGTTTAGCAGCAGCACTATGATGCAAAAGCATAAGAGTTATTATAAATTACAAAAGTAAGTAGTTCAAGAAGCAAGGGAATAATGAGGTAGTGTTCATTGATTCATGGGCCATTCAGACATCTGATGATGGAGGCTCTTTCTGGATTATTGAATGTGGGTCTTTAGGCAATACATCTACAATAGTAGATATTGATGTAACCAAAAATCCTTTCAGTCTTATGTGAATTGTGCTATATGAGTTTTTTTTGAGTATTGAATATTGGTAAGAAAACAATTCTTTGAAGATTCTAGAAATATTTGGAAATCTTGGGGAGAAACTGAAAATGGTTTCTGAATTAAATAAACCACTATCAAGCTTAGTTATTCTAACTTATAGTAAGCAGGTAGGGAAATATGTTTGTTTAATTACGTGATTTTTCTATTTTTCTAGAATATGATCGACTGGGATTTCTGCTGAAGCTTGATTCCGGAACGTAAGCATTATTATGATCTTGGTAATGTTTTATGCACTAAATCCTGATGGATCAGAGTATTTTATCCATTGGCAGTAAGTGCCAGAAACACACGTTCTGTAATTGTACTTTACATTTCCTAAAAATATTTTGAGGTTACATTATGCATGTTGAATTTTCTGTGGCATGATTGCACTATTGTGAATCAAAAAATTTGACTGTATTATTGTTTAGTATTTACAGGGCTTTATAGCTAATGGGCTGATTAAGGGTTTTTAATTGACTTAATCCATGAAATTGAACAGAAAATATAAACAAGCAGGGGAGTCAGTTTTTATATTGAAGAAAAGATTGCATTTAATATTCTGAGGTAAATTTAAAATGCATGTTCAGTTGATTCAGTGGCTCTTTTTAGTATCTTGGTTTAAGCATTTTAAAGTTTCAGAGCTGAACCCCTACCCTTTAAATTCACTCAGCATATATACAAAGTTATGAAAGAGAAAGTGGTGATAAAAAGTGTTTTAACAATGAAACAAAGCTACACTGAACTGTAGAAAAGCTCCCCTTGGCCCCTATTTTGAATAGGGAATCTAATTCCTGCTTCTGTAATTAAAATAGAAATTGCTGAAAAATTTCGATAGGTCTGGCACTATCAGTGGAAAAAGAAACAGCTAACGTTTCATGTTTGGGACTCTTCACTGTACCTGAGAAAGCAGAGAGAAGTAGTAGGGAAGATGGGGAAGACAAAGGGAATATCTCTAATATTTTGCCCTGCAAATATTAAGTCCTTTAAATATTAAAGCTCATTTCCACCTGCATCATGTTACTGCTTTATTCAAATTCTTTTTCCCAGGGTGGAAATGTCATTGCCGGAGGGCATAGGTATGAGGTGGTGGGGTGGGGTGGGGGGGGGGGGAGGGGGGATAGTTTAAGAGAGATATGCTGCACAAGTTTATTTTTATACTGAGAGAGGTAGGTCCTGGAAATTACTGCCTCTGAAGATGGTGAAAACAGACATAATTGCCATGTTTAAAAGCTATTTAGACAGATAAGTGACCAGGCAGTGAATAGAGGGAGCAACATGCATAAAATGCTGGAGGAACTCGGCAAATCAGCAGCATCTATGGAAGGAAATGAACAGCTGACATTTCGAGCTTGATGAAGGGTCTCGGCCTGAAACATTGACTGTTCATTCCCCTCTGTAGACATTGCTGAGTTCCTTAAGCTTTCTTCGTGTGTGTTCCAGATTTCCAGCGACTGCACTCTCTCTGTGTCTTTCACTTAATTACATCCTTGCTTCTCTCACAAGCACTAATACCCCAGAGGCATCGCTGGTCTGTTGGCTCTTTGGTGCTGCTACTTCTATGGGCAAAAACAGAAGATAGACTACTTTTACTCTTGTTTCTGTTAATATCTGACAGTTACTCAGGAACTAGAAGTCTACCTAAATTTCTTTATCCCCTTCAGCTGCTGGTTATTTAGATGAGCTTGACTGTTCAATTCTGAATGAGAGCTGTTCGCTCACCATGAATTTTTTTATTGAGATACAGTGGGGAATAGACCCTTCTGGCCCTTTGAGCCACGCTGCCCAGCAATCCCCCGATTCATGGGTAATGACCAAGTAACCCGACAAAAGGTACGTCTTTGGTCTGTGGGAGGAAACTGGCGCACCCAGAGGAAACCCACATGGTCACAGGAAGAACGTACAAACTCCTTACAGGCAGTGGAGGGAATTGAACCTGGGTCGCCTGTACTGTAAAGCATTGTGCGAACCACTACACTGTCATGCCGCCCTTAACCTATTCTGACTGTGGTATATATTTACCTGATGAACTGTGAGGGAGCCCTGACAAAGTGACTTCTGATGTTTTTCTCAGATGTTTGTGTGAGGTGCATGATTAATATATTTACCTTTATTGCCTTTGCCTGCTTATTTTGTGTCAGTGCTCTTTCTGATTAATCTGGAAATGTTCCTCCTTGAGTACAGTCACAGCTGTTAAAATGTCAAATTTGTACTGCCTGATGTGCTCCAGCTGCCCACTCCAGATTTTGTTGTCCTACATACCCAAGTTCTTCTTGGTTTGAGTAATTGCTTTCATTCATTGAAGTCATTGAAAACTACAAGGCAGAAACAGGCCCTTTAGCCCATCTTGTCCATGCCGAACCATTAATCTACCTAGACCCATCCAACTGCACCTGGACTGTTGCCCTCCATACCCCTCGCATCCATGTACTTACCCAAATTTCTCTTAAATGTTCAAATCAAACCTGCATCCACCACTTTCACTGGCAGCTCTTTCTACACTCTCACCACCCTCTATGAAAAAGCTCAAAATAAATTTATAACCAAAGTGCATTTTTGTCACCGTAAGATTCATTTTCTTTCAGGCTTTCAGGGCTAGTACCAAGAAACAGCACAGAATCAATGAAAAACTGTGGACGAACAGCAAATGTCCAAAAGCCCAACAAATTATGCAAATACAGAAAGGGTGGGGGAGAGGGAGAGAGAGAGAGAGAGAGAGAGAATGAAATAAATAATAAATATCGAGAACTTGATTTGTATAGTCTGTGCAAGTGTGTTCATTGGTTTGGAAGCAGTTCAGTGTTGGGGGTAATGAAGTTAAGTTTGCAAACTTCTAAGAAAGTAGAGGCACTGTCGAGCCTTCTTTGTAATGGCACTTATGCACTGGACCCAGGACAGTTCCTTTGAAATGATCTCTGAAAATCCCCCTCATGTTCCTCGTAAATATTTCACTATCATTCTTAAACCATGACCACTAATTCTAGTCTCATCCTACCTCAGCGGAAAAAGCCTGCTTGGATTTACCCCATTATACCCCTCATAATTTTGTATACCTTCATATAATGGTGAGAAGTTACTGAACAAATAGAGAAGGAAGTGCAGATATATCTTCTATTGTACTCCATACTGATTATTTTGCTTATTCAGTGATCATGATATTAAAAGAAATTGAGAGAAATAGAAGAAACGATTTCTGTGTGGTGGATGGCCCAATCATACAGCCAGCCTTTTAAGAATCGAAGAAAAGAAAAACATTTTTACATTATGGAAGTCTGAAACACTTCTTCAGATGAGAATTGATGTGAGATGTTAATTTCTAAATTATGCTTGACAGATAGAAGTTTGTTGAACATTCAGCAAGGGTTGAGGAATGAAGGCAAGTTCATGGAGTTAGGTCACAGAGCAGCCATGGCAGAGCAAGCACCAGGAAGCGACATCCTTATTTCAATGTTACTGTTATTGCTTAAACATTTTTGACTTCTGTATTGTAATATTTTATTAACATTATCTGTCTCTTTCAGTAAAGTGACTTAAATGAATAGTTTCAATGATGAACATTTATGTTCGTGCTTTATGAAGGTGAATGGAATTTTGATAGGACTGACTCTTGGCATAGTCTTCAGCTATAGTATGTGATTGCTTTTGCTAGCACTTTACCTTACTGAGACAGTTGAACCATTTGAGCTCCCTAGAAAATTTAGATAACCAATAACAGATTTTTAGCAACCATAAGAGAATTTAAAATCTTATATTATTTAGGAGGGTGTGGTTTTCATTTACTGGAATAAATGGATTACAGCTGTTTAAGAACTCTATGCAAATATTGCTATTCATAAATTGGAAGTGCCTAAATTCACTGTATCTTTTTATTTGTATAAATCTCAGCAGTTTTGCATCCTGATTTAGATGGATGCTGAAGTCTTTATACAAATATGCTTAATACAACTATTTTTGTGATGTTTAAGGGAAGTGATAGAATAAAGAACATAGATCTTTGGAGCCTTTGAAGGCAGCCAAATCATGAGCATCCTTTAACAAGATAGTGATAAACTTTAATTCATTGGATGGAGTTTCTGTGTGTAGACACCAGTCACAGTAGGCAATGGAGCAGTTTGAGATGCTCATTCTGTTAAATGTTGGCAAGTAAATCTTCAACCTGTAGGTCTAATGTGGTAGAATTCCATCGAATTTCCTCCTTAATTCTCATGGCTGTTCACATTGCTTGGCTTCTTCTGTAACCTTGCTAAATAGACAAGCTTTTGCCACTCTTTCTAAATGTGTTCCTTTGTCTCAAGTGTTATTTAATGATTATGTGGCTAATAATCACTTTGAGCCACTTTTCTACATAAAGCTGCTGTATAAATAATAGGTGATGCTACTTCAACAGATATTTAGTTCATTTTATTTAGACACAGTTGAAGATAGGTCAGCCACCTGATTATGCACATGACTTTTATCAGCTGCACAACTAATTTGCATTACCCATTGGACTTTTTATATAATTCATGGCACGTCTGAAGAAAATGGTAATAAATGCTAAGGGGCTTTTTCCTTAGACTGTTGAAACTATAAGTTGGGTAGCCTAATTTCAGGATAGTAATTTAGTCATTTAAGTCCCAACTCACTACTCAGAGGGCTGTGGATGTTCAGTCATTCAGTTTAAGACTGGGATCAATAGAATTTTGGGAATGTAGGGTTATGGAGATTGGAGAATAATATATGGAGAATTAAACATGGCCTTAAAATGTCAGAGCAGGCTGCAGAGCTATATTTTTTCCATTATGTATACAGCATAACAGACTGGTATCTGCAGAAAGCTGCATGTATCGACAGGTATACACCAGTGATTACAATATTCAAACTGTTTTAGTATAGATAATTTGATTTAGCAGTGCTTATACAGTATGTCATTATTGTTAGTAAGTTCTGAAAATGTAATTTGTGGGTAACTCATAGGGAACTGGAAAAATCAGTAGTGGACAACAGAGGAGATGGCTGTACCTTTGCCGCTACCCAGAAAGACAGACATTATACTCCCTGCCTCCCCACATTGAACTACACACGGTAAGTGCAGAAACTCAACGGACACGTTGTGAGCTCCCAGTATGCCAAAGCTAGAGAATAACTATATTTCCTAACAATGTAGGAAACAGATTCGCTCAGTGTGGAGATCATTGTTGAGGATGTAAATTTAGAATGGCCATAGTTTGCACGTTTGAGAGGGAGTTCAATGGTTTTGACCCAGTGATGATGATATAACAGCAATATTTTCAAGTCAGGATGATGTGATTTGGTGGGGTAAAGACATTACTGCTCTTGTTCTTTGAAGAGGTAGAGTTCACTAATTTAGGAGATCCTGATGAACTGTTACATTGCCTCTTGTAAATAGTATATCTTGTGACTGTGAGTGTGCCCTTGTTGGAGGGGGTGAACAGTTAAAGTGATGTACGTGATTGTTTTTCAAGCAATCTGCTTTGTTCTGGATGGTACTAATCTGGAGTACTATTGAAGCTGTGTTCACTGAGGCAAGTAGAACGTAATTCATCCTACATTGGACATGTCCTGTGAGGAGAGAAGAGTCTTTGGAGAAATGTTAATTAAGTTGTTTTCTGTCTTATGCCTGGCTTCTGACCTCCTGCTGTGTAGTTAAAGTACTTTAGTGGCTGGTTCAATAAAAATTCATGGTGAAATGGAGCAGAATTTTATTAATGGGCAAGTCATCAAACGTCTAGATAAAGTTATTGAAATCTGTTCAATGCCTAACATTTCACATGGTGGGAGTCTTAAACGCATTACTGAAGAAGCATCTTGTCCGGAAACATCAACTGTTTATTCCCTTCCAATAGTGTTGCCTGAGTTGCTGAGTTCTCCCGTCATTGTGTGTTTCTGATAATTGAAAACTGGCTGATAGGTTAGTAATTGACTAGAATGGACTTGAATATATATTCAGAATACATCTTAACCATTTTCCACCTAATTTGGTAGTTGTCTCTTTGTAGTTTTACTGAAACATCTTGGCTAGAAGCATAGCTAATTCTACTGATTTTTTTACTCTGATTTTATGATCTGTGGCCTTTGCTGAGTACCCAAGAGATAGACCAGGTTGGATCTTGCTGTTCTGAGTTTCCTGCTGGCGAGGATTATAAGCTCTTTAGCCTCTCATTCTTTTGTTGGAATCATTGATGATGGGGAACCTGGAGTTGCCTCTACCTTCCAGTTGCTAATTCACCCTTGTTTGAATGACAATTTTTGCTGATTATTGGTCAAAATTTAGGAATAAATGAGTATAATAGAATTTTTATGAAGATTGGAGATTGGTTTTGTTCCATCTAAAACTGAGGTCTTTAATGTAAAATTAAGAGCAAGCAAGGAACCTGTGAAGCACAAGTTAGGCGTTGAAGAATGGGAAAACTATGTTAAAAGGTATGATGGTAAGTAAGCAATAGTTATCATTTTAAAAATTAATGGATTATTTGCAATAAATCTATCCCTTTAACATGCAAAACCTAACAGGAAAGGTGGTCCAGCCATGGCAAAGAGTAGTTAAATATATTTGATCAAAGGGAAATGCGTACAATGTTACTAAAGAGAGCAGTACACCTAATGACAGGAAAAACTTTAATATTTTAGCAAAGTGGAGCACGAAATCGACAATAAAAAAGTAGAATGCAAGAATAATATTGCAAGCAATATAAGTGATACGTGAAAAGGAAAATTAGTATTTGTAATAAGAATAGTCTTGGAGGGATTAATGGAACTTAAAGCCGATAAATTCCGGGTACAGTAGATGCATGAATTGTCATCTTCCAGCATAAGTTCTAGGTTGTTCCTGCAGAACATATTGTAGAAAGAAGGAAGTAGGGAACTATAGACCAGATATCTTGACATCAGCAGTGGGAGCTATGGATTTGGTTATTTAAAAAGTAATACCAGAACACTTAAAAATAATAATAGGATTAGGCAGAGGCAATGTAGCTTTTTGAGAGAAAAAAATACGTTTGACTAATTTGTTCCAAGAGTTTTTTTCCTTTGTGTATAGTAGGACAGATAAGGGTGAACAAGGGAATTTAGTTTATTTGGAGTTTCAGAAGTGTGTTGATAAGGGGCCATGAAATTATTAAACAAAATTAGAGGACATGTGAGGAGTAATATAGTGGCGTGTATTCAGGGTTGATTAACAGGTAGAAGACAGAGTAGGAATAAACTGGATGGGATCAGATACTAGACACTTTCAAGCAAGAGAAAATCTGCAGATACTGGAAATCCAAGCAACACACACAAATTGCTGGAGGAACTCAGCAGGCCAGGCGGCATCTACGGAAAAGAGTATAGTCGACATTTCGGGCTGAGACCCTTCAACAGGACTGGAGAAAAAAAGATGAGGAGTCAGTGACAGGGTGGGGGGAGGGGAGGAAGAAACACAAGGTGATAGAGGAAACTGGGAGAGAGGGAGGGGTGAAGTAAAGAGCAGGGAAGTTGATTGGTGAAAAAGGTACAGGGCTGGAGAAGGGGGAATCTGATAGGAGAGGACAGAAGGCCATGGAAAAAAGAAAAGGGGAGGAGCACCAGAGGGGGGTGATGGGCAGGCAAGGAGATAAGGTGAGAGAGGGAAAAGGGAATGGGAATGGTAATAGTGAGCAGGGTGGGAGGGGTGGTGTGTCATTACCAGAAGTTCGAGAAATTGATGTCCATGCCATCAGGTTGGAAGCTATCCAGATGGAATATAAGGTGTTGTACCTCCAACCTGAGTGTGGCTTCATCACGACAGTAGAGGAGCCCATGGACTGACATGTCGGATTGGGAATGGGAAGTGGAATTAAAATGGGTAGCCACTGGGAGATGCCACTTTTTCTGGTCGACGGAGCATGGGTGCTCGGTGAAGTGGTCTCCCAATCTACGTTGGGTCTCATCATTATACAGGAGGCCACACCAGAATCACCAGATACAGTAGATGACCCCAACAGACTCACAGGTGAAATGTCACCTCACCTGGAAGGACTGTTTGGGGCCCTGGGTGGCAGTGAGGGAGGAGGTGTAGGGGCAGATGTAGCACTTGTTCTGCTTGCAAGGTTAAGTGCCAGGAGAGAGGTCAGTGGGAAGGGACGAATGGACATGGAAAGCAGGAAGTGGGGTGGTGGGGCTGGAGAAAGGTGTGCTTGGTGGTGGGAAGCTATTGGAGATGGTTGAAGTTATAGAGAATTATGTGCTGGACACTGAGGCTGGTGGGGTGGTAGGCAAGGACTCAAGGCTATGTGAAACAGTTTTATTTTCCAAGCCTACACTAGTATCACTCCCCAACTTTTCCTACGCTACATCGATGACTGCAATAGATAGATAGATAGATAGATACTTTATTCATCCCCATGGGGAAATTCAACTTTTTTTCCAATGTCCCATACACTTGTTGTAGCAAAACTAATTACATACAATACTTAACTCAGTAAAAAAATATGATATGCATCTAAATCACCGTCTCAAAAAGCATTAATAATAGCTTTTAAAAAGTTCTTAAGTCCTTGTAAAGCCTAATGGCATTGGGGAGTATTGACCTCTTCATCCTGTCTGAGGAGCATTGCATCGATAGTAACCTGTCACTGAAACTGCTTCTCTGTCTCTGGATGGTGCTATGTAGAGGATGTTCAGAGTTATCCATAATTGACCGTAGCCTACTCAGCGCCCTTCGCTCAGCTACCGATGTTAAACTCTCCAGTACTTTGCCCACTACAGAGCCCGCCTTCCTTATTAAGACGTGAGGCGTCCCTCTTCTTAATGCTTCCTCCCCAACACGCCACCACAAAGAAGAGGGCGCTCTCCTGCACCCATGCGGAGCTTGTCGATTTCAACAACTTTGCCTCCAACTTCTATTTTGCCCTCAAATTTACCTAGCCCATTTTTGACACCTCCCTCCCCTTTCTCAGTCTCTCTATCTCTATCTCTGGAGACAGCTTATCAACTGATGTCCATTATATACTCTCTGACTCTCACAGCTACCTGGACTACATCTCTTCCCACCCCATTACTTGTAAAAACGCCATCCCTTTTTTGCAATCCCTCTGTCTCTGCTCTCAGAATGAGGCTTTTTATTCTAGATCAAAGGAGATGTCCTCCTTCTTAAAAAAAAGCGGCTTCCCTTCCTCCACCATCAATGCTGCCCTCAACTGTATCTCTTCCATTTCACACATGTATGCCTTCACTCCATCCTTCTGCCACCCCACCAAGGATAGGGTTCCTCTTGTCCTCACCTACTATCCTACCAACCTCTGCGTCCAGCATATAATTCTCTGTAACTTCTGCCATCTCCAATTGGATCCTACCACCAAGTACATCTTTTCCTCCCCGCCACTTTCTGCTTTCTGCAGGGACCGCTGCCTATGCGGCTCCCTTTGTCCTTCCCTACTGATCTCTCTTCTGACACTTATCCTTGCAAGCAGAACAACTGCTACAACTCCTCCCTGACTACTATTCAGGGTCCTAAGTAGTCCTTACAGGTGAGGCGACACTTCACCTGTGAGTCTGTTGGGGTCATCGACTGTATTTGGTGCTCCCGGTGTGGCCTCCTGTATATGAGTGAGAGTCAACGTAGATTGGGAGACCGCTTTGCTGAGCTCCTACACTCTGTCCGCCAGTAAAAGCGGGTTCTCCCAGTGGCCACCCATTTTAATTCCACTTCCCATTCCCTTTCCAACATGTCAGTCCATGGCCTCCTCTACTGTCATGATGAGACCCAAGTCAGGATGGAGGTGCAATGCCTT
The DNA here is from genome assembly GCF_048418815.1 of Hemitrygon akajei. NCBI lineage: Eukaryota > Metazoa > Chordata > Chondrichthyes > Myliobatiformes > Dasyatidae > Hemitrygon > Hemitrygon akajei. The sequence goes on from NC_133135.1 coordinate 31,195,473, forward strand.
GTATTCTGTCTGGGTAGCCTCCAACCTGATGGCATGAAGGTTGATTTTTCAAACTTCCGATAATGGCACCCCCTACCCCACCATTTCCCATTTCCTTTTCCCTCTCTCATCTTATCTCCTTGCCTGCCCACCACCTCCCTCTGGTGCTCTGCCCCCTTTTCTTTCTTCTATGGTCTTCTATTCTCTCCTATCAGATTCCCACTTCTCCATCCCTGTACATCTTCCACCAACCAGCTTCCTAGCTCTTTACTTCGCCCCTCCCGCCATCCTGCTTCCATCTATCACCTTGTGTTTCTTCCTGCCCTCCCCCCACCTTCTCACACTGACTCCTCATCTTTTTTTTCCCAGTCCTGATGAAGGGCCTTGGCCCAAAGTGTCAACTGTACTCTTTTCCATAGATGCTACCTTGCCTGCTGAGTTCCTCCAGCATTTAGGTCTCTATTCATTGGAGCGTAGAAGGTTGAGGGGGGATTTGATCGAGGTATTTAAAATTTTGAGAGGGATGGATAGAGTTGACGTGAATAGGCAGTTTCCATTGAGAGTAGGGGAGATTCAAACGAGAGGACATGATTTGAGAGTTAGGGGGCAAAAGTTTAAGGGAAACACGAGGGAGTATTTCTTTACTCAGAGAGTGATAGCTGTGTTGAATGAGCTTCCTGTAGAAGTAGTAGAGGCCAGTTCAGTTGTGTCATTTAAGGTAAAATTGGATAGGTATATGGACAGGAAAGGAGTGGAGGGTTATGGGCTGAGTGTGGGTAGGTGGGACTAGGTGAGATTAAGAGTTCGGCACGGACTAGGAGGGCCGAGATGGCCTGTTTCCGTGCTGTGATTGTTATATGATTATATGATTTCCAGTTTGGGAAGCTCTTAACTACTGGGCAGGGAATGGTGCTGCAGTCTGCGCTGTTCACAACCTGCATCGATATTTTGGATGAGAAAACAAATATAGTTTGCTGGGTGGCAGGCTTCATTATTAAGAAGATGCAGAGATGCTTTGGAGGAGATGGACATAAAGTGGATGGGGAAGTGGAATGTAATGTGCAAGAGGTGGCCCACTTCAGTTAAAGCAGGTGGAATGTTTGTGAAATGGTGAACAACTAAAACGTATTTATATCCAGAAGTCTTTGGGCGGTGTTATACATAAATCACTGAAATTTAATTGGCATCTACATATTCTGTATTTTGGCCTTTATTGTAGGTGAATTTGAGCCCAAGGAGGTCAATGTTTTTGTCATAGAGTCACACAGTTAGAAAGCAGGCTAAATGGATTTAAATAATTAAAGAAACATTTAACCAGTTGAAAAAAGAACAATAATTTGAAGTGAATGAAACATTAAAAGGCATAAATATCAAGTAATATAATAAAGGCAAAATGCAACTTGAGCCTCTTCAAATAAATGGAGTTGTTGCTCATTCAGTCAGCATGGCTGGCGTAAAGCCAAGGAGTTGGGTGCAAGGTGCAACCCATTCTTCAGCTCCATACAATCCAGAAAGCAAAACCCTGCAGATTGTGAAAATCACAAGATGAAACGTGTTTTTTGACCTGAAATACTGTTTCTCTGCTGTTTGATTTGCTGACGGTTTCCAGCATTCTTTTTATTTCACTCTGTTTTAGAACTGTCCCTAGACCTGGTCCAGATGTGCAGCTGCCTCGGTTTAAACATGGCAGCTCCCCATGAAATTATTGACCATTATTTAAGGGAGATCTGGCTCATGGAATTAATTCCCTGTAGCGTAGCTTTATAATCCCAAGAACTGGGCAACTAAGTTTGACAATTTATGAACTTCAGTTGAATTAATAGTAAGGTTTTGTCTTAACCACGAGCACAATATACTTTAGTTTTAGTGTAGTTTTAGCCTAAATCACTGGTGCAGTTTAGAAATATCGGCATGTACTCTTAGTAACAAACAGTTTATGTGGCTGCACTCTAAGGAGTTTAAAGTCATACAGGATATGTTCTATTGCATTCTCATGTTATAGAAGATTATAAGATATTTTTGATGGCTTGTTAAAAGCCTTTGTACTTAAATTCAGGAGTATCACCCTGATCAATTATTTTAACTTTTGAGAATTATGATGTATGTTGTTTAGAGGAAACGTATGGCAAAGATCATGACTTATTAGTGCAGGGTACAAGTTTGCAGGCAAAAGCAAGGTTTTGGCAACTTTGACAAAGAGTTGCCAGTTGTTCAACTGCAAGGAATACATGCTCCAATAACATGCTGAATTCACTCAGTGCTATTATGGTCTGTGAATTATTCATGAATAATTCATAGCCAGTCCAAAAGGGAAGATATTAAATTGCTTTTGGACAGTATTTAATAACTAGCATGAAAGGGACGAGGGGAACAAGGCATTGCTTTTTACTGAATCAGTTTAGTAAATGAAAAGACTACTGCACTATTAGGTCTACCAGTCCTCTCAAAAACACGAATTGGTATTGCAGAACTTGTTTGCAGAATGATAGCAATATTTAGATCTTGGGAAACTAAGAAAGCCTGCTGGAGATGGTCAACAGGATGAAGAAATAGGTGGCAGATAGAGATCAACTTTGAAAATATGGCCCAGTACACTTTGGGAAATGGTGGTATTTTTAACAATGAAAGCATTCTCAGCTTCCTTCACTACACCATTCATTTGGTGCTCTCGCCCCAAGCTTTATGCATTTCCCTCCTTCCTCTGCTTTTCAGTCACTCTTTAACAGAGTTGAGGAAGATCTATCCTTGTGTCACAAATTTTGTTCCTTGAATGTGCCTTGAGATATTTTATTAAAGGCATCATGCAAGTGCAAGTTGTTACTGCATCTAATTTTGGGACTTTATTTCAGGAAGAAGGTAGATGCCATAATGAGGAGAGAGAAGTTATTTATTAAAATGATAACAGAAATGTCAGGCACATTATGTGGAGAGGCTAGAGAAACTGAGGCTCATTTTGTTGAGGAAGTCTGAGAGAGCTATTTAAAATTATAAAAAAAACACTGAAAAAGTAAATAGGGAGAACAATTTTTGTGGATTGGTTGGCTAGTAAAGAAATACATACTTTTCAGTCCCAAAACCATGAAAAGATTTGCAGATTTTTTTTATTGAAATGCAGAAAATATCAAGCCAGCAGTAATGTTAGAATTCATATCCATAGCAACCATTTAGGAATGAAATGAATATAAGAGTGAGGTAAATTAGACTACTTTTTTTTTGCAGCATTTGTTAATATGAGGTCTGAATTGACCCCTTCTGTAACTTTTGTGTCTGTCTAGTGCTTCTGTATTAGTAATCTTACTTGTTTTTATTATTGTTCTCTCTTCCTCTAGCTCAGCAGAATTGAGCTATAAAAATGGAAATATCACAGAAGGTGGCTGCAGAAGAGGATTTGCCTCCGCACAGATGACAGCAATCTTTCCAAGGTAAGAAATCATTGCAACTGTAATTTATTTTCCATTGTTTGCCATTCTGAATTAGACATTTTGTAACCTTTGTCATACTTGAATTGATATTCAAATTTGGTATCTCTCCAAAATAAAGAGTGTCAGTTTCTACCTCTAATATCATAACAGCTGTGTCAGCTCATTTGCTAGAAAACCTTAATTTATATCTCTTTACTTTCAGACTTCTTAAGGCATTGTTCATTAGCCTTATTTCTAAAGGAGGTAATCGAGATCCTACTGACTATTGTCTAAGGCATCCTTATTCTGGTTTACCTGTGGACTTTTGTGCTTTTCAATCAATGTACATTGGAACCCAATTAACTTGTACTGCAATTATAAATCTGTCAGTTTGACAGTTCACTGTGGTACTCTGGGAATGGTCTAATAACAAAGATGTTATTTTTCAACTAATATGCTCTACCAAGAGTTTGCATGCCTTTTTGCACCGAGCTAAAGGATCCTGTGCGTTTAAAGAAAAGTTTGGGAGTTTATGCTGAGTTGCGTCAATTTTTACATTTTTGGTCACTAAGATAAGTACTTTGATTGTGGTTTTGATTGTTCAGTGCAAATTGGCTTTCAGGTTTCTCTTCCACTTAAGTAATTTTCAAAAGCTCTTCTGAGGGCCTCATGTAATTGCTAATAATACTGCATCCCTCCGTGATGTCATTAACTACAGTAGATGCTGGTTTACTTTTCCAAAGCTGATCATTAGCATTTCACTCTATTCATCAAAAAAAAATCTTAACTAACCCATCTGCCCTTGTAGATCGTGGTTTGATGTCCAGCTTCCTTTCTTGTAGTCTGCCGTTCAACATTCTGGAGTTAATCAAAAGCTCTGTGCAAATATACTCTGTCCAGAAAAATAAGTACATGCACTGAAAATGAAGTTATTGAATGCACTAAGAGCAAATGCTATGTGATCACCTGGTACAATATAGTTTACAGCACTGAACTTGGATAAAGGCCTTGCATTCACAGTCTTTGGTTTTTAAGGCATTAGAAGTTGTGACTTGCTAGTGTCGGCAGTGGGGAGTAAGGTTGGGTAAGGAGAATCAAGCAGAGATGGAGAGTGTGAGCAACGGGTGTGGAGAGAGGATCACGAAGTGGAAGTGGAATTGAAACATACAGTGAACTGTGTTGTTTGCGTCAATGACCAACACAGCCCAAGGATGTGCTGGAGCAGCCAGTGTCACCATTCCAGCATCTGCAGTCTCTCATATGAGAATCAGGTTTATTGTCATTTTGTGGCAACAATATAGTGCAAGGCATACAAATTACTGCAAGTTGCAATAAGTACATAAGTAATGCAAATGAGGAATAGTGAGGTAATGTTCACGGACCATTCAAAGATCTGATGGCAGACGGAAGAAGTTGTTCTTAAAATGCTGAGTGTGTATCTTCAGGCTCCTGTGCTTTCTCCCTGATAGTTGTAATGAGAAGAAGGCATGTGCCAAATGCTAAGGGTTCTTAATAATGGATGTCACGTTCTCGAGGTACCACCTCTTGAAGATGCCCTTGATTATGGGGAGGGTTATGCTCGTGATGGAACAGCTGAGTCTATAGCCCCCTGCAGCCTCTTTCAAATCTGCATAGTGGAGCCTCCACATCGGGCTGTGACACAATCAATCAGCTGTCCATCATACATCTGTAGAAATTTGTTAGAGTCTTTGGTGACATATGAAATCTGCTGAAACTCTGAATGAAGTATAGACACTGGTATGTCTCCTTTGTGATTGTATCAAAGACCTTGGCCCAAGATAGATCTCCTGAAATGTTGGTACTCAGGAACTTAATGCTGCTCACCCTTCCCACCACTGAACCTGAAATGAAGACTGCTATGTTCTCTCCCATCTTTCCCTTTCTGAAGTCCACAATTCATCACCTTCTTGATGTTGAGTGCAAGGTTGTTGTTGTGATGCCACTCAACAAACCTATTTGTCCCATCCTGTACACCTTCTCATCACTATCTGAATTTCTGACAAAAGCTGTAGTGTCAGTGGTGAATTCTTCAATAATATTTTTCCTCCAGATGGAGTGAAATATACAAGTTATTTTTCTATCGTTCAGTATGTAGTAAGAAAACAGCAATTAATGTTGAATGCCTTATGGAAAAGGCTAAATTTGTGCAATGAATGTTTTAAATATGTTTTTAAAATTGATATACAGCACGGAATAGGCCCTTTTGACCTCTTGAGTCATGCTGCTCAGCAATCCCCCAATTTAATCCTAGCCTAATCACGGGACAATTTACAATGACCAATTAACTTACCAACTGCAACATCTTTGGACTGTGGGAGGAAACCAGAGCACCCTGAGGAAACCCACATGGTCACAGGGGGAACGTACAAACTCCTTACAAGCAGCACGGGAATTAGGGTTAGGCTTGTGCTAATCACTACGCTACTGCACCACCCTGATGTATTTCTGACATCTTTATTGAACAAATTTATTTTTTTATTGGAGCATGGAAGGGTCAAAATTCATGCCTGTGGCTGTTATGTAACTTTAGCTGTTAAGTAACTATTTTTATTTTTGAAGTAATAATACTCTTTTGAAAGATAGTCATAATTAAAATTTAAGTGAACAATGAATGTACAACTCATGATGAAGGGTTTCGGCCCGAAACGTTGTCACTACCTCCTCCCATAGATGCTGTCTGGCCTGCTGAGTTCTGCCAGCATTTTGTGTTTTTAATGAATGTGCTTCAATTATTTTATGTGACAGAATGAGGATTTGACTCATTTTATGTTAATTATACTAAGCTCTAAACCTTTAATTTCATGTGCATCATGAATTTTTAATATATCAAATGCAAAATTGTACTATTAATGTAGTTTGAGATTTGCATGTGCCCTTGCATGGAAAATTTAAATATTCTTGTTTCTAAATTTACTCTTTTAGTTCACCTCTAATTATTCCCTAAATACTTAAGAAAACCATTGGGACTGAAAAACTATGTTATGATTGCGAAGTTGTTTAGATTTTTATCCATGAAGTTCTATTGTTAAACTATTGTGATGGTGGAAGTGAGAAGACTTGTGATTTCATTTGGAACGTAAACATGCAGAACAATCCCTCGCAAACAAAAATTAGAATGTAGCATCAGGGTGCAGGCTAACATCTGATTGAATTCTCCAGTAAGTAAGGGGGGGAGTCTGTTGCATGGTGTATAGATGGCATTTTTTCCAAATATGTACGTGCTAAGCTGCAGATAGCTGGAGCAGAAGTCAGAGGTCAACATGCACCTACTTCATTGCAATGACCAATTGTTTGCATTTATCTAATATTCTTTTATGTAAAAGGTGTCAGTGTATTTTATGGCATCATTAAGGCACAAAAATTGACAATGAGCCCTATAGATAAAAATAGTAGAAAGGTGATGCATGAGCATGTTAGAAGTTGAAACTCAGCATAGGTTATGAAAAGGTCATCATAATTTTGGACTGTGTTTAAGGTGACATCAGTCGGAGTAAATTGAGCACTGATAAAACAACAAAACAAAGTTTAAGCTTTTGAGCAGTTAAAGAAGGGGCAATCTCATGATACTCCAAAGATGTGGTGAAGGTTATTGAGGTGTTCAGAACCTTAGCTCAGGTTCACTTACAGTTGCAAAAAAAGTTTGTGAACTCTTTGCAGTTACCAGGTTTTCTACATTAATTACTCATAAAATGTGGTCTGATCTTTTTTTAAATCTAAGTCACAATAACAGACAAACACAAATTAACTAAACTAATAACACACAAACAGTTGTACTTTTTCTCGTCAATACCACCACAATCCAAGTTCAAAAAGGTATGTGAACCTCTGGAAAATGTCAAGTTAGTGGTCTGTCACCTGAAGCTTAATAGGAGTTGGATAATGCAACAAGATAATGATCTGAAACAAAAGAGTAAATCAACAGCAGAATGGCTTAAAAAGAAGAAATTTCGTGCTTTGGACTGGCCAAGTCAGAGTACAGACCTTAACCCAATTGAGATGCTGTGGCAGTTCATGCAAGGTATCCCAGAAATATTGAGGAGTGGTCTAAAATTCCTCCAAGTCTGATCAGCAGCTACAGGAAATGTTTAGTGGAAATGTTAATGTTTGCTGCCAAAGGAGGTTTATTTTTATTAAATATAAGGGTTCACATACTTTTTCCAGCCTGGACTGTGAATGATTAAACAATGAGTTCAATAAAGACATGAAAAGTACAATTGTTTGTGTTATTAGTTTAGGCAGATTGTGCTTGTCTATTATTGTGACTTAGATGAAGATCAGACCACATTTTATGAGTAATTAATGCAGAAGACCAGGTAATTGCAAAGGGCTCACAAATGTTTTCTTGCGGTGTCTGGACTATCCTCTGTCAGTGATTAAGAAGGAAATAATTCAGTGGAACAGCTTTAGCAGGGGGCTGAAACCTTTGCTAGCATTTAATTAGAGTAAATATCTGTTCAATATATGGTAGATAAGCAGCATGACAAATTCTAGACAATAGATGTGATGAGAAAGGTGATTACCTGGGACTTGATATGATCGGCACACATGTGAAATCTGTGCAGAGGAGATTTCTGAAAAGTGTAGCGTGCGTGTATATTAAAATAGAAAGGGATTAACAATATTGCTATGAGGACCTCCTGAGATAATTGTGCTGGCGTGGGAAGAGATGCTTTCAGGCTTTGATATCATGGATAAGAATGAAGCCAGGCAAGAGCTGGCCCACTCAGGTAGACAGTGGAAAAGACTTCAGAAGTGGTTTCTGTGTTTAATACACAAACAATGTTGCACACAAGTTAAGTGGGATAAGGAGAGAGGTTCTGACAGCCAGAGTCACATAGAAAATGTTAATTATCACAGGTGGTGTTTTTGTTCAGTGAAGAGGAGACACATTATTGGAGCATTTCAAATGTGAGGCTCAGAAAAAGGGAATGATGTGTTGAAGAAATTTGATTATGTGTTACTGCAGGGGAAGGAATCGTTGACACTCTTACCAAAAGAGAGTCAGGCAGAGCTCAGTGGGAATAGTTTTAGGAGAGCAAGGAGTCTTTCATGTGGAAAATGGTTTTTTTTTGATAGCAGGAGAGAATTGATAAGGAAAAGGATAATGCTTATTTGGGTTTGAGCAAAGCGAGTCCTCCAGAGTTATTTTATTCTGAAGTCTTTTGGAAGCAAAGAATGTGGTACAAAGAGACAACTGATAAAAATTCTTTGGACTTTTGGAGTCATAGCAGAAGTAAGAGTTAGGACTAATGACAGCATTACTGTGTAATGATCATGAAGCGTAGGAAATAAAATGGAAATTCTTTACATTTCAAATAACAAAAATAGAAGAATATTTGTTAACTCAAAGGAAGTGTATGAATAAAAGATGGGAGAAAAATTGGTAATTACTATTACAGGATGAGAGAATCTCAAAATAATTACAGAAGGATGCTATTGGAAAACTTTGGCTTTCTATTATATAATCCTGACAGTCCTATGAAAATACTGGAAACATTTAGCAGACCAGCCAACACTAAGGGCCTGTTTCCGTGTGGAATAATTCTATGAATTCTATAAGACTCCACCATCAGGCAAACATTCCCCTCCCATCTCCTTTTGCTTTTGAAAGGGAGCAATTCCATGGTCTGTCTACTACTCTTATGGCTCATTCCTGTGTAACTATATTAAGTGCAACACCTGTCCTGTCACCACTTCCCTTCCCACCACCCAGGAACTCAAATTTTATTTCCAGATGGAGTAGTGATTCACATGTACCTCTTCCAATCTAGTGCATTGTGGTCTCCTCTACACTAGAGAAGCCATAACACATCTTGCATGATTGTTATGCAGAGAAATTTCGCTCTTTAACTTTGCTTCCGATAGACAACCACTTTAATTCACCATTCCTCATCCATTTTGATCTTTCTGCCCAAGGCTTCTTGCGTGGTTACAGCGAGGCCCAATTCAAGCTTGAGGAAACAAAACCTCCGTTTCACTAACTTCACCAGCACTATAATCTTGTTAATTCTAATTACATTCAGTTCGTCATTCTCATTCTTAGTTCGTTACACTTATTAGGAAAAGGTTAATGCATGGAGGGGGAAAAATCTGTGCTTAAGTGGGACGGGTTGTTTGTATGTGAATGTGAAATATATCCAGTTTATAATCATCAAGGAGGGTGCACCTTTAGATGGGCCTTGGTTCAGTGAGAGCAATCAGTGACTTGCAGCCATATTATAGGATGAGCCATGATTTTTCTGCTCAGGTTTCAGGATTGGAATCTCTAGTCTTTTGATATTGGAGCAATCTGATTCATAGGTGAGTGTATGCTATCAATTGAACCACCACTGACACAAGGCGCAAAGTTCCAGATTTGCCATAGGGATCTGGCCCAAATTAATTATCAAATTATTGGGGTAATTAGGGGGTCAATTATCAAGGGTTACTAATTCATAATAGGATTGGGATCACAAGATTTTTAAACATTTGCAGAGAACGTTTGACAAATGCTAAAGAATTTGCGTTATTTCCGGGTTGCTTCAGAAAAGTTGACGTTGATATAATACATGGCAATTTTTAACAGTTTTCTTAAAATTTGGTATTTTTAGTCAGCATGTGTAAAATGCAAATGCATTGAAAGTTAATCAAAAACTTTATACTGTAATCCAATTTTTTTTGTTCAATGTCAGCTAAAGTATTTGCCAACAGGTAAATATTTCCATATTTGATTAAAAGGCAATTAGCAATAAAAAAAATTGAGCAATGCTGCTAAGGGTAACAGAACCAATGCAGAAATATGTACTTAAAGAAGCAGATTATTTGTTTGAATGAATCAATAGACTCAAGTGGCTGAATGGCCTGCAGGTTTAACAGGTTTTTGCAGTAGGACCCAAGGGAGGGAAGAGTTTGGGAGTTTCACATTCAAGTCCTCAATATGTCTTATAATTTTCTTATATTCTGAAGATATGAATATACAGTGTACTTTTTATTTTGTATTTTTAATCACTACGAGTTTAGTAATATCTTTCCATGTATGCAGTGTGTTGGTACACCTGCTCTTTTGGGTAGCGGTGTCTTTCTATGCTGTTAATATTGTCTTTAGTACCCTTTATTGCCAGTAATATCTCTTAGGTTATTGTCACGTGCAATAAAAAGACATTGAGATTTAAATACACATTTTCTTTGTACCAAGTTGTTTTAGAGTATCTAGTAGTAATTCAAGATGGACAAGTTGGAGTTTACTTAGCTTTTATTTTTCAATGGTATTCAAATGTTATTGCTGGAAACATCAGAAGTTCTTCGAAATTGGACATCATTTTGGTAAGTAGTGTAATGTTGATGTATTAAGTTACACAGTCTGTGAGATTGATTAAGGGTACAATTGAGACTTCAGGGTTTCAGTGCAGTTTAAAATGTTATTAGAATCTGGAGATACTCTCTCACTTTATTCATTACCTTGAACAGATGGTGCTATTGAGCAGACTTCAGTGATTAGATCAGCGGTTTAAGGAAACGAGGTTCTTATTGGAGTCCAGCATTAACTTGGGAGAGACAGTCTTCCTTTTGTTGGCTCACATCAGCTGCGTGGAAGCCACACAGTATGTTTTCTTTTACGTGTCACAGCTGTCGTATAAAATCCAAGATATAGTTTAAAAGAAAATTTGGCAAACATGGTATTTGTCTGTCTCACCTCTGTCATACTGATAGTGAAAAAGGTAATGAGAGAGCAGATTAATAAATATTGTAGGACAGATGTCTGTTGTACTCTTAAAAGCTTGAGCCATATGGTGGACTGATGCAGTCTGTTAAGTTCATTGAGGCTCTGTGTCATGTACTGAAGGACAAAGGTTTGTTCTATGTCACAGATCAACTTTTGAATATTAGCTTGGAAGGCAGGGTAACATTGCATGAATTTTGGCTCCTTTCAATCCTCCCTGTTTGACCATGCTCTGGATCATCTCTCTATTTATCCCTTCCTTTGGCTAATTGTTAATATCCATTTGATGAAGCTGCTGTGAAGTAACTTATCTAGATAATACTTTGCTAAAGGCATTATACGAAAGTTGGTATGGGTGGTACACACTCAAATGCCAAAAAAATCCCAGCAATGATATTCTTGCCTTGTTGCCAACCTGTTTAATACCCAATGCTTGCTCTGTACTGAATGAGACTTCCTTGTTATCATGCAACGATTTTGTAAAGTTATGCCATGGAATTTTGCTTTGTTTAAGATGGATCAGTGTAGCAAGCTGGAAATTCATCAAGAATGTTATACAGTGCCAATCAGAAATAAATACTCATTCTTAAGACAAGTTAATCAGATCATGAAATTCCTGCACAGAGTGAAAGCGCACTGTTCCCCCCCAGGGATGGGGTGCTTAAAAAAAAAGGCAAGAGTTTTAAAAGGGACATCAGGGACAGTTTGTTCATGCAAAATGTGGTGTGTGTTTGGAATGAACTGCCAGAAATAGTGGTTGAGGTAGGCATGTTAGCAATACTTAAAAGCCAACTGGGTAAATGCATGGATGGGAGCAATTTGGAGGAATATGGGACTAGCTTGCTGGACAACATAATTGGCATGGATGCATTGCACTATCGGGCTAGTTTCTATGTTTTCAGTCTCTATGACCAACATTTAAAAGTTGTTTGCACTGGTACATTGATTAAAAAAGACTGAGAAAGATATGAGCCAAATTCAGGCAATTGGTATTAGTTTAATAAGCCACTTTGGCTGGCATGGGTAAGTTGGGCCAAAGGCCTGTATCCATACTGTATGACTTTAACCCAAGGACACCTAATTAAAATTAACTGTCTCCTCTTCCATTGTTAGCTTCTATTACTAATTACCTTTTTTGAGAAGAGGAGTTTATATTAATTCTAAGGGAATTGATAACTTGCACCATTAGGCTGTATTTGCATTTGGAAACATGAAAAATTTTGGTGTTAATGTTCTCTAATATGATGCTGGATTTGTTTCTTCCCTTTGAGTGTCTTTTAATGTAGACTTGCCTTGGAGATGGTTAAAATTTTCTTTCGTGGTTTAAGAGTGTTGCTGCTCTGGGCTTCAGCTCAGTGTCAGAGAAAGTTCCAGCTTATAGTTGTGATACATCCTATCTGTTTCCAATTACATGCTGACAACACAGCAGTATTGCTACATTTGTACCACATGCAACCTGTTAATCATTTTGAAAAGTGCTCTTTCAAGATGATGTAGAAGGGTGTCTGATGCCATTTCAGTCACCTATCAAACATGCAACACTTAAGTCCTTTCATTACTATTTCTGAGATCCATTTTATAATTCCCACTGGTGAGAGAAAAGACCTTTGCATGCAGCAAGTCTGAAGCAGTGACATCTCAATAAACATTGTGAATATAGTTTAGTGACTCCTTCATGCAGAACATACTTGATTAAGTGGATATGTACATGAGGCAGTAAGAGATAGCAGTGACAGATAATGTGGATGAAAACAGCATGTGTTCTTTAAAGTGGAAGCTCATGGAGGGGAAATAGCTTGAAATATCTTTCATGTACATTCAAAAAATAAATCCATGATGTGTATTGTAAACCTTGAGTTTGTTCTAGCATATTATGTGCTCTTGTTTTAAATTGCTTCAGCAAAATGGTTTTCTCACAAAAAACATCAAACTTCATTTGCCACCTTATTATCTCTTACTATCTTACTATCTTTCCTTTCGGTTAGTCCTGATGAAGGGTCTTGGCCCGAAACGTCGACAGTGCTTCTCCCTATAGATGCTGCCTGGCCTGCTGTGTTCCACCAGCATTTTGTGTGTGTTGTTGTTTGCCACTTTATGTTTCATTTGCTTTTTAGTTTGTCTGCCTGAAAGCAGTCAACCTTTTATTGAAAGAATGCAAATAGAAGCCACGGTTTATCTTGGCCAATCGATTGTATCTATGTCTGTGAAAGCCATAGTGAGCATGGAAGTGGGTTCTTTGGCTCAGTGAGTCTGTGGCAACTATTAACCACCTATTTACCCCTTTACAGTTCTCCACACATTCTTAGCTACTCTCTACTCCCACCCAGCACACCTCAAACTAGTTTCTACCACTCACAAATGAGGGACAATTTGCAGTGGCTAATTAGCCAACCAGCCTGCATGTTTTTGGGATGTGGGAGGAAACTTGTGTGGTCACAGGGAGAACATGTAAATTTTATATGGCCAACAAACAAGATCAGATTGAATTTAGGTCTTAGGTGCCTGTGAGGCAGTGGATCTACTAGCTACATCTATCTGCCACCCAAAGTAGATCAATCCAGTTGATGAGTTTTCACCTGAGATGTTAGCTGTCTATTTCTCTCCACATATACTGCCTGACACTCAGTCCTCTAGTAGATCTTTTGCAATATATTTTTTTGATGTCTGTATTGAATATCTTAAGTGAAAGTTATTACCCTTTCAAAATGCTGTTGTGTATGTTCAGATTTCGGCAGTCCCTGAGTTATGTATGGGTTCTGTTCCTGAGAAGCGTCCATTGTTTGATTTCTCAGTTGGTCAGAATTATTAGCTACTCATATTGTAATGCTGTAATTTCATTGATTTGAATAATCACCGTAACACTACCCGTAATTTAAACAAATTTCATGACATTTGTCATGTATGGGAGAATTTGCATAAAATCCAGTCATATGTAACCTGTACAGGAATCTTAATCTTGGTGTAACAATTCCAAACTTCCTGCTATGGTAGGAAGGATGTGGAAAATGGAGTGACATCAAGATCTACCAAGACTCTACAATTTCCAACTACGGAGGAAAGAGTTTGATGTGTTATGAGATCTTCACTGTAAAAGTTTTCAGAGTATGGTGTATTTCAAACCCTTGAAGGTTTTCAAGCTAGTTCCTGTTAATTTTTCTTGTGTGCACCTCAGAAGATCAACTTTCAAATCTATGGTAACTAGAAAGAAATAACTTACATGCTCAAAGAATGAAATGTGTTGTTGATTTTATTTTAGTGGGGGACTGCTGCTCACTGGCCTATAATTGTCCTAGGGGATAGGATCTACTTATATCTAGAAAAATATTAATGATAACCAGCATGAAGTTCATGCTTTACAAACTTGATTGAATTTTTTGAGGCGATGACGAAGATGATTGATGAGGGGTAGTCCAGTGGATGTTATCTACATAGACTTCAGCAAGGTATTTGTCAAGCCCCTTGTGGTACACTGATCTAAAAGATTAAGATGAATGGGATCATGGAGAGGTTAGATTCAAAATTGAATGAGCCAGAGAAGTGGGTTGTCGTGGACTGGTCTTATTCTGTGGCCAGTGACGTTCTGCAAGGATCAGTGCCTGAACTTCAGTTGTTTCTGTGATATTTTTTGTAAATGATTTGGACAAAATCATTTGGAGGAAAGCATATAGGAAAAGGCAGGATCTTTTGAATCATTGATATACAGATGGACTTCGGGGCAACTCCGTAGCTTGCTGAAAGTCGCAAAAGAACTAGATAGAATGGTAAAGAAGGCTTACAGTATACTTGTCTTTATCTGTTATGATGCTGAATATAGTATTCAGGAAATCATACTGCAACTAAAATACTTTGGCTTGGTCATATTTAGAGTATTGTGTGCAATTCTGGTTGCTGCATTACAGGAAGGATATGAATACTGGTGAGGAAGTGGAAGAGGTTTACGAGAATGTAGATGTGTTCAGTGGTGAAGAGGGCTTTACCTGCATTGGAATATTAGGTTGGACAAAAGTATTTTTGTCTAGAATGTCATAAACTGATAGAGTGACCTGACAGGTGTGTATAAAATTGTGAAAGGCATAGATAGGGTAAATTGTCACAGTCTTCTCAGGATGGAAATATCAAATACTCGAAGAGGTATAGAGGTAGTTGATAGCCAGAGATTTTTCCCCGAGTGGAAATGGCTAATAAGAGGGGGGGCATAATTTTAAGTTGGTTGGAGGAAAGTATAGGTGGGATGTATTTTAGACATTGAGTGGTAGGTGTGCAGAATGCCCTGTCAGGGGTGGTGGAAGAGGCAATTACATTAGGAGCATTTAAGACATTTAGGACGTAGATTATAGAAAAATGGAGGGTTATGCAAGAGAAAGGGTTAGATTGACCTTGAGTACAGGCAGTCCCCGGGTTACGTACGAGTTCCGTTCCTGAGTCTGTCTTCAAGTCGGATTTGTATGTAAGTCGGAACAAGTACATCTGGTATTATTTAGCGTCAGTTAGTCAAACGTTTGTCTTAATATATAGTATATATTTTACCTTTCTATGCATATAAAACACTTAAGAAACATATGTATTCCAATAATTAAACCACTGCATTGCTTAATAATAATTGCAGCTTTCATCGGGACAGTGCCTTTCACATGCTCCATTGTTCTCACTTTATCCGTTATCCTTTCAAATTGTTCCGATCGTTGACCAACTGTAGCCTGACGCTTTTCCAATGACCGATGGCATTTCACCTCTTTCCAAAAGCTTTATTATTTCCACTTTATTTTCAATCGTGATTGCTTCCCGTCAATGGAACAGAAACACTGCGGGCGGCAGGTCCCGAGCTGCGCCGGTTCCCGAGGTCCGCTGGGTCCTAAGGACCACCGCACTGAGACAGGCTAAATGGATCAAGTGGGGGCTGTGCTAGGTTTGGGTATTTGATCATCCACAATATTCCGCGTGGGAATTTAAACTGGAGGTGACAGTGTTTTTTTTTTTACGAGTTCAAGTTGCGAGCTCGACATCAACCCGGCATGGATGGTACGGGAGTCACTGGATCGACATCAAGATCTCACTGCGCCACCAGCCGACCGGAACGGGGGGGGGGGGGGGGGGCGGGGGCGGTCAGGGTGAATCTTACTAAGAAAAATTTAAGCGAAATACAAAGTTAAACACTCAACACAGTGTCAACGGCAACGACTTAAAATGGCAGACGGCGTCGCGATCCGACTTAAAACGGTGGATGGCATTCTCCTTCCTCGGTTCGTAAGTACGAGTTATCCGTAAGTCGGACATTCATAACTCGGGGACTACCTGTAGTTTAAAAGCTCAGCACAGCATCATGGGCCAAAGTGCTTGTACAATGTTCTAATTTCTAGAATGCATAGGTTTAGGGTGAATGAGGAAATTTTAAAGCATATTTTTGAGGCAAATTGTTTTTTTAGCCAAGAGAGCTGTAGGGGCCTGGAATGTGCTGCCAGGGCAAATGATGGGCACAGGTACAATGATAAAGTTTAAGGGACATTTAGACAGCTAAGTGAAAAGAGGGGCACTGAAGAGATATAGACCATGTGCAGATAGATGTGATTAGTTAGAATTGTCCTGGTCAGCACAGATTATACAGTATATTCTAAAATAACAGAATAGTTAGCACAGGAACAGCAACTGGAACACACTGGAAATTACACAATGGAATCAAAGTTCAAGGTGAATTTATTATCCAAGTATATATGTCACCATATGCTACCCTGAGATTCATTTTCTTTGTAAGCATTCACAGTAAATACAAAGAAGCACAATAGACTTAATGAATAGTTGCACACAACAAAGATGGATAAACAACTTATGTGCAGAAGACAACAAACAATGCAAATACAAAAAGAGAAAAAGAACTAAACAATAATAATAAACAAATGAGTAATAAATGTTGAGAACATGAATTGAAGGGCATGCCAGTAGCTTAGTGGTTAGCACAACACTATTACAGCTCAGGGCATCGGTGTTTGGAGTTCATTCCCCACGTCCTCTGTAAGGAGTTTGTTTATCTTCTTCATGGAATGCATGGGTTGTCTCTGGGTGCCTTGGTTTCTTCCCACAGTTCAAAGATATACCAGTTAGTAGGTTAGTTGGTCATTGTAAATTGTCCCGCTATTAGGCAAGGTTAGGGTTAAATCGGGGGTTGCTGTGTGATGTGGCTATTCTGCACTTTATCTCTAAATAAATATAATTTAAAAATTGTTGCTAACTTGAAAGTGAGACCATAGATGGTGGGACCAGTTCAGCGTTGCGGTGGGGGAAGTTATTGCCTCTGGTTCAAAAGCTTGATGGTTAAGGGGAACCTGGTGGTGTGGGAACTAAGGCTCCTGTACCCGCTTCCTGATAAAAGCAGGTTAATTGATCTTGCACATTTGGTGAAGACTAATGAATCTACAACAAATCCATCTGCGTTTAGCTACTTTGTTGAAGTGCTTTGTGCTTTACACTTTATTATACAACTGTCTTTACTAGCTGCCACCTCTCCACAGAGTTCATACCCTCCAACCCACCGACTGCACTTCCATTTCCAGTAGGGGAAGATGGAACACAACTAATGCTAGCAGCAACATAACTGCCAGTCCTGCGGTCTAGAGAAGGGATGTTGCTATACTTCAGAAGGCCACTACAGTGCATGTGAGATAATGAAATTGTTATATTCTGTCAATTTCTTGCATCTCCCCTATGTCTCAAGTCTTTTCTGGGACACAGCACCTAAAAGGTTTATAACCCCTTCCTGTCATATCATAGTGCCTTTTTAGTTTCAGATAATGGACATCTTCTACGGCTCATCTTATAGTAGGAAGATACTGAAGATTGAAAACACATAAATTGTTTCAATGAAGAATTTTAAAAAATTTGCTTTATTTGTCACATGTACACCAAAACATACAGCGAAACATGTCATCGTGCATCAAATCTAATAAGCGAGATTGTACTGGGCAGCCAGCAAGTGTCACCATGCTACTGGCACTGACATAGCGTGCCCACAGTTTGCTGCTACGAGGTTCTGCTGATGTATTCTTTGCCACGAGATCATTAGACAGCCAATCTTCACTTAGTACATCAGGCAGCATCTATGGAAAGAGAAACAAAGTTCAAAGTAAATTTATTACCAAAGTACATATATGTCACCATGTACTAATCTGACGTTCATTTTCTTGCAGGCATTCACAGTAGAACAAAGAAATACAATAGAGTCAATGAAAAAGTACACATAAACAAAGACAGACAAACAGCCAATGTGTAAAAGAAGAAAAAAAGTGTAAATACAAAATTAAAAATAAATATTGAGATTATGAGTGATGGCGTCCTTGAAAGTGAGTCCATATATTCGTGGAATTAGTTCAGTGTGGAGGTGAGTGAATCATCCACACTGGTTCAGGAGCCTGATGGTTGAAGGGTAATAACTGTTCATGAACCTGGTGGTGTGGTACCCAGGCTCCTGATCCTTCTTCCTGTTACAACAGTGAGAAGAGAGCATGGCCTGGATGGTGGGAACCTATCATAACTACCAGTTTAGGTCAAAGACCCTTTGTCAGACATAATACTATTTGATGCTAGTTTGGAAAGGTTTGTTTACTCTTGGACTTATGTAATGTGAATGTAACTTGACTTTATGCAATCTGCTTGAGGTAGTCCCGGATTAGCCCAGGCATTTGAAATACTGTGTAATCACCTTAACCAAGATCTCCATTGCTTTGTGCCTTTTGTTGTTACATGTTTTCACTAACTTAACTTTTTGATGGTAGTCATGCAGCCCTATCTCTTTAAGAGTTTAAGTATGGAGCTTTTATAGGTATGTGCCCTTTAACATTCCATGAATAGACGCATGCATCATGCATCAGCACCTGCTTGAAAAGATCAGGAAGCAAATAGTTCAGGGTAAGGCGATGTTCCCTAACACAAGTCCAGGTGTTTTCCAATGATTAGAACTTTGCTTCTGAGTAATGATTAGAACTGACCACTTTTTAAAATGTCTGTTTCTGTAAATATCACTTCTCTGACAGGTGGTGATGATGAGTATTTCTCATGGATGAATCTCTAGGCCAGGACTATTTCATTTTTCTCCTTTGGCTTCTAATGAGGCAGATTTACCTTCAGGTCCTCTCCTCCTGCCTCCATAATCCTGGTGGCCAGACAGGAAAACAAATGAAGATCCCACGTTTTTAAGAGATGAGAAAATAGCATTTGGTGTTTTGGTCTTTCCTATAATACATAATTTAATACTTTTGGGATAAATTTCTTCAGATCATGCAGGGTGTGTCTGTTAGTGGGAGGGCGGGGGAAGGGGAAGTATTAGTGTTTCAGCACGTCCAACTATATGTCTTGCTAACGCTTTTGTAAAGCGTTAGTTTACAGGGAGGTTCTAAAGAAGTAATACTCAAGGGTTGGTGGACCAGCTCTTTGCACTTCACAATTCAGTTAAACTAGTGGCAGGCTGCAAAGTTCTGATTGTGGTCGTAAGCAAGCTGTGCTGCTTGAATTGATCTGGATGTTGAAGTTTCTTGGCTTTCAGTAATAAAACACTCAGAAAAAAACTGTGCAGATGCTGTAAGTCTAAAATAAAAATGGAAAATATTGGAAATCCTCCACAGGTCAGGCAGCTAGTGGGAAGAGAGTAAATAAAACTAAAATTTCGGGTGTATGACATTCCTGCAGAAGAATATCTTGTTTACTTTATATTGCATGAAGTTTTGAATCTTGACCTTCACAAGATAGTCTTTATATATATGTGTGTGTGTGTGTGTGTGTGTGTGTATATGTATTTTTTCACATATGTACAAATGAAGTGTAGCTATTGTATAATATAGTCAATTCAAACAAGCTCAGAGACAATGCACCTGAAATTCAATGTACAGAATATTTAATCCTTCACCTCTTTATGAAAAGTACTGTCTTTGAAGATTTTAAGTATGTTGAATTGTCACAAATATTGACTGCAGCAGTTCTGTAGAGATTAGTTCAATAGCACTTCATAATGTAGTCCAAACTCCTTGTTAATAGATCTAATTTTGGTTGGTAGTGTACTGGAGACTAGTGCTAATAAAGATCTGTATGTATTCTTGTTCAATAGGAATGATCACAACAATGAAGTGAATATCATGAGGTATTTCTCTGAAGGGGTTTCAGCTGTATTTCAGAACAACTATGTGGCAAGTTATTGTTGTGGTGTTTTTTTTTGGGTGATTTTTAAGTGGTTTTAAATGTGGTTCCAGCCCAGCTCTTTGAATAATGGACTTCAAAGTGTGATGTGCAGTTTTTGTGTGTCTGAAAAGTGTGAGATGGATGACTGGGGGCGGGACAAGAGATTCGCTTCAGTGAAATAGCTTCAGGGTGTATGGTTTTATTTGCAGACAATGAAGACATGGAGGTAATTCAAGGGGAAGGTCATAGCCCTGCCTCCAAAAGGTTTGTTAACATCAAAGAAGGCCAATTATTTATTTTTTTTAGTAATTTTTCAGAAGCAGTATTCAGTTTCAAGGGATAAAACAAAAAGGGGTAAGGCAGTGGACTGCAGATACAAATATGTTGTGAGATCGTGGAGAACCAAATCAGAACTTGTCACTGTAATGTCAGGTCTGCTAATCTCCTGGTACTTCTTAGCCTAGTGGACAAACCAGCTGACCTTGCACAATAACAGGTATTCTGATTATTTTTCTGACACTTGACAAATATTGCTCCTGACATGAAGGAAGCACTTAGGACCAGGTTTTTGGTAGCAAGCAACCAGTAAAATGATGAAATATGTCACGGAACATCACAGTTTCTTAACTCAGTGGGAAAAGGGAGGATATGCAAGCCATCTGGGGAAATTCTGTTAAAAGCTATCCATACTAGAATTACCAAACACAAGGAAATCTGCAGATGCTGGAAATTCAAACAACACACACAAAATGCTGGTGGAACACAGCAGGCCAGGCAGCATCTATAAGGAGAAGCACTGTAGACGTTTCGGGCAGAGACCCTTCGTCGAGACCCCGAGACGAAGGTTCTCGGCCCGAAACGTCGACAGTGCTTCTCCTTATAGATGCTGTCTGGACTGCTGTGTTCCACCAGCATTTTGTGCACACTAGAATTACTTTCATTTTAATTTGGCATCCAGCCAAGTGATTATTGTGAAAGGACCGTACTGAGTTTTAAGCAGTCTTCATTGCTGTGTTGAATATTCCAATGAAGTTGCAATAAGAACCATAATGGTCCTTGATGCTTTCTGGGTGCCAAACCATGTAGCTTATGTAATACAAGAGAGTTCAGATGCTTGAATCTGGTGCATCAAATAATCTGCTGGATTAACTCAGTTGGTCAGTCAACATCTGTGAGGGGAAAGGTATGTCACTGTTTAGGTCAAAACTCTGTATCACGCCTGATGAAGGTTTTGATCCAAACCATTGGCAGTTTTTCCACTCAACAGATGCTGTTCAGTCTGCTAAATTCCTCATGCAGATTGTTTGTTGCTCCAAACAAATGATGATTCCTTATAATTTTGAAGCTTTCTTTATTGTCATTATAAAGCCTGACGTTATTTATAATTTCTTTCATTTAAGCTCTCACCTTTGAATTCCTGCATTCTTTTAAAAACTTTAAATCTTGAATAAACACATTCATAGTCTAACTTTTTGAAGAATATGAAGACATCCAAGTTGGCTTGTCCCATTAAGAGCCTAGAAACTACAAGTCAAAGTTGAGCAAAGACAGGTTAAACCTAAAGGAACTGCTTCTCGGTTATTTGTCTTCAGCCATGTCAAGTACATCACATTTGAATGTGTTGTTAGAACTGAATGCTTCCACATTATGCAGCAGGCCAACCCCATGTCATGTTAAATAACAATGCCTGCGCACTCCATTACAAGTGACATTTCCCTATTGGCTCTTGTTGAAATAAAAGAAAGACAAATTGTGTTGCACCTTTACCAGAGAGATCACTGATACTCTTTAAGGAGAAAGTAGCTAGTGGCATTGTCTTAGAACAGTTAAATGTAACGTACAGCGTCATATAATTATTCCCTCACATGGAGTAAACATATGGTGCTATATATTATGTTGAACATTAAACTCAGGTGATAAATTCCATATTAGATACCATGACCTTGCGGGGAAAGAACTTTCAGCAACATCACACCTTGTTAACCTGCCTTGTTGGAATCTAGGACCTTCGGTATCTGTCACCTCTCACCTTTTAGTATTTAAGTTTTACAGAACTGTATAAGTGGTGGTGTAGCATAAGAATATATTGAAAGATTGGGAAAATGGAATTCCAGATACTCCATTCTGTTGGCACAAATTCAGTAGAGTGCAGCCTCAATCTTTTTGTGTCCAGAGTTGATTAGGTTGAGGGATTGGCATGAATGGGACATGCTGTTCACACTTTGCTTGATATTGAAGTGGAACGTATGAGTGATCCCTCTGGAGGAAAGTCCAGCACAACTCTTACTTTCTTTTGTTCCAAGGAGAGCTATTGGGAATATCAGCTTACTTTTGGTATCCAGAAGATGAGATTTCAGTGGGATTTAGGCCAGTTCTCAGTTCACATGAGTAATCTCTTTTACGCAGTGCTGTAAACTGAGGATCTGTCTTCCCTTCCTTTGTTCATGCATTAATTTTGGTCGGGTTGAAGGGTGGAAGTATATACACATGCTGCAATTCTGTTGAAGCGCACTAGATATATTGATATAACAAATTAGTTATTGTGTCAGAGAAATCACTGGACTTGAAATTGTTGAATTCAACATTAACTTAAGGCAGAACTGACTTGCGGCCTTGTCTTGCAAGAGTGATCTATATTGTGTTGTATATTAATTTCATGTGATAAATGGTGAATTATACTTTTATTATGTGAGCTTAAAAATACAAACTTGATACTAATGGAGCATGACAGGATAGATGTTGAGAAGGTTTCACTGGTGTGGGAGGCCTGAATAATAAGGGACTGGTCATGTAAAATGGATGTGTGTAAAAAGAACTTCTCACAGAGGGTGGTGAATCTCTAGAATTCTCTACCCCAAAGGTTTTGGAAGCTGAATTATTAGGAGTATTAAAGTGGAGGTAAATAAACTTCTGAACGATTAGGGAATAGAGGGCTACAGGGAACTGCCGCAGAAGAAGAGTTGGGGGGAAATCAGCCATGATTATATTGATGGCAAGGAAAGAAGGAGGGACCAGGTGATGTACTCCTGCTATTTATTTGTGTGTTTGCTTAATTATTGCGAGAGGGAAGAGCAGGACATTTTTGTGCACTTGTAGATAATAGTATGTGCACAAGGTTTTAAATTGTCTGTTGCTTGTCAATCTATCTACTTCTGTTTCTGTTATTGAAAGGAAAATAATGAATAAGTTTATCTAATATTTGTTTAAGTTGACATACAGCTACTTGTCACATTAACAGTAATTTTGTTTTGTTTACCATATAGCAGATTGTGTAGTTGTACCAACCACTTGTTAATTAAAATCACTTGTTAATTTATAGTTTGGAGCATATTCATTGAAAAGCAACACGCTCTTTTATCCCACTTGTGATATAAAATCACTTGAAGATATGAAGTGTTCAGATCTTTCTCTTGTCTGTCTCACTCTCTTGTGTTTACTATATGCTATTGTGCTTTTACTCTGCAGTACATTTATGGATTGTTGCTGTCATCTGTAGGAATGAAAATGACCAGAGTCACATTTATTCTCCACGGCAAATTTTATGCTTGGCAACATATTCAAATGTTTCATCATGAAGTCACACAGCTAAGTGTTGTGGGAGCATGTGATTTGGATCTGAGACATGTAGCTATAAAATTTAATACTTCATGCTTTTCCATGTCTGAAAATAAGTTGTGCCAGTTTGTACACATGGTACATTAACAAATTTATCCGATATTAGAACACATTGTATTAACACTTCTTAGAACATTGTAAATATTTAAAATATACCACTCTTTAAATCTTTAAAATGTCCCTAGTGTATCCAGGAAACAGCCAAATCACAGATGAGATGAGGGATATTCTTTTTGCTCTGTCTCATTATTGAGAAAAGTTAATAATATTAATCAGTTGTAATGTTATGCAAAACACAAATAAAATTTCACTTTTATTGGTTAAAACTGAGCTAAATACTTTCACTGTCATAACTTTCCATAACTAAAGAAATTATAGCTCCTGTCCAGAGATGATTCTTGTAGTAAACCTGTGCGATGTAGAAAATTTCAATTTCAACTTCCTCTTCTTTCTTCGACTGTCCATTGATTTTTGATGATGACTGAGGCCTGGGCAGGGTTGTATGGAAGACCTGCAGTTGCCCATGTTGCATGTCTCCCCTCTCCACGCCACCGATGTTGTCCAAGGGAAGGGCATTAGGACCCATACAGCTTGGCATCGGTGTCGTCGCAGAGTAATGTGTGGTTAAGTGTCTTGCTCAAGGGCACAACACGCTGCCTCAGCTAAGGCTCGAACTGGCGACCTTCAGATCACTAGACCGACGCCTTATCCACTTGGCCACGTGCCACACGTGGGAAGAAATAAGCAATTAATGTAGGCATTTAATTAGGACATCTCTGATGCTCTTTGACAGATTTACTTCCATGTCATTATCATGGGTAGATTACAGCCCAAAATGTGACAAAGTGCACATTTATATTCTGTTTCTAAGATACCGTTCTTAGCTTGGAGATGCTTTTTCAAGATGGTACGTTTGATTTTATCTTCCTTTTTACAATTGGAATCTTAGAACATTAAAGTGCAGAAATAGGCCCTTGGGCCTACCTAGTTCTTGCCGAACTATTAATTTGCCTAGTCCCATCAAACTGCACCAGGACCAAAGCCCTCCATGTGCCTATCCACATTTTCCTTAAATGTTGAAATTGAACCCTTGTCCACCACTTCTACTGGCAGCCTGTGCTACACTCTCATGACCTTCTGGATGAAGAAGTTCCCCCTCATGTTCCCCTTAAACATTTCACTTTTCACTCTTAAACCCATTACCTCAATTTCTAGTTTCACCCAACGTCTGTGGAAAAAGTTTGCTTGCATTTGCCCTATAATACCCCTTATAATTTTGCATACCACTATCAAATCTCCCTTCATTCTCCTACGCTCCAGGGAATAAAGACGTAACCTATTCAACCTTTCTTTACTGCTCTTTTTACCGCTTTTAAGGAATTATAGATCTATATTCCTGGATACTTCTGTACTAATGCACTCCTCATTGTTCTGCCACTCACTATGTAAGTCCTACTCTGGTTTGTCCTCCTGAAGTACAACACCTCACACTTGGTCTGCATTAAATTCCATCTGCCATTTTTCAGCACATTTTGTCCAGCTGATCCAGGTCCCACTGCGTGTTTTGATGTCTTGCTGTCTAGTACATGCTCAATCTTGGTTTCATCCGCAAATTTGCTGATCCAGTTCACTATGATCCAGATTGTTGTTATAGATAAAAAACAGCAATGGAGCCAGCACCAGCCCTGCAGCAAACCACTAGTCATGGGCCCCCAGTTAGGGAGGCAACCATCTGCCACTACTTTCTGGCTTCTCGCACAAAGCCAATATCTAATCCAATTTACTACCTCATCCTGAATGCCAAGTTACTGAACCTTCTTGACCAACCTCCCATGTGGGACTTCATCAAAGGCCGTGCTAAAGGCCATTGCGACAACATCCACTACCTTGCCTTCATCAACTTTCCTGGTAAATTATTTGAAAAGCTCTGTAAGATTGGTTAGATATGACCTACCATGTACAAAGCCATGATTGTGGTTTTTACGTTTTGGGGCAATAAGTGTACTGCTAAAGTACAATATAGTATTTGCAAATGAGGCACCATTCAACTGGATGACTTCCTCAAAGTAGTTTCACCAACTGATGGGCCTTAGAATAAAAAGTGTACTGCTAGAAGAACTCAGCATCTGTGGAGACAAAGGGATGGTAAATGTTTTTTGCTGAGACCCTGCATCAGTTTATTTTTCACTACAGATTCCAGCATTTGCAGCGAGAGAACATTCTTGTGATTAAAAGTGGAGAATGGCATTAGTTTGATTGTTAATTCATGCATATATGCAGAAAGAATGCAATGAGAAGTTGGCACTATTTAATAAATACTGACTTATCAGTGTTTACTGAGATCAGGTTACAAAAAGATAGCCACTCATGACCTTAGCAGATACTGTGTAATGTACAGAGCAATTGACTGTTTTCATTATGATTGCAAGAAAGCAGAATAGCACTTATTTTCCTCATGCTATTAAATTGTATTTATGTGCCTTATTTTGGTAAAGTACATGTCTTTCTTTGCTCTGATACCTACTAAATTATTTGCCTGTTGCCCAGTGCTTGTATAATTTTGATGCCTGCAGCTGTGGTGCCTTAAAAGTATTATGGCGTTTCTTAAGTGCTTTGATGCCATTAATAAAATCTGTAAATTGTGTGTTTTGAATGCTTGTTTTTCACAGGTATCAAATGAGTAGCTTGGTTGAAAGGACCATCTGGTTAAGTTGTGTAGTAACTCACAGACCTTGGGCAGACTTACACAATAAAAATAATACAGTACATGTGTGGTGCCTGGTAACCTTTATATTCAGAGTTATTGAGCAGTTACAGCAGTCACTTCTCAGCTCAAATTTCATTTTTGTTTCTAAAAACTGGCAAAAGTTATGTAATTGGTTATATTCATCTCAGTGTCAACTGACTGCAGATATGAATCCTCTGAGTATTGAATACCATGCGATTTATATTCATTGGCCCTGATTGGGTTTTCAGTAACATCTGTCCAGGTCATCCCATGCCCAGCAATATACTTTTATCTTAATTACATTAAGCCTGTGAATTTACCATTAGTATTACCATAAAAAACCTATTCATCTCAATTATACAAGCTTGTCACTGCCGCAGAACTTAAACTATGCCAAGTATAAAAACGAGCAATTACTTTGTTCCGACAAGTCTACTTATCCCTTGATGTATCAACTTGGATGTATGTTTTTGTTTTAAAGTTTTATTTTGAGTGGCATTTCACCGCTTTCTCCAGATTTACACCTTAAAATATTTTAGAAATTTTCTTGGTTGGAAACTTTTAACATTACCCATGTACAGTTTCTGATGAAAGCTATTCCTCCAACAATTGTCTGTTCAGCTATATTGCGTTGCACAAAACTACGGTTTATATGCTCCTTTTAGTTATCTTTTATAACAGGACAGAGCCAGTGGATGATCAAATGGTTACAGGAAAACCCTTTTAACATCATGTAGAACCAAATAAAGCATGGGAAAATGGCATATAACTGGATTTTCTCTTAAAAAATTCTGTTATAAGGTGACTTTAATATTAGTCATAAGTCACATACAGGTGTTCCCCCCCCCCCCCCCAGTTTACAAAGGTAGAGCGTTTCTATGAAACCTTTCTTAAGCCAAAATGGCGTAAAAGTGAAGAACCATTAATTTATATGGGAAAAATTTTCGTAAAAGTGAAAATCCTCTTTGTAATGCGAAAACAGTTACTAATGTTGGTCTTTTGTAAAAGTGAAGTGGCATAAAGCGAACATTCGTAATGCGGGGGACACCTGTAGTTGAAAGAAATGTTAGCCATTTGATGTGCAAACATGAGGAAATCTGCAGATGCTGGAAATTCAAGCAACACACACAAAATGCTGGTGGAACGCAGCAGGTCAGGCAGCATGTATAAGGAGAAACACTGTCTATCAGGACTGTCTGTCCTGACGAAGGGTCTCAGCCCGAAATGTCGACAGTGCTTCTCCTTATAGATGCTGCCTGGCCTGTTGTGTTCCACCAGCATTTTGTGTGTGTTGCCATTTGATGTGTATTGGTTTCTTGAACCCTGTTATTCTTATTAATTTAATTACACATCACTAATTTTGTTTGGGAAGAGCCTAAATTTATGAGTGCATTATTCAGTAAGCTGGCATGGAGTATCGTATTGTGTCAGTGTTAGCTGTTAGAAATTCCTTGATATTATGGTCCTAACAGGTAAGTGCATGATCTAGATACTCCCGTGTGCTTGTTGATGTCTATCTTGTATGCCGGGTTTGGTTTTCACTTGTGTATATCCAGCTCTGAGAGTTAATAATTTAGGTAAAGGGAGCTCTTATTTGTTTACGTAATGGGCAATGTGGTAAAGGAGAAATTAAGTAATTCACTGATGAGGCATTTTCAATTATATTCTCTAATGTTAATGCAGGAAAGATGGAAAATAGCTGTTATTGCCAAAAGACTAAAACAAAGTTCTTTGCAGAATACCTGGGCCTAGTCAAGTAGAGAAAATGGATTTCTGAAAGGGAAATTGATGCAGACAACAGGAAGAGGTGGAAGGAAAATGTGATAAGATGCAGACCAAAAGAGGCAGAATGACACAAGCAGTATTGGTGACACCCAGGAGTATGTTAAAGCTTGTTGCAAGGTGAGAGGGGGAGGAAAAAACAACAGTGCTGGAACTGTGAGCTCCGGACTATTGTGTGTGCAGGAGATCTGATACAAAATGGTGCTGAAAGTGTCCAGTAGGCCAGGCAGTGTCAGTGGAGAGAGAAAACGTGAGTTAATATTTCATACTGCTGACCCTTCATTCGGGCTGGCTCATTCAAATAAAAACGGGAAAGGTTCGTTATCGGAAAACATTGAATTTCAGTGCAAGAATAAATTGGTCATTTTCAGGTTAAGACAGTTACATTGCAGCGACAGGCACTAAAGACCTATCGATGAAGGGGCTAAGTGTAAAACAGTCAGGTTTTCTGATGAATGAAAGCTAGCTGGTCGTATGAGTTGTGAGAAGGATAAAAAGAAGCTTAAAGTGGATTTAGAGAGTTTAGGACAATGCAAGTAGAATATGTGAGAAAAATATGAAGATTCTTTGGTAGAAAGGATAGAAAAGTAATGTTGTTCTTAAAAAGTGTTGACGTTCACAGGGACCTTGTGAATGAAATACGTACCAGAAACTTACATGAAGGTACATAGTTCAGAAGTCTTAGAGATTTTGAATGAAAATTTTAAGATACACTCAGACCCCACTTAGCACTGAGGATATGTTCCTCAGAGGTGGGGTAATGCTCTGTAAATCAGTGCTATGCAGGGACATTATAACATGGCGTAAATGGACATGTGTGCCTGATTTTTAAAAAAAATATATGGTATGTTATTTTATGTATACACCAATTCGTGGAGTAACAAACATGGCAACTAGGCTTCATCTGTACATCATTGGAGCAGCAATACATCACAGCAGTGGAGGGAAGTGGGTGGTGGTTACATCTTAGACGAGGGACCAATCTGTGGGTTCTCCTCTAACTTTGGCTTCCTCAAGTAGGCATCGAGATTTGAAGTCCTTTTCTTAAGTTTCATCTCATGAAGCAGTTTTCGGTAGCAGGAAATCATGTCAAGAACACCTCTCTTTGCCTTGTTTCTTTGCACCCAGTCAAGGTCATTATCAATGAACTGGTCCATGATTTGTGTGATTGTGTTGATGCTAGTGCTGAGGAATTTTGTGGTGAGGTTTCTTGCTCGTGTTTCCTCTTCTCCACCCCTGGCCTCAGATTCACCCAGGATGTGTTGCTTTGCCAGTTCTCGAAGCTCTTCGTTATTAGGGCTCTCACTACCCTCACTGGAAGTTGCAGCCCATTTTCCAAATGTTATGGGTGAAAAAAGTGGCAAGGACGCAAGAACGTTTACACCCGTGGGGGAGGCAGAGCGTGAACTAATACGTGATTAGCTGTGAGTGGCTTGACGTGTATGTAAAGCACTCCCATTGACTGATTGAAGTTTACTGTAATGGCGGCTGCTCTTGAGAAGTTCTAAATGTTGTTTCAAATGTATTTTTGTTATTTAAAAAAATTTCAATGAAGAATTGAATAAGAGCGTTATAATGAATCAACGCTATGCAGTGTACATCTGAGTGTATATTACTGCAATTAATGCAGACTGCAATGAGACTGCACCTGTAAGGTTATGTTCAGATCAGTTCTCCCAACCAATGGAATATCATAATGGTGGTAGGAGTGCAAGAAACATATAACAAATTGATTCACAGGTTGGGAATTTTCCTGTGAGGAGAGACTAGAATTTAGAATAATGTAGGGTGATCTCCATTGAAACATACACAAAATTTGTATGGGTCACAGATGGTTAGTGATATGATTAATTGACTAGTTCTCTGGTTCCTTACTGGTAAGTTAGGATTGGAAAAGTGTCTGAAAGTCTCCACTGGGGTACAGTCTGAAAAACCTTGCTTTTGAATCTCACATGAGTTTTGTTATGTCGTTGAGATCCTAATGTGCCTGTGAAGGCATAGCTTGGCATGCCTCAGTTGTAAATGATCAGTGGAAAACATTGACAGAGTAATATAAACTTGTAAAGTTAGATATGATCTTTCTATAATGTGAAGAATGAGCTTACAATCGTGTCTTGCTTTAGAACATGGCCATATTTACCTGAACATGAAGCGTAAACAAACCCGAGGTCTTATCGAGGTGGTGAAGGAGTTACGAGGCAAAGAGTTAATATGTAAGAGTGTCCTTGTACCAGTAACACTTCTGATATTTCTCGACACCCTTTATTATTGTGTCACCATCTCTCTTCAATCATCTGTATTCCCAACATTACAAAATATTTTAAGCTATTTCAATTGTGTTGGGAGTCACTAGTATATATTATTTTTCATATCTCCCTGAGGTATTAACTGTAATCTCATTCAGTCTATGTTTTAGAATAGCTGTTTTCTAGGCTGTTAGTGTGGAAAATCCTCTATAAATATTGCTACATTTCGAGGGACCTGTTCTTTCTTTTGAATGGAGAGCTATTCAGAGAATTTCAAAATTGATGGTTAAAGCGCTTTAAGTGCTCAGTTTATTTTGGGCAGAAACAGCTGTGCTTACTCTCTGCTTCGCACCTCATTTAAGTTTCTCTTTTCATTAAATCCACCACCGTATCCAGTCCTTTCTTCTAGTTTGGCATATTTTGGAGTGTTGACACGTTGCACTCTGATCTTCTTGCACAATTCGCATTCCCACAGGTTTTTACACGGCTACTTGTTCTCTCTGAAAAGGCTTCAGCATATTCTTCTGCAAGACTTCAGTTTCTTTTCCTTCCACCTTCATTAGCTTTGCTGTGATGCAGAAAGAATAATAGTGTAAGTGGAGATGCTTGATATATAATGCTTGAAGAAAGTATTTTTATCCTATTTCTTTCTTGTACTCTATGTTGTCTGTTTGCCTCCCTCTATCTCTCTCACTGCCTCTTCTTTTCTAGTCTCTATTTTGCCACCTGCATTTCCCCAATTTTCGGTCTCTGTAAAGGAAGTAAAAAAAGATAACAGAAGAACTTTATATGTATGATGTTGATTTGATATATCTAGGTAGATATATGGATTACCCCTATAACTGTATGTGGTAATAGATTTAGATGACGCCAAGCCGATGTTTTGTCAGAACGTGGTCAGGAGTTGCATATAACTTGTATCTTGTATCTGTTTAGAGATACAGCATAGAAGCACTGGCCCACAACCTCGATTTAACCCTAACCTAATCACAGGACAATTTACAATAACCACTGTAAGACACTGTAGCCCTGTACTCAGCCTCATCTCCCTTGCTGATGCATCCAACTATGGCAAAGTCATCAGAAAACTTCTGAAGATGGCAAGACTCTGTGCAGTAGTTGAAGTCCGAGGTGCTAATTACATAGCACTTACATTGTATTAGGTATTATAAGTAATCTAGAGATGATTTAAAGTATATGGGAGGATCTGCGTAGGTTACCGTGGATTGGGAATCGAAAAAAAACCGGAAGTTCTCTAAGTTGGAACAGGTACATCCGGTATTATTTAGTGTCAGTTAGTCAAACATTTGTCTTAGTATGTAGTATATATTTTACCTTTCTATGCTTATAAAACACTTAAGAAACGTATGTATTTCAATAATTAAACCACTGCATTGCTTAGTAATAATTGTAGCTTTCATCGGGACAGGGCCTTCACATGCTTCATTATTCTCACTTTATCCTTTAAAATTGTTCCGATGGTTGACTGACTGTAGCCTAATGCTTTTCCAATGACCGATGGTGTTTCACCTCTTTCTGATTGCTTTATTATTTCCACTTTATTTTCAGTCATGATCGTTTTCCAGAACAGAAACACTGCGGGCAGCGGGTCCCGAGCTCCGCCGGGTCCTAGAATCCACCGCACTGAGACAGGTTAAATAAGGTCCAGAGCTCCATCGGGTCCTAAAGTCTACCGACTTGAGCACCCATGTTTCTTGGTATCTGCGGGGGATCCTGGAACCAATACTGTATACTTGTTCTCATAACAACTAGACCACATTCTGTGGAGAATTTAAAGGCATTTAATGTGAAATTAAATCAACTCTATGAAATTTACAGGGAAATTTGTGACAACTTGCTGTTGATCAGGTATCTCCTGACAAAAAAAAATGTTGACTGATTTTTGCATACCTAACAGCATTATTATGTTTTTGTGAAATCCGGCCCAGTGTTTCTTAATGCTAGATTTACATTGTGTAGTGCTCTATAGTTATTTCCAATCTAAACAAAATACTGTACTAATTGGAAACATCTCAGAAATGTCAAGTAGTACATCTCATTGACAGTGAACACTTAACTACTTCATTGTTTTCACTTAACAGCATCTATTGGCTCTGGAATTATATTAATGTGTGCTTTAAAAACGTGGGATTCTTAGAAGATTTCTCATGAAAATTTCATGCTGTTTCTCTTTCCACGGATGCTGCCTGACTTGCTGAGTGTTTTCAGCATTTTCTGTTTCAGATTTTTTGCACCTGTAGTTTGTGTATTTTCACAAATTTCTTTGGACTGTAATACCAAGCTTGGAAGGTATATATTAGATTTGAAGATGAGATATTGATTTCAATCTTCCGGAAGGTAACTAAAACTAATTTCACATTCCAGAGACTATACAGGTTCATTACTTTTGCAAGATTTCTTTTTTTTAATTGACATATAGTGTGGAGTCAGCCCTTCCTGCCCTACAAGTCACGCTGCCCAGCCATCCCCCAATGTAATCCTAGCCTAATCACAGGACAATTTACAATGAACTTACCAACCAGTACATCTTTGGACTGTGGGAGGAAACCAGAGCGCCCTGAGGAAACCCACGCGGTCACAGGGAGAATGTACAAGCACCTTACAAGCAGCGTCGGGAATTGAACCTGTTTTGCTGGTACTGCAGAGAAATGTTTTAATCACAGTGCTACCATCACTTTTTCTGAGATTATTTAACATAAGGTGTCCACTTAAGACTTCGCATCAAGGAAGTTATACCACAGCAGTTTATAACAAATATTAAGGAAAAGTAACTCAAATAATGTTTCCAACTTGGTGGAAAATGTAATTATAGACTTTTACTTTGAATGCTAGTCATTGAATTTCACTGGGCACCTCTGACCAGCAAATGTCTTGCCTAAAAATGATAAAACTGCATACACATAACATGTAGGTACAGGTGTTCGTTTCCGGGCTGTGGTTGACCTTTCGTCATTCGGTCTGGGCAGCTCCAAGGTGACCTTAGAATCTGTGAGGCAAATAATGCAATTTTATATTTGTCTGTGAGCTGCAATTCCTGTTGTTGTGTTGAGGTGTTCCTTGACCTTCAGAAACAGTTGACATTTTGACAAGTGTTTCCAATCAGATTTTTATCACCCTGGCATCAGTCTTTTCCACATTGTCACTTTCATGAAGCAGAAAATTGTTTAACCTTGATATTTATTGAGCCACAAACTGTTTCTTGGGGGGGGGGGGGGTTAAATAAGCACTTGAAGCTGAGGAAGATGATTTAGGATGAGACAGGAAAGTGAGCTTTAATGTTACTTGCCCACATAAAAATGAAGCACAGATGCAACTGACCAAATTGCCTGCATCCATAGTTGTAATCTGTGGTTCTCCGCATGCTGTTTGTTACTGCGGCTTAAAAATCTTCATAGTTTTTCAATTATTTATATTGCCAACCAAAATTTACCAGTATCATTGGGTTCTCTTTGTACTTTCCTTTTGGGGAAGTAGTTGTATGCAACCCAATTATTTATCATCAAGATAACTGATGTTTACCATTGTCCTCAGACACAGCCATGCTCCTACTGGAAGCTACACATGCAGGCAGCCTTACCTCATATACCCCCCCTCCCATCCCCACCCACCACATTTTTCACTTCATCAAAACAGTGGCAATGGGAGGCTGTGGTTAACATCAAATGTATTAGGAACAAAAATTGAACAATTGATATAAATCCAATTTTGGTAGAATATAATGCAGTTATTAAATTTGAGATCATGCAATGTTTGTAGGCATTTGAATAAAAATTTCAGAATTATCCAAGCACTTGTACACTCAAAATTGCCATGCTGTCTGCTGGAAGACTATCAATGCAGTAATGCTTTCTTGTGGAATTTTGACAACTATAAAATGTATTCAATTCACAAGGTGCGATATGCTTTCATACTGTTTCATCTTTAGTTTTAGTCTGCATTGTGCCAAACATAACATAAAAAGAGATTGTGAACCTTAGTTCCCATGCTAAAGCAAGAGTTCTGGCTTCAGTCCTTCAGACATTTCTATTATCTTGCTTCTTCAGAAGTTTGAGGATTCCTCCTGTCTGCAATTCCAGACACAGTCCATTTTTCATACCCTTCTCCCCTTCCGTTAAGAAGCAGATCTAACTTCTCATGCATTCCATGGGAATGTAGAGAACACTTAAAGGTTCTTGTTTTTATTTTAACTAAAATAATCATTGCATAAATTATATAGCTGATTAAAATTTGAAACTTTAAATATATTTAAGACTTACCGGTTAGCAGGTTAATTGGTCATTGTAATTTGTCCTGTAATTAGAGTTGGGTTAAATAGGTGGGTTGCTGGGCAGTGTGGTTTGTTGGGACGGAAGGGTTCTGGTCTGAACTATATCTCTGAATAAATAAGTAGATTTCTCCTTAGCTTTTCTAATTCATTTTCAGTTTATTAATATTTTTTGTTCTATGGCTTATAGGATGAAATTCAAAACTTTCTTCAGGGTAAGGCTGTTGTAAGCAATGTTAACAATTATTGCCTAATAGTATTCGACCTTGAGAACCATTACCTTGAACTGCTGCCATCCTCTAGGTGAAGATCTTCCCCATAAGCACTGCCGGAGTGAGTTCCAGGATCCAGGATCAATAATACATTTCCATGACTTGCACGTTTACCAAGATACTGCCTGTATTGGAGGGCATGTGCTATGAGGAGTGGTTGGATATGCCAGGATTGTTTTCTCTGGGTGGTATAGGTTGAGGGGAGATTGATAGAAATTTGTAAGATTATGAGAGGCACAGATCGAGTGAAGGTTAAAGAGAAAGATTACACGTACATTGAAACATACTGTGAGTGAATTCAAAGGAAATGTGTGGGACAAGTTTATTTTTTTACACAGAGAGTGCTAAGTGGCTGGAATATGCTACCAGAGGTGGTAGTGGAGGCAAATACAGTAGAGGCATCTAAGAGGCAGGGAATTGTAGGATATGGACTTGTGCA
The DNA here is from genome assembly GCF_048418815.1 of Hemitrygon akajei. Taxonomy (NCBI): domain Eukaryota; kingdom Metazoa; phylum Chordata; class Chondrichthyes; order Myliobatiformes; family Dasyatidae; genus Hemitrygon; species Hemitrygon akajei. Next base: position 31,231,099 of record NC_133135.1, read on the forward strand.
GGCAGAAGTGACTAGTTTAGTTGGCTTTTAGTTACTAGTTTAATGAGTTTGGCACAACATCCTGGGCCAAATGGTCTTTTCCCATATTATACTGTTCTATTTTCAACTCTCTGGTAGTGGTGTTCTTATGCACTTGCTGCCTTGCTCATGGAAATCACAGACTAGGGTGGCATTGTCTGAAATTTTGGAAGGCAATTTGCTGCATTTTACAGAAGATAATGCATCTACTGTGCGCAAGTAATGGAGGAACTGAATATTTTTATGACATTTTTATTGTGAGAGTAAGCGTTCGGCATGGACTAGAAGGGCTGAGATGGCCTGTTTCCGTGCTGTAATTGTTATATGGTTATAAATGGCATGCCAATCAAATGATCCACCTTGACCATTAGTTTTTTTAAAAAATTTGCTCTGAGAGCTGTATATAAAGGAAAGTATACCATAAATCTCATAACGTCTGCTTCATTAAGGGTGCAAAGACTTTGGGACATCGGATGGGTCACTTGTTGCAGGATACCTGTCTCAAGATTCAAGATTGCTTAATGTCATTTCTAGTACTCGTGTAATGGAGAACAAAATAATTGTTATTCCGGACCCAATGCAGCACATAATAAACTGACTAAGATAAAGAATGCGATAACTAAAACACCTCTGCTATGGGGAAAAGCATACTAATATTGATACCTATTATAATAACGTTGTACGCCTCCATTGGATCCCCCCTCTGCCATCTGTAATCCAAGGAAAATAATCTGTCTGTCTAGTCTCTCCTTATAACTGATATAATCAGTCCCAGGCATCAGTCATAGAAACATAGAAACCCTACAGCACAATACAGGCCCTTTGGCCCACAAAGCTGTGCTGAACATGTCCTTACCTTAAAACTACCTAGGCTTACCCTTAGCCATCTATTTTTCTAAGCTCCATGTACAGTACCTATCCAGGAGTGTCTTAAAAGACCCCATCGTATCCGCCTCCACCACTGCCACCGGCAGCCCATTCCACTCACTCACCACTCTCTGCATAAAAAACTTACCCCTGACATCTCCTCTGTACCTACTTCCAAGCACCTTAAAACTATGCCCTCTCATGCTAGCCATTTCAGCCCTGGGGAAAAGCCTCTGACTATCCACACAGTCAGTGCCTCTCAATTGGGTCACCTCACATCATCTGTCGCTCCAAGGAGAAAAGGCTGAGTTCGCTCCCCAATCCAGGCAACATCCTTGGAAATCTCTTCTGCACCCTTTCTATGGTTCCCATGTCCTTCTTGTAGTGAGGTGACCAGAACTGAGCACAGTACTCCATAGAGTTGTACAGCATAGAAATAGGCCCCTTAACCCACCACATTGATGCTGATCGTCATGTGTATCTGTACTAATCCCACCTGCTTTCATTATCCCAAATCTCTCAAAGCCTTGCTCATTTCAGTACCTGTCCAGTGCCTTTTATACTTTGTTACTGTTCCTGCCTGAACCAGCTCATTTCAGATACTACTCTTTGGGTTGAAAAACTAGTCCCTCAGATCGCTTTGAACTTTTAAAACCCATGTCCTCTAGTTTTTGAGAAACAAGATATAGTCATCTACCCTATCTTTGTCTCAAAATTACATACGTCGGCCATGTCACTATCAGCCTCCTTTGGCCCAGACAGAGCAGACCCAGTCTATTCTGTCTCTCTTCATAATCCAAGCCCTCTAATTCAGCACCACTTTCTGCTTGTGCTGATCAGAATTCTGTGAAGTACTCTTAAACGCCAATTCCATCCCCACCCATTGTTTCAGAGGGTAGAAGTTTAACATTCCTTTATAAGTATGACTTAATTGTTCATATGACTTAATGATTCCCAAGAAGGAATTTGCCTGACAAGGATCTCACTGCATTGACTTTATACATTCTAACATGTCAATCAATAGTCAGAATTTAGTATCTTTTTTCTTTATTTATTTTGTTTATGTTGCTGATATCTAGCCCTGTGTATTCAGTGGTATCAGATTTCATATGGAAGTTTTATGTGAAAAAGATTGAGAAAGGTGCAAGCAACCTCATTGAATTGCAGTAAATTATAGATCAAAAAACCAACTAGTACCTCAGATGTGTGGATACAAATGCTGAAGAATTGATACTAATGTACTTGGCTGTAAAGCCATCTCAAGTGTCTGTCCCTAGGCAGTGGAAAAGATAGTAGTTCTGACCCACTTTCTATTCAATATCAGAAAAATTGCCAATCTGTTTTCTCACTTGACATATTCTCCAATTTCGTCGCTACTAAGTTGGACAATGAGTATGCAGCCTCTGAAGTAGTGTGGTTGACAGACTATTTCTGCAATTTGTTATGTGTTAATTGACCAAATCTCCAAGGTACATGGAAATTTTTGTTGTTTGAAAGTACATATTATGAGATTGTAACTTAAACTGCAGCAATCAGAATAGATTGACCAATGAGCTAATGTTTCCAGTGAAGACATATGACCGAAACACTTTAAATAATCTGATACTTAGGAGTTCTTTGTTTTTGTACCTAATCCCTAAACTAATCTTAAAAAAAAATGAGGTGAAGAGAAGGAACTGCATCTTTTAACAGAAAAACGTGTTCTGAACATTCTAAGCAGATAGGGAGCCTGTTGGAGATGTAGACTTGTTGTAGAGTTGCACAGCACAGAAATGGTCCTCAGCCACAAGGCCGTGTAAGTCTTTTTGCCCATTTGCCTGCATTAGGACCTTAACCTTCGCTGCCTTCCCTATCTAAATTTCTAAAAGGCTTTTCAACCCACAGGCACCCTCGTCATTACAGGAAGGGCTGTTTTCCAGGAAAGCATCTATCGCAATTTGTCATCTGCACGTTTATCAAAAAATGTGAAATGAGAAAAAGGAAAGTGTCAAAGAGCGAGTTAGTTCCTGGCAATGTGTTACCCTGGTACATCTATGGATCAATATTTACAAACGGAGTAGAGAAGCATTTATGTGAGTTCAATGTGTTGGCTGAAAGGATTGAAAGGATAGAAAGGAGGTGATAAAAGAATTGAATGTATATATTCATGCAACCTACACACTGTATTTTTCAAAGGGTGAAAACTTCATTTTTGAACGTCTAGAACGTTCTTTTTTTTATCTGAAGAACACAAGGAAGATGTTTTTCCAGAACTTGTCCCCAGATTAAGTCAACTTTTTAAAATAATTTCTACTTCTGTCACAGTATTCCCACAAAGAGCTGAATCCAGTGAGGGAAGAAAATATGAGCTCCTGATAATGAAGTTTATCTTTGTGTGTCACTTGAAATGTTGATCTCAGTAGTATAGTCAGTCAGCTCTGGGTCAAATTCGCCTTTCGGTAACTCCACAGCATGTGTGGTTAGTTTTACTTTTCAAATGAATTATGAGGAATTTGAACAAAGAGAACTGCATTACTGATCTTTGAGAAGGTTATCCAGTCACCCTCTTCTACCCTGCCATGGTTGCCAGTTATAAGATTCAAAACTTAAATTGCTTTAACCATTTCTGTGGGACTGAGAAATATTCTTATTACCCAAAGCAAAAACATATACTAATAAATCATAATGTCATAGAAAGAAACTTCAAGTGGTATTTTAGAATTTAGATAACAATATTGTTCACTCCCATGGTATAAACTACATTTATGGAGACACATAGTGTCTGCAGAATTTGGAGAGGTCTATCTTTGTTGCTTCTGTTATTTTGGTTCATTGAATGTGGCTTCTACTGACCACCTTCCATGTTGAATGTTGCAAATTAAAGTATTGGCTGCTTACTAGACGTAAAAACTGACCACAGATGAACCCGCTCTGACATTAAGAGCCTGATAAGTTCTGCTCTACCTCTGTAAACGAAGCAGGAAGAAAAGAGTGAACTTTTTTTGTACAATACTTAGGAATTTCAAACTGTCCACAGCATTCTTGAATATAATGTTAAGAAGCAATCTTTTTTGCTGGCAAACAGTGAAGATATGCCTTGTTCAGAAAAGCCATGTGGTGGTATTGACTCAGATAAATTACAGTCACAATAATTAGTCATAGAGTACAGTCACAGAAACAGGCCTTATGGTCCATCTAGTCTATGCTGAACCATTAATCTGTCTTGTCCCATTGACCTGCACCTGTTCCATAGCCCTCAATACCAGTCCATCCGTGCAGCCATCCAAAATATTGAAATTGAACCCACATCCACCATTTCCGTGGTAGTTCGTTCTTCACTCACACCACCTTCTGAGTGAAGAAGTTCCCCCTCACGTTCCCCATAAACATTTCACCTTTCACCCTTAACCATGACCTCTAGTTGTAGTCTCGCCCAACCTCAGTGGAAAAGCCTCCTTGCATTTGCCCTGTCTATAAACCACATAATTTTGTATTCCTCTATCAAATCTCCTCTCAATCTTCTACATTCTAGGGAATAAAATCCTAACCTATTCAATCTTTCCCCGGTCTTTAACACCTTCTGGGAGGGGGGTACTGGGAATACTTTTTATAGGCACTGTATCTGGTCCCTTAGAACACCTTCCAATAACTTTCCCACTGCTGATGTCAGGCTCACTGGCCTAAAATTTGCTGGTATATTCTTGGAGCCTTCCTTAAACAATGGAACAACATTAACTATCCTCCAATCCTTCGGCACCTCACCCATCACTAAGGAAGTTTTAAATATTTCTGTTAGGGCCCCTACAATTTCTGTACTTGTCTCACACAGAGTCCGATGAAATCCCTGGGGAATTACCCCCTTAATTTGTCTCGACAATAAACACCTCCTCCATTGTAATCTGTATAGGGCCTATAACCTCACAGCTGCTTTGCCTCACTTCTATAGACTGTGTGTCCATCTCCTGAACAGATTCAGATCCATTAAAGATCACCTCCATCTCTCTCGGCTCCACGCATCGATTACCATTCTGATCTTCCAGAGGACCAATTTTGTCACCTGCTAACCTTTTAATATGTTTGTAGAAGCCCTTAGGATTCTTTTACACCTTGTAAAACAACATCATGCCTCTTTGAGCCCTCATGATTTCTTTCTTAAGTATTCTTTTGCATTTATTTACTCCTCAAGTACCTCATTTGTTCTTACCTGCCTATACCTGTTATATAAATTTCTTTTAACCAGGTCCTCAATATCTCTTGAAAACCAGGTCCCCTAAACCCATTATCCTTTCCTTTTATTCTGACAGCAACATACAAAGTCTGTACTCTCAAAATTTCACTTTTGAAGTCCTCCTACTTAGCAAGTACACCTTTGCCAGAAAACGACATGTCCCAATCCACACTTGCTGGATCTTTTCAGATACCATCAAAATTGGCCTTTCTCCAATTTAGAGCTTCAACCCAAGGACCAAACCTATTCTTTTCCATAATTACTTAGAAACTAATAGCAGTTTGATCACCAAATGCAAAGTATTTCCCTACACAAGCCTCTGTCACCTGCCCTTCTTCATTCCCTAATAGGATCTAGTACCACACTTTCTCATGTTGGGACTTCTACTATATGCATTGATTTTTCCAAAATACATTTGACAAATTCTTTCCATCCATCTCTTTTATGTTCTGGTAATCCCAGTCAATATGCAGAGAGTTAAAATCACCTACTATAACAACCTTATGTTTCTTGCAACAGTAAGCAATCTCTCTATAAATGTGCATGTAGACTGCAGACTGTTGGGGTGGTCTATAATATAATCCTATTAATATGGTCATACTTTCTTATTCCCAATTTCTACCCATAAAGCCTCACTAGATAAGCTCACCATTCTGTCCTGACTGAGCACTTTCGTACCATTTACCCTGACTAGTAATGCCACCCTTCCCCCTTTAATCCTTTCCAGTCTGTCACATCTAAAACAGCAGAGCACCAGAACACTGAGCTGACAATCCTACATCTCCTGTAACCAAGTCTCACTAATGGTTTGGGTTGCCGATCCATGCCCTAAGCTCATTCGCCTTTCCTAGAATACTCCTCACATTGAAGTATGTACGGCTCAGAACATTAGTTCCCCCGTGCTCGACCTTTTGATTCGTGACTTTGTCAGTAGGCTTACAACATCTTTCTCTACAACCACTCCACTATCTGTTCTGGAGTTCTGTTTCCCACCCACTGCAACTTCTGTCTTTTTAACGATTGCTTTTTGCATCCCTCTGTAGCATAGATAGAGCCTTGATTTTAAAATCTGATTTTAAAGGTGGTACTTCATCAATGTTCATTGAAGCGGCATTCTAGACTGAGACTTCTGTCTCAGTTGAGTAACCTCGTGTGGCTTTAGTTAATTCCTTGTTTTAAATACTCTTCATGTCTCTCTTTGTCTTTATAATCTGATTAGAAGTAATTGCTTGAAATGGCATCAAAACTAAAATTGCTATTTGAGAAATATAGTGCAATCAGTGTGTGATGCAAGTTTGTGGTTGGTTTACTGATTGAATCTCTGCTTTATTGCTCTGTGATTTCTAATGGATTACTTTTGTTTCAAGTGATTACTTGACATTCACCTTCACCTCTATTATTTCTGATTTCAGAATGAAATAATGTTAACAGCACTTCTTTTGCAGTTATTTGGAGGTTCTTAGACTTGTTGGAAAAGATTTATTACATTGTACTTGCGCTGTACTGTAGGAATTACAGGATTTTGTCAGAGCAGGTCCTTCAGAGAAGAATTCCAATGAGTTCTCACTCTGGGATTTGTCACTTTGTAACATGAGGCTAGTAGCACAAGACAAGAAAGTTAAATACTCTCCCCCAGAAGAAAATCCTTTCATTTTTTTTCAAGTAGAGATCATTAGTTAAGAAGTGTAGTTCTGTAATGATGGGAGTCCACTCGTTCAGATAAGGGAATTTTATAGTTATAATTTTCATTGTGATAATATGGAATATTTGGATGGAATCTCCAAGTATTTGAGTTAGCTTATAACATGACTAAGAGAATGCTTAATCAGTATGCTGCCTCTGCGGACTTCAGTGTTTGAAAAAAAACTTTATTAGTGTCATTTTATACCAATGATTGCTTAAGAATGAATTCCAATTTTGTTTAGTTTGGTAAGTGGAAAGACAGGAACAACGTAAAATGGCAGGAGAAGGAAAGTTTTATGAGAGAGTTGGGAAAAATAAATCAGGCACAAGTGCATGAGTGGAGAGTTATCAGAGGTTGATTGGGTGAACACATTAAAAGTTGTGATGGTGAATAGGCAATAGTTAGCATTTAAAGAACTTGAGCAGAAGTTGGGGAAAAAATCCTATTATGGCACACAATCCCAACTGAAAGAGATTGTGTAGCATCAATGGAAAAAAGTACAGTCGACGTTTCGGACAGTCCTGCTGACAGGTCTCAGCCCGAAACATCAACCATACTTTTCTGCCCATAGATGCTGCCTAGCCTGCTGAGTTCCTCTAGCATTTTGTGCGTTGCTTGGATTTCCAGTATCTGCAGATTTTTTCTTGTTTGTGAAAGAGATCATCCATGGGTGATGAAAAATTAAGAGTAGAGTTAAATCCCAAGAGGAGGTGTGAGTGATGTATGTTTCACAAATGTGTATGTTACACTGATGGACGTTTGCTATTACATTGGATTTAGGCCTAAACAGCACTCTATTCCTCAGCACCCTTGAGTAATGGTGCTAAGTGTCTAAACTGCCATAAGGAGTTGTATCCACTCTTATCTCATCATGTGGATTTGTGGTTAAGTCTACTGAAAGTCTTAATCTTTACTTGTTCCATTTACTATGGGAAAGTTCTTGTCTGTAAGTCATTGCACCAGAAAATGTTAACAATTTTTCATCTTGACAAATCATAGATTAGGTCAGAGAATGTTTGTGCTTTCTCAGGGCCTGTTTATTATTTTAGGTATAATCAAAATTGTGCATTCTCCCAGCTGATATTAACTAGAAGTTCTTATCTGACCCTTTCACCCCAGTTTTGGAATGCCTGCAATCTTTTTTAGTGATCAAGTATTTTTTTCTGGAAATTGTTGGAAGTCAGCTGAATGAGCTATCCCATCTTAACCTGTGTTGCCATTACATTCATTTACACGAACTTGTATTTAAGTAGACTCAACCTTTCCACTGACGTTTTCAGACCCTGCTGTTCAACAATAGTAAATAAAAGTGAAACTGAATATGCATTGGATGCAATACCTCTGGTTTGAACTCTAGCCTTTCAATTAGGAAGCCAACATTTCATTTATTAACCTATGTTTGCACTTAGTTAATTATAATTTTCCAATATGTGAGATGTTTGTGAACTGCTAGAGAACACATCCTTTGGTAATTGCTATATGTGACTTCGAGAAAGAGATGTTTGTCTTCCTGAAATGCTTTGTTATGTGACAAACCATTCACTGAATTAAGTGTCAGTTACCTTTTAACTGCATTAAGAGTCTATGTTTGTGGTTGCTGGAAGAAAGCATGCAAAAGCAAATCAAGTTGACTCATTCTTAAATGTGCCCCATGCATTTTGTGATCCAGTGCCAAAGACTTTGCTGGAATAAAAACATTCCAAAAAGAAAAGTGAACTTTTTAAATGTTTGTGAAACAAGTGGCCATGTCATATATATTTAAACCAGCATATTCTATTTAATCAAAGACTTTCTAGTTCTTGCCTCTTAACGAGTCTGGTTTTCCAATTTCCCAGCTGGCTCTTGGCAGACACCTGCACTCTGCATTACAAAGGTATTCCATTTCTATCTTTTGCTGTACCTCAACTGGTGCTAGTGATTCTTCTACTTTCCAAAGTTCAAAGGATCCCAAAGGTCACTGAAGTCAAAGGGATAACAAAATGCAATCTTCAATCTTGCTCAGATCATTGCTGTAGTACTGTGTTTATATCACTAGAGGCCCCTGATCATCTATGGAAATCCAGATTTCTCAAAGGGATAATGTAGATCCCTGGTATTTGCATTATTCCATTTTACTTCAAGTTACTCCATAAATTGTATAGATTACAATGAATTTTGTAATTTTTCGACTAAGAGAGGAACTTACATAATTTTTGTTTGCTCTCCTCTCCCCATGTTCATTAACAACACTTAAGCAGAGTAAATTAAGCTGCATCTATATATTCACAGATGAATTATAATGGTTTATAACCCCATCGCACCTGAAACCAAGCTGTGATATATTTTCTTTGCCATTTTTGTTCTCAATTGAATGCCAAGGCATGGATATTGGAGATTATTTATTGTTTAATGTGGAATGTGGACATTGTTGGAAATGCCAGGATTTATTGCCCTTCCATAGGTGCCCGTGAAAAAAGAAAGCAGTTAGTTGTCAACTTGTTCATGACTTTGGAGTTGCATATAAACCAGATCAGTTAAGCGATTAAACTCAAGAGATTCTGCAGATGCTGGAAGTTCAGAGCAATGCACATGGAATGCTGGAGAAATTCAGCCGGTCAGGCAGCATCTATGGAAATGAATAAACAGTCGACATTTCAGGTCGAGTCCCTTCTGCAGGCTCAAAAGGAAAGGGGAAGATGCTAGAATAAAAAGGTGGGGGAAGGGGGAGGAAGATGGCTATAAGGTGATAGGCGAAGCCTGGTGACTGGGAAAGGTCAAGGGCTGGAGAAGAAGCAATCTGATAGGACAGGGGAATGGACCGTGACAGAAAGGGAAGAAGGAAGGCCACTAGGGAGTGGTGAGGAAAAGAGGTAAGAGGCCAGAGTTCGGAATAGAAGAGGAGAAAAAGGGAGGGAAATTTTTTTTACTGAAAGGAGAAATTGATGTTTATCTCATCAAGTTGGAAGCTACCTACATGGGATATTTGTTGCTTCTCCACTCTGGAAGGTGTGTCATTGTGGCAAAAGAAGAGGCCATGGACTGACATTTTGGAAAGGGAATGGGAATAGGAATTAAAATGACTGGCCACTGGGAAAATCGCTTTTGACAAATGGAGTGGAAGTGCCCAACAAAGTGGTCCCCAACTTAGGTCAGATCTCACTTGTAGAGGAGGCCACATTGGGAGCACCAAATACAATAGACGACCCCAATAGATTTGCAGGTGAAGTGTTGCCTCACTTGGAAGGACAGTTTGAATGGAGGTGAGGGAGGATGTAAATGGACAAGTGTAGCGTTTCTGTCGCCTGCAGGGATAAATGCCAGGAGGGAGATTGGTGGGGAGGCACAAATGGGCAAGGGAATCGTAGAGGAAGGCAAAGGGGGGGGGTGCTAAATGTGTTTGGTGGTAGAATCCGGTAGAAGATGGCAGAAGTTGCGAAGAATGATGTGTTGAGTGCAAAGGCTTGTGGGCTGGTAGGTGAGGGCAAGAGGAACTCTATCCCTGTTAAGATAGCGGGAAGCTGTAGTGAGAACAGATATCCAGGAAATGGAGGTGTTGTGGGTGGGGGCAGCATCAATGGTGGAGGAAGGGGACATTAGTGAACTTTATTTTACAACTATCTATATTTCATGATTACTAATAGTAAGATTACATTTTATTCAACGTGAATTGAATTGAAAATCTATTTCACCATTGTGGTGGTACATTTTCCAACTTACAAAAGAAGTGTTTTGTGCCATTTGATATTTCAGTGCCTTTACAACAGTCTCTCATCACTTCATTACTATCTGATCCTCCTTGTGGAGATACAATTCCCTGTCTAGATTCGCTGTGAATGAAAAAGCTGTTGTAAATATTGCATATCCGTAATTATGTTGTTTCAGCTGTGTTTAACTGTGGTAGTGTTCTTGCCTCAAAATCAGTGAATTGAAGCCCTGCTCCAGAGGTTTTCATTGCATGTTCCCCAGAGTACTTCTTGTGATAGCTTTTTAAACTATGATGTAGATTTAAAAAAGAGATTTTGGACACTCTTTGAGGGAAAATGGGATTGTTCTTACAGCATTTAGCTGAAGCCAATGTTAATTAAACATGTGACCGAGTAAACAAATTACCTGATCAGTTATCACATTTCTGCAAGGGTTATATGGTAATTCTCCCTTCATGACAATATTGACCACTATTTAAATTTACTGTACTGAATGTCACAGCGTTTTGAAAAGTGCTAGGCTTATAGAAATACAGTATGATCCTTTTTGTTACAACATTCTTGCCAGATTACAGCTCTTAAACAACTGGCCAGATCTTTTAAAATACTCGGCAGACTCTTTGAAAATAACATGATTCTAACATGCTAACATGGGCACAGGAATGGCATAATATCCCATTACAACCCAGTTTGATGAGAAGGAAAATGCTACCTTAGATAGCAAATCATTTACTGTTCTAGACAGCAGTCTCTACAGAGATTGACAACATATTACTCAAAATTAACAGTGGGATTAATGTCAGACCTTGAAAATTATTAACCATAAATTCTTATAATCTTTCAATGCAGATGAGTTCTCTCTCCTTTCCTACCAGAATTTAACCAAATAACTGAAGAAGAAAGTTGCCAAATTTCCTTATAGCATAGGTCATTTCAAGACCATAGCAGCACACATAAAATACTGGAGGAACTCAGCAGACCAGGCAGCATCTGTGGAAATAAATAAACAGTCGATGTTTCGGGCCAAGACTGAATTTGATAAGATTATTATTTTCTCCTCCCCCTTCCCCCATTTTTGATTCCCATTCTAGCCCTTTACCTTTTTTCATCTGCATATCACGTCCCACTGGGCCCATTCCTCCTTTCCTTTCTCCTATGGTACATTCTGCTCTCCTATCGGATTCCTTCTTCTCCACCCACTTGGCTTCACCTTTCACATTCTAGCAATCCTCCTTCCCCTCCCCCAACCTCTATATTCTGGCCTCTTCCTCCTTACATTTCAGTCCTGAAGAAGGGTCTCGGCCGGAAACGTTGACTGTTTATTAATTTTCATAGATGTTGCCTGGCGTGCTGAGTTCCACCAGCATCTTGCGTGGATTTCAAAGCATGTTGCTTTGGATTTCTAGCACCTGCAAACTTTCTCATGTTTATGATTTGCTTTCAAGATCATGTTGGTTTACAGAGCATTCACATTCCCCACCAATTTTACCTGTGGCCTATTCAGAATCAGGTTGATAATCACCGGCATGTGTCATGAAATTTTGTTAGGTTAGCAGCAGCAGTTCAATGGAGTACATTATATAGAAGAAAAATAAATAAATCAACCAATCAATCAATTACAGTATATGTATATTGGAGATTTAAAATCATGTAAAATAATATATAATTGAAAAAGTGAGGTAGTGTTCACGGGTTCAATGTCTACTTAGGAATCAGATGGCAGAGGGGAAGAAGCTGTTCCTGAATCACAGAGTGTGTGCCTTCAGGTTTCTGTACCTCCTACTTGATGGTAACAAGGAGAAAAGGGCACTCTGCTTCTACCACTCACCTGCATGCTTGATGCATATACTCTGTACAATCAACTTGACAATACACACATCCTTAGGATGTGAGCAGAAGCCAGAGCACCCGGAGGAAGCCATGAAGTTGCAGGAAGATCATGCAAACTCCACCCACGTAAGCACTGTACCAGAGGTCAGGGTTGAACTGAGCTGCATCACTATGCTTTTCTCATATTAACTTTTGGTTTGTTACCCAATCACCTTTTCATTCGCTGTCCTGGTTCATGTTCCTTCTGCCAATACAGCACAGAGGTGGATGGTCCCTTTGGCCAACATGTGTATTATAAATCATCAAGTACCTATCTGTATTAATTTCATTTACCAGGGTTTGGTCCACTGCCTACTAAGCCTTGGCCATTCAATTGCTCGGCCAGATGCTTCTTAAATCTTGTCAGAGTACCTCCCTCTGTCACCTTCTCAGTCAGTGAAATTCAAGTTGTAACCGCCCTATAGATAATTTAAAAAAATCCTTACTGATCTGCATGTGAGAAGAGCCTACTAGAATACTACCAAAGATTCAGCTGACCATCAGGATCAGTGGGCTGTTGAAACAGAAATTATGGTTGCCAAGTGAAAGGAACAAATTTAACCACATTCCCTAACTCGTGGACTGATAAAGATTTATCAACTGATCTCATAATTGAACAGTGACAACAATAAAACAGTCCCTGAGGCAATCCAGTCCAAAATAAAGTTCAATGCACCCTGAAGTGTGCCCACGCTTAGCTACCAGATAATTGCCTCAAAACAGTGAGCTTCAAGTTCAGGAAAAGTGGTCAGAAACCATTTCTTAAAATTTATCTACGCCTACTAGTTTCTTAATGATTTTTCCGTATGAGATCCCATCACAACTTTCTTGGTTCCAAGGAGAACAATGCAGCTGTCTATAGTCTATTCACATAACTAAGGTCTGTTGTTCTTGGACTCATTTTAGTGAATTTCTACTCCACCCTGTAAAGCCTTCTCATCTTTATTAAAATTTGATGCCAGGTTGAGAGAGAAAACACAATTTAATGATTCTCCATAACTTCCTTGTTCTTGTACACTATGCCTATGTTTATAAAGATTTAAGTTTTTTTGTGCTTTTTAATCATTCTCTTCCCCTGACTTGACAGTTTCAACAAACTATACACATTTGACCCACCAAATCTCCATTCCTTTACTCCATTAAAATGTGATTTGGTCTCTGCTGGCCTCTGAAATCTGTAGTGAACAGTGGAGAACCATCTCAAAGTTCAAAGTAAATTTGTTATCAAAGAACATATATGCCACATATACAACCCTGAGATTCATTTTCTTGCGGGCATAGTCAATAAATCCAATAACTATAACAAAGTCAAAGAAAGACCACTCCAACAGGACAGACACTAATGTGAAAAAAACAACAAGCTACGCAAATACTAAAATAAAGACATTTTAAGCATTGATTATATATACTTGTGTAAAATGTACTTTACAATTGTACATTTGTTCTATTATTACCATATCGACATTATGGCATTAAACAGAACAAATTCAAGTAAATTTTATTACTGAATTGTTAAAACTGGAAATGATTGTTTAGTAACTAACTGCAAACCTGGGTTTATACATCAAAGTTTGAGGGATTGTGTATAGTGAGAGTCCAGGGTAATAGTGGATTCCCATCTTGGGAAAATTGCCAAGAAAATTATTTTTTTTCCATTTGCAAGTCACTAGAGATAAATTTTGATAAAAGACGCTATTAAGGAAGTGAGATTGAATAAATATTTGAGTTTTGCGGAGTGTTCAGGGAATATTTTCTCAAAATGTGTTTTTGTGAATATATGTTGCATGTCTTTATAAAATACTGTAATTCAGTTGGATGATCCTCAAACCAATGCAGATGGTATGCTATTGCACAAATTAGCACAGACTATTAAGAGTGTGTAATTTGGACTTTGATGGCTCAGCATTTTATCCTGACTGCCAGTGACAGACTATGAGTTTTCTTATTCTGTGACTTTGAATGGGGTATTTTAACCTGTGGATGCTCAGGTCAAATGAAGTACATCCATTGTAGTCACAGCGGACACAACTCATTTAACACAGACTGGTGATCAAAGCTCCAATCATCTTAATCTGCAAGCTGATTGCAACACCATGCGGCAATTTGTCCAGTCAAGTAATGGGAGCTTAATGTCCATGAACAGATACCAACGGAACATTATTCCTGGAAGTAGGAAAGCATTACCTTCACCTAATTGGGACATAATTTACTCCAGAAGCATTTTGTATCAGCCTTTGGGTCTGTGGAGGTTATTTATTGTTTAAAGATGAGGATACCTTCTGTCACTTGAAAGGAGGTCAGTCGATCAGTCTTTTGGTATATGTGCTCAGAAAAACTGTAATGGCCAACCTCTTTCTACTAGGTCAAGAGAAGAACTTGTTAAAGATTTAATGATACCCATCACCAGTTCTTCAAGATTCAAGATTGTTTTAGTGTCATTCTTCAGTACAGGAGTGTAAAGGAGAACAAAATGATTGTTACTCTGGATCTGATGTGGCATTAAAACCCCACAATGAACATACAAAACATAATAAAAAATACAATAAATACAAAAGCGATCCAATAAAACACAGTGTATAAGTAACTGACCGAGTATGACCACACATAGGTAGGATTAGCTGATATCGAGTACATAAATAGGTTGTGTGCACTTAGAGTACATAGAGTACAACGAGTGCTGGGGTATGTTAATAGGTGGAGGTGTTGATCAGCCTGGCAGCTTGGTGGAAGTAACTGTTTTTGAGTGTAGTGGTCTTGGCGTGGATGCTGCACAGCCTCTTCCCTGATGAGAATAGGACAGACAGTGCATAAGCAGGGTGGGTGGAATCCTTCATGATATTGTTGGTCTTTCTCCAGCACTTTCTGTATATTGATGGTAGTCCTGTGATGTGTTAGGCAGTTTTTAAACTACATATTGTACTTCACGTTACAGATGACAAGAGGTTTGGCCTGCTCCTCAATGTTCTGGTCATTATTGTAAAGATCGGCAAGATCTGCTGAGGTTACTTATTGTAGTTCCTTGCCATCCTTGCTTAGCTTGGTGTGCAATATTGTCACAGAACTTACACTTGAACAATAAAAGAGGGGAAAAAAAGAGGAACTAATCCAATGAAGCCATTTTGCTTGTGGTTCCTTATTCTATTGAAGTCTCTGAGGAAGTGCCAAACAGGGAAAGTTGGAGAAAACCCATTCCATGGGGGGGGAGAAAGTCCCCCCCCAGCTTCCCTCCCTCCTGTGCATAAGTGGCAGCGAGCAACGATTCCCCCTCCCCCACCAGCAAAAAAAAGCATCAACACCCACCGCCAAGCACTCAAGCGTGAGCAAAGCAATAGCAATGACACAGCCTTGCAGTTACCCCAGAGACTTTGTGTTTCACCCAGTATTCGACATACCACAGGTTCTCTCTCTCCATAATGAGGGAAAAGTAAGTGTCTCTGTTTTTCCCAGTGAGCGGGGAGACATAACTAACAACCTGCTGGGTTATGATGTTAAAAGTCTGTTTCATTGCTTTTTCTGAGCTCTGTTCCCAAAGATCTCGGATCTTTGGGCACACAGCGGTAGATTTTCTGACTCCCCTGATGACACACAGGTCTCCTGCTGTGACACCAACCCTCCATCTGCCCATCTCCAGAGCCCCTAGATCTTAGGCTTCCAAATCCGAGCCGGACTCACAGGCCGAACCCTTGGTGTGCCGAACAACAACCAGTCCTGATACCCTGTTAACAGGTCCCATTTCCGCAAGTCAGCATGTAACTGCAGGTCAGAGTCATCAAAAGAACCCTGAAAGGGAAAAATAAAGATATTAAAGATGGAAATAGAGCTGTTTCTGAAGATGCAAGCAAAGGATTCGCCATTTAGCTCTATCTTAACTTCACTCCGCCTCTCCCAGGTGACCAAAACTGCACACAGTACTTCAAAATTGGCCTGACCTATGTCTTATACAACTTTGTTTCTAAATCATAGAGTGTGAATCTTCAAGCTCTTGTACTTCCTCCCTGATGGTAGTAATGCAAAGTGGGTATATCCAGATGGTGAGGGTTCTTTGTTGCACTGTTTCTTGAATGTATCCTCAGTGGAGGCAGTTGTGCTTGTGTTGGAGCTGGGGGATTATATAGCCCTCTGCATCTACCTGTGCATCTCTGCATTACAGCCTCCATACCAGGCTGTGATACAACCAGTCAGATTGCTGTTTACCGTACATCTATAGGAACTTGTACAAGTCTTTGGTGATGTACAAATCTTCTCAAACTCCAAATGAAGCAGAGCCACTGTTGTGCCCTTATGGTTATTGTGTCAGTGTATTGGGTCCAGGATAGATCCTCTGAGATGTTGATGCCCAGGAACTTGAAGCTTCTAAACCTTTCCATTACTGGAAAGGACTTTATGTACTTAATGGGGACTGATAGGTACTCTCCTGACTTCCCCTTTCTGAAGTCCACAATTATTTCCTTGGTCTTGCTGATGTTGAGTGCAAGGTTGTTGTAACATCACTCAGCCAGCCACTCAAACCTTTGCTCAAGGTCTCCTGGTATCTTTGTCTCCCAAAATCAATCAATCCGATATTTAAGGTTAACTGCAACACACACAAAATGCTGGAAGAACTCAGCAGGCCAAGCTGCTGTGTTCCTCCAGCTTTTTGTGTGTGTTGCTTGGATTTCATGATCATTTGCAGCTTTTCCCTTGTCTGTGTTTGGACTACTATACTGCAAAGTCCCTTTCAGGGATGCTTACCCCGAAGAAGTTTAGATCTTTCTGTCTGCCTCCAGCATTTTGTATGTGTTGCTTGGATTTCCACAATCTGCAGATTTTCTCTTGTTTAAAATTAACAATTGAGTGAATGTTATTTCCAGATAGAAGCTTGAATGTTCTTCACCCTTCATGAGTGGAACTATTTGAGGGTTCCATTTCTGGAAGACTTGACATGTACTGGGAGTCACTACTAGGAAAGTTGTCTAAAACAATTTAGAATCACAACTTGCAGATAAACAGCAGACTTATAGAAGAATTTACAGTACAGTGCAAAAGTCTTAGGCACCCTAGATTTTGTGGTATGGTTTCAAAGGTGTAGCCTCCCCAGAGCCCTGATCTCTACATCATCAGGGCTGGTTGGGGTTACTTGGAGAGACAGAAGCAAGCGAGACAACATACCGCAGGCTCTCTCTCTCTCCCTAATAAGGGAGAAGTAAGTATCCCTGTTTTTCCCAGTGATGCTTGGAACAACCTTACAGAGCTTGTAAAACTGTATGACAGTATACCTGAGAATATTAATGCAGTTTTAAGGGCAAAGGCGGTTCCACACAATGCTAATTTGCTTTAGCTTTTTTTTTACTGTTTACTACTCTTTATAGTAATTTTTTTTGAGATTTAGAAACTTTTCATTTTGTTTCACAGAATTTTTTACATGTACCTGAGAGTTTTGCACAGTTTTGCAGAAAGGCCGTAAACTATTCATCCATGTTAAGGTTCAGCTGTTACTATATTTCACATTTAAAAATTAATATCACTGATGTGATGATTTAAAATGGCTTGGGTTAATCTAAGTATTATGTTCCTAAAATACAAGGTAAATAACAAAACTCCTTAACATTTTGTGGATTGAGAAATTTGTCCATCAGCTTTTCTTTCTCTATATGTTGACAATTATTAATGTCTTTCCCACAAAATCAGGGCTGTGTCGTAACAGATCAACTGACCCAGCAACCGTGCACTTCAGTAGGTCACCAGCAGTCATACTCCAGTGTGTCTCTGACCTTGATCTCTATGCCTCTGGCTTTCCTCAGCTGCTCCTCTCAGTTTCTCCAACTGATTCCAGACCCCAAGCCCACCAGCAAAGTTGTGAAAGTTACTGTAATTAACAGAGAGAAGATATTAATTGTGCCCAGGCTTCTCATTAACTTGGCCATATTTAGGATGGGGCTTTACTTTAATCATTATTCAGAGTTCAGTAATAAATTGAATGAATTAGTTATGTGGAGCACATGCAAGCACTTTTTGCAGTTGGTATAGCCAAGACTACTAACCCACTAAAGTGATTGTTTACACATAAATGTAATGCATAATACCATGCTGCACTTAATACCATGCATCCACATAGCACTGAGACCACTTTATTTCTATCAAACGTTTTGCTGAAATCTCATGTGTGCCTTTTATTTTTGATATTTTAATTCACATCAAATCTCTTTTAACTATCAATGGATTCTGGTTAAGTAATAGGTTGATTTTTAAAGGTATTGATCCTGTTTTCAAATTGTTCCTATACTCTGCTTCTAATTTTTAAAATAATGAATTGGTTTATTATTGTTAGATGTACTAAAGTGCAGTGAAGAACTTGTCTTGCGTGTATTGCAAAAGTGCCTTGAGGTTGTACAGGTGAAACAATAACTGTGCAGAATAAAGTGTTGCAGTTACAGAGAAGATTCAGTACAAATAGACAATAGGGGCACGGTCTAATGAGGTATACTGTCAGGTCAACAATCTATTTAGTAGGGAACCCTTCAGTAGTCTTATAAAGTGAGATAGAAACTTCCCTTGAGCCTAGTGGGTAAATGCTTTCAGGGTTTTGTATATTTTGCCTGATGGGTGGGGGGAGAGAGAGAATGTCTGGGGTGGGTGAGGTCTTTGATTAGGCTGACTGCCATAGTGAGGCAGTGAGAAGTGTAGACAAAGTCCGTGGAGCAGAGGTTTCTGTGGTAGACCGAGCTATGTCCACAACTCTGTGGTTTATTGCAGACACAGGCAGAGTTGTCACCATACCACAGCAGGATGTATCCGGATGGGATGTTTTCTAGTTTGTGAAAGTCAAAGTGGACTTGCCAGCTTTCTGTACCCTCGTGAGGAAGTAGAGGCACTGTTGAGCTTCCTTGGTTGCACCAGGACAGTCTGTTAATGAAGTTGACTGTTAGGAACTTGAAGCCCTCAACCTGCTTGACCTCAGCAATGTGGATGTTTACAGAAGCATGTGCACCCTTTCCACTCAACGATCAGCTACTTTGTTTTGCTGGCATTGAGGGAAAGGTTTTGAGACAAGTAATCTATCTAATGAATGGAGCGGAGGGAAAGGTTGTTATCATGCCAACCATGTCACGAAGTGCTCTGTCATCCTTCCTGACACACTGTTATTTGAGATATAGCCCACTATCTTGGTATCAACTGCCATATTTGGTGTCATGCAGTCACGAGTGTATACGGAGTAAAATGAGAGGACTTGGGCCACAGCCTTGTGGGACACCAGTGATGTGAATAATTCTAACGGAGGAGTTGCTGCCTATCTTTACTTATTGCGGTCTTTCGGTCAAGAAGTCCAGTTGCAAAGAGAGGCATTGAGTCCTGGATCTAGGAGTTTAGACATGGATCGTATTGGAAGTGGTGCGGTAATCAATAAACGATAATCCACTGTCAGTGTCTTTACAGTCCAGATGCCCCTGAGATAAGCGTAGGGTCAGGGAGATGGTACGTATTTCGATGGAGGGGAGGTTGCCTGGGAGGCTGGAATTCATGTGTTCCATGACCTGCCTGATGTGATGGTAGATGTCAGAACTATCATTAAGTCATTAATCAGTAGTACTTAAGCCACGTTGCCTTTTTCTTCTTGAGTACTGGGATGATAGCATTCTTCTTAAAACAGGTGGGAACCTCAGACCAACATGAGAAGTTAAAAATGTATGCAAAGCCTCTGCCTGCTGATCTCCACAGGATCTTAAGACATGACCAGGAGCACCTCCAGACTAGACGCATCATGTGAGTTTACTCTCCAGAAGGCTGATCTTAGATCCATAACTGTGACTGTGGGTACAGGCGTATTGGAGGCAGTCAGGGAAGGTGACAGCTTTGCAATCCTCCTCTGTTCAAAACATACACAGGTGTTAAGCTTATCAGGAAGGGATGTGAAGTTTGTGATGCTACCTGACTTTGTTTTGTAAGTCATTGTAAGTCTTGCCAAAACCAACATCTAGGACTTGATTTTGGACTGATATTGTGTCTTGACGTCCATGATAGCTTAACAGAAGTTATATCTTGCTTTCTTGTCAACACCAAGTCACCTGATATGAATGCCACAGACCTAGACTTCAGTAGGGAGTTTATCTTCAATTCATGCATGGTTTTGGTTTGAGAACACCTGATTGTTCTCTTTGGTACACAGTCCTCCACGCACTTGCTGATGAAGTCTGTGATGGGAGTGACATACTCACCTCGGCTGTGTTCTGAACATAAAGCAGTCTGCTGACTCATATCCGTCACAAAGAAGCTCATCGCTTCCCTCGATCCAGCACCAAACGACTTTTTGTACGGGATCCTCACATTTCATTTTCTGTTTGTACACAGAGAGAAGGAGGGATGATTTACCAAATATGGGTGGGTGTTAATTACGCACATTAATGGATATATAGCAACTGTTAAGGGTGTTTGGGCCCTGGTGGGACAGGAGGCATAAAAGAATGCAGTATATAGTGTTTCATTTGACCTTTGACACCTTTCTGCTTCTTCGATTCTGTTTATTGCTCAATCAATCTACTATCAGCTCTTACAGCTTGGGCCACAGTTGCCAAAGTTGTATAATTCTTTCATAAGCTTCTGTGGCTCCAATTTTTTTTCTTTAAGCTGTATCTGCTTAACTGAGCACCTGGTGATTTGTCATACCATATCCTTGTTGCTGAGTATCAGATTTGGTTTGATATCCCATGTTGAGATATTTTGTTACACTAAAGGCATTATCTAAAATGAATATTGTTACTGTTTGAGTGTGCATCAGTTGCAGTAATAGCTGTTAATGCCAGTGTATTTGTACATGTGCCAGAACTGGAGAAGCACAAAGATGCCAGAGGTTTGTAGGATTTTACAATTAAGAGAGTGGCAAGGCTAAAGAGCAATTTGAAAACAAGACTAAGACTTTTAAAATTGGAAGCCAGAAATGGTTAAATGGGATTTCATGTGAATGAAGAGTGATGACTTCACACAGTACATTTGCTCATTCAATGTAGCATCATCAGGGAAAAGCTACGTTAATATAATCTTACTGAAAATTTGAATAGAGAATCTGATAACCTGCATAACTGCCACTGAATGGTTATAAGGAACTTCTAGAATTTTTACTAATACTTGGATCTCTTTTCACCATTATGCTCTAATCATCAGAAATGTTCATAACTATAGTGCAACACTATATACTGCATTCTGTTATCGCTTTTCATTCATGCTGCCTCATTGTAGTGATGTGATGAAATGATCTGGATGGGTAGCATGCACAGTAAAGTTTCTTTCAGTGTATCTTAGTACATGCGGCAATAATAAGCCAATACTGTACACCAGTTGCAGTTGCTACCATCTGGGAAACAGTACTGCAGCATAAAAGCCAGGATCAAGAGGCTCCAGGACAGCTTCTTCCACCAGGCCATCAGACTGATTAACTCACACTGATTTGAGTGTATTTCTATGTTACATTGACTGTTCTATTTATTATAAATTATTATAAATTACTATGATTGCACATTGCGCATTTAGATGGAGATGTAACATAAAGATTTTTACTCATGTATGTGAAGGATGTAAGAAATAAAGTCAATTCAATTCAATTCGATTCAATTAACCATATAGATTACATGAAGCTGTTTGGCCCTTTGAACCTCTGCCATCTCTCGGACCAATCCTATAACCTCACTAATTTTTACTGTCACTTATGCAATTTACTGGCCAATTAACTTAGAAGTTTGCATGTTTTTTTTTTGGTTATAGGAGGGTTGCCGGGGCATCCAGAGGAAAGTTGTGTGGTCAAAGGGTACCTGAGATCAGAATTGAACTTTGTGTTCAGGCAATGTGAGGCCACTGTGCTACCAGCTGTGTTATTGTGCTGCCCTAAATCATGCTGGTATGCTCTGTCCCTCCCTGTCACATCAGTCCGGTACCATTATCTATTTTGTTAATCTGCATTATCATCGTGTTTTATCTCCTTAACTTCCTAGAATTCCTCTCAGTGGAATTCCCATTAACTATTAAGCTGAAAATCCATCTGCAATCCTAGAAACTTAGTTCACTTAGACACTGATCCCAGCTTGATTCAAATGAAGCTGTCACAGCAAAACAAAGAACCTGTGAGGGTCAGGACAAAAATTTAATGTTGTGAATGAATACTTGTGATATGAAATCCAGTGTCTCATTTTCAAAGGGGAATTGGATAGATTACAGGAGGAGTTAAAACTGTAGGGATTTGGGGTATGAGTTTGTCAATGAAACTGAGTTCGATGGAGTGATTGACTTCTTCCATTTTATCCAGAAAAGTATTTTCACAATTGCAGGGCATAATACTACCTGTTTTAAATATATTTATGCCATCATTTTGCTCAGTTTTACGCTTTTGAACACCAGAGAGTGGTATAAACTATACCTGCAATACTCCTACAAAGCATGATATACAGTCTTTCTTAAAGTTTGTAGGAAGGAATTAGAAGAACATCTTTTTATGTAGTTAGCCAGTTGTTTATCATGTAGATTGCTGATTAGGTAGCAAATTATTTTGATTCTGTAATTTATTTAAATTGCAAAATAATCTGGAAAGTTGTTTAGAGATGAAATTGTAGCCTAGCTTTGAATTGATAGGAAGTATAGGGATTGCATACCTTTTGACCATTTATAGCTTAAATGACAGCTATTGTCCGTATCCTGCAATAATCTTAGTTCAGGCTGATTAAGGCACTGGTTTGTAGGCTGCTGTACTACGGAAAACTCTCGTCTGGAGAGTTAACTGGAGAAAAAGTAACTGAGAAAAACACAAACACTGACACTTGGATTTGTTGCCTGTCTTTTTGTCTGGAATATTTGAATTGTTTTGATGTTAGTGCTGTCAGACATACTTACTGTGTGGCATAGGCCTGTTTACTGAAGTGGAACCTTTGCTTCAAAGCTGTGTTAACAAAGTGCTTATACAGCTGCTTTATTCAACTCTGTCACGCTATCTCGTAGTGATTTCAGGCACAATTTATTACCAAACATTCAACCTTTTGAGGTTCAGCGTTTTACTCTGTATACTAACCTTCAATGTCATCATGAGTTGTTTGCAGGATGGATTATATTGTTGAAGTTGGTTTTTATGTACTTAAGACTAATCATGTCACCAAAATGCATAACTGCTTGGTATAAGTGAACACCAAACAAGGACCAATAAAATCCAAACTAAAGTTTATCTCATTTTAATATTGTATACAATAAATGGCCACATTCATGTTAGAGTGATATTTTTGCTTAAGAGCTGAAATTTCATTCTTTTGAACTATATGTTATATCCTTCCTGGCAATGTTTAGAAGTCCAGGATGTTACTTTGCAAAGGGACATGGAATGTTGGCACTTGGGAAGAAAGTTATGAAGATCTCAAATTTGATGAAGTCTGAAAGAAAACTACTAAAAGAACTCAATAAAATAAAATGACGTCTTCTGACCATCTTTGGGGTAATAAAGAGTTATCTTTTCCTTGCTTGTAGTTGAATTAATTGTTCTGCTTAAAAGCTACATTTACATATAAAAGTAAATCTGTTAAGTAATTCCAACAATATCATAAAAGCTTTAATGTGCTTTGAAATTACATTGGGCAAATGAAAGGAATGGCTTGGCTTTGATATTTCAAGAAAGTGATTGAGAAGTATTCATTCAAGTATTTTCAAAGCTGTGGATACCAGATGATGAAACCACTTTGGTACAATTGATTTGCCAAACTTAGACACTGTGGAAAAACAATAATCACATATGTCCTTGACTTAACTAAGTCCAAAAAGGAAAAAGTACAAATAAAAGTGCTGTTTTGTTTTGAATTAGGTTGCATCAGATGATAGATTATTGGTGGTCATAACTAAACTGATATAATCCAATTTTATGGAAATGATAATGAGCTCTTCTCAATGTGTTTAAGCAGTGGTAGATTCTTAAGTCTACTTCACTGCTGAAGTATGCTGGTATAACCATTCTTGTCATTTTTAAGGCTAAGATTGCAGAGTTGAAGCAATCAGTTTGCTGGTGTTGAATAAACCATCAATTATTATAGTATAATTTTTATAGCGAAGAATAAAAACTACAGAGATAGAGTAAGATTTATGTCAGAATCAGAATCAGGCTTATTACCATTGGCATGTGTCATGAAATTTGTTAACTTAGCAGCAGCAGTTAATGCAATACATAATCTAGAAGGAGAAAAAAATAAAATAATAATAATACTAAATACGTTTGTAAATAAGTAAATCAATATACAGTGTATGTATATTGAATAGATTAAAATTGTGCAAAAAACAGAAATAGTTGTATATTAAAAAAGTGAGGTAGTGTTCATGGGTTCAATGTCCATTTAGGAAACAGGTGGTATGTATTATCAGTCTGAGGGTGTTAAATATTTCTTTAATGATTTCATTTTTTGTTCATGTTACTATCCTGACTAGTTTAGTAGTGTTTTTCTATAACAGCAAATTTCAGAGTAAGGCGTTTAATAGAAAATGAAGAAGGATTTTGGCTGGCAGTAAAATCTGTTTTATGAATTAAATATCTTTGTTGATAGTTTGATTTCTGACTATTGTTTGAAAACTGAATGAAGGAGATCCTGAGACATGATGTCAGAGTCAATGAAATTTAGATTCCATGCCTGAATTAGAATGACAAATGCTGGGTGTGATCCCAGTCAACTCCAGTCAGGGACAGCAAGACTAAGATTCGATTGAATACGAGATGAAATAAATAAAGCCATGGAAACCATTGAATTTTCAGACAAGTAATCTATCTAAAGAATGGAGTGGATGGAAGAAAGAGATTATGCTATAAATTGATCTGGACCTGACAAATAAATCAGAGAACTCAAAAAATAAAGGTCATGTTATATCTCATTTATGACAAAGGGAGGGGATTGTATACATAATAAAAAAACAAAAATCTAAAATTAAACCCTAGAGAGAATGTATTAGATGCTTGATAGGCATATTTCAACCTGCCTAGGAATGAAACAGTCAGCTATTATTGATTCTTTTCACTCAACCAGAAATTGGGGGAATTCTTCATTACTCCTTCAACAGAGAAAGCAGATAATTGCAATTTTGTAAATTTTTGAATTCACTAATCAAAGATTGGATTATTTCTGGAATCCAGAAGTCCAGCCGGAGAGAATGGTCGTGACTGACTAAAACTGAACCACATGAAGTTGTAACTGGAAAATATTAAAGTCTTTATTCACATAGCAGACCTTCAGGAGAGTGCAAGAGAACCTCACTCTCCTGACAGGATGTTTTATACTTCTCAAACGCAAAGGTAACGATTAATGATAAACTACAGTTTCATTTGCTATAATCAACTACTTAAATTTAACATTTTGAATACAGTAATGTAAATTTTCAAAATAACATTTTTATAATGGCAACAGAATCCAACTAGCAGAACTGCTTTCAACACTGGTGACTAGAAACTCCAGACACCCAAAATTGACAAAATTGCAATTATCTGCTTTCTCTGTCTCAAGATGAAGCCACACTCAGGTTGGAGGAACAACACCTTATATACCGGTTGGGTAGCCTCCAACCTGATGGCATGAACATTGACTTCTCTAACTTCCGTTCATGCCCCTCCTCCCCTTCTTACCCCATCCCTTATATAATTTTTTTGGGGATTCTTTTCCCCTCCCTTTTTTTCTTTCTCTCTCTGCCCATCACTCTGCCTGTTTTCCATCTCCCTCTGGTGCTCCCCTCCCCCTTTCTTTCTCCCTAGGCCTCCCGTCCCATGATGCTTTCCCTTCTGTAGCTCTGTATCCCTTTTGCCAATCACCTTTCTGGCTCTCAGCTTCACCCCACCCCCTCCGGTTTTCTCCTATCATTTCGCATTTTCCCCTCCCCCTCTTACTTTCAAATTTCTTACTAACTTTCCTTTCAGTTAGTCCTGACGAAGGGTCTCAGCCCGAAACGTCGACATTGCTTCTCCTTATAGACGCTGCCTGGCCTGCTGCATTCCACCAGCATTTTGTGTCTGTTGCTTGAATTTCCAGCATCTGCAGATTTCCTCGTGTTGACCCAAAATACATCCCTTTTGTTACAGTGTAGAGGGATGGTTCCATGAATACACAACTAACTAGAAGGTTAAATGAAAAAATAGACCTATCCTGAACTATACATCATTAAATGGTAGGGATACACTTTGAACAATGTGCTAATAGCAGAAACTCTGTCTTCCCATATGTAGGAATAGTGTGGCAGAAGCAGAATCATAATCTGATGGAATTGATGGCTTTGTGGCGAAGTTGGCAAAGAATATACAGATAGGTGGAGTGGCAGGTAGCGTTGAGGCAACAGAGTATGGAAAAGCTTTTAGGCAGATGAGAATGGGCAAAGATGTGTCAGGTGGAATACAGTGTAGGGAAGTGCATTGTTAATGCACATTGACTGAAGGGATAAAAGCATAGACTATTTTCTCAATGGGTAGAAAATTCACAGATCAGAGGTGGAAAGAGACCTTGGAGTCCTCATGCAGGATTTCCTAAAGGTTAATTTACAGGTTGGGTGAGTGGTAAGGAAGACAAATACAATGTTAGCATTAATTTCATATGGTCTAGAGTATAAAAGCAAGGACGTAATGCTGAGGACTTATAAGGCTTTGGACAGACTGCACTTGGAATATTGTGAGCAGTTTTGGGCTCCTTATCTAAGAAAGGATGAGCTGACAGTCCAGAAGAAGTTCACGAGAATGATCTTGGGAATGTGAGGTTTAATGTATGAGATGGTTCTGGGCCTGTACTCACTGGAGTTTAGAAGAATGAGGGGGATCTCAGTGAAACCTGTCAAATATGAAAAGACTAGATTGTGTGAGTGTGGAGAGGATGTTTCCTACTGTGGGGAAATCAAGGACAAGAGGGTACAGCCTGAGATTAGAAGGACAACCCTTTAGAACAGAGATGAGGAGGAATTTCTTCAGCCAGAGCATGGTGAATCTGTGGAATTCAATGACACACATGTACATGGAGGCCAAGTCATTGGGCATACTTAAAACAGAGGTTGATAGGTTCTTGATTAGTAAGGTTACGCATGATGTGTTGAGGAGTCCTGATAAAGGATATTGGCCCAAAATGTTGACTTTTATTCCTCTCCATAGATCTCCTGAGTTCCAAAAACATTTTGTGTGACTGAATCAGAGTGATTGGTTTCACTATCCCCAATATATCATTTGGAAGTACAAAAGTTTGTAGGTCATGTTACAGCGGTGTAAAATTTGGGTTCAGCCACATTTGGAGTATTGTGTGCATTGCAATACAGGAAGGGTGTGAGGATTTGGGGACAGTGCAGAAGAGGTTCACCATGATGTTGTCTAGATTAGAGGGTGTTAACTAGAAGAAGAGATTTTTCTCTGGTACGCTGGAGACTGAAAGGTCCTGAGAGAAATATGTTAAATTATGAGCTGTAGATAAGGAAGACAAAATCTTTTCCCCAATGTGGAAATGTCAAAGGCTAGAGAACACACATTTAAGGAGAGAGGAGAAACATTTAAAGGAGATTTGTGAGAAGAGAAGTAGCTGTTCTTGAACATGGTGGCATGGGCCATCAGGCTTCTGTACCTCCTGTCCAAAGGTGGTTGCAAGAAAATGGCTTGGGCCAAATGGAAGGGAACTTTGACGATGGATGTTGCTTTCTTGAGGCTGTACCAGAAGAAAAAGTAACATCTAAAAAAATTATAAATGCACACCTGGCTCTGAGGCTCAGAGGGAATGGGTGCGGGTCAGACAGGGGAATAGTGATAGGGCACTCAGTAGTGAGAGGGACCGACAGGATATTCTATGGCTGCAGAAGAGACACTAGGAAATAGTTCAAAGGTTCATGTATTATCAAAGTATATAACTTGAAATTCTTCTACTCCGGAATAGCCATGGAACAAAGAAAGTAAAGAAAGACAGCATGATAATCTATCGCCAAATCCCTCCTCCTCCTCCTCCACAAAAATGGAACAGGCACATCAACTCCCAAAAATGGGACAGGCACATCAACTCCCAAATCCCCTTCTGCACATAAAAAACCGAGAAAGATCAGCTGAAAATGCAGAATATGAAAAACTATAAGACTGAAAAAAGTCTATAGTCCAGGTCCACATTTAAAACACAGAAAATCCTGGGGAACACTCTCCAGGCCCAATGGCAGACTTTTGCTCTCTGTAGCAGATCGATCAGAACACAGGCAGCCAACGTTCACCCTCCGCACTTGTCTTGCTGCTTCGGTCTTCCTTGTCGCTTTAATCGGCAAGCAATAGAAGCTTTAACTGGCAAAATGGAGTCAAACAATGGCTGGACTTTAAATGGAGTCCAGCAGCCTTCTCGCAACAAAGTTCGCACACACTGCCTGTGTCTCCCAGAATCTTCTCAGAGAAAGCAGAGCACTGGATCACCCAAACGATCTCCAAGCTTCTGCATTCAGTTTGATGTTTCAATCTTGCTGGTTTTTTTAATTGGTGAACCATGGAGGCTTTGATTGGCTCACAGCTTGCCCACCATGAGCTTAGCTCACACTGCCTCTGACTCCCAGAAACCTCTCGGAGTCTGCAGAGTGCTGGAACACCCAAACAATCTCCAAACAGCAAGTGACAGTCTCCAATAGTTGCAAAACCACATCCAAGACGAAAAGCAAATGAAAAAGATATGAAAGAAGTGGAATATATAGTTTAATGATCTATCCAGATGACGTCAACTGAGAGAGTGTTTTATGCAGGCATCATCTTGAAGAGTGTAAGCCTAACAATCAAAATAGTAAACACAAAGTACACTGCAGATGCTGTGGTCAAATCAACACGTACAAACAAGCTGGAGGAACTCAGCAGGTTGGGCAGCATCCGTTGAAATGAGCAGTCAACATTTTGGGCCGAGACCCTTTGTCAGGACTCCTCGTTTCAATCAGAATAGCCATGTTTATTGTAGAAGGGCAGATAGGACCACTGCTTTAAATTGCACTTATAAGGTGTGGATTGGTCATAGAGAATGGGATATTGTGGCCATAGAAGAAATATAGCTGAGAGAAGGACAGGAGCTTAGTTCTCTAGGATGTTGGTATGATTGACAAAGGAACAGCCAGGAGTGGAGAAATTGTTGCCTTCTTGATGAGGGCTATATTAGAGACCCTCTAGTAGCCACCAGGAACTTGAGGAGCAACTGTGTTGAGCAGTTAGTTTTCCCACAATTGACTGGGCCATGCAGAGTGCAAAGAACCTGGATGGGGTGGAATTTTTATGGTGCATCCAAGACAATTTCCTCATGCATTATATAGAGGAACCTACTCGGGAAGGAACAATACTAGACGTCCGCTCAGGGAACAAGATGGGCCAAGAATCTGAAGTGGCAGTTGGGAGTACTTGTTCAATTGTAATATGTTTTATTGTTCAGGTTCAGATTCAGATTCAGATTCAGTTTATTGTCATTTAAAAACCACAAATGCAATGCAGTTAAAAAATGAGACAATGTTCCTCGAGAATGATATCACAAAAACACATGACAAAACAGACTACACCAGAAAATCCACATAACGTTTGGCAATCCCCAATCCAGAGTCAGGAGAGGCTGCTGCGTATTAATATTGCGCTACCATCTTAGCGCGTTCCCCGGAAAGGAGCTCCAATCCCACCAGACAAACAAGACCAAAAAACTAAAGCTACAAGACCTGCACAAAACCACATATTTACAACATATAGTTACATCAGTGCAAACAATAGCATAATTGATTAAAAAAAAACAGACCATGGGCGCAATAAAGATAGTCCAAAGATGTTAAAAGACTATAAGTTCGAAAGAAACCCCCACACTTTCCACAAGTCCTCAGGGTCCCCGATTGACTCGTCATCCCACGCCGGCGGCAGAAGGGAATACCCCCGCTATGGACTTCCACGGCGCCGCCCGACTCAGCCTCGCAGACACAGCACACACTGAAAGCGACCTGACCGCAGTGGACTCCGAGTCCGTCGAACCTCTGAGCCTCCGACCATTCCCTCCGGCACAGCTTCTCCGAGCACCATCCTCTGCCAAGTGTATTAAGACAGTCCCGCCAACAGCCATTGGCAATGCGACCCCGAGGACTGGGGGCCTGTTCTTCACAGCAGAGACCTGGACCTCACAGCAGCAGCAGCAATGAAGAAGGGCTTCCTGGAGATTTTCAGATGTTCCTCTGTGCTCCCACGTCTGTTTTTCATCTGATTATGATTGCGCACGGCACCTGGCTTCAGAAATAACAGATAATCAGCTCCGGAGTGGCCGCTGCAAGCTGCGTCGCACCGCCATCATAGAGTAGAGTTGTTGAATTGCTGAGTAAGAACACCGTAATTGTAATAACACAAGTATTGTAATAATCATTTTGATAAATGTAAATTATTAACAGCTTTATTGCTTAAATGGCTTTGGCAAAATACAATATCAGATCTATTTTCTGCTTTTGTACTGATTCTCCTCAGCTTGCTAGTTTTCTGATTCTCCTCTAAACTTTTTAAAAGCATCTCCTTCCTGAAAGTGAGGAGTTTCTATTTGTACATTCTGATCTAAAATAAATAGGTAGAGTGGCGTACATGGACCTTTTCAGGACTCCCAAAGTGGGCCATGTTCACAGTTTTGGAAGCTCTTCTTGATTCGATTAGGGTTCAATTCTTCTAATCAATCAACATCCGAATGTTTACCTGATGAGCATTAGAATCTCACCGATTGATGAGCATCAGCAAACTGGGTCGAGGTAAATCCTGCAGGGACTGGATAGAAGCATTTCATGAGCCGAGTATGTCATAATGGTGAGCCTTCACCTTTCCCACCCACCTGGCTTCACCTATCACCTTCTAGCTAGTCCTCCTCCTCCACTCCCTTTTTTATTCTGGAACCTTACTCCTTCCTTTCCAGTCCTGAAGAAGGGTCCTGGCCCGAAACGTCAGCTATTTATTTATTTCCACAGATGCTGCTGGACCTGCTGAGTTCCTCCAGAATTATGTGTCTGTTCCTTCATCTCCATGCTGCCGTCAGCCAAGAGGTACAGAGGCTTGAAGACGTACCCCCTAAGGTTCAACAGCCATTCCTTCCCCACAATCATCACATTCTTCAGCTGACCTGAAAATCTGTTACATTACCTAGGACTTATTTTCACTCTCGTACAACTTGCTCTAACTTTGTTATGTTTTATTCTATTTATTTTATCATGTAGATTACATGAAATTCATGTTATTTATTTGTTTGTTTGTTTGTTTAAATGCAGTCCTTCAGGCCCTTTGAGCCATGCTGCCTAGCAGCCCACCTATTTAGTCCTAACCAAATCACGGGACAATTTAAAATAACCAGTTCAACTACTAACACATTTAGGCATCTGTTAATCTCGAGAGACCATGGATTTGTGCCTTGGAAAGTTTACAGGGTATAGGCCTGGGCAGGGTTGTATGGGAGACCAGCAGTTGCCCATACTGCAAGTCTCCCCTCTCCATGCCACCGATGTTGTCCAAGGGAAGGGCAAGGGCCGATACAGCTTAGCACTGGTGTAGTCGCAGAACAATGTGTGGTTAAGTGCCTTGCTCAAGGACACAACACGCTGCCTTAGCTGAGGCTCAAACTAGTGACCTTCGGAGCACTAGACCAACGCCTTAACCACTTGGCCACGCGCCAACAAATGCATCCTTGTAATGTGGCAAGAAACCAGAGCACTTGGAGGAAACCTATATGGTCATAGGGAGAACGTACAAACTCCTTACAGACTGCGGCGGGGATTGAACCTGGGTTGCTGGTACTGTAAAGTGCGGTAGAAAGCTGATTTTCGTGGTACTTGTACTGAGGGTGTGTGTGCCTACAGCATAAACTTGAACTGGAATGTGGGAATGTGGCATTGCATTTAATTTTTTAAAAACTGGATTTCTCTGTTTGCATTGGAACAACTTGTTAATTGTGGTGGTATTAAATCCTATATCTTTAAAATATTGATTAAGGTGGGCCGAATTATATTTTGAACAGTAATGCTCTGTTTTATATCAAGTTGGCACCACAAGTAATGAGATAAAAATAACTAGTGTTTATTTGTTCATTTACTTCATAAATTGGTGTGTGGACAGATGTTACCAAAGTATTTCATTAGCAGTGAACTGCTTGTAATTTGCTAACACAGTTGTTGGCAAATACATATTTTGCTATTATACATGCATCATGGAGTCTGATCCTAGAAAATTGTTTGCGTCGTGAATTTTTGGAATGTGAAGTTGAATCCTTTTCAAGTGTCAAGAGATGCAAGGTGAAAAACAAATTAAATTTTGTGTTGATTCACAAATTCAGTGAAAGTGAATTTTATATTATATTGTATCTCAATTATTGTATTATATCTCAAGCTTATATGTACTGATGTATGAATGGCCTAAGGGCAAATTTCCGTAATCCAAATGGCCAAAACAATTTGCTTCAACATTTCATTGATTGAAAAGCATTTTTGCCTTGTTGTTCATGTTAGCTTTCAGCAGAGACTGTGAAGACCGTGATAAAAAAAGTCATGTCACATTTTAGTATTTTAGAAACTCTGCAGTGTTGCAAATAATACAAAAATCACTTCAACATCATTAAATTTATTTATTTTCTTCTGTTTCAGATTCTCAAAACCAGCACCAATGTTTCTTGATAACACCTTTAAGCAATGGTCAAAACTGAAAGATTTTGTTCCACCATTTGGAATCAAAGGGCAAGGTACTGTTGCAGCAGTAAAGTTTGGAGCTTGAAATTTTTAAAGTTTTTTACTTAATAAATATATGTGAATAATGGCAAGAAATTTAATAAGTTTTTCTTCCTCCTTTCCCATTTCCTTTTCTTATCAATTGAGCAAAGGTATTCTTGTGTGAAACTGCAGTTATTTTGGATTTACCCTGCTTTAATGATACAAAGTAAAGCAGGTCTTTTTGTTGACACAGGCTACCAGTAGCAAAAGTTACCTGTGAAGTTGAAAACTAAATGCTTTGGCAATCTGTAGCTAAAGCGGAAGGAATCCTGTAATGAATACCGTCGACAGTAATTTTAGCTTCACCGCCAATTATTTTTTAACTGTAATATCCAAGATCGTATCAACTTGGGGGAGTTTAACTGAGAAACCCTGTATTCACATGTAATTGGGATGACTTTGGCAGCAGAAGCAACAAGCTGCATAAGGGGAAGGTGTGGGATTTGAATTAGTTTTGACTTGTTTTAAATTAGTTTTAAATGTTCTGTGCTGGAAAATGTATGTTTTCAGATTAAGTTACCTGGTTTTGTAGATCATGTAACTAAGTATGGGTTTGTAAGAGATTTTATATAGCACTTCTGTCATATAAGTTTGAGTTAATATTTTTTCATATTCCTTTCGTTCTAACCATTACCTTCACTTCCTTATGCCCCTTCTGGAGTGATCACTTTGATATGAAGTTCTCTTGTACAAGCATTCATATCCTAATAGAGTATTTGACTGGTTAACCCTTAACTGAAAGCACTGCTGCTTGGTCAATTTTTTGACAGTGGTTTGTACTTAAATATTGATGAAAATGATCTGACACAACGGATTGTATAACAGTTAGAATAATATGAAGTGCTATTTCATTTACATGCAAAACTGCTAGTGATATGAAGGGTTATAGGCTATGAATTAGGGAAGGGAGGTATTATATAGGTTGACATCACATAGTCGGGCAGGTGGGGCTCGTCAGCCTTAGATGGCAACCTGCCTAGGAGAAGGAAAGTTCTGATTTTAAACCTCCGCTACCTTGTGGCCATACCCACCCATGGGAAAGGCTTCGGGAGTAAACCCCGAGGAAGAAATCCAGAGCCGGGGTCCCTAAGACAGTTTGATGTTGTTTACAACTTCACTCTGGCAACCTCTGTGACGACACTGGTGCCAAGCTGTATCGGCGCTTGGCCTTCCCTTGGACTACATCAGTGATGTGGAGAGGGGGAGCTCGCTGCATGAGCAACAGTCGGTTCTTCTTATCTTCCCGCCCAGGCTTGCGCCCTGGAGAGGACACAGTCCACCAGAGGCGCAAACCCATGATCCCCTGGGATCGATGGCCGCCTACTATAATTCATAGGCAGAAGGACCTGTATTGTGTTGTACTGTTTTGTGTTCTATGATTGGTTCAAACCAACTTGGACAAACAATCAAATTAGAAAATAACTTGAAACTTTGGAAGTGTTTGCTACATTGTTCTGGGATAAAAGAGAGAAGTGATATAATCTCTTTTTTCCCCCTTTTTTTTAGTCTTCCCAAATCATGAATGATACAACTATCATATAAACAAAACAAAAAAAAACTAGGTATATCATGTTGAATAAAACAGAAAAGAGAAGAAAAATTATTACCCTAAGAAAAACTAATCTAACAAACTAACCACTAACTAATAAAGAAAAAAAAGAAAAAAGGGAAAGAAAAAAAATGAGCTGTTTATAGTATCTATAAAAAGACAAAGAATCATCAGTGTCCCCAACTCCAATCCTCTCAACATATATATAATCAAAACCGGAAAAACAAATAGGATTGGAACAGGGTCAAATTACATCATGTGAAAATATTGAATAAATGGCCTCCAAGTCAAAC
Source organism: Hemitrygon akajei (assembly GCF_048418815.1). Classification (NCBI taxonomy): domain Eukaryota; kingdom Metazoa; phylum Chordata; class Chondrichthyes; order Myliobatiformes; family Dasyatidae; genus Hemitrygon; species Hemitrygon akajei. Next base: position 31,265,966 of record NC_133135.1, read on the forward strand.
GAGCCAATTTATCCTTGGACATATGCGCCCTGTGCACAACTTTAAACTGTATCAATGAATGTTTAGCACATATAGAGGATAAATTAACTAATTGAAGAATTTTATCCCAATTCTCAATAGGGATAGTAAAGTTAAATTCTCTTTCCCAATCATTTTTAATCTTATAAAAGGCCTCTGAACGTATTTTCATAATTATATTGTAAACATTTGATATTACACCTTTCTGAAAAGGATTTAGTTCTAACAATTTCTCCAAAATACCCGAAGAAACAAGATTTGGAAAGGTAGGAAGTTACAGTGTTTAAAAAATTCCTAATCTGTAAATATCCAAAAAAAAAATGAGATCTAGGCAAATTATATTTATTAGATAATTGTTCAAAAGACATAAAACAATTATCCAAAAATAAATCAGAAAATCATAGTATACCTTTAGTCTTCCAAGCTGAATAAGTTTGGTCCATAATAGAGGGATGAAAAAAGAAATTGGATACAGTGGGAATTGCTAAAACAAATTGATTCAACCCAAAAAATTTCCGAAATTGAAACCATATACGCAAAGTGTGTTTAACTATCGGATTGTCAATTCGTTTATGCAATTTAGAAAGAGCAAAGGGAAGAGAAGTCCCTAAAATAGAACCCAAAGAAAATCCTTGTACAGATTTAGTTTCCAGATTTACCCAATGAGGGCTAGGAGATAAATCCAAATCCCTTAACCAACAATTCAAATATCGAAAATTAATTGCCCAATAATAAAATCTAAAATTAGGCAATGCCAATCCACCTTCCTTCTTTGATTTCTGTAAATATCTTTTACCTAATCTAGGAATATTATTCTGCCATATATATGAGGAAAATTTTGAATCAACATTGTCAAAAAAGGATTTCGGAATAAAAATTGGTACCGCTTGAAATATATATAAGAACTTGGGTAAAATAATCATCTTAATAGCATTGATCCGACCTATCAAAGATAAAGACAATGGTGACCATTTAGTAAACAAACTTTTAATCTGATCAAATAAGGGTAAAAAATTAACCTTGAATAACTCCTTATGATTTTTTGAAATTTTAATCCCTAAGTATATAAAAAAGTCATTAACTAATTTAAAAGGTAAATTTCCATAAATTGGAACCTGTCTATTTAAGGGGAATTCACTCTTATTAAGATTCAATTTATACCCAGAAAAATTACTAAACTGAGCCAATAATGATATAACTGCAGGAATGGATTTCTCAGGATCAGAAATGTATAATAACAAATCATCTGCGTATAATGATAACTTATGTATATCCATCCTGCTAGTAATGCCAAAAATGTTAGGTGATTCTCTGATAGCAATTGCCAAAGGTTCCAGAGCAATAACAAATAATAATGGACTAAGAGGACAGCCTTGCCTGGTACCCCGAAATAAACGAAAAAAGGGAGATCTTTGATTGTTAGTAAAAACCGAGGTTACTGGAGTATGATATATCAATTTAATCCAGGATATAAATGTCGGACTAAAATTAAACTTCTCAAGCACAGTAAATAAATATGGCCATTCAACTCTATCAAATGCTTTCTCCACATCTAATGAAATGACACATTCTGTGGTGCTGCGTGAAGGAGTATAAACAATGTTCAATAATCTCCTAATATTGAAAAAAGAATAGCGATTTTTAATAAAACCAGTTTGATCCTCCAAGATAATTTGAGGTTATACCTTCTCCAGCCTGGTCGCCAATAACTTGGAAAAGATCTTGGAATCTACATTCAATAGAGATATTGGTCTATAGGATGCACAGTCAGTAGGGTCTTTATCAATATTAAAGGAATGGAAGCTCTATAAAAAGATTGTGGCAAATTACCCAATCTAATTGCTTCTTCAAAAACCCTGCATAACCAAGGAGAAAGAGTAGAGGAAAAATACTTTAAAAATTCCACTGTATACCCATCTGGACCTGGTGCTTTCCCGGAATTCATAGAGGAAATAACACCTTTAATTTCTGCATCCGTAATAGGAGTTTCTAATATTAAAATATAATCTGACTTGTACATCTGAATATACCACAGGAACCATGATCTATCTGCAGTATGCAACAGGATATGAAAGAATATTAATCCTGACTTGATATCCCATGGTTGATTGTTGAAAATTCTACCAGTGGCAAAAATAATCCTTCAGTAGATGAAATAATTTGGCAAGATCATAGCTTATGTGTGATCGGTCCATAAGAATGTAACTTGTTGAACTGAATACACATAACTCATTAAGCCATTAAAAATTATCTTTAAACTTAGAAGTAATATCTATTTTGTCATGCAGATTTAATAGTTTACTTATATTTTAAACATAGTTCCCATCATCCAGATCTTAAATAACACTTCTCTGCATGAGCAGGACATTTTGTTAGAAATATGTTAATTGTAGCTTCATTTTCATTTGTTTCCTATTTCCTTACAGAAAATACAGCAAATGGGCTATGGTAGATAAATGAGATAGCACGTTATTCTGCTGTGCTCATTAAAAACAGTTAGATTTTTGTATGAGATTCATTATTATCTTTATTTTGGTGTGATGTTACGGAGCTGTGTTTCAATTTGCACACATGTTGCAGCAAGCTTTGAATATAAGTGCGTGTCCCAAGATATTTCATAGAGGTGTAACCCAGATATAAACAGCAAGCAAGCCAAGAGAGATATTAAGAAACTGGACTGAAAATTCAGTTCGTGTGGTAGGTTTGGTGATGGATCTTAAAGGAGGCAGAGAGGATAGTTAAGAAATTGGAGAACTTAAGCCTAGATGACTGAGTATTGTGATCATTTGAGTCGAGTATGATGTTCTTTGGAGGGGTTTCCGGCATGTTAGGGTAGATTCCCTTAATGGAGATGCCTGGGCATGACTTTCTTTAACGTGGGGATGCTGATACACAAGCAGTCACCACATGGTCCTTGACAGATTGTGGTCAGGGTCCAGTGGCATGAAATGTAAGATGACTGGGGACCCTTCACTGCTGCAGCCTTCCCCTGCCTTCACTATCATTGTTATGTGTCATCATCTTCAGCCATCTTGTTTGGATAGCTCTTTGTCTGGAACCTTCCCCTTGAACTTACCGCCATGGGTGACCTTACCAGTAGCTAAGTGCTAGATGGCTAAACTCCAGATAGTATTGCTCTTGGGATCTCTGGAACTCACAAGCCTCTCCACCATGACAAGGTGACGATCCTCAGAAAAGAAGACAGCTATGTGCACTGCTGGCAATGATGGTTCTGATAAACTTGGGGTTAACATTTGAAACCTGAAAGTATCTACAGAGATGAAGATCGTGAAGGGACTGAGCCCAGTGATCTTTGCTTTTAGTTAGAGGGATTTCAAACATAAAACTTATTGTGGTTTATTCAGCATGGGGAACACGAGTGAGAGAGATTCACATATGTTAGTATTTGAGCAGCTGAGCTTAGGACAATCTGGTGACTTTTTGATAGTCGCACCTGGACAAGGGCTTTTACAATCATCTGAGGCAGAACAAAGAAAGTTTTGAAGTTCAAGTTTGCTGAAAAGATGTGCACTGACTTTGCTTCCATGACAGTGCTGGAGTGGGGAGTACTTTTTATGTTGATAATGTTTAATTTGGCAAAGGTGTCAGCTCTGAGAGGACAACCAGCCCTGCTGCTTTTGACTTGTCTAGGTTGAAGAAAAAATGGTGTCTCTGAAAACTCTTAGAAAAATATATCATGCATCAGGCTGAATTTTCATCACTTTAGTTAGCGTTACACAATGATTAGAGATAGAATGATGGTATTCCATCTACCCCTCCCTGAAGCCCTTGTCGGGATACAGTACTTTTGTCCCATACGAGTTCAAACACACAGTTCTCTGTCCCAAGAGTAGACACCAATCTAGCGGCCCTTTCAAGAAAATTTCTTTGTATCTTCAAAGCGGAAGAATCCTTTTATTGCTGTGTGCCTTTGCACATGTTTCTATTTAATACTGATGGTTTACTGAGTTGTTGCAACAGTAAAGATTTAGGTAAAGGTTAGCTTTATTTGTCGCATGTGCATCGAACGTACAGTGAAATATGTCAGGTGTCAAATCAGATTAAGGAGGATTGTGCTGGGCACCCTGCAAGTGAAACAATGTTGTTCATTTCCTCAACAGCATATTCCCAAAACAGATACTTATGGGATGAGATTGCTAAGAGAATGGGGGGAAAATACTCAAGGTCAAATTCCTAGACTCCAGGAAAAAAATACAACATTTGTATTTGCTCCTGAGAATCTCTGGCCCGTAAGTGGTGAAGGAGCGTTTACAGTAGTGTTGCGAACTGTGAGACAATGCTTCAAGATCACCCAAAAACCGTATGTGAATGGTAAAGGGACAATACCACCTCATTGACCATCTATCTTCCTGTCTGTTGGTTACCCTGCTTCCCCATCTGTGATAAGGTCTGGATTTCCCAGGCTGGCCTCATTAGCCACCTCAGAACCCTTGAAACCAGACGCCAAACAAGTCATCCTCAATTCATAGGAGCTGCTTAAGGAGAAGTCGAAATTTATCAGTAGGTTGATGTATTTGAATAACTTTTCACTTTTTACAATTGTGGTCATTTTGGGGCTTGTAGCATGATTACACTTGATTTCCGGAATGCTGACCTTTAACTTGTGTAAAGGATGCAATGTTTGCACTTATAGAGCTGCAGAGTGATGCAGCATGGAAAGAGCCCCCTTTGGCCAACTGCCTTTCACCATCAAGATGACCATCTAAGCTAGATCCATTTGCCCATATTTGACACATATCCTTCTGAACCTTTCCTGTTTATGAACTCGTCCAAACATCTTCTAAATGTTGTCATTGTCCCTGTGTCAGCCACATCCTCAGATCTCATTCCATACACGTACTACCTGTTGTGTGGAAAAAGTTACCCCTCAGATTCCTTTTAGATATTGCCCCTCTCATCTTAAATCTGTACCTTTTAGTCCTTGAATCTCCAACCCTGGGAAGAAGACTGTGCATTCACAGTACTTCCTATGCCCCTCATTTTATATCCTTTATAAAATCACACCTCATTCTAACACGTGCAGCCTTATCAGTGACTCCTACAACTGCAACATCATCACATCCTCTACTCTTGATGCCCTGATTGGTGAAACCCAACATGCCAAAAGCTGCCTTCAGTACCCAGAGTAAACCCACACAAAATGCTGGAGGAACTCAGCAGGTCAGACTGGGCGATGCTACTTTTAGGGTACTCCTGTTCTAAAACATTCCTCAGAGCCATACTGTTCCCTGTGAAAGTCCAACCCTGGCTTGACTTCCCAAATTGCAAAACCTTACAATTCTGAATTAAACTCCATTTGCTATTCCTCTGCCCACTTTCCCAGCTGACCAAGATCTGACCATAGTTCCTGTTAATCTTCATCACTGTCTACCATACCACTTATCTTATTGTGAAATGTTTGAGCTTTCTTTCTAACAGTTCTCTGTACTCTCATTGTGCTTCTGTATGTTGGTTGTGAGCTGCTGCTGGTGCCCATCCACTTCAAGGTTCAACATGTTGTGCATTTAGAGATGCTCTTTGTAAAATATGGTTATTTGTTGCTTTCCTGTCAGCTTGAACCAGTCTGGAAATTTGCCTTAGACCTCTCTCTTTAACAAGGCATTGCCACCAAGAGAATTGCTGCTCACCGAATGCTTTTTGTTTCTTACACCATTCTCTGCAAACTCTAGAGACTGTTGTGTGTTAAAATCAGAGGCAATCTGCAGTTTCTGAGATACTTAAACAACTCCATTTGGCACCAACAGTCATTCCAAAAAGATGTTCTGATAATGTGATCAATACTGGCATGCCATTTATTGCCCCTTTCTAGTTGATTTGAGAAGGGGAGGTGTATGATAATCTTGACTGCCTTAAGTACCCCAAACATGCTCCTGCAAAAGGTTTTGATAGACAGGCAGACAGACATACTTTATTGATCCCGAGGGAAATTGGGTTTCGTTATAGTCGCACCAACCAAGAATAGTGTAGAAATATAGCAATATAAAACCATAAATAATTAAATAATAATAGGTAAATAATGCCAAGTGGAAGTAAGTTCAGGACCAGCCTATTGGCTCAGGGTGTCTGAAACTCCAAGGGAGGAGTTTTAAAGTTTGATGGCCATAGGCAGACTTCCTATGACGCTCAGTGTTGCATCTCGGTGGAATGAATCTCTGGCTGAATGTACTCCTGTGCCTAACCAGTACATTATGGAGTGGATGGGAGACATTGTCCAAGATGGCATGCAACTTGGATGGCATCCTCTTTTCAGACACCACCGTCAGAGAGTCCAGTTCCACCCCCACAACATCACTGGCCTTACGAATGAGTTTGTTGATTCTGTTGGTGTCCGCTACCCTCAGCCTGCTGCCCTAGCACACAACAGCAAACATGATAGCACTGGCCACCACAGCCTTGTAGAACATCCTCAGCATCGTTACAACAGAAACTGCACTAGTGGTAACTAAAACACAAAACTGGTATATTTTGAAAGACAAGGTCAGTTCTGATGTAGGTTGTTCCTCTTGTAGAAAATGTAATTTTTATCTGGAAACTTAGTTTGCGAAGCATCTGGATGCGGAAGTATTACAGATAAATAGTATGATCAATATTATCTGTTAAGTCCTCACCTAAATAAGAGCTCAGGGTCCAGGTCATGCCTAGATGTTACAGCTGCATTATGGAGAACCCTCTAACTTGTCATACATTTGAGGTTATGAGCTATGCTTGCCGATGTCACACAAGTTTTTATTTTTCAGTTGATGTGAGGAGCACCAGGAAAGATTGCTGCCTACACTTGGTTATGGATGCTTATGTCTGAACATCTTAGGTAGAGCTAGTTACACATCTAGGCCAGGTTGTTCCATTCCTTGGAATTCATTCATCAAGCAATTTGGTAAAAGCAATGCATCTACGTTAAGGTTCATTTTCTGGTGTCACCTAAAATGTTGCTGGATTCATTAGATTTAGCTTTCTACTAAACATTAAGTCATTTTCCTTTGACTCATTATCTATATTTCCCTATAACTATAACACCCAATGCAAAATATGCATTACACTTCAGTACTTAGGTTCGCAAGGCAATTCCCTTTTCCAGAGGGAAATTCAACCTTAGTTTCCAGTTGGAAAATAGCAGAGTCAAGTATAGCTTTACTATACAGTGTACCTTGTCCATTTCTTGATGTCAGTGAAAAATAAAATTTAGTGAATTGTTTCACTGGATCTGATATATTTTCCTGACTGATGGAATAGGTTAAAATTAATTTCATTATGTCATTTATTTGCTTTCACGAATGCTGGCAGCCATTGGTTTTATTTACTCTTAGTTTTCTTCATAACCATTGCTTTTCTTTCCAGTTCAAAACGTACAAACAATATAAAATAATTTTTCATAATTGATTCCTTCCATGATTGTGGAATGTAAAGAGTTGAGCATTTGATGACTACCTTTCAGCTGTTTTTGTCTTGTTTTCTTTATGTCTAAGTGAAGACAAATGGTTAAATCTTGAGTGGATCCGTTGACAGAATCTAATACCTTACTGTTTCAGGGGTCAGAAACAGTGAGGAATCTGCAGTGCATTTGAAGCAAGTATGTCTAAAATGCAACTCAATTGTGCAAACAACACTGCCTTATTATAATCTTTTATGACTGTTAGCTTATCAGATAAGTAGGTTTCGTGAGGTTACATATCGTTATGCGGGCCTATTTAGCAAAAAGGGGAGGTGGGTAAGATTATAAAATCCTTTTTTTGATAAAGGAGGAAAATGCGGAGGAAGCATAAAGGTAGTCAAGGCAGTCTATCTTGAAGTTGCTTCTTGATAAATATCAGTCAAAATAAACTTATATTGTATCATGAATAGCTTTGAAACAGAAAAATAATGGTAGTCTCATAATGATGTTTGTTGTCAAAATCTAGACTGCTTAAACTGTAAAATGAGGTTCGGCACACAGTGCCCAAGCAGAATTTGATAGTGAAATTTTTTGTTAAGAGGTATAGATCTTATTAAGCTACAAATGCAAAGGAACCAATTAATATTGTATTCTTAATTTCTTCGGCTGTCTCCTCTACTCCATCTATCCGTCTTATAACAAATGTGAGGCACATTTGGAAATTCTTGTCTGCAGTACGGAGAGACCGGACTTCAGCTTCATCTGTATCTTTCTAGTAAGCCTCAGCTGTTCTGACTCCTAGTGAATTCATGAATTCCCAAATCTCAACCTCCCCTCTGCCAGCCTTGAATCAGTTCCTACTGAGACCTAGTTCACTCAAAAATCCCTGTTTAAACCTTTCAATCCAGATTCCACCACTCCAGAAGTCTAAAACGGTCTTAAACGAGTTCAGAAGTAAATGGCAATGATTGTGGTGTCTTTTCTCTTCTCGTGGTTCTGAACTCTGCAATCACGTACACTTTATTAGGTACACCTTATACCTGATTACAAATACCTCATCAGTCAATCATGTGACAGCAATTCGATGCATAAAAACATGCAAGCATAGTGAAGTTGTTCAGTTATTGAGAAGGGGAAAGAAATGTAATCTAAGTGACTTGACCATGGAATGATTACTGGTGCCAGACGGAGGGGTTTGAGTGTCTCTGAAACTGTTGATCTCCTGGGATTTTCAAATACAACAGTCTCTAGTGTTTACAGCGAATGCTGTACAAAACCACATCCAGTGTGTGGCAGTCCTGTGGATGAAAATGCTTGTTAATGAGAGAGGTCAGGGGAGAAAGGGTCAGACTGGTTCCAAGCTGACAGAAAGGTAACTGGAACTCAAATAACCATGCATTATAGCAGTGGTGTGCAGAAGAGCGTCTCTGAATGCACAGCACGTCAAACCTTAAAGTAGATGGGCTACAGCAGTAGAAGACCACACCGAGTTCCATTACTGTGGCCACTTTATTAGGTAAAGTGTAGCAATAAAATGACCACTAAGTAAGCATCGAAATGTACAGTGAAATGCGTTGTTATGTGTCAACTACCAACATTGTCCAAGATGTGCTGGGGGCAGCCCACCGGCATCACCATGTCTCTGGTGCCTACGTAGCATACCCACAACTTACTAACCGTAACTCGTACATCGTTGGAAAGTGGGAGGAAACCAGAACACCCAGAAGAAGCCCACATGGTCACAGGGAGAAGATGGAAACTGTTTACAGGCAGCAGTGGGAGTTCAATCCCAGTCTTACAGTTGGTATAACTGACGTTATGTTAGCTGCTACATTACCATGCTATCTCCGAAATTATTGCTTAGTCCATTCCAGCTAAACCTGAAGCACTCATCCATTGTTATTTATAGCAATGAACTGGATGATGGTGTGGTTAACTGGATCAGCAAATTTGAGGATAACACCAAGATTGGGGGTGTAGTGGATAGTGAGGGTGGCTATCGTGGCTTGCAGCAGGATCTGGTCCAGCTGGAAAAATGGTAGTTGGAATTTAATGCAGACAAGTGCAAGTTGGTTGGTCTTTAGTAAGACCTACCAAGTTAGGTCTTACACAGTGAACGGTAGAGAATGGAGAAGTGCAATAGAAAAAGGTTTCTGGGAATATAGGTCCATAATTCCTTGAAAGTGGCCTCACAGGTCGTAAAGAAAGCCTTTGGTACATTGGCCTTCATAAATCAAAATATTCAGTACAGCAGATGGGATGTTAAGTTGAATTTGTATAAGAAGTTGGTGAGGACAAACCTAGAGTATTGTGTACAGTTTTGGTCACCTATCTACAGGAAAGATGTAAATAAGATTGAAAGAGTACAGAGAAAATTTACAAGAACATTGCCAGGTCTAGAGGACCTGAATTATAAAGAAAGATTGAATAGGTTAGGACTTTATTCCTTGGAACGTAGAAGGTTGAGAAGATATTTGATAGAGGTATACAAAATTATGAAGGGTATAGATAGGGTAAATGCAAACAGGCTTTTTCCACTGAGGTTGGGTGGGACTATAACCAGAGGTCATGGATTAAGGGTAAAAGGTGAAAAGTTTAAGGGGAACATAAGGGGAAACTTCTTCACTCAGAAAGTGGTGAGAGTGTGGAACAAGTGACCAGCACAAGTGGTGCATGTGAGCTCAATTTCAATCTCTAAGTGAAGTTTAAATAGGTACATGGATGGTAGGGGTATGGAGGGTATTATTCTCTGCGCAGATCAATGGGAGAAGGTGGTTTACATGGTTTCAGCATGAACTAGATGGGCCAAAGGACCTATTTCTGTGCCGAACTTTTCTATGAATCTATGACTCCAATATTTTTCCAGCCGTCCACATACAACTCCATCTCATGTGTATTGCAGTCATCTGTTGCTCATACTTCAGTGGTGGGCAGGTTGTTGAAGAAGGTCCTGAGGGGCAGGATTTATCAGCATTTGTAGAGACATAATCTGATTAGATATAGTCAGCATGGCTTTGTCAAGGGTAGGTTGTGCCTTACCATAGAACCATAGAACATTACAGCACAGAAACAGACCTTTTGGCCCTTCTTGGCTGTGCTCAACCATTTTCTGCCTAGTCCCACTGACCTGCACCTGGGCCATATCCCTCCAAACCCCTCTCATCCATATACCTGTCCAAGTTTTTCCTAAATGTCAAAAGTGAGCTTGCATTCACCACTTCATCTGGCAGCTCATTCCACACTTCCACCACTCTCTGCGTGAAGATGCCCCCCCCCACCCAATGTTCCCTTTAAACTTTTCCCCCTTCACCCTTAACCCATGACCTCTGGTTTTTTTCTCCCCTGGCCTCAGTGGAAAAAGCCTGCTTGCATTCACTCTATCTATACCCATCATAATTTTATACACCTCTATCAAGTCACCCATTCTCCTACGCTCCAGGGAATAAAGTTCTAACCTATTCAACCTTTCTCTGTAACTCAGTTTCTCAAGTCCCGGCGACATTCTTGTAAACCTTCTCTGCACTCTTTCAACCTTATTAATATCCTTCCTGTAATTAGGTGACCAAAACTGCACACAATTCTCCAAATTCAGTCTCACCAATGTCTTATACAACCTCACCATTACATTCCAACTCTTATACTCAGCCTGATTGAATTGCTTGACGATGTAACAAAACACATTAATGAAGGTCGAGCAGTGGATGTAGTGTATATGGATTTCAGTAAGACATTTGAAAAGGTTCCCCATGCAAGGCACATTCAGAAAGTAAGGAGGCATGGGATCCAAGGAGACCTTGCTTTGTGGATCCAGAACTGGTTTGCCCACAGAAGGTGATTGTAAATGGTTTGTATTCTGCATGGAGGACAGTGACCTGTGGTGTTCCGCGGGGATCTGTTCTGGAACTCCTCCTCTTTGTGGTTTTTATAAGTGACCTGGATGAAGAAGTAGAGGGTAGATTAATAAGTTTGCTGATGATGCAAAGGTTGGGGGTGTTGCGGATAGTCTAGAGGGTTGTCAGAGATTACAGCCAGACATTGATGGGATGCAGAACTGGGCTGAAAAGTGGCAGATGGAGTTCAACCATGATAAATGTGAAGTGGTTCATTTTGGTAGGTCAAATTTGAAGACAGAATATAGTATTAATGGTAAGACTTTTGGCAATGTGTGCAGGATCAGAGAGGTCTTGGGGTCTGTGTCTATAGGACACTCAAAGCTGCTGCGCAGGTTGACAGTGTTGTTAAGAAGGCGTATGGTATTTTGGCATTCATCAATCTTGGGATTGAATTTAAGAGCTGACAGGTAATGTTACAGCTATATAGGACCCTGGTCAGACCCCACTTGGAGTACTGTGTTCAGTTCTGGTCACCTCACTACAGGAAGGATGTGGATACTGCAGAAAGAATGCAGAGGAGATTTACAAGGATGTTGCCTAGATTGGAGAGCGTGCCTTATGAGAATAGGTTGAGTGAACTCGGCCTTTTCTCTTTGGAGTGACGGAGGATGAGAGGTGTCCTGATAGAGGTGTATAAGATGATGAGAGGCATTGATTGTGTGGATAGCCAGATACTTTTTTCCAGGGCAGAAATGGCTATCATGAAGGAGCATAGTTTTAAAGTGCTTGGAAGAAGGTACAGTGGGGATGTCAGAGTTAAGTGTTCCACACAGAGAATGGTGGGTGTGTGGAATGCACTGCCAGGGACAGTACTGGAGGTGGATACAATAGGGTCTTTTAAGAGAATCTTAGATAGGTACATGGAGCTTAGAAAACTAGAGGGCTATGCAGTAGGGTAATTTTAGGCAGTTTTTAGAGTAGGTTACGTGGTCGGCACAACATTGTGGGCCGAGGGGTCTGTAATGTGCTGTAGATTTCTGTGTTTTATGTTCTATGTATTGTGCTTGCTTATCAATGTTCCGGTGAGCTGTGTCAGCTTTTGGGTCTTTCCCATCCCCAGACCACCAAATGGTCATTCTTTAGTGTAGGACTCAGAAGGAAAAGGCAACCCATATTTAGCAACAATACACAACAAGTGGTTTAGCATCAGTGATACATTTATTTACTTTAAGTTCAAAGTGCATACTGTATACAACCTTGAGATTTGTCTCCTCACCGGCAGCCACAGAACAAAGAAACCCAATAGAACCTATTAAAAAAGAAGACTGTTAAGTAACCAACGTGCAGGGAAAAAACAAAAAGTGCAAACAATAAAATTAAACAAATAACATTTGTAAGTGAAGTTCACAAAAGTTGGTCCACAGCCAGAAAGCCAGTCACCACTACAGCTAATCCAGGAGTCCGTTAGTTGCAGGCCACAGCCTCAGTTCAATGCAGGGATGAGGAGTCACGAGCTGAATACGTTGTCTCCGGCCTCATCACCGTGACCTTTTCAAACTAGCCCGGCACTTAAATTGACCAAACTTTGGGTCATTTCTCCCTCTTTAAGTCTTAGGCCCTGCCAATTTGATACGCTGTCAGGTCTGGGCTCTGCTGGCTTGAATTGGCCCGTCAACATTTTCAATTCAGCCTGGCACTTGAATTGGTCAGATATTAGCTTCCTCACTCTCAGACCTGGGTCCTGCCACCTCAACTCTGCTTCACCTCAGATTCACCTTTGAATTACCTCCCAAGTCCACTCCAGCATCAAACATTGGCTCGTTCCCTGCTCTAGGGCCCAGGCCTGGGTCCCGCTACCTCAATTCAGCCCATATATGCCACACCGCAACCATTCTGCACCTTTGAGACTTCAGTTCACACTATAAAAATGCCATGTCAAACAGGCGGTTCAGAAGCTCAGCTCTAAAAGGAAAGTTACATGCTATTGATCTTTTTTGAGAAAAAGTGTGAGTAATAAGGTAGTTAATAGTTGTGTTTGCTGCCAGCAGGTTGTCGCTGTGCTTCTCCAGCTATATCTTAAACTGGAAGTGCTTCAGGTCTCACTGAAACAGATTTATTGTGTTAACGTGCCAAGGAACTCAAAAGTAAAATGAGATTTCCAGTCCCCCAGGTGGATCATTCAAGTGTCAAATCAGGCCTTAGCTAATAATTTATCATGCGCTTTAATTGTAAAAATACTAAGTAAAAGTCTTAACTTTTTCTGCCACCAACTGAAACTGGAAATTACCATTTGGTTGCTTGATTAATACGTTAAAGTTCATTTTTCATTTTAAGATGGTAATTCAACTGAGATAAAGAGGGGAATAAGATCCCTAGTTTGATGGTTTTGAATAGTGAAGTTTGATGATAATGTTTGTATTAGTGAGGGAGTGCTCTATAGGAAAGTGAGGAAAATGGACTGTTTTAATTGTACAAGCAGTTCCTGGGTTACGAATGGTCTGTTCCTGAGATCTGTTCATAAGATGATTTCAACATAGGTCAGAAATGTCTGGTTTCTATAGTAATCTCTATCATATTGTTCTACATAAATTTGTTATACTTGCCTTTCATTGAATAACCACTCTATCGACTCAGAAGTAAACTAATAAGTATATACTGCATCCAGTCATTTATGAATCCCATGAAGAATATAATTAGTAACTTGAAAAGTGCTTTAAAAATGTGTGAGAAAATCAGCATAATCGGATTTTCATAAGTTGGGTCATTTTTGACCTGGGGAATTCTGCATTGCCTCCTGCAATCTAGAAGTGTACTGATACTCATTGCTAATACTTACATAATAGCTGTGCAGATCTGATTCTGGAAGATCGTTAATGTAATGAAACCAAATTTCTTTTTAGCAATTCAGAAAGGAAATAGAGAAAAATTAGGTGATTTACTGAGGAGAGTCTAGAAAAAAATTGCAGCCTTATGAAATCTTAAATTTGCTGCTTTTATTATTTTCAGTTGTGTTCACTTTACCATAAAACTATGCAGGTCAGTGTTGTGGATTAAGCCTAAAATTATTACAGTTGCATAATTTGTTGATTGAAATAAAGACAGAAAATGATAGAAATACTTCAGGTATCCTCTGTGGAAAGCGAAGCAGAATTAACATTTCATTTTAAAGCCCATATCAAAACAAAGTAACATACATCTACCCCTCTGTAGTTCTGCTGAATTATCTTCTTGAAAAGAAGAATGGACTTCAGTGTGTTAATCCAGCTTCAGAAATGCTACCTTTCAGCTTCAATAGCTGATAGAAAAAGTCAAGACTCGCTCTCATCATTTCTACAATTAAAGCACGTTGTAAATTATTTAGAGCCTGGTGTGACACTTGAATGAGCCTCAGGGGGTCTGAAAATCTCAGTTTACTTTAAGTTCCTTTGCAGCTTAGCACAATAAATCAAATGAATGTATCACTGATGCAAAACTGAGCTGTGTACCCTGATGCTAATAAATTTGGGTCACTTTCTCTCTCTAATGCCCCTCAGGCGTCATCTTTGGTGGGGGGCTAGGGAAGATGGTGGAGAAATTCAAAACCCAATACAGCTCAGAGGCATCAGTGAAGAAGTACGATATGAGCAGTGAATCAACTCCATTTGATAAAGAATGGAGCAGAACATGGAGGCATGGACAAATATTGGGGTCTGTATAATACCACAATAAATGTTTCAGGTGTAGATAGATTGAGATAAACAATATTATGGAGGTAGAAGTTAATGATCCTTGTTATATGAAGTATATAAAACCAGAAGCGTTGATTGCAAATCTGACTAATTTTTTCACCTTGTTTAACTTCAGAGGCACAAGTGATGTAACTGTTGATGACTGGTTCTTCACTTGCAAAGATCAGGAGGGAACTTCGTCTATGTAGGACTTTGCGTAGGTTTATAGTGAGGATCGGTGCGGGTGGACTGATTCCGCTCTTTAGGCTGGGGGACGTTCCACGATGGCATAGCGAGTTGCCACGACTGTGGTGGCACGGCAAGGCTGTAGGTTGAGTATCAGAGCGTTCCTTCTCCTAGACAGACTGCCTGTTGTCCTAGGATGGCTGCCAACCAAGGCTGGTGAGCCCAGTCTGCCCATTCAGTTACCACTGGACGCTCGGTCGCACCATGACATAGCAAACTCAGAACCGGGATGCCACTTGAAGACATTGCTGTGGGCACAGGAGTGTAGGAGAGGCCATATGCGAATGACATCCTGCATGGCAACTAATTCATGAATAAAACACAGTGCAGAGCACAGGAAGTAATAAAAATGGCATCATAAAACCTGAGGAGAATATCAGCTGAATGATCCCCGAGGAACTGTGCTGAAAATTTTACTGAGTGATTGAGGTGGCTTGTGGGGTTTATATAACAAAAAATCACGATTAAATATGTTCCCATTACTAAGTTATACTTATTCTGCTTATAATCATAAAAATAAATGTTACTTCTGTCAAAGTTTGAGTACACTTGGGTTTAGTGTACTATTGGAAATACCCTTACTCGGATACTTGCATTGCTATATTTTACACCTCTGTCAAGCGTAATACCTTTACAGATGAATGCTTCAAACATATTAACTTGATTAGCATATTAATGTAAAAGATATTGATCCTAATGCAATATTATGGTTGATAGTGCAGCATCCTATCCCAGTCCAACAACATCAGTACTGAGGCCCTGGATATGGGCAGGCTGCATCACTTGCATACTTGACCCCAGACTTAAAAGAGGCGCTCTATTCCTAGCTCTGGTGTGGGCAAAAATCATCAGGTAGACAGAGGGAAAAGAAACAAAACATGTACTTAAAACTTCCTTGAAGAAATGCAACATCCAATCCCAATGACTTCACAAAACCTCTAGCTCGTGACCACTTAAAGTGGAGAAGGAGCGTTCAGACAATTTTGAAAAACTTGAGGCCATACATTGGGAACACAGGAAAATGGCAGAAGAGCACACCACCTCCAATCTATCCGTTCATCTTTTGCTTCATTTGTGGATTAGTCTGCATTTTGCAGAACACAGAGAACTGGAGTAGAAGCAAGTCATTCCTAATCTTGTGGTAGAAGTTTCCCAGAATATAACTGAACACCAGCTGCAGTAATTTGCCTTCTGAAAATGATAGTCAAATATTGGAGGAATAACCCATCCACAGGAACAATTCCAGGTGTGATGGAACTTTGGAAGATTGCATCCACATCTCTAAAGCCACCTCTTTCTGATAAGGTCTTTAAACTGAAATATTAAATCTGTGTTTCTCTTCCACAGACGTGACCTGAGTTGCTGAGTGTTTCAAACATATTCTGGTTTAATGCATTCATTATTTTAGACTTGTGTAAAACATTGACTTATATAGTTTTATCAAAGACACAGCAGTGTTACCTAATCATTAATACATTGCAGAAAATTTCTTGTACTTTACAGGGAATGAAGCGTGAAATATGATTCACCAGTTTTTGTTGTTTAAGATGAAATGGAAAGGTATGCAGCAGTGAGAAGAAAGCATTAGCACTGGACTATATTTTGTACTTCCTAATTGATTAAGTGTTCTTTTTGTTCTTTTTGTTTCTTGCAGAAGCAGTTATACAGAAAATATTGGGGATAACAAAACAGTACACTTTGACTTCATCTCTGGATAGGTAAGTACACTGCAATGCCACAAAGACATAGGGGAAATTATGAGTTGTGTTCAGGTTCAGGGTATTGAAATTAACACAGCTTTATATATTTTGTTAAAATGTTGCTGAATGCAAGCTGCTGGAACTTCAATCCTGTATGCTGTCAGTTTAATCTCAATGCATGGATTTTTTTTCCTCTCAAATCGACAAGTCTGCTGAAAATCCATGTATATTGAACAGTTGCCCTGTGAAAGAAATAAGGCATAGTCAGCTGGGCGTCAATTTGAGAGGTAGTTTCTCATTAAACATTGGATATTCCCTAGATGTATTAAGCTCATTCCCCATTATCTTCGAAGTTCTCCAATGTAGCAATAAATATTTACAGTGCCTTGTTAAAGTATTAATCCCCCAACACTTTGTTCACATAAATGAGTATTACATGTAGGGATTTTGATCAGTTTAACTGAGAATTTTTATTTGTAACTTGTGCTCCTTTTTTCACAGAAGAGTTTAAAATAAAGAAAATTGATAATCATGAAAAATTAAAATTCAAGAACTGAAGTGTCAGCAGTTCAAAAATAATCATCCCTTTTTGCTCAGTACTTGGTTGAACCACCTCTCACATCTCTTACAGTTAGTAGTCTTTTTGGATAAGTCTCTA
Source organism: Hemitrygon akajei (assembly GCF_048418815.1). Taxonomy (NCBI): domain Eukaryota; kingdom Metazoa; phylum Chordata; class Chondrichthyes; order Myliobatiformes; family Dasyatidae; genus Hemitrygon; species Hemitrygon akajei. Next base: position 31,283,518 of record NC_133135.1, read on the forward strand.
TTAGCTTTGTTTAATGTGATGGAGCAAGATTTGCCATTTCCTTCTTGCAGAATTGCTCAATCTGTGCCAGATTCGTTGACGAGTAGTGATAGGCAGTAATCTTGAGGTCTTGCCAGAGATGTTCGATCAGGTTAGGGTCAGGACTCTGACTGGGCCACTCAACAACATCAGTTTTCTTCATTTGAAGCCACTCCATGGTTGCTCTGACAGTGTGCTTTGGGTGGTTGTCCTGCTGAAAGATGAACTCGCTCCCCAGGTTAAGCTTTCTAGCAGAGGGCATGATGCACCATCAATAACTCTCTGAGACGTGAGGCGAGATATAGGCTTTTATTGGCTGGAAGAAAGCCCAAGCAGCAATTGACCACCACACTGCATCCTGGAGACTGAGGCCGGGGCGGTGTCTCCAATCGCCTTTATACCGGGGTCCGTGGGAGGAGCCACAGGAACAGTCAGCTGGGGGGGGGTGTGGCCAGACAGGTATATGTAGTTCACCAGAGGGCAGCAGGTTTTTAATCCAAGATCTCTCTGTATTTAGCACCATTCATCTTCCCATCAATCCAGACCAGATTTCTAGTCCCTGCTCTTGAAAGGTGTTAGGTTTACGCCACACATACTGCTTAGGGTTGAGGCCGAAAAGTTCCACTTTAATCTCATCTGACCACAAGACCTTCTTCCACATCTTTATAATATCAGCAAAGTGAGACTTTGCAAAGTCCTTGCTGGCAAGGATATGCATTTTTTAAGCCAGAGCTTCTTCCTTGCTACTCTTCGACAAATTCCATTTTTGTGCAAGGCCTTAGATATTGTGAAGCTATCAGTTTCAGCTCTGTTTGTATCCGCTGACTTTTGCAGCTCACTCAGAGTGATTGTTGGCATCACAGTTGCCTCTCTTACAAGTTCCATTCTTCTTCGGCAACTAGGTTTTGAGGGGCAGCCTGACCTAGGCAGTATGGGTGTGGTTTCATATTCTTTCCACTTTTTCATGATGGACTGCTCGGAGCTCCGAAGTATGTTCAGTGCCCTTGAGATGATCTTGTACCCTTCTCCACATTTGTGCTTCTCTATTATCATTTTCCTGACTTGCCTTGAATGCTCTTTTGTTTTCATTTTGGTTTGCTCTGTTGAAAATCTCCCATACCGTTGGACTTTGCAGAGAGAGTGGCCCTCCAATTTTATACATCAACAAATTGGCTGAGTTGGTAAGATAGTTTACAATACTGAACTTGAGGAAAGTTAGTGTAGTAATTACAAAGGGGATGAACACTTTTTCTGCCTCGCAATTCGTTTTTTAATATTTAACAATTTGTTGACAGGATTTGGAATTTTTCTTCTGATTTGAAATGATACACAATGTTTTATAGTTTAGCTGAAAAAGATCCTACTTCAACATATTTTAAATTTAGAAAATGAGACAGTAAAATGTGAAAATAGTTGTGGGGCTGAATACTTTTTCAAGGCACTGTCTTTGTACAATGTCAGAGTTGTGCAACTCATTGTAAGTTTGAAAGTGGCATTCTGAGACATGTGTTTATGAAGTCGAAATTCCACTATTTCAGGATAACTATAAACATAAAGGGAAATAGATGAGTAGGGGCCACATGGCTGCATTATTCTTTTATCTGTTTTTTGTTATATTGAGAAATGATAGATATCTCACAAAGCTTTTAGTAATGTTCATGGAAAAAGCTAAAATGTATCCTTGTAATGATTATTCATTGAGGATGCAGTCGTTGTTTTTCCACCTGTATTACATCCTCTGCCCCTATCCTTGCAAAACTGTCAGGGCTCTCTTTGTTCAGAGAATTAACTTTTAAATTACCAGCTGTATAATTATCTGCTTAAATCCCATCAAAGCTCCTCACTTCTGTAACTATATACAGTTGAATGCACCCCTTTCTTCCATGATTACATTATGACAGTTTCCATTGCTTGGATATCATTGCTTTAATCACAATATATTGCTATGTAGGTTGTTATTTCTTGAAAATTATCTATCTTTTTTTTGCTTTCTCCCTTCTATTCATTGTCCACTTATGACTGACCATGTTGTAAATTATATGTAAATGAATAGGACCCTGAGAGTGCACGTTATGGTTTTCACTTGAAAAAGCGTACTTTAAAATTTATTGTTAACGTCGATTATCACATATGTTGCACTACCTGATCAATTACCCCTGACCACAATGGACTTTGGGACAACTGATTTACCTTGCAGGCTTACCCTCGATGAACACTGAATGTCACTGCAAACTTCATTCAGCCCAATTTCAAAATCATGCAATGAACCACAGTTTGGAGATCATCCAATATGTATCATGTAGGCAATGTGGAATCAATTCTAGAATAGCTCTGATCAGCAATGAAAATATTTAATGATTTAATAGCAAATGATAATTATCAGATTGATGTTGGATACATTCAGTGAATCATAAGAAAGTTTGCTAGTACTGTTTGGGAAGCAGTGCGGGTGGGTATTAAACTAGAGTTGCAAGGGGATGGGGATCAGAGTGCCAGAACAGATAGTGGGAAGGCTGCGGAGACAGACCTCATATAAAGTCAGGAAGCAAAAGGTTCAGTGTGCTGGATCTCGTGTTCCGAGTTGCGTAAATTTCAATGCAAGAAGTTTTGTAGGAAAGGCAGATGAACTCAGGTCATGGATCAACACATGTAATTATGACATTGCAGCCATTAGTGAGATTTGGTTGCAGGAGGGGTAGGACTGCAATGTCGTGGTAGTGCTCAGTCAGGACAGACTGGAGAACTCATCTAGTGAGACTTTATAAGTGGAACTGAGGAATAAGAAAGGTATGTCCATGTTAACGGGACTATATTATAGACCACCCAATAGTCCACGGGATTTAGAGGAACAAATTTGTTGAAAGGTTGCAGATTGTTACAAGAAATATAAGGTTGTGATGTAGGTGATTTTAACTTTCCACACATTGACTGGGACTCCCGTACTAGATGGGATAGAGTTTGTCAAAGGTGTTCAGGAAAGTTTCTGTAATCAGTAGGCAGAAGTCCCAATGAGAGAGTGTGTAACACTTGATCTACTAATAGGGAATGAGACAGGGAAGGTAGCAGAAGTCATAATGCCACTAGTTTCAAGGTAATTGTGGAAAAAATAGGTCTTTTCTTGGGTTGAGATTCTAAATTGGAGAAACGCCAATTTTGATGGTATCAGAAAGGATCTGGCAAGTGTGGATTGGGTCAGGCATTTTGCTGGTAAAAGTGTACTCAGTAAGTGGGAGGCCTTCAAAAGTGAGATTTTGAGAATACAAAGCTTGTATGTGCCTGTCAGAAAAAAGGCAAGGATAACAGGTTTTGGTTTTCGAGAGATACTGAGGCCCTGGTTAAGTAAAAAGTAGGTTCATGGCGGGTATAGGCAGGTAAGAACAAATGAGATACTTAAGGAGTATAAGAAATGCAAGAAAACACTTAAGACAGAAAATAGGAGGGCTCAAAGAAGGCATGAGTTTGCCCTAACAGACAAGTTGAAAGAGAATCGTAAGGTTTCCTAGCGATATGTTAAGAGCAAAAGGATTGCAAGGGACAAAATTGGTCCTCTGGAAGATCAGAATGATAATCTGTGCGTGGAGCCAATAAAGATGGGGAGATCTTAAATTAATTTTTTGCATCTGTATTTACTGAGGAGTCTATAGAAGCTAGGCAAACCAGCAGCAAGATCATAGATCCTATACAAATTACAGAGGAGGTGTTTGCTGTCTTGAGACAAATCAGGGTGGATAAATCCCCAGGGCCTGACATTGTGTTCCCTCAGACCTTGTGGGAGGCAAGTGCAGAAATTGCCAGGGCCCTGGCAGAGGTTCTTAAATCACCCTTAGTGACAGGTGAGGTACCGGAGGATTGGAGGATAGCTAATGTTGTTCCACTGTTTAAGAAAGGCTCTAAGAATAAACCAGAAAATTGTAGGCCAGTGGGCTTGACGTTGGTAGTGGGAAAGTTATTAGAAGGTATTCTAAGAGACCGGGTATATGAGTATTTGGATAGACAGGGATCAATTAGGGATAGTCAGCATGGCTTTGTGCATGGTAGGTCATGACTAATCAATCTTATATAGTTTTTCGAGGATGTTACTAGGAAAGTTAATGAATGCAATGCAGTTGGATGTTGTCTACGTGGACTTCAGCAAGGCATTTGACAAGGTTCCGCATGGGAGGTTGGTCAAGCTGGTTCAGTCGCTTGGCATTCAAGATGAGGTAGGAAATTGGATTAGACATTGGCTTTGCGGGAGAAGCCAGAGAGTGACAGTTGATGGTTGTCTCTCTGCCTGGAGGCTTGTGAGAAGTGGATTACTGCAGGGTGCTAGGCCCGTCGTTGTTTGTCATCTATATCAATGAACTGGATGATAATAAGATTAACTAGGTTAGCAAATTTGAGGATGACACCACGATTGGTGGTATAGTGGACAGTGAGGAAGACTATGAAAGCTTGCAGTGGGATCTGGACCAATAGGAAAAATGGCAGATGGAATTTAATGCAGACAGGTGAAAGGGGTTACACTTTGGGAGGACCAACCATAGAAGCTCTAACACAATGAGCAGTAGGGTACTAAGGAGTGTTATAGAGCAAAATAACCTTGGGAAAAAGGTCAATAATTCATTGAAAATGGCATTAGAGAGATATAGGGTCAGTAAGAAAGCACAGCGGTCTTCATAAATCATAATATTGAGTACAGGAGTTGGGATGTTATGTTGAAGTTAAGACATTGGTGAGCCCTAATTTGGAATGTTGTGTGCAGTTTTGGTCACCTACCTACAGGGAAGATATAAATAAGATTGAAAGAGTGCAGAGAAAATTTATGAGGATGTTGCTGGTACTAGAGGACCTGAGTTTTAAGAAAGATTGAATAGGTTAGAACTTTATTTCCCAAAATGTAGAAGAAGACTGAGAGGCCATTTGATAGAGGTATACAAAATTATGAGGGGTATAGATAGGGTAATTGCAAGCAGGCTTTTTGCACTGAGTTTCGGTACGACTACAACTAGAGATTATGGGTTAAGGGTTAAGGATGAAAGGTGAAACGTTTAAGGGGTAACACGAGGGGAAGCATCTTCACTCAGGTGAGAGTTTGGAATGAGCAGCCAGTGCAAGTGGTGCATGCAATTTCAATTTTAACATTCAAGATAAGTTTGTATAGATATATGGGACGGAGGCATATGAAGGCAGGTCGATGGGACTAGGCAGTTTAAATGGTTCAACATGGACTGGATAGGCCGAAGGGCTTGCTTCTCTTCTGTAATTTTCTATGACTCTATGGCTTTAAATAGAAACTGCAGTGTAATCTGGCCTCTGATTCTTATTCTGACATAGTATAAGACCATGGTTGATTCTGTAACTCAATTTTATATTCCTTGATTCCTTTAATATTTAAAGATGTATTAATCTCCATTTTGAGTGTAACTCAGTGACCATGCCTCCAAAGCCATTTCAGGCAGAAAATTGCAAAGATTCATTTCCTTCTGGATGAAGTAGTTTTTCTTAGCTCAGTCATGAATAGCCACCCTCTAGACACTGCAGTTAGAGATCCTGAAGAAACCTCAACTTCAGATCTTTGCTGTCAGGCTCCTGATAAATATTGCATTTTTCAATGAGATAGCCTTTCATTCTACTAAGCTCTGGAGAGTAGAGGTCCAGTGTGTTAAATCTTCCCTCATAAGACAAACCCGCCATCCCAGTAATCAATCTGTTGAACTTCCTTAGCTAGGGAGTCCAGACAGTGTGCAATATTCCAGATGTGGTGTCATCAGTGTTTTGTGTGCTTAAACACCTCTATTCTCCTCCTATAGCAAGAGAATTTGAGTACATCATCCCATTTGCCTTCCTAATTGCTTGCTAACTCTGCATGCTAACTTTCCGTGATTCATTTGCAAGGACACACGCTCCATCTTAATGTCAGCACCTCAACATTAAAAAAAATATTTTGCCTTCTTATTTTATCCTACAAATGTAAATGACCTTGTATTTCTTCACAATATATCTCATAAGTCATGTCCTCATCCATTCACTTAACCTGTATATAACCCCTCTGCATCTTCCTCTGGCCCACACTGCCATCCAGTTTTGTTTTGTCAGCAAACATGAATATATATCATTTGTTCTCTTCATCCACATCATTGACAAGGATTGCAAACAGCTGGGGCCAAACTCTGATCCCTAAAGAAGCCTAGTGGTCACAGTTTCCCAAATAAAAGTGACTAGTTTATTCCTACTCTATTTTTTTGTATGTTAACCACTGGTTAATTCATATGAATATACATTACCTCCATTGTCATGCATTCTCATTCAGTTAATAATATTTTATGTGGCAGCTATTGAAGTCTAAATTCACAGTGTCAATTGCTGCAAACTTATCTAAATAAAACCTCAACAAAAGGCTAGCAAATTTCATCAGAAATTATTTTCCTTTCTTAAATTCATGATGACTCACCCAATCCTTTCTTTGCCTTACCTATGTCCTCTTTACATTTTTAATAATCAATCCCTGCATTTACCTAATTGGTAATTGGTTCATAATCATTTAATATGATGAACTGAATACTGAGGCTTTGGGCCTACTCCAGGGATTTGGATCTAAGGACTCGATCTGGTTCAGAATGCTGCCGCTGCTGTTGTTGTTTGCTCTCTTCTATTGTTTGCACACTTTCCCTGTGCATGTTGGGAGTTGGTCTTTGTTTTGTTTAATTGGTTTCTTTCACATTTCTTGCTTTGCGGCTGCCTGTAAGCAAATCTCAAGGTTGTATAATGTTATGTAATTTGAATCTTTAATCTGTTGGAGCTGTTCTAGAATCTATGGAGTTGTGGAATTGCCAGCTCATACCATAGATTGTAGGTTAAGTAGTCCTGAGGATTTATTACCTTTCTGTCACACTAATTTCTCCAGTACTAACTGTTCACCAATACTTATTTCTTTGAGCTCATTTGTGTTCTACCATTTCCTGGAGGGTTTCCCTGTCTGGTGCAGGCAGATACAAAGTATTTGTTCAATTTTTCTTCCATTTCATCAGTACCCAATAAAAATTTCTCTTACCTCAGCTAAAAAAGAATCCATATTAATCTTTGCTTCATTTTCCCATTTACATGTTTGTGGAGAATCTTACATCCTGTTTATACACTGCACATTTATTTCTATATTTATTTTCTCCTTCCTTTGCTAAGTTCTGAAATTTTCCCAAAGGGCTTCCAGCTCTTTCTTTTGTAATTTTAAAAGCCTTTTCCTTTGATGCAATATGATCTTTAACTTCTCCTGCTAGCCACTGGTTAATGATAAATTTGTTAAAGATATGTTTTATTGGTGTCTCCCCAGAGAGAGAAACAAACTTTTGAAAGATTTCTTTCAAAGAGTTGAATTGATAGGTCCATTAGAATATACTTTACAGGTGCAGCTGGTGGCATTAAACTTCCCACTGGTCCAAAATGTGTGTTTTCCCAGGATATGGAATAGATATTTTCAGTCTATTTGCATCTGGTAAAATGACAGCAATTGTACCTTCTGGTTCTTCTAATCACACACGGTTTATGGCCGCAGTCTGTTTTCTAATAAATTGCAGATGATTTTGATTAGTAGAATTAATTCCACATCAGAACCAAATTATAAGCAACACTTTTCCAGGGTCATTGGCTGAAAGTTACCACATGTACCAAGATTTCAGTTCTCATTATTGAAATTTCCTGAAATTGTTGAAGATATTTAATATATATAGTAATTTAACAAATGATTGATTAAAAAATTCATCATCTAGCAAAGTCTGAGTTGACGTTCTTTAAAATAAAACTGTTTCTTGGAATTATTAAAAACATTTTATATAAATCATGTCTTCTCTAATTTTATATTCACAATACCTTTACTGAGAACTTTAATAAATATTATAAACAGCAGGAATTCCAGGTTAGATCCCTTGGGAACTTTGGTCACAGCTGCTCAATTAGAATTATTGCCATTGATAACTCTTCTGTTTCCTATTATCTGGCCAGTTAATATTCCAATTCCAAATTTCCCTCATAATCCCAAGAGATTTTATTTTTGCCATTGGTTTTGTGTAAAGAAACATGTTGAATACTTTCTGAAGTCAAGATGTTTAATATCTCCCAAATTCCCTTCATCCTGAAACAATGGGACATCCTCAAAGATTTTAATAAGTCTCTGGAACCCAACCTCCTTTTTTATAATTCCATGTTGGTTTGTGTACATTTCCTTTTCACTCCCCGGCTGTTTTTGTTTTAGTTCAAGTGTAATAAATTTTATTTTCCTACCACATTTGCCAAACTAATGCTCCTCTAATTATCAGTTCATTTTTCTGAGCTTTCAATAAAAGAAAATGAGTTGTGTTCAAGTGTTGGGTTGTTTTTCTGTTGCCCAGTGAATGAACATCACTTTGCAAATACTCAGAATTAATGCTTGAATGACATCATGCTACATTGACCTATGTCTTACAGTCATTGTACACAGTAGACCAGTGGCAGTCTAGTTTCCAGCACACCGACAGCATTGTCTCAGTGGCTGACACTCGGTGGCAGGAACTAAGACCGTGGTCTGCTCTGATGGGCTATTGGCAACATAATTTCACTGTGTCCAAATGTCCACTAACAAAATATAGACATGAACATTGAAAATGATAATTTTGTTTAAAAATATAAGAAACTACTGTTAAATTACTACAAAATGTAAATAAGTATTAAAATAAAGGAAAAGTAGACATAAAATTCTCCTTTAAAATGAAAGTTGGCAATTACATTCAATGCATTCAGTAGATGGCATAAAGCTCAAGAGTTAGATGGGAAATATATCCTGATGCTTGATTTGCCAATTTATGGCATATCCCTGGATTTGAGATTAGATGAGCGCACCTCTGCCCTCCAACATGATCCCAACTTCTGTACTGGAGTGCGCAGAAGCGGATGTCTGGAACGTGCTGTTGAATGTGCAGCTGGCCAGCAGTCCTCTACGGACACCTCGGCTAGCTGTCAACGTGTTCCGGACCATTTTCAACTCCCACATTAAATGTATTTGTTTCTTTGCATATAGTCATTGCCTAGCTTGGATGTTTCCAATCTGTTTGTAGCTGCTTCTACTTATACGAAAAATATCTATCAGCGGAGTCCTCCTTACAAACCATTGTACGTTCATATTGATTTCAAAAAAACAATTGTATCTTCCAAATTGTTCAATATAATCTATTCACGTCATGCAGCTTGGGCTTTGTTATATTTATTTTGAAGGTTGGTTATAACTGGTGAAACCAGCCTCTCTTGTTTAATCTTAATTGCCAATGCTGCCTGCACCACCTCCCAGACCAAGTGCTTTGTTCAGCCTATTCACACATTGATTAATAGCCAATCAAATAATAGGCCCAGTTCACATTCAAAATAGAGCGGGTACAAGAATTGCAGACTACCGACCCTGAAGAATTTAAAAATATATATTTCATGCTGACTTTAACTTATTGCAGTTTTATTTTTCTGAGAGTCATGGATCTCTGGAACTCTCTTCCTCAAAGGGCAGAGGAAGCAGAGTCTCTGGGAGAAAATAAGACAGGGATAGATACCATGGGTAGAACAGAATGTGGAGTTGCGGTTACAAACAGATATGCACGTTCTCATTAAATGGTGGAGCAGGCTGATCAGGACTGAGTGGCATAATCCTATTTATAATTTGAATATTCAAATTTACATAATTATTTAAACATAATACATAATTATTTTAATTTAAACTTTTAATTGCCTGGATAGGATTTGAATTTGTATCTATAGGCACAGTACCTCAATCATCATTCCACAATACTTTCTAATGTAGTTTAAGCTTAAAACTATGGACCACTATATTTACTATCCAGCCTGAATAATGCTGCAGCCTAAGGGTTACTTATCTTGTTAACTATAGGGACTTTGTCTTTCTTCATTTGGAATAAGGAAACAGCATTTCAAAGGGTAAAATGCAACCTATCACTCATCCTACCTTTGCCTTTACAAGAATTGGATATCTTTCACATAGAGACCTCCAAGAAACTGGCAGTTCAGTTTTGGCAGAAATTTGCATTTGTCTCTTTTAATTGTGATGTAGTGGGGTGAACATAAGAATTTTTTTTCAATTATAGTTTAATATTGAATTGTCCTTTTCTCAGAGACTAGAAGAACTGTTGTCTCTTTCAGTTTAAGCTGCAAGCGCTGCATCATCATGGGCAATGGAGGAATAGTAGCCAACAAATCTCTTGGAACAAGAATTGATGAATATGATGTTGTCATAAGGTGAGTTTTTGTTAAATCTATGTGATGGTTATTTGTATTTCCTGTACTTTGTAATGACATCAGATCCATGCAAAAATGGCGTGAGAAATTGTTTTGATGCAACAGTTTCTTCCCCCAAGCCATCAGACTCCTCAATACTCAGAGTCTAGACTAACATCATTTATTATTATATTGTAATTTGTCCTCCACTGTGTCTATTGTCTTGTTTATTAATTATTGTACTGCCTTGCACTGTTTTGTTCACTTTATGTAGTCCTGTGCAGGTCTGTAGTCTAGTGCAGTTTTTATGTTGTTTTAGGTAGTCTAGTGTAGCCTTGTGCTGTCTCACAAAATCTAGTTTTGTTTTGTGTTGTTTCATGTAGACCATAGTCCTGGAGGAACTTTGTTTCGATTTTACTGTGTACTGTACCGGCAGCTTATGGTTGAAATGACAATAGACTTGACTTGATAATGGGTAGTGAGCCATGGCAATGTGGATGTTAGAAGGTTTGAATTAGGCAAGAATAACTTTATCAGTAGAATATGAATGAAAGACATTGAGTCTTTCAAGGACAAGAAGGTTTTTCAAAACAGAAACAACTGAGCTGAGCAGCAACAGCTGATGCACCATCAATAACTCTCGGAGACTGGAAGTGAATGATAGGCTTTTATTAATAGCAAAAAGGGAGCACGACATGTCGAAGACTGAGGGAGGAGCAGTGCCCCAATCGCCTTTATACAGGGGTCTGGGAGGAGCCAGAGAAGCTGTCAGCAGAGGGGCGCATCCAGACAGGTATACATAGTTTACCACATTAGCAAAGCTGTAAATGTTGGAGACAAATGGTTTTTCTATTTAATTTTTCCATTTTCTCCTTTGCTGCAGCTTTCTGGTCTTCACCCTTTTTTATTCAATTTCAGCATTGAATGTTTTATATTTTGGAGATCAAACTATCTTCTATTGGGTGTCTTGATCAATTTTCACTACTTTTTAATTATTACACTCTTGCAGTGGCTCATGACTTCCAAAATATTCTCATCACACAAATGCTGTAATCTTGTAGTATAATGCCTGGAAACAAATAAAACAATAGAACACGGTCCAGGACTCCAGAAGCAAGGTCTCAGCCCAAAACATCGACTGTTTATTTGCTTCCATAGATGTTGCCTGACTTGCTGAGTTCCTCCAGCATTTTGCACGTGTTCCTCAAGATTTCCGGCATCTGCGAAAGTTACTTGTGTTCTCAGATAGTTATTTTTTGCTGCATGTATAACAGCATAAGAACGTCATGTAAAAAAATAATGAAACCAAGTCCCCTAACAATACGTTAGACAGCGGTAGGATAATGGTGTAACCAGCATTGTGAAGATCAAAGCAGCTGGACAGGACAGTCTGAAGTAGCAAACTTTAATTTGTAGATTGCTAGCTTATGGAAATTACTGAAAGTTGATGTTCTTAAACAACTAGAGTCTGGGGAGAAAGAAGTAGACATGATAAACGTAAGAGTAAGTGAGAAAAGAATTGCCAACCAAAATAAAATAAGTGAATTTACACAGTATATAACTTTATTCCAGACATTGAAAAGTTTGGAATGAGGATACTAGTGGAATACCAGGTTTCGTGGTGCAATAACAAACAAAAAGAAAATCTGCAGATGCATGAAATCTGAGCAACACAAACAATAGCAGGCCAGGCAGCATCTATGGAAAAATGTACAATTGATGTTTCGGGCCGAGACCCTTCATCTGGACCTTTGTTGGCATGTAATATTTGTCAAGTATAAGAAATAAGTATGATAGAATGGAAGAGCAGTATTTAAGAAAAAAATTTGGTTCTGCCGAAGGGTCACAGCCCGAAACGTTGGCTTGTATTCAGCCTGGCCTGCTGAGTTCCTCCAGCAGATTGTGTGTGTTTCATAGTGCAATATTTTTTTCTTCTGGGCAAAGTTCTACCAATAGATGACTGCAGTTATTTTTAAGACATGAGGAAGAACTTTGAGGAAGGGAAAGCTTGCTCTATCCCACTATAACAACATACTGCAGAGAAAAGAGTGCAAAGTGTCAACTTTGTCCTGGCTCATTATTACTTTTAAAAGAAGCCACAGTAAAATATAATTGGGATTCAATTGACTGCCCTGTGAGTATATTTTCACATTCTGTAATGGCTCAGAATTTGACAGTAATGGCATTTAGCCCATTCTTTGTTTACTTGTGATATTTTTTTATCAGCATCAGTGAATTAGAAATGAGAAATGGTCACAATATAATTTTATTTTTCTTGTGGATAAACAAGTTTACTTTGCTTTTGATCTTTCTCATTTATTCATGTGAAGCGTTAGCTTTTACATCTGTTGTTACTTCTTTGCAGTCATCCTTGTTGGTATTGGAGAGTGCCTGGTAGCAAATGCGCATACTAAGCTGCTCACGTGATTCCCATTTGCTTCCATTCTGAAATTGATATTCTCTTAGCTCTTCATGTTAGTAATAGACCTGACCAAGTAGAAAGCTGACTAACTGAGTAATGTGATAAGAAAGGAAGGTGAAGCTCAAATTAAGATCATAAAAACAAAATACAGGAGGAACGGCAGGTGAGGTAATTTCTGTGGAAGGAAGTGGACAGCCAGTGTTTAGGGATGAGACTCTCCACCAGCACTGAAAGATGTGCAGGCAAAGAGTAGAACAGGAACTGAAAGGTGATAGGTGGATCCAAGAGGGGTGATAAGCAGATGGAAGAGTGGAGAATGACAACAGCAGCATTGGCTGAGTGGGTATAGGTGATGGAATAAGAGGCTGTAAGTGATGGAATGTGATAGGAAAGAAAGGTAGAGTATGGAACCAAATTAGGTGGAGTGCAGTAAGCAAATTGGAAAAATCAGAGGATGAGGAAAGAAACAGGGTGTGAAGGGTGGTCATAGGATGTATGGGATAGATCAGGAGGAGAGAGAAAAGGAATAAAGGAGGGAAACTGGAGAGTTAAGTTTCATGCCATCAGGTGGTCGACTACCTAGGCAGGTCTTTAACTAAAAGTCCAGTTATTCTGCAACCAACTCTGCTTGACCTTTAAGTGCTTAATTACAAATAATGAGTAATTTAAAAGTAAGGATATAATGCATGACCGTAATATTGAGGCTGAACAACTTTTGCTGTCTCTCATCCATTTGACAATACCCATAAATCTAATTTTCTCTGAAGGTGATACTTGATTATGATTCAACAATAACATTTATATAATGTGTTTGATGTAGTAAGATGACTGGAGCCCTTCAAAAATGACCAAATAAAATTGAGACAGGAGTTTCTAGAGAAGATGGTCTGATATATTATCATTGGTACTGCGGCCTGCAGTCAACTAATGACACAGCGCTAAATTGAGCTGAATTGAACATTCCCAGTCTGTTTCAAAGACTCTGTCACAAACACAAGGAAATCTGCAGATGCTGGAAATCCAAGCAACAGACACAAAATGCTGGTGGAACGCAGCATCTATAGGAAGTCAGGACGAAGGGTCTTGGCCCAAAACGTCGACTGTACTTCAAAAACTCTGTGGTCTGATGTTTTATATTTTCTGTGCTTTTCACTCATTTTTTGCCATTTGCATGACTTGTTCTTTTTGCACATTGGGTATTTTATGTTTTCTTTGAATGGGTTCCATGATGTTTCTTTATTTCGTGCTTGTCTGTGGGAAGAAGAATCTCAGGGTTGTGAACTGCATCCATACTTTGATAATAAATTTACTTTGAATCTCTGAAAGTGGGCCATGAAATGTCATTGTGAAGTAGGATTAAAGAGAATCCCGAACAAGGTAGAGGGTAGGCCAGTGAGGCCAAAGAAAGGAAGTTGTGCCGGCACCATAGATTTGGACAAGCATTTCACATTGGTTTTCACCAAGAAGGACGTGGAGGGTAGTGCGATCAGGAGCAGTGTGCTGGCGTTCTTGGGCATGAACCCCAATATTTATTTATTTATTTGATTTATAGATTTTCATGTCTTAGATCTAATTCTAATGTTGATCTGAAGTGAGAGAAGTTGTTGGGTCTCTTGAAGAACATCAAGGTGAAAAAATCACCTGGACACAATGGAACCTAATCAGGTTATTGAGGGGGCAAGAGAGGAAATTGCTGGGACCCTGACATAGATATTTGCATCCTCTTTAGCCACTGCCAATGTCCCAGAGCACTGGACAACATTGTTCCTCTGTTTAAGAAGGGCAGTAGAGGCAAACTAGGAAATTACAGACCCTTGAGCTATGAATCAGTAGCAGTGAAACAATTCAAGAAGATTCTTAGGTATTGGATCTGTTCACATCTGGAAAAGTATTATTTTATTAGTGATTTTCAGCATGACTTTGTACAGAAGGGGCTGGTATCTTGCAAACTTGAATGAGAATTTTGCAGAAACAGTAGGGAGGTGGATATTGTCTACATGGATTTTAATGCATTTTACAATATCCCTCATGGTAGGCTATTTGAGAAGATTAAGGCAGACAAGATCCATTTTAGTAGATTAGATTCAAAATTGACATGGCCAAGGAATAAGGAGGAAAGTGGTGGAAGGGTATTATTCTGACTGGAGGTCGGTGACCAGTGGCATTCTTAGTACTGAGACCTATTTTATTTGTGATGTATATAAATGATTTGGACAAAAATGTAGGTAGGCTAATTAGTAAGATTGCAAATGACATAAAAATTGACAGAGTTGTGGACAGTGAGAAAGGTTATCAAAGGATTCAGCAGGATGTAGACTGGTTGATTGGCAAAGAAATTAATGGCAAAGTAAGTTTAATCCAGACAAGTGTGAGGTGCTTTTCTTGCTATGAGAGGTGTACAATAAATGGCAGGACTTTTAGGAGATTGATATTCAGAGGGATCTTGGCATGCAACTCCCTGAAAGTGGTTAACAGTAGACAGGAAAGTAAAGAAGATGTATTGCATACTTGTCTTTATTACTCAGGGAATTGTGTATAAAATTTGGCAAATCATGTTGCAGCTGTGTAAAACTTTGGTTAGGCCACATTTGGAGTATTGCATGTAGCTCTGGTTTCCTGGGGTCTGCATACTTTGAAGAGGGTGCAGAGGAGGTTCACCAGGACTAGAGAGCTAGAAGGAGAGGTTGGACAAAATTGGGTAGTTTTCTCTGGAGCATCAGGGCTACCTGATAGAAGAATACAAAATTACGAAAGATGTGGATAGGGCAGATAGTCAGGGACTTTTTCCCAGGGTATTACTGTCAAATACCAGATGACACAGCTTTAAGATAGAGGGGGGGAGTTTAAAGGAGATTTACCAAGCATTTGTTTTACACAGAGAACACTAGGTACCTGGAACACACTGCCAGAGGAAGTGGTGAGAGCAGATATGAAAGCAATGTTATCTATGGAAGTTTCTCTAAGTTTTAGATGTCATGCCAAATCTTCACAAACTCCTAAGGCAGTAGAGGCGATGCTGTGCTTTCTTTGCAATTGGACTTGCGTGCTGGGTCCAGGACAGGTCCTCTGAAATAATAATATTCAGGAATTTAAAGTTGCTAACCCTCTCCATCTCCGATCTCCTGATGATTACTGGCTCATGGACCTCTGGTTTCCCTCTCCTGAAGTCTATTAGTTCCTTGGTCTTGCTGACATTGAGTAAGAGGTTGTTGTTATGACACCACTAACCAAATTTCAATCTCCTTCCTGTATGCTGATTCATCACCACCTTGGATTTGGCCCACAACAATAGTACAGTTAGCAAACTTGAATATGGGATTAGAGCTGTGCTTAGTCACACAGTCATAGGTGTAAAGCAAATAGAGCAAAGGGCTAAGCACACAGCTTTGTGGTGCACCTATGCTGATGGAGATTGTGGAAGAGATGTTGTTGCCAATCTGAACTGACTGGGGTCTACAAATGATGAAATTCAGAATTCAATTGCACGTGGAGGTTTTGAGGCCAAGTTCTTGGAGCTTATTGATTAGTTTTGAGGGGGTTGATGGTATTGAATGCTGAGCTGTAGTTAAAAAGCATCAGGATCAGTATCTTTACTGTCCAGATGTTCCAGGATTAAGTGAAGAGCCAGTGGGGTGGCATCTGCTGTGAACTTGTTGCTCCACTAGACAAATTGGAGAGGATCCAAGTCACCTCTCAGAAAGGAGCTGATATGTTTCATTACTGGCCTCTCAAAATATTTCACTGCTGTGGATGAAAGTGCAAGTGGGCATGGTCATTAAGGCAGGTCACCACACTCCCTTGGGCACGAGTATAATTGAATACTGATCTAAGAGTCATAAAGTAGGGAAAAGAGGCGTAGTGGTTTAGGGAAGGAATTCTAGATCCTAAGATGTCGACAGTTGAATGCATGATTGCCAGTGGTAGAATCATTTAAAACTGAGAACGTACTGAGACCTTGTTTGAAAGAGCCCAGATAAGATTGCAAATTTGTAGGTGATTGCAGAGGTAATGTCTATGGAGGGATTTGAAAACAAGGACAAGATTTTTAGTACTGAGGCATGATTCAACCATAAGCCAGTATAGATAAAGCAAAGATATGATGGGTGAATGTAACAGGAAATTTAGGATACTTATAGTAAAATTTGGATGACTTTAATGGTAAGCAAAAAATGTGAGGCTGGTCAGAGAGGAATGGAATAGTGAATTCCAGAACAAATCGAGCCATGGATTGAATTGAAAATAATTGCTTTCTTCTTCCCAAAATTTAATGTAGAGTTTTTACTCCATCTGTGGATGCCTTAGGTACTGTGGATACTGGGGTTGGAGGAGGTGGTGGTGAGGAAGAATTGTATGATGGTAGTGGTTCCTCTGGCAATCCTGGATGGTGTCAACAAAGAACAACAAGGAAAAGAGTTACAGGGACATCACAAGTTGTGGAGCAGAAATGGAAAAGGTGTTGCAGCTGATTTTTTGGCAATGGACAGAACAGGGTAACTGCCCTACTGAACAAGGGAGGGGAGGTTAGATCAACTTCCACCTTAAATATACCCATGGACTTGGAATGTTGTTCTCAAAATGTTGCTGAGTCTCTCAATAGCAGGTCCCAACTGAAGAACAGGGAAGATAACCAAAATACACTGGGAGTAAAAGTCTCATCTGCAGAGCAGATAAAGTGGGAAAACTGTGACTATGGGACAGAATCTTAACAAGACACAGGTGGAAATGGAAAGTCAAGTTATGTTGGATATTGGTTGCTATACTATTCCCTGAAATAGAGGTGGCAATATAAAAGGAAGGAAAGGGAAGAGACTGATGTGGTCCATGCAAAATTTAGAGCAGCTTGGAAATTTGCAGTAAAGGGGTGCAGGAAGCAGTGCTAATTCAAGGACAGTTAAGGGAGATAGTTTGAAGAGGACTGAAACAAGCACTTCCATATATTTATCTATCCAACAATAATAATGGTGCCATCGAAGAATAATAAAATCATACTGTATATTCTGAAGGCTACTGACTAAGAAAGCTGCAAATGGGTCGATTACCTTAATCACAGTCAGACAGGGTATGATTTGTAACACTGAATCTCTGAAAGATGTTATTTGAAATCCAAATGGAGTGGTTCACATGTGGCCTTCTGTGTTAGGACCATATATTTAGAATGTATCAGGAGAGGAAATGATAATTTGCAAAGCCAGATGAGCTTTTGTGAAAAATGGAGTCAACAAACTTCGGGGCTTGGAAGTAAGTCAGTAATTTATTGAGACTCCTGAACTTGGAGGCAGTCTGAAGAGAGGTGAGTATTATAGAAGTGAATTTGTGGATAGGGCAGTGGACAACTTTAGAGAAAGCTTGACCTGATATTCTAGGGAAGAGAAGATGGTAACAAAGGCACCTGATGGCTGATCTCAATCTCAGTGACTAGGAAGTTCATAAACTCTTTGCAGTTGTTACAGGTAAAGAAGAGGGATGAAAGTACAAGGAGCCGAGATCTAAGGATGGTACATTCCAGATAAACCTATAGGAAGCATAGGCATACTCAAGAAAACAGGAGCAAGACTAGTCCAGATACCCAACCATTCAATTTGATCTGCCACAAGCATCAACTAGTTGTGACCTAGTTCTGACTGAAGAATGGAATATGACGATGATCTTTATATGCCTGAATGACAAAGAAATGTGATTCAGTTGTGTTTTACCTGAACCAGCAAGATCAGGTAATGAATGACTAGATTGGTCAATCAGCTTATTTGTTTTATGTTTGCATTTTCTCAACAGAAGGGAGTAGGGAGAAGACTGGACTAGGCACAGTATGAGAAAGAGAATTATGATATTATTGACAATTAGGGTATTTTAGGTACAAATGAGCAAGTGTTGAGTTATGGTAGTAATAGAAATTACTCCCATTGTTTGATACTTTGAGAGCATGAATGGTGTTGTATAATGTTTGAAAGGTGTTTATACTTATATCATACACTGGAGTCTAAATAATGATAAAGCAACTTTGACTATTTGAAATAATGATTACTGTAAATGCTGATATTGGATTAATGGATCAAAATATAAATATGAGTGTTTCTATTTTAATAGTCTACGCTCATGTATTTACAATGAGGTCCCCTGATTGCTCAATTTTACACATCTGACACGCCGTTGCATGAAAGATATTTGAATCTCTCTTAATTGCTGTCTTCATTGTTCACATATGTGAGTAATACATTCGTGCTTAGTTTACAATGAAAAGAATCCAAAAGCTGGAGAATTCTATGGTCTGCGTGATTTGAATCAAAATATCTACCATGGATTTGATCCTTAGAATTACTGAAAGATAGTTTCACCTACACACATGGCCTTGTTTACAGTTTCATACAAAACTTAAAAATGTCTGTGTTCATATTTAGTTTTTATTTGCCCCCAGCTCTCCACTCTGTAATCCAGATGGCTAAATGTCCTTCTCTTTAACATTAAAATTATGCTGCAAGTTACATTTGTATTTTTATCATAATTAAATATATGCAGGATATATTGTGTTAACAAGCACAAACTTGTGTTACTGCTATCGATATAATTAGTACCCTGATGAGGGTTTCTTTAACTTTTTGTTCCTTTCTGCACCTTGTAGCACATCTAGTGACAACCTTTCCATTTCTTTAGCATTTTTTATCTGTTTATTACGAGGATGAGTTGCTGGCTCAACACTCAACCCAGCACTGATGGAAAGGAGCCGGCCAAATTCGAACCCAGGACCAATCGCCTTGAAGTCCGATACGGATACCACTACACCACCAGCTGGCTGTTCATTAGTTTGAAATAGTCATATTTATGTCATGTTTTCAATCTTTGGAGATATTGAATGTCCAGGAATTGCATCTGAAAGGAACCTTTGGACCATCTGGCTGGGGTTGGGGAAAAGTTTCGTAATTTAACTGTTTGAATCTCCTACCCCAATAGTTGATTGAATGTAACTTTGAAACCTTACCTTAAATAGATAGATAGATACTTTAGTGATCAAAAAGGAAATTACTTTGTCACAGTAGCATTGCAAGTTCATAGATATACAAATATTGGAAAAGAAGTAAGAAAGAAAAAAATAAAAAATAAGATGTACAAGATTTACAAGTCAAAGATTACAAGATTTCCAAGTTCACATTGGTAAGATGGTACTGCAAGAATTACCGTAATATTATATAGTAATGGATGCACATTCATATCATCCAGATAAGAAGTGATGGTAGTATTGCACAGCTTGTCCGTGATAGCAGGGTGTGGTAAACAGAGCTAAACAGAGCCGGGAATAAAGGGGTCAACATATGAGCAGTGTTTGACAGATTTGGGCCTGTACTCACTGGAATTTAGAAGAATGCAGGGGGATCGCACTGAAAACTACTGAGTGTTGAAAGGACTAGATTGGGTGGATGTGAAAAGCATGTTTCTTATGGTGGAGTATCCAGAACTTTGCATCCAGAATTTTGTATCAAAATTGAGGCGCCACCCTTTAGAACAGAGGACGGGGGGATTTCTTTTTAGCCAGAGAGTAGTAAATCTATGGAATGCTCTGCCGCAGACTGCAGAGGAGGCCAAGTCTGTGGGTATATTTAAGGCGCAAGTTGATCATTTCATGATCAGTCAGGGCATCAAAGGATAGGGTGAGAAGGCAGGTGTATGGGGTTGTGTGGGATCTGGGATCAGCCATGATGGAAGGGCAGAGCAGACTTGATGGGCTGAATGGCCTAATTCCACACCTATGTCTATGGTCTTTTGGTCTTAAACAGAGCTCTAGTAACAGAGGTTAATAACAGTCTAAGGGAAGGGGTCATCACTTACCTGGCTATAAGTTGGCTCATTATAGAGCCTATTGGCCGAGAGTAAGAATAACTTCATATAGCACACTTTGGAGCAGTGCAGTTGTCTTAGTCTGTTACTAAAAGTGCTCCTCTGTTCAGCCAAGGTAGCATGCAGAGGGTATGAAACATTATCCAGAATTGCCAGGAGTTTCTGGAGGGTCCTTTGTCTGCAGCAGCATCCAGTGTGTCCAGTTTGACTCCTGTTACAGAGCCAGCCTTTCAAATCAGTTTATTGAGCCTGTTGGAATCACCCGTGTTGATGCCATTGCTCCAACTCACCACCATATAGAAGATTGTACTGGCGACAACAGACTGGTAGGAAATGTGAAGGAGAGGCCTGCATACGCCAAAGGACTTCAGTCTCCTCAATTACCCAGTAACTAGAACTTTGTATTTGTATTGAGAGGTTTCTGCTCTCAGAGGAGGTTAGTAGTGATTAGAGGTTAACACAGAATTAATGGTTAACAGTATCTCTAAAGATGCTGTCTGACTAGCTCACTTTTTCCAGCATGTTCTACTTTTATTTTAGAATTCTTGCATCTGCTATATTTTGTTTTTGTATTAACAGTTGAAAACGGTGGGAAAAGCTAGTTCTTAAGACAAGTTAAGTTTTTTTTAATTGTTGCAATAAATATATTGTATTTCTATATATTGATAAAGTGAAGCTCAGTTGTATATTATCACATTACCAGTCCTTGTAACTGAGGACCATAGAACACTACAGCACAGAAAACAGGCCATTCGGCCCTTCTAGTCCTGTGTCAAAACTTTATTCCGCTAGTCCCATTGACCTGCACCCAGTCCATAACCCTCCAGACCTCTCCCATCCGTGTATCTATACAAATTATTCTTACAACTTAAGAGTGAGCCCACATTTACCATTTCAGATGGCAGCTCGTTCCACACTCCCACCACTCTCTGAGTGAAGAAGTTCTGCCTAATGTTCCCCCTTTCCTCTTTCACCCTAAAGCCATGTCCTCTCGTATTTACCTCTCCTAATCTAAGTGGAAAGAGCCTACTCGCATTTACTCTGTCTATACCCCCCATAATTTTGTAAACCTCTATCAAATCCCCCCTCATTCATCTACGCTCCAAGGAATAAAGTCCTAACCTGTTCAATCTTTCCCTGTAACTCAACTCCTGAAGACCCGGCAACATCCTAGTAAATCTTCTCTGCACTCTTTCAATCTTACTGTTATCCTTCCTATAGGTAGGTGACCAGAACTGCACACAATACTCCAAATGTGGCCTCCCCAGTGTCTTATACAACCTCACCATAACATCCCAACTCCTGTACTCAGTACTTTGATTTATGAATGCCAGGATGCCAAAAGCCTTCTTTACAACCCTATCTACCTGTGACACCACTTTCAGGGAATTATGTATCTGAACTCCCTTATCCCTTTGTTCCTCCACACTCCTGAGTGCCCTACCATTTACTGTGTATGTCCTACCTTGATTTGTCCTTCCAAAATGCAACACCTCACACTTTTCTGCATTAAATTCCTTCTGCCATTTTCTGGCCATTTTTCTAGTTGGTCCAGATCCCTCTGCAAGCTTTGAAAGCCTTCCTCGCTGTCCACAACTCCTCCAATCTTAGTGTCATCAGCAAACTTGCTGATCCAATTTACCACATTATCATCTAGATCATTGATATAGACAACAAACAACCATGGTCCCAGTGCAGATCCACTAGTCACAGGCCTCCAGTCTGAGAAGCAATCATCCACTACCACTCTGTCTTCTCCCACACAGCCAATTTTGAATCCAGTTTACAACCTCTCCATGGATACCTAGTGTCTGAACCTTCTGAACTAACCTCCCATGTGGGACCTTGTCAAAGGCCTTACTAAAGTCCATGTAGAGAACATCCACAGCCTTTCCTTTATCTACTTGGTCTCTAAATTTTTTATTTGAATATTTGGGCACTGGTTTTCAATTTAAGCTTTCATTTGCAATAAACAAAATATTTTCTGTAAACTGCTTTCATTCATGTTTTATATCTTGCTGGCTGAGTAAATGACAAGCTTGGAAACTCAAACAAGAGAAACTCTGCAGGTGCTGGAAATCCAAGCAACGCACACATAATGCTGGAGGAACTCAACAAGCCAGGCAGCATTTATGGAAAAGAGTACAGTTGACATTTCAGGCCAAGACCCCAAGACCCTTCAACAGGACTGGGGGATAAAACATGAGTAGAGTCAAAAGGTGGGGGGAGGGAAGGGAGAAACACAAGGAGATAAGTGAAACCGGGAGGGGGAGTGGTGAAGTAAAGAGCTGGGAAGTTGATTGGAGAAAGAGGTACAGGGCTGGAGAAGGGGAATATAATAGGAGAGGATGGAAGGCCATGGAAGAAAGCTGTCCTCTCCTGTTAGATTCCCTGCTGGTACAGTATTTGGAAAGTAAAATTGAAGACCTCAGCACAAAATAGCTGTACCAGATGGGACATCAGAGACTGCTGAGTACTTTGCTTCATAGAAACACGCTTCGTCACCGCTGCAGCCTGAGAGCTCCACCATTCTCCACAAAGACAGGACAACTGAGTCTTTTAATGTAGAGGGGGTGGAGTATGCTTTATGATAAATTCATCATGGTGCACAGACATGGTGACTCTGTCTCAATCTGTTCACCTGACCTGGAATATCTAGCGATCAAGTATCGCCCATTTTACCTGCCGAGGGAGTTTTTGCCATCGTCAAAGTAACGGTGTATATTCCAGAGTCAAGCAGACACTGGAGGAGCTAAGCACCATGATTAGCAATCATGAAGCATTGTACGCAGATGCCTTTCCTATCATTGCAGGAGATTTCAACCAGGTCATCTTGAAGACTCTGAACAACTACCACCAACATCACAGATAAGAGAAAATCTGCAGATGCTGGAAGTCTGAGCAACGCACACAAAATGCTGGAGGAACTCAGCAGGCCAGGCAGCATCTATGGAGAAAAGTACAGTTGAAGTTTTGGGCCAAGACCCTTTGGCATGATCCACCAACATATCATCTGTGGAACCAGAGGAGTCAAAACAATTGACCACTGTTATACCAACACGAAAAATGTTTATCCATGCCCAATTTGGTAAGCCTGATCACCGAGCTGTAATTCTATCTCTGCATATAGGCAGAGACCAAAGACCGAAGCACATGTGGTGAAGACCAAGAAGGTAAGGTCAAGGAAGGCGGAGAGCACTTACAGGACTGCCTTCAGGGATGCATCTAATCTGAATCAATGCACCACAGTTGTCAACGGCTTCATTGAGACCTGTGTGGATGAGTGTGTCTTCCAGAACATACCACTTAAACCCAAACCAATAGCCGTGGATGAAGTAGACGATTCGTAGTCTGCTGAGAGCTAGATCTATAGCATTCAAGACCAATGATCCGGAGCTATACAAAAAATCCCAGTACAACCTATATAAGGCTATTGTAAGAGAACAAACAATTCCTGTTGAAGTTAGAGGCAGAATCAAATGTACATCTATTCTGGCAGGGTTTGCAGGCCATTACTGTATGCAAGTAATAGCCTTGTGATGCTTCCCTCCCAGCCGAGCCGAACTCCTTTTATGCATGCTTTGAAAGGGAGACTAAAGCTGCACCTGTGCGAATCTCTGCAGCATCTGGTGACCCTGTGATCTCTGCCTTGAAGGCCAATGTCAGAACGTCTTTCAGGAGGGTGAACTCTTGCAAGGTGTCAGGCCCTGATGGTGTGCCTGGTAGAGCTCTGAAAACCTGTGATAACCAACTGATGGAAGTGTTCAAGGCCATCTTCAGGCTCTCACTGCTGCAGTTGGAGGTTCCCACCTGCTTCAAAAGGACGACAATCATTATCAGTGCCCAGGAAGTGTAGGGTGAGCTGCCTCAACGTCTATCACCCAGTGGCACTCACATCTACTGCGGTGAAGTGCCTTGAGAGGTTGGTCATGACTAGAATCAACTCCTACCTAAGCAAGGACCTCGACCCGCTGCAATTTGCATGTCGACACAATAAGTGTACAGTGAATGCAATCTCATTGGCTATCTACTCTGCCTTGGATCACCTGGATAATAGAAATACCTACATTAGGCTGCTGTTTATTTCCACAGCTCAGCATTCATCACAATCATACTCTCAGTTCTAATCAACAAGCTCTAAACCTGGGCTTCTATCCCTCCCTCTGCAACTGGATCCTTGACTTCCTCTCTGGGAGACTATGGTCAGTGCAGTTCTGAAATAACATCTCCTCTTTGCTGGCAGTCAACACTGGCGCACCTCAAGGATGTGTGCTTAATCCACTTCTCTACTCTGTCTACACCCACAAATGTGTGGCTCAAACGCCATCTATAATTTGTGTTGACACATGCATTACGGGCAGAATTTCAGATGGTGACGAGGAGGTGTACAGGAGCAAGATAGGTCAGCTGGATTGAGTGGTGTTGCAACACAAGGAATTGTTTGTGGACTTCAGGAAGAGGAAGTCAAGGGAACCAGTCCTCATTGAGGGATCAGCTGTGGAAAGGATGGGCAGTTTCAAGTTCCTGGGTGTCAACATCTCTGAAGATCAATCCTGGACCCAAAATATTGATGCAATTGCAAAGAAGGCATGTCAGTGGCTATACTTCATTAGGCGATTGAGAAGATTTGGTATGTCACTAAAGACTGTCACAAATTTTCCAGATGTACCGTGGAGAGCATTCTATCTGGCTGCATCATATCTGGCGTGGAGGGGCTGATGGACAGGATCAGAAAAAGCTGCAGAAAGTTGTAAATGCAGCCAGCTCCATCATGAGCACTAAACTCCCCAGCACTGAAGACACCTTCAAAGGGAAATGCCTCAAAAAGGCGGCATCCATAATTAAGGACCCCATCACCCAGGACATCCTCCCTTCTCATTGCTACTATCACGGAGGAGGTACGGGTGCTTGGAGACACACATTCAGTGGTTCAGGAACAGCTTCTTCTCTCCACCATCATATATCTTTTAGAGTTCAATGTAAATTTAGTATCAAAGTACATATTTGTCACCGTATACAACTCTGAGATTCATTGTCTTGTGGACGTTCACAGAAAATACAAGAAACACTATAATCAATGCAACACTGCCCCTGTAAGACAAATGACAATCAATATGCACAAGACAACAAACTGTGCAAAGACAAAATGAGGGGGGGAAAAACCAAAATAATATTAATTATTTAATTTTCTTCATCCTTGAAAGTAAGTCCATTGGTTATGGGAACAATTTAGTGATGGGGCGAGTGAAGTTATCCCCTCTGGTTCAAGAGCCTGATGGTTGTGTGGTAATGACTGTTCCTGAACCTGGCAGTCCTGTCTCCCTTTCTCTTCACCATCTACACCTTGGACTTCAGCTACTGCACAGAGTCTTGCCATCTTCAGAAGTTTTCTGATGACTCTGCCATAGTTGGATGCATCAGCAAGGGAGATGAGGCGGAGTGCAGGGCTACGGTGGGAAACTTTGTCACATGGTGTGAGCAGAATCATCTGCAGCTTAATGTGAAAAAGACTAAGGAGATGGTGGTGGACCTGAGAAGGGCTAAGGCACCGGTGACCCCTGTTTCCATCCAAGGGGTCAGTGTGGACATGGTGGAGGATTACAAATACCTGGGGATACGAATTGACAATAAACTGGACTGGTCAAAGAACACTGAGGCTGTCTACAAGAAGGGACGGAGCCGTCTCTATTTCCTGAGGAGACTGAGGTCCTTTAACATCTGCCGGACGATACTGAGGATAATCTACGAGTCTGTGGTGGCCAGTGCTATCATGTTTGCTGTTGTGTGCTAGGGCAGCAGGCTGAGGGTAGCAGACACCAACAGAATCAACAAACTCATTGGTAAGGCCAGTGATGTTGTGGGGGTGGAACTGGACTCTTTGACGGTGGTGTCTGAAAAGAGGATGCTGTCCAAGTTGCATGCCATCTTGGACAATATCTCCCATCCACTCCATAATGTACTGGTTAGGCACAGGAGTACGTTCAGCCAGAGACTCATTCCACCGAGATGCAACACAGCGTCATAGGAAGTCATTCCTGCCTGTGGCCATCAAACTTTACAACTCCTCCCTTGGAGTGTCAGACACCCAGAGCCAATAGGCTGGTCCTGGACTTATTTCCACTTGGAATAATTTACTTATTATTTAATTATTTATGGTTTTATATTGCTATATTTCTACACTATTGGTTGGTGCGACTGTAACGAAACCCAGTTTCCCTCAGGATCAATAAAGTATGTCTGTCTGTCTGTCTGTGTGGATCCGAAGGCTCCTGTACCTTCCTGCAGTGAGAAGAGAACATGAATGGACACTGTTCTGAATGAAACCATGTACGCTACCTCACTTCTGTTGCTTTTTTAAAACTCTTTTTTCACTTATTGAATTTAATTTTTATATATATTTCTTATTGTAATGTTTTTCCTGTTATTATGTATTGCAATCTACTGCTGCCACAAAACAACTGTATTGACATATGCCAGTGATATTAAATCTGCCAAAAGAAGCTATCTAGGCTGAAGCTGGTACTCTCAGATATTGGTATCTTCTGTAGCTGACATCTGAAGTTGAAACATAAACACTCAATCACCATCTTCTTTCCCAACTGCCTCCATTTCTAATGTACATTCCAAAAATTACCCTGGCTAAAATATAAATGAATAATTGAATCCATTTAAAAATAAACTTATGATTGGAGCAATTGAAGAAATAAAGATTATACTGTGCCAAGAGATGCTACAAATTACTGATTAGGGAAGTATTTTCAAAAGACTTGTCCAATGATTTTATTGCTGCTTTACGTTCTAGCATATTTATTTAGAGTACTATAAGTAAGTATATGGAGTGTTGTTTGGCCTTGCATGGCACAGTTTCAATAAATTTTCTGTGTTAACTATCATATGCTGACACATGGTCTGGCTATGAGTTGTCCTAAAAGTCAAAGGATTATTAAATATTGATGGATTTTTTATTCAAACCTATCACTTAACTTGTACATTGTTTAAAATATGATTGGTGTGTAGTGAAATTCCGCGATCACTGTTTATCTTTGTGGCCTATTTATTCTGGATTTACAAATGTTGAGCAGGTGTGTTTATGTAAATATACACCCACTTTTCATTTCCCCCCCCAAGTTTATGGCGTACGCATATTTTTTCAACTAAGAAATCAGGGATATGGTTTTTCAGTTTCTAGCTTTAATATTTTGGGTTTTGTCTGTGCTGCTTGAATGCCAATTTCATGCACTATTTCTCATGTTAACTGCCACATTCTTCGCAACATTAACTCAGTATTACGTAGAATGCAGATTTTTTTTCTTTCTGAATTAATAATTAAGGCATGAATGTTCTTTTTCTGTAGAGCAGTTTGATATTTTCCAAACTTCCTACTTTAAATTTTTTCTGCATTTTATTATATACATAAAATGTTCAAACAATTCTACTTTATCAGTGCTGTTCATAATTTTATCGAATTATTTTTATATATTTTGGAGCCATGTCTGTTGGAATGAAAGCTAGAGAAGGCATATCCTTTAAGTTTCAAGCCATTTAATAGTGAAATAGCTTTAAAGTATTGGCACTGTTGTAATATTATCAAAGTTGTAACCAAATATATTTATATAAAGCTCTCAGAAACAATATTTTTTGTGTCAGAGGTTGAAAAATAAGCATTGCAAAGGGACACTACCACTGAGGATAGCTAACACACTGTGAAATAATGCTGTGACTTCTTTTAATCTCTATCTGAAGGAGCAGAAATCTTGTCAAAAGAAACTCCCTCGTCGTGCAATGGAGTTTTCACCTGCATTTTGTGTACAAGTCTCTGGAGTGAGAGTTAAGCCAAACTTTCTGAACAAGCGAAACTTAGATTAAAAAAAAACATTTTTATGTCAGCCCTACAGTGCCTTGTACTGTAATCGGTTTTGTTGAGCTTAATTTCATTCCCATTGCTAATGCATTCCATTATGTCTTATGTCGTTTACACTTAAAATGGACCCCTGTTAATAATTTATACAATTTTGTTACAATAACCCCAAAATTATTTCCTGAATAGTTTGTTGAATATGGTTCATTAATCATGTACTAGTGATGGTGGGGTTTGCTCTGTTTTCATTCAACTATTCTTTGTTTGCCTAGAATGGAAACTATTTAAATATAGTTATTTCATTATTCTGCCTTTGACATTTTTATTGTTCTGGAAAGTTTTGATATTCTCATCTAAAGAGAAAGTCATATTATCATATAACACAGAAACAGTAGACCATGCTCACCATCAGAAACCTATTGATTCTAATCACATTTTTTAAACACTTAACTTTCAGTAGTTTGGTGATTCAATTGTTTATCTAAATACTTCTTAAATGATGCACAAAGAAAAAGTTGGTGAAGGAGTTTTTAAGTTTTATAGCAGAGAGGTTGAGAAATGGCTGTGCATGCAAACGTCCAAGAGCATTGTTGGTGGAGATGAAACTTTGGCATCACTAATGTCAAAATGATGGGAGCTGTAGAAGACACATCAGTGTAGAACAAAAAGACTGGTGAGAGTAAAGCTGGGTCTAAGGGCAGAGAAAAGAATAAAGAAAAGCAATGGGAGGTTGTGAAGATGGAAGATTTTATTGTATTAATGTGTAAGAGAACAGGAGGCCAGGTTAGAGATATATCTTGGGTATGATAATTGTTCATTGCTATGCAAGGATATTCAAATGCAATGAAGGTTGCTTTTCTCAATTTCTTTATTTTAGGTGTGACGAACTTAATGTACATGTGCCCAAGATGGTACACGCAAAAATGTATTGATGCACAGCATGCAGTGCTGACCCATAATAAAAATATATATATTGATCACTTTTACTGCCAAATAAAGCAGTAAATTACTTTTTGTACAACTAAAGACCAGTAAGATGTTGGAATGCTCCTCTTGCAGGATGTGGGAAGTCAGGGAGACCTCTGGTGTCCCTGACAATGACACCTGCAAGAAGTGCATCCAGTTGCAGCTCCTAACAAACCGTGTTAGGGAACTGGAGCTGGAGCTGGATGACCTTTGGATCGTTTGGGAGAATGAGGAGTTTATAGATAGTAGTTTCAAGGAGGTAGTTATGCCAAAAGAGCAGTGCACAGGTAATTGTGTTACTGTCAGGCGAGGGAAGGGGAAAGGGCAGGCAGAGCAGGGCTCCCCTGTGGCCATTCCCCTCAACAACAATTATACCTATTTGGATACGGTTGGTGGGGGTGGGGTGGGGGATGACATACCTGGGACAAGCTGCGGCAGCTGGATCTCTGGCACTGAGACTGGTTCTGCAGTGCAGAAGGGAGGGGGGAAGAAGAGGAGAGCGGTAGTGATAGGGGACTCGATAGTTGAGGTACAGACAGGAGGTTCTGTGGTCGTGACAGAGACTCCCAGATAGTTTGTTGCCTCCCGGGTGCCAGGGTCAGGGATGTCTCTGATCACGTGCACAGCATTGTAAAATGGGAGGGTGAGCAGCCAGATGTCATGGCACACATCAGTGCCAATGAGGTAGGAAGAAAGAGTGAGGAGGTCCTGAAGGGTGAGTATAGAGAGCTTGGTAGGAAGTTAAAAAGTAGGACCTTGAGGGTGGTAATCTCAGGATTGCTACTGTGCCACGAGCCAGTGAGGGTAAGAATAGGATGCTCTGGAGGATGAACACATGGCTGAGGAACTGATGTAGGGGGCAGGGTTTCAGATTTCAGGATCAATGGGACCTCTTCTGGGGCAGGTGGGACCTGTACGAGAGAGACGGGTTACACCTGAACTACAAGGGGACCAATGACCAATATCCTTGCAGGGAGGTTTGTTAGTGCTACAGTATTTGGGGGGGGGGGGGGGGTTTAGACTAGATTTGCAGGGGGATGGGAACCAGTGTGCCAGAGCAGTTAGTGGAGCAGGGTTGAAAATAAATGATGTTAACGATTCATGCAAAGTCACAAATAGAAGGGTTGTGTGTGGTGGTAATAATCTTCTGAGGTGTGCCTATTTCAATACGAGGAGTATTGTGGGGAAGGCTGACGAGCTGAGGGCGTGGATTGACACGTGGAATTATGACATTGTAGCCATTACTGAAACTTGGCTACAAGAGGGGCAGGACTGGCAGCTTAATGTTCCAGGGTTCAGCTGTTTCAGACATGATAGAGGCAGAGGGATGAAGGGTGGGGGAGGGGGTGGCATTATGAGTCAGGGAAAATGTTACAGCAGTGCTCAGGCAGGACAGATTAGAGGGCTTGTCTACTGAGGCCATATGGGTGGAGCTGAGAAACAGGAAAGGTATGACCACATTAATGGGGTTGTATTATAGACCACCCAATAGTCAGCGAGAATTGGAGGAGCAAATCTGTAGAGAGATAGCAGACAACTGCAGGAAACATAAAGTTATGATAGTAGGGGATTTTAATTTTCCACATATTGATTGGGACTCCCATACTGTTAAAGGTTTAGATGGGTTAGAGTTTGTAAAATGTGTTCAGGAAAGTTTTCTAAATCAATATTTAGAGGTACCGACCAGAGAGGATGCAATGTTGGATCTCCTATTAGGAAACGAGTTAGGACAGGTGACGGAAGTGTGTGTAGGGGAACACTTTGGTTCCAGTGATCATAACAACATTAGTTTCAATTTGATCATGGATAAAGATAGATCTGGTCCTGGAGTTGAGGTTCTGAGCTGGAAAAGGGCAATTTTAAAGAAATGAGAAGGGATCTAAAAAGTGTGGATTGGGACAGGTTGTTCTCTGGCAAGGATGTGATTGGTAAGTAGGAGGCCTTCAAAGGAGAAATTTTGAGAGTGCAGACTTTGTATGTTCCTGTCAGGATTAAAGGCAAAATGAATAAAAATAAGGAACCTTGGTTCTCTAGGGATATTGGAACTCTGATAAAGAAGAAGAGAGAGATGTATGACATGTATAGGAAACAAGGAGCTAATAAGGTGCTTGAGCAGTATAAAAAGTGGAAAAAAATACTTAAGAAAGAAATCAGGAGGGCTAAAAGAAGACATGAGGTAGCTTTGACAGTCAAGGTGAAGGATAATCCAGAGAGCTTCTACTGGTATATTAAGAGCAAAAGGATAGTAAGGGATAAAATTGGTCCTCTTGAAGATCAAAGTGGTTGGCTGTGTATGGAACCAAAAGAAGTGGGGGAGATCTTAAATGGGCTTTTTGCAACTGTATTTACTAAGGAAAATGGCATGAAGTCAATGGAAATAAGGCAAACAAGTGGTGAGGTCATGGAACCTATACAGGTTGACGAGGAGGAGGTGCTTGCTATCTTGAGGCAGATCAAAGTAGATAAATCCCCAGGACCTGACAGGATATTCCCTCTGACCTTGAGGGAGACTAGTGTTGAAATTGCAGGAGCCCTGGCAGATATATTTAAAATGTCAGTATCTACAGGTGAGGTGCTGGAGGATTGGAGGATAGTTCATGTTATTCCATTGTTTAAAAAAGGCTCTAAAAGTAATCCAGGAAATTATAGGCCGGTAAGTTTGACATCGGTAGTAGGTAAATTATTGGAAGGAGTACTAGGAGATAGGATCTACAAGTATTTAGATAGACAGGGACTTATTAGGGAGAGTCAACACAGCATTGTGCGTGGTAGGTCATGTTTAACAAATCTATTAGAGTTTTTAAAGGAGGTTTACAGGAAGGTGGATGAAGGGAAGGCTGTGGATGTTGCCGACATGGACTTCAATACGGCCTTTGACAAGCATGGGAGGTTAGTTAGGAAGATTCAGTTGCTAGGTATACATGGTGAGGTAGTAAACTGGATTAGACATTGGCTCAATGGGAGAAGTCAGAGAGTGGTAGTGGAGGACTGCTTCTCTGAGTGGAGGCCTGTGACTAGTGGTGTGCCACAGGGATCAGTGCTGGGTCCATTGTTATTTGTCATCTATATCAATGATCTGGATGATAATGTGATATATTGGATCAGCAAATTTGTTGATGATACAAAGATTGGAGGTGTAGTGGACAGTGAGGAAGGTTTTCAAAGCTTGCAGAGGGATTTGGACCAGCTGGGAAAATGGACTGAAAAATGGCAGATGGAGTTTAATACAGACAAGTGTGAGGTGTTGCACTTTGGAAGGAAAAACCAAGGTAAAACATACAAGGTAAATGGTAGGGCACTGAGGAGTGTAGTAGAACAGAGGGATCTGGGAATACAGATACAAAATTCCCTAAAAGTGGCGTCACAGGTAGATAGGGTCATAAAGAGAGCTTTTGGTACATTGGCCTTTATAAATCAAAGTATTGAGTATAAGAGTTGGAATGTTATGGTGAGGTTGTATAAGGCATTGGTGAGGCCGAATTTGGAGTATTGTGTGCAGTTTTGGTCACCGAATTACAGGAAGAATATTAATAGGGTTGAAAAAGTGCAAAGAGGTTTACAAGGATGTTGCCAGCACTTGAGAAACTGAGTTAAGGAGAAAGGTTGAATAGGTTAGGACTTTATTCCCTGGAGCGTGGAAGAATGAGGGGAGATTTGATAGAGGTATATAAAATTATGATGGGCATAGATAGAGTGAATGCAAGCATGCTTTTTCCACTGAGGCTAAGGGAGAAAAAAACCAGAGGACATGGGTTAAGGGTGAAGGGGGAAAAGTTTAAAGGGAACACTAGGGGGGCTTCTTCACGCAGAGAGTGGTGGGAGAGTGGAATGAGCTGCCAGATGAAGTGGTAAATGCAGGCTCACTTTTAACATTTAAGAAAAACTTGGACAGGTACATGGATGAGAGGTGTATGGAGGGATATGGTCCAGGTGCAGGTCAGTGGGACTAGGCGGAAAAATGGTTCGGCACAGCCAAGAAGGGCCAAAAGGTCTGTTTCTGTGCTGTAATGTTCTATGGTTCTGTTTTCACAGAAAATATCAGAAGCTAGCTTAGCACCTGCTTGACATGTGAAGTTGGATGATATGTTCTGAAATCCTTGCAGACCTCGTATACATAGCAATATTTGGATAGAAAATGGTTAAAATAACAATACTATTTATAAATGATGTTATTTTTCAGTTTTTTTTGAAAGATTAAAATCAATCTTTTTTAAACAGTTTTTCTAAAATCTTCATTTATTTCAATGTTATACTTTTTTTAAAACAGGAAAAACAGTGAATACACATATATAAGCAACAGGAGTCAACCTTTTTCCTCAATAAATTATTGTTACTACTTCATTAATTAATGATAATTTCTGCTTAAAATTACCATGGCATGCGAGAGAATTTTTAAAAGATTTTTGCCAATTTTGGCAAAGTTTGCCAACCCTGCTCCAATTCATCTCGAGAAGCAGTTTGAAGTTGTATTTTAAAGTCGAAATTGTAAACTTAAAACATTGTGATAACCATTGCCTGTCCAGCACAATGAATAAGAAGGTAGTTGTGGAAAGTAGTATTGTTCTTGCCTTGGTAAGCTATTGGATACACAGTCTGAAAAAAACAGTTAAAATCCTTTTTCTAATATTGTATGCTTTCTGCTAATTTATTTTGCAGACTCAATGAAGCCCCAGTTAAAGGATTTGAAAAAGATGTTGGCTCAAAGACAACCCTCCGAATAACATATCCAGAAGGAGCTATTCAGAAACCAGCACGGTATGAGAAGGACTCATTATTCGTGTTTGCCGGCTTCAAACCTCAAGATTTCAAATGGTTGAAATACATTGTTTATAAAGAAAAAGTGGTAAGTAATCCCATTCCCATATAATTGTGACATTTTGACTGGAACAATAAAAATATGGCAGATTGGATCTACAGTTTGTATTCAGTGCAACTAGCCTCTATTACATGTTTTATATAGGTAATCTTGAAGTTCAATTCTTCCTTGGGAGTAAAATGTTAAATATGATTAATTCAATAACACGACCATTAGGAAATAGTTCTTTTATTACTTCCTGATGATGTAATGTGAATAAGATGGATTATTGAATGGCCACAACAGGATCAAATTTGCAGCGAGTTTCTCAGCGAGCAGTGGTCTTCATTAAATGAATCAGAGTGCAATGTTCATCAGAGAGGCCATCAGGAACTATTGATCTATGTTTATCATCCACTGTATGCAATAATAATTAATGAAGATAATTGGCTGCTTAATTAATTTGATTAACCCGTTGCTAACAGTCTTCTGGCACTGAATTAGGACCAAGTCAAATTAACCTCTAAATGATTTAATAAAATATTAAGTATACCATTCAAGGATTATCTTTCTTTTTATAGAATTCCAAATAGGAGGAGAAAAGAAATCCTTTGATACCAATGAGCTGTGAAAAGGATCATTGTTACATTAACATATTCATCTGATGTGTTATTATTCCCAAGAAATATGCTGAAATAATCTGTTAATTCTTATCATTCTCCTGCATTAATGAAACAAGTGTTGGCTTCCTCACATTAGAAGTTGTATGTCAAGATCCACATTGAGAAATTTCAATAATTAATGCAAATCAACTTTATTGTAATTTATTCATTTTTCCAAGGGATCCTCATTATTGAGGATTTCATGCATGGGCACCACAGTAGCATTGTGGTTAGCATGACACTGTTACATCTTGGGGGAGTGGGGTCATCAAAGTTTGCAGTTCAATCTTGGTGTCCCTCTGTGCAGAGTTTATACATCCTCCCATGGAATGCGTGGATTTCCTTGGGTGCTCCAGTTTCCTCCTACAGTCCAAAATTTAGGAGGTTAATTGGTCATTATAAATTGTACCATGATTAGGCTAGGGTTATAATAGGTGGGTTTCTGGTGGCATGACTTAATGGGCCAGGGGTGGGGGCTTATTCCACAGTGTGTCTCTAATGAAATAAAGATCGTTGTGCCATGTTGTAGGATGTTTCTGTTATTATAGAAAGTGAGTTGGTCCATACCGTATGTCTTTCCTTTGCTGCTGCAAGTGAGGAAACCAATCTAATGTCAATCATGCAAAATTCACCAACCCAGGAATCAATCTGGTGCAACTTTCCTGCACTCTACTGCAAGTATATCCTTCCTTAGATAGGGAACCATATTTGTGCACGGTATTTCACAAGCAATCTCTCTAGGGCCCCAGATCATATGTACATTCCTACTATAGAGCTCAAATTCTCTTCCAGCAAAGGCTAATATATTGTTTGGTCCCTGATATGCAATGTGCGCTTGTTAACTTTCAGTGATTTGTTTCCAGTGCTTATAAAAAGTATTCCCCCACCCCCCCAGAAGTTTTCATGTTTTTTGTTTTATGATATTACGGGATTTACTTTGCCTTTTTTGACACTGATCATCAGAAAAGACTCTTTCATGTCAAAGTGAAAACACATTTCTACAAATTGATCTAAATTTATTATAATTATTAAACAAAATAATTGATTGTATAATTACTCACCCGGTTCAAGTCAGTATTTAGTTAATGCAACCTTAACAGCAATTACAGCCTTGAGTCTGTGTGGATAGGTGTTCTATTAACTTTGCACATCTGGATATTGCAAATTCTCCCCCATTCTTCTTTACAAATCTGCTCGAGCTGTGTCAGATTGCATGGGGATTGTGATTGAACAGCCCTTTCCAAATCAGCCACAAATTCTCAATTCTATGAGGTCTGTACTCTAACTTAGCCACTCTAAGTCCAGGATAATAACTTCATTGTTTTTAAGCCATTCCTGTATAGCTTTTGGTCTTTGGCTTGCTGGGAAAAAGTAGTCTCCCAAGTCGTAGTTCTCTTTTGCTGTATTCATCTTACCCTCTGCCTTCTCAAGCCTCCCAGAGCCTGCTGCAGTCAAGCATCTCTGCAGCATGATGCAACCACCACCATGCATCACAGTAGGGATGGTGTGTTAACATCCATACATAGAACATAGAAATCTGCAGCACATTACAGGCCCTTCAGTCCACAATGCTATGCCGATCATGTAATCTACTTTGGAAGCTGACTAGAATTTCCCAACTGCATTGTTCTCTATTTTTCTAAGCTCCCTGTACCTACCTAAGAGTCTCTTAAAAGACCTGATTGTATCCGCCTCTACCACTGTTGCTGGTAGTGCATTCCATGCACCCACCCACCACTGTGTGTTTTTGATGATGTGCTGTGTTTGGCTTACCCCAAACATAGCATTTGGTCTAATGGCCAAAAAGCTCAATTTTGGTTTGATCAGACAATTGAACCTTTTTCCAGTTGATTCCAGAGTCTCCCACATGCCTTTTAGCAGACTCTAGCCAAGATTTTTTCAACAGTGGCTTTCTCGTTTCCACTCTTCCATAAAGCTGCAACTGGTGAAGCACATGGGCAATAGTTGTATGCGCAGTCTTTTCCATCTCAGCCACTGAACTTGTAACTTCTCCAGAGTTGTCATAGGTCTCTTCGTGGGCTCACTCATTAGTTCCCTTCTTGCATGGTCACCCATTTCTTGAGGATAGCCTGCTCTAGACATATTTACAGCTTTGCCATATTCTTTCTATTTCATGATGATTGACTTAACTGTACTCCAAGGGATATTCAGTGACTTGGAAATTTTCTTGTATCGATCTACTGACTTATGCTTTTCAATAACCTTTTCGCAGAATTGCTTGGAGTGTTCTTTTGTCTTCATGGTGTAATTTTTGCCAGGATACTGACTCACAAGCAGTTGGACCTTCTAGATACAGATGTATTTTACTACATTTAATTGAAACACCTTAATAGCACACAAGTGATCTTCTTTTAACGAATTATGTGACTTCTAAAACCAATTGGCTGTGCCATTGATAATTTGGTGTGTCGTATTAAAGGAAGGGAATACTTATGCAATCAATCATTTTGTGTTTTATATTTGTAATTAATTGAGATGACTTTGTAGAGATCTGTTCTCACTTTGACATAAAAGAGTCTTCTCCTTTAGATCAGTAGAAAAAAAAGCCAAACTAAACCTACAGTGATTCAATGTTTTAAAACAATAAAGCACGAAAACCTCGAAGGGGGAGGGTGAATCCTTGGAGGCATTGTACACGGAGACTGAGTTTCCTCTTAATGTCCATACCTTTCAGTCTCTCTTTACTTCAACCAAAATGGTGTTCTCACATTTTCCATGTTAAATTCCACATCTTTTTCCTGTTCACTTAACAATCCTGCAAAACCTCTTTATATTATTCTCACATCTCTTACTGCCCCAGAACATCAAATGATGTGCCTTATGTCTTTTTAAACCAGAGTGTGCTACTAATTGAACTGTATATGAGTAATTGCCATACAATGACACTTTAAAAAAATTTCCATTTTGATGTCCTCAGCCTTTATAGTTATTGTTCAGTTTTGGTGAAAACTCATCAAGAGCTGGGGCTATCTGCATGCAGTAACACACAGGCATCATTTAGACTTGGCAGACTTCACAACATCCTAGTGATGTTTATGGCATGATTGATGTCTGAGACCAATTGTAGTGGAGATCCCTTAAAGGAGCTACTTAGCTGATTCTTCAGGACCTACAGTATCTGTAAGGACTGGGTGGCATACTCTCCACTTCCTTACATCATTCAGTAAAATGGTGGCATGCTTGGTTGCAGTGGCCTTTCCAGAGTCCAACAAATGGTGCAAATGCATGTCTTAAATGTTTTTCTTGTGATGACAATACCTTGTTGGACATTGGTAATATAAAATACTGCAAGTCCATTTCATTGATGAGACCAATAGTGGGAGAGCTGCGTGGCCATAGTTATTGCAAGGACCAGGCCCTCGTGCTGCAAGGTGGGAGAGAAGAAGACACAATAGATGCACTGGAGTCCTTGCAGGGGTGGGGGCTATCCCCTGCTGACCAGTTCTCCGGTCAGGGCAGCTCTCCAGTTGTCACTCTCTGGAAGACAAGCTGGACTGCCTTATCTGTGGCTGACCCAATGCAAGACAAGCTGACTTGCTTTCATCTGCGGCTAACCCAGTGTGAAATGAGAATCTTCTGTGTACTTATTCTTGAAGAAACGTGGCTCCAGGACAACATCCCACACATCATCCATCTTAAGAGCATGCCACTCAAGGAGTTATGCTAATACTACTTTTGTGACTGTATGTGCTATTGTAATGTTGAGTGTGAATGTAGGTAGTGTGTTTTTCACCATGGCCCCAGAGGAATCCTGTTTAGTTTAGCTTTATACATATGTATGGTTGAATGATAATTAAACTTGTACTTGAACAACACTCAAGAGGTTTGACAATTTTCAAGATAACAGTCAGTTATTTGATTACTATATCATCCTCTGGTCTTAACAGTTACCCACTATATTTTTGCTGCACTGCGGTAGAACAGATAGTGAAAGAAATGTCGAGATATTTTATGTAATGGCAGCTAGTGAAATTCTATTACAAACCATTCACTGTTCCATTGGTGTTCATATTCAGTATAGATAAAATCTACAATATATTCTGAGATTAAGCTCCAACAACTGTGAAACTGTATAAAGTACTAAACAGACTTCTTTCATTCAATATAAAACTCCAAAATAAGAGCCAGACCATGTGGGGTTAATTTTCCTTTTTCTGTCATTAGCGCAGTAGTATAGTTCCAGTGAAAGGTTAAATCTATATTTTACTGAAAGTGATAGGCTGGTAATGTACATTTCTATTGTGCTTTGTAGATTACTGTCAAGCCTAATTGTTGAAAGAGAGTCTAACAATATTTAATGTTTTTTGAAACACTGTACTTGACAGTGCACAAGTCAGAAAAACATAAGGGAGTTGATGATATTTTTTAACAAATTCCCAAATTCCCCATTTTTTTTTCTTGTGAAATGTCTGTTCTGTCTGCTACTGAAGATCACTGGAGCTGGCAACAAATAATTTGTGGCTTCTACAGGGTATATTTTGTTTGTACAGTTCGAGAGCATTAGATCATCCATTACCAATGATGTTTTAATGTTGCTGTATGCTTTATTTTCTCCATTGTGTTTAATACTGACAGATTGGCCCAATTTTAAAGCCTTGAGCTCGAATAAAGGCCATAAATTTTTTTTCTCTCAAAATCTGGACTCTATTCACTTATTTGGATCACCATTGCTAACATATAAAAGTCAGTTTTGACCTGTTTCCTATCCGTTAATCAAACTCAAGAAATTCTGTAGATGTTGGAAATCCAAGGCAACTTAACAAAATGCTGGAGGAACTCAGCAGGTCAGACAGCATCCACAGAAATGAATATACTGTCGATGGTTTGGGCCAAGACCCTTCTTCAGGACTGGAAAGGAAGGAGGAGGACACCAGAATAAAAAGGTGGGAAGGGGGAGAGGAAGGATAGCTAGAAGATGAAAGGTGAAGCCAGGCGGCTGGGAACGGTAAAGGGCTGGAGATGAAGGAATCTGATAAGAGAGGGGAGTGGAATGTAGGATTCTGCATTTTTTTCTCCTTTGCTTCACGTACCCTAAATTCTTCCCTGCCTGGTCCTGTCTGTCCATCATCCCTTCCTTATTTGGTTCTACCTATCACCTACAAGTCTTTGTCCTTCCCCATTTCCTCCTCTATCTGTCTATCTTTTTTTTTGCCTTGCGTTCTTACCAGTCATCTACCAACCGATCTCTCTTTCTCAGAACTCTCTTATACATCCCACTCCCAGATTGCTGTGACTACCAATCATTCCATCCTTCAGCTCTCACCTGCCAGCTCTTGTCTCACCCCTTCCTTTCACATCCTTATACTAGCTATCTCCTCTCTATACTCTGAGTTCTCAACCCAAAGCATCAGCCACCCCTTTGTCTCCACCTGTTGAGTTCTTCCATCAGTTTATTTTTTGCACTGGATTCCAATATCTGCAGTTCCTTGTATAGGGTCCCAACTGGTTATTATTATAACTTTGTGAAATGTAGAACCCCCTTTAATGCAAAGTACCCATTACGTTTTCCAAGCAAAATATTGGCAACATTTCAAAAGTACTTCAGAGGCTGAAATGTCTTGGCATTATGTGAGTCTCAATAATATACAAGTTTTAAATTCTTTGACACAAGAGGTTCTGCAAATGACGGAAATCTAGAGCAATGCACCCATTGTGCAGGAGGAGCTCAGTAGATCAGGCAGCAACTATGGATGGGAATAAACAGTGGACATTTCAGGCTGAGATGCTTCATCAGGACCGGAAAAGAAAGGGGAAGAATTGTATTTTGTTTTTGTGTTTTTCGTCCTGAATTATATCCTTGGATCTCCCAGTAAGACAAAAATCACCATAAAAGTTAAATATTCTCTTACAGATGCTAATTCTTTGTAAGAAAACCTTTTCCACAAATCTATCTAGAATCCAGCTGAGGACTGGTGACTTCAATATTGGTGTTTGCATAGAACATTTTGCAAGTACACTCTTCGGTTCCATTTCTACAGTACCAGTTACAATATCTTTATTATTAATTACTCTTCTGGTCCACATTGCTGTTCTTTAAATAAACTTATATCTAATCATTTAATTTAGTCCTTGTTGAACTACTCTGCCCCTTTCCCTATTTGTTTGAATGTATTCAATGAACAGATTAAGTGTTCGGAACAGAGAAATGTGAAAATGCCTGAGGATTAACTTTTCTTCTGAATTCAATGGTAGTGAATAGTTTAAAGGGTTTGCTTTCTAATATGTCTGATAGCAGACACTCACCTCCCAGCCTGCGTATAATGTTGCTGTGACCAGCTGGTACTTTTTATCCTTGGACCGTTTCCTCCAGGCTGTTCCAAATATGTACAACTTTAAAGTTGAGCAATATGTTTTGTTGCTGTAAATTTCTGTAATCAGAATGCTTATTTTGTGAAACAGCTTCATTTAGGGTAATGTGTTGTGAAAAAGGGAAATGCTTGTATTCTAGAGTGTAAATATCACATAGAATGGCTGTGGAAGACATGATATTGAGCTCGCAGCAATTTTTGCATTTTGTTTGATTTTCACCCTTATTTATTGTAAACATGAAGTAAGGTAGTATATCCATTACGTGCTTTCCATGTGCTTTGCAATTGCCCAATGTGTCCAAAAGAAATTCCCGTCCCACAAATACAGTTAAATTTCGTGGTATCAATCTAACTTCCATTGGACAGGAACAGAACACAACATCTCACCTGTTTGCACTCCAAGAGCAATCATATACAAAGGGGACAGAAATTTTTGCTGCCTTGCTCTCTTAAAGGAGAAGGAAAAAAAGTCATTTTTAAAGTGAGGGAATTTATTCTGTGTGTCCTGGAACTTGAAATTCTGACCTCATAATTCTTGCTGCTGACAGCAGATATCCAAATGGAAAGTACTTTTATTTATTTATTGAGATACAGCGCCGAATAAGCCCTTCCAGCTGTTCGAGTCACGCCATCCAGTAAACCCCGATTTAATCCTAGTCTAATCACAGGACAATGTACAATGACCAATTAACCTACTAACTCGTACATTTTTGGACCGCAGAAGGAAACCGGAGCACCTGGAGGAAAGACTCGTCATCATGGGGAGAACGTACAAACTCCTTACAGACACCCTAACAATTTCAAGTTGATGATCATCAATCAACGTTCAGAGATATAGTTATATGATGCAATGATACTTATCCTTAGTTTCATGGTCACAGAAACCCACTTTTGTCAAGTCCCTTAACTCTCATTAAGGACCTGTTCTGCCGACAGACAATTATAATGGGGATTTAACCATGAAGCACAATTGAATTTTGCATTAACTGGTATCCAGGACAGAAAAGGGTACCATTTTTTTAAAAAATATGTCATTTGGGAAAATTTAATACTGAGTACATAGTCTGCATCTAGCTGTCACCAATTCTTCCTGGGTCAGATGCCACTTGATCAACATACAGCTGTAATCACTCCTATATCTAATGAGCATTGGAGGAGCAGCTCAGTTATGATTGAAGCAATAAATGATGAAAAGCAATATACTGCAGTTGTAAATGAAAGTGTCTCATAACCAAATTGAGTTATTAAGTGTGGAAATATGTTTTGCCTATAATAATCTTTTAGATTCTGTGAACTTGTGAAAAACACATGAAAATCTACTTAGACGATTTGTATACATTAGATAAGTATGTCATCCATGGAGATGTAGAATTAAGAAAAGATAAGTCAGAGCAGTAAGCCTATTACTTCCACAAACTACTTGCAACTTGGCCTTTTGTGAACTTAATGTAATCTCCTGAGGCTGCCGCAAGAATAACTGTTTACACTGTGGTACATCGCAAGTGTAATAGGATCTAAAGTTGCATTCAGCTTTAATGATTTTTATGTATGTTAAATAGCGGGTGCACATTCAAAACATTCTGAAATGGTAACTAAAGGCACAGGAGTTGTAGGCACGTGACTTAGAAGTATTATTTTATGTTTGTGTGGTATTCAAAATAATTGTCCATCTTTGCGAAGTTTGTTATCTTTTGGTAAAGAAGTGAGGGGAAAAAACTGTTCATGCTCCAATTAACTTACCAAAAGAGTCTAACAGTGATGGTGAGAGGTGGATGTATTCCAAATATCATTCATTGGGTTGATGTTAGCCTAGTGCATGTGCTTCACAGAATGAAGGCTTCTCGAGAGTTGCACAGAAGACTTGAGCAAGTTCGGAATATTTTTAAAAAATAGACGATAAATGGAAATAAAACAATCTGTTGTGTCCAAGTTGTAAGCAGGCACAATAAAGGAGTATTAGTGTTCTTCAGAGTGAAGCATTTAAGTCATTTTTAAAAGATGAAATTTATATACCTGTAGTTACATTTCGGATGGATGTAAGTCGATTGGCCCACATGAGTCTGTATTATCTCTGTGGAGAAATCCCATTTACTCTTTTTTATGCTATTACCTGTAACTATTTTAACTTCAGCTACTTAAACTTCAAAATAGTTTTCTAATTCCCATTTGAAAACCACTGTTGAATCTTGATCCATACTTTTCCAGCAGAGTACACGATAGGTGCAATCTCAAGTTCTTTCTATCTTTCAAGTCACATCTTTGTTGACATTAAACAGACTGAATATTTTCTGTATTTTATGTAATTTTGTAAGAATTTAAAACTGCAATTCACTATATTATGTATTATCTGACAAAATGGATGAAAATCAATATAGCAAAAAAGTCAGAACTTATTTTACTTGGACTAGTCTTTTTGAATTGATGTTTTCCTGCAATCAGTGTGAATTACTCAATGTTTCAGTGAAAACAGCACTCTCTCTAAGCTCCTAAATCGACTTCCCTTCAAGATATAGAGGAGATCTTCAGGAAACACTGGAAGAATTGGATCAGCCCATGATTGAATGGTGGAGCAGACTCGATGGGCCAAATGGCCTACTTCTGCTTCTATATCTTATGGTCTTATGGAAACCTCAAAAAAGCTACTAATTTTGCCCTAAAAATCTTTAATTTTAGGAAAGACACAACTTAACACTTAATTTTTCTAAAATTCTTGAACCAGTTAATTTGAAGGTGTTCGCACTGTAAATTTTTTCTATCTTAGGCACAAAATAATTATTAACTAGCTATAGAGGTTGGGTTACTAAACAATGGTAATTTTTATGCCACTCAAATTATAAAATTGCCGAGATTTATACTTACAAAATGTCTTTCCAACACTGTATAAATCTTAAGCTATTAT
The DNA here is from genome assembly GCF_048418815.1 of Hemitrygon akajei. NCBI lineage: Eukaryota > Metazoa > Chordata > Chondrichthyes > Myliobatiformes > Dasyatidae > Hemitrygon > Hemitrygon akajei. Next base: position 31,327,521 of record NC_133135.1, read on the forward strand.
ATCATACAGGAGGCCATTAAACCCAATCAACTTTGCTAGAGAAATTGTGAATTGTTTTGTTCTAGCTAATCACTTAGTTGTTTACACTGGAACAGAGTAGCAGTGGCCAATTAGCCTCTCGGTCTCATGTTCCACAGAAAATGGGTGAAAACTCAAAATTATTTCAAGGTTTTAAGGTCAGAGATGAAAGTATCCATGCAAAGTGAAATGATTACAAGAACCCCTCATCAGAACAGGGAGACAAAGAAACAAGTTAGTAGAAGATGGGGAGAGAATTGGGTGGAGCAAGGAAAAAGTATCTGATTGAGTGAGAGTGCAGACATAATGTGGGAGTTAAGGAGAAGTTAAAATCCATTAAGCTGATGTGCTATGAATGATAAGGTTGTGGGACATTCACAGAAGTCAGAAAATACAAAACAAATATAGAGAAATACTGAGTCATATTAATAGCAGGCAAAAGCGACCAATTCTGAAATGACAGAAAGAAAGAGCCAATTATCTGAAGTTGGAGAGTTTAATATTGAATCCAAGGGACTACATTATGCCCAGATAGAAGATAATTGTGATGTTCATCAAGCTTGCATTGGCTTTGTTGTAGTTGAGTCAAGAACACAAGATTCTACAGTTGCTAGAAATCCAGAATAACACACACAAAATGCTGGAGGATTTCAACAGGTCAGACAGCTTCCGTGCAGAGGAATATAGAGTCAATATTTCGAGCCAAGAACTTTGGAAAGGTTTGTTGAGCACCTTTGCTCTGTCCGCAATACAGAAGATTTCCTGGTAGCCAGCCATTTTAATTCCACTCTCCGTTCCCATTCCAACATGTCGGATCATAGTCTCCTTTACTGCCACTAAGTGGCTACTCTCAGATTGGAGGAGTAACACCTCGTATTCTGTTTGGGTAGCCTCCAACCCAATGGCATGAACATTGATTTCTCTAACATCCAGTAATTTCTCCCCCCTTCCTCTTCTCTCCTTTTCTATTCTGCATTCGGTCTCCCCTCTTAGCCCTTCTCTTCTCATCTGCCTATCACCTCCCTCTGGTTCCCCTCCACCTTCCCTTTCTCCTAAGGTCCACTCTCCTATCAGATTTCTTCTTCTCCTTTTCCATCTGTCACTTCCCTGCTTCTTACTTCCTCTCCCACCCAGCTGGCTTCACCTATCACCTCCCAGCTTGTACTCTTTTCACCTCCTCCAATCTTATTCTGTCTTCTTCCCCCTTGTTTTCCAGTCCAGATGAAGGGTCTCGGCCTGAAGCTTCAACTCTTCATTCGAACATTAGAAAGTTTTGACAAGAACAGGCCATTCGGACTGTTTGTCCCATGTGCCCACAACTCACTGTGTAGAGAATTGCTTCCTGATGTTAGTCTGAAATCTCTCCGTAACCAGTCTCCACCTATGGCCCCATGTCCTTGATGATGGATTAGTTGTGAAGTAGCAGCAGGTATCCAGCATCCTATGTCCTTAATGATTTTGAACACATCTATCATGTCTCTTCTCATTCTATGTCCTACTTAAGTAAAAAAAAATTCTTTCAATCTTTCAAGTGCAGCCTGACTTGTGTCTTAAAGGTTCAGCATTATCTCCTTGCTTTTATATTCTATTCCCCTTGAAATAAATGAAGCATTGCATTTGCCTTCTTTACCACAGACTCAACCTGCTGGGAGGTTGCACAAGGACTCCTAAGTCCCTCTACACCTTTGATGTTATAAGCCTCTATCATACCTCCCCCACTCCAGAGAAAACAACCCAAGTTTGTCCGATCTCTCCTTGTAGTATGTGGAAACCACCCTCCTCTCTATGTCTACACCTCTCAGAGCTTAGTTAAAACAGCCAGCATAATCAGACCCCAGCCATCTGACATTCTTCCTTCTCCCACTTTCCATTGAGCAGAAGACAGATAAGCCTGAAAGCACTTATCAGAAACAGCTTCTATCCCTCTGTTATAATACTACTGAATTGTTTCCTACTGTGAGTGGAGGTGGAGAGGGTGTTGTGGGTAAGTCTAGGACTAGTGGGCACAGCCTCATAATGGAGGGATGTCCATTTAGAACAGAGATGAGGAAGAATTTCTCTAGGTAGGGGTTGGCGAATCTGCGGAAGTCATTGCCACAGACAGCTGTGAAGGCCAAGCCATTTGGTAGCTTTAAAGTAAAGGTTAATAGGTAATTAATTGGTAAGGGTATCAAAGATAATGGGAGAAGACAAGATAATGGGGTTGAGAGGGAACATAATTCAGCCATGATCAAACAGTGGAGCAGACCTGATGGTCTTATTGTGATAAGTTGAACTATTAGCCTTACAATCTCCCCTGCTATGACCTTGCACCTTACTGTATGCCTGCACTGCATTTTTTACATCTATAACATTTTATTCTGCAATATGTTAGTGTTTAACCTTGTACTACCTCAATGCATTGTTGTAATGAATGGATCTGCATGAATGTTATGCAAGACTTTTTTTCACTCCCATACATGTGACAATAATACCCCGATTTACAATTAATATTACTGGCATTTGAAACCGAATAGTAAATATTGACCAGTTACGTAGGACTGTCCATTTAATACATATCAAGAGAATGAAATGACATTTCTGCTGGTCTTTGAAGGAAAGTGTGGATTTGGCTGATTATCAACTTTGATTGTGTCAGCAGATTGTAGATATGATTTCAGCTATAGAACTTGAATATATAATCTAAAAATATGTTCGTGTAATCTTGCCCTTTATTATAAGATTAAATTAAAATATATTTTCATGATTATGTCATCCTATTTGAAGAAATGAACCAGTTCCTCAGAGCTGCCATGCCAATGTTTTCTCCTCAATAAGCAATACTTAAAAAGTAGCTGATCATTCTTCTCATTGTTTGATGGAATTTTGTTTTATACGAAATGTGGTGTTTGCCTACAGCATAATAGAAACTGCACTTCAAAGTAGTTTATTATGTGTGAAGCGTGTAAGAAGTTTCTGAATGATGTAACAAACTGCAATAGAGTAAGTCTTTTGCTCTTTCAGTGTGATGCTGCTGTGCATCTGCTGATTCATGGGAGCAATTGTAATAGGTTTTAGCTTCCTAGGCCAGTGAGCCTGTTTCTCATGTTTTACAAAGCCTGCTTTCTAATCATAGTTGCTACCACTTATGATACCAAACACCAAGAAAGAAACATGGGGTGAACTAGAATCCATTCCTCTGGTTTGTTTCTGCGATGAATAATTCATTCATCTGTATGCGTTTTTAGTTCATAGGAATTGCAGCTGTGTTTTGGAAATCCAAAGTGCAAGGTGGTCATTGCAGCCATAGTGTTGCTAAACTGTAGCAATTAGACTTTTGCTGGTTGGTTGAAGAATCAAATGGTAGAAGGGAAGCAACTGTGGCACTTCAGGCTTCTGTACCTCCTGCTCAATAGTGTCTGTGTAAATTTGGCATGGACTGGATTCTGGGGATCTTTGATGATAGGTAATGGATAAATCTGTTGTGAAGTATACTTTTAAGAAATTGCCATTATTTTAATAGGACTTTATAAAAGGTTTCTCAGGAGTGAGGATAGCTGACATCCACATTTACAGCTCATGTTTGGATGCCCTTGAAAAGGTGCAGATGCGTGGCCATGTGACCATGGTGTTCCTGCAGTGCCATCGTTCAGGCAGTCTCAAGGATTTCACCCAGCAACAGTGAAATAGTGGCGATTACATTCTTGAAAGTTTAGTGTGACTGGGAAGGAAACGTGGAGGCTTTTATTTTCCCAAGCACTTGCTGCACTTTTCCTTCTTGGTGGCAGAGATTGAAAAGTCTATTTAAAACAAGAAATTGGGTGCATATTTTAGTGAGGTGAAGGCATTCAATTTCTTATTATGTCTATATCATACAAGTATTTAGGAATATTTTAAAGAGAACATTTGAAACCCATTTGGGCTCATTTTGGGGGGTTTTATTATGACAGAAAATTTTTAAAAATTGGAAACAAAGAGCTGAATAATTAGAAGCCATCATATACAGTAGTTACAAGAACCCAACTAATGTATCATTTACCTTTTGAACATGGATTTCCAACCTTTTTTATTTTTGGATCTCTATCATTAACTGATGGGTTTGTGTACCCCAGGTTGTGAGCCCCTGCTTTAGAAAAAGAAGTCTAACATCCACAATCTGTTTTCCTAATATATGATTCTGGACATAAATCAATGTGATTGATCTTCAAACATTTTCTTAGGTGCTGTAGTAAGTTACTTACAGTTGCAAGAAAAAGTTTGTGAACCCTTTGCGATTACCTGGTTTTCTGCATTAATTGCTCATAAAATCTGGTCTGATCTTCAGCTAAGTTACAATAATAGATAAATACAATCTGCCTAAACTAATAACACATGGGCATTTGTACTTTTAATGTCTTTATTTAACACATTGTTTAATCATTCACAGTCCAGGCTGGAAAAAAGTATGTGAACCCCTGTATTTAATAACTGGTTGAACCTCCTCTAGCAGCAATAAACATCCACCAAATTTTTTGTGTAGCTACTGATCAGACTTGCACAATGGCAAGGAGGAATTTTAGACCATTCCTCCGTACAAAACTGCTTCAGTTCATCCATATTTCTGGGATACCTTGCATGAATAGCCATAGGTCATGCCACAGCACGACAATTGGGTTAAAGTCTGGACTCTGACTTGGCCATTACAAAGCATAAAATTTCTTCTTTTTAAACCATTCTGTTGTTGATTTACTTGTGTTTTGGATCATTGCCTTGTTGCATCATTCAACTTTTATTAGGCGTCAAGTGACGGACCACTATCCTGACATTCTCTTGTAAAGTGTCTTGATACAGTTTAAATTCATTGTTTCCTCAATGATTGCAGGCTGTCCAGGCACTGAGGCAGCAAAGCAGCCCCAAACCATGGTGTACCTTCCACCATGCTTCACAGTTGGGATGAGGTTTTGGTATTGGTTTGCAATGTCCTTTATCCTCCAAACATAGTGGTGTGCATTTCTGCCAAGAAGTTCAACATTTGTCTCATCTGTCCACAGAACATTGTCCCAGAAGCATTGTGGAAGCAAAGTTTTTTTTGGAGAGCAGTTGTTTCTTTTGTGGTGTCCTTCCGTGAAACCAGTGTTGGGATGAGGTTTACTTATAGTGGACACATGAACAGAAACTTTAGCAAGTTCTAGAGATTTTTGCAGTCTTGATACCTTTTTTTTCACCTCCTTCAGCATTGCACATTGTGCTCTTGGTGTGATTTTCGCAGCATGCCCACTCTTAGGGAGAGTAGCAACAGTACTGATTTTCCTCCATTTGTAGACAGTTTCTCTTACTGTGGACTGATGAACACTCAGGTCATTAGAAATACTTCTGTAGCCTTTTCCAGGTTGATGCATCTCTGCAATTCTTCTTTTAAGGTCCTCTGAATGATGTTTTGATTGAGGCATGGTGCACATAAAGAGATATTTCTTGAGAAGAGCAGGCTCAGTTAGTAACCTGACTTGGTGTGTGTGTTGTTTATAGGGTAGGTTACCTCTACAACCCATTCCTCCAATCTCATCTCATTGATTGGAACACCTGACTTCAAATAGCTTTTGTAGAAGGCATTACCTCAGAGGTTCACATACTTTTTTGAACCTAGACTGTGATTGTTTTAATGGTGTACTCATTATTGACAAGAAATACAATTGTTTGTGTGTTATTAGTTTAGGCAAATTGTGTTTGTCTATTATTGTGACTTGGATGAAGATCGGACCACATTTTATGAGTAATTAATGCAGAAAACCAGGTAATTACAAAGGGTTCACAAACCTTTTCTTGCAATTGTAGTTGTGGCAGAGGCCACTGCCAGCTCCTTGGCAGCTTGGTGTGGTGAATAAACACTAGCTCTTTCTCTGTTGCCCACAAGCTGAGAATGAATAATATAAACTGTCAAGATGTGCATTCCTTTCTCTTGAATTTTGCTTTCTCTTTTAGTTAGTAAAGCAAATCTCTTTCTCTCATGACTTCTAAATGAGAGCAGTGATTAATTCTAGGGTGAATACTGTTATCAGCTCTCACTTAATTTCATCAGTTGGAACATTTACAAATGACATGTGGTCTTAATCACTTCTCACATTCAAGTTTCTGACGAGTCTGAGGACTGAGGCTACGTCCACACTAGACCGGATAAATCCGTAACCGAAGCTTTTTCTCTTTGTTTTGACCTTCCATCCACACTGAAACGGCGTTTTCCTCCCCCGATAGCAGAGCTTTTCTGAAACACCCTCCAGACACTGGATTGGGCAGAGCAGTGTGGATGGGGTGTTTTCTTGAACACAATCTAACAATTTCAGAACAGACGGCAATTAGACTGAAGCCAGAAGAGTTAGAAATGTACTCATCAAATACTTTGACCCATAACTTACTGAATAAATAAGTATACTCACTTTGCCCTGTTTTCTGTCCTTGCTTGTATGAAGGTGGTTTACCTATTTATCCAAGTACTTCTCTGACAATAGATATATAACTGCCTAATGTAGCATTATATAGAAATACAATACTGAAGCAGACATGTTTTACACATTTAACAAGGTGCTTTATTAATGCAACAGATTTAGTCAGTTTTTCAATGTTCGTTGTCAACCAGGTCATACTGTCAGTGAACTCCCTGTTGGTTGCCTCCATACGCTCCAGTATTTTTTTTAGTTTTAAGTCCTCCAGCGCGAGAGCCAACAGCTGTCCGTCGTTTAAGTTTTTCTAGTCTGTAACTGGACAAACACGCACAAAGTCTTTCATGGTGAGATTCGACACCAAACATGTTGCTTGTTTACGGTAGATGTGTCCTGCGCATGTGCAGTAGGAGGAGATTCGCCGAAATCTCCGTTTTAATGTGGACAGAGGTATTTTTTAAAATGCTTAGTGTGGACGCTTATCGTTTTTACGCGAAACCGGCGTTTTCAAAATTATCCAGTCTAGTATGGACGTAGCCTGAGGTCCACTCTGCATTTCTACTCTTGCTTTGTGTCTGTGTGTGTTTGCACATATTGCATGTAAATAGACCTTAAAAAGTGGTAATGAGTTATGTCATCTTATGAAAGAGATTGAATAATCCAACAATTAAAGCAATGGAATAATTGCCATATTTAATATAGGACTCATAAAACTTATTAAGAAGTGAAATGAGCACTACGCTGTTCTGGTTATAAAAAACTAAAAGTGCAACATTTTATGAATAGGAAACCAAGGATAATTTTTGTACAGTATGTTTCAATAAGTATGTTTCGATTCAAACTCTTGCTTTGATCTAAGAAATGCTCAATGTGAAGCACAGAAAAATAAATTTCTAATGTTACCTCCAAAGTTATTCACTGCTTGAAGTGGAAAAATTACTGTTTCATAGAAATAGTGATTTCATGATCATTTACCCATGAATTTTTATCCTTTAACTTAAAAGTAGATTGAAAGTGGTGCAGTTGAGAAAATGATAACAAGTAGAATCAGAAGTAAGCCATCCGGTCTTTGAGCCTGCCCAGTCTTCATGAAGACCATGGCTAAGCTGCCTCAGCCTCATTGTGTGCACAGTCACCATTTCCCTTGATTTTCTTAATAGTCAAAGGTATATCTTTCTCTGATTTGAAGGAACTGAATGACTAAGCCTCCACATAATTCCTGAGTAGAGAATTCCAAAGTTTTGCCATCTTTTCCGAGTGAAAAAATTTCCCTTCCGTCATAGATGGCTTAGTCCTTACTCATAGTTCTGCTTCCTGGTCCTAGACTTCTTAGCCAGGGGAAATATCATAGCTACATCTAGCCTGTCAAGGCATATAAAAACTTAGTAAGTTTTGATGAGATTTCTCTCACTTTGTAAACAGTATAGACCCAGTCAGCTCAATTTGATCTCACAGAGACGCTTGAACAAGTCTTCCAAATCTTTTCTGCACTTTCTCTTTGGTAACGAATCCTCTCTTAGATAAAGATTCCAAAACTGTACATGATATTGTAAGTGCAACTTTCCCAAAGCCCTCTATATAGTAAGTCTTCCTTATTGGTGCATTTAAATCCTTTCATGTTTAAAGGCTAACATTGTATTTGCCTGCCAAATCATTTATTAAGCCTCCATGTATGCAAGAACAGCTAGATCACGTTGAACCTCACCATTTTAAGGAATACTTCTTTGTGCATCAATCTGGATGGTTTCACCTTTTTCTACAATATATTCCAATTGCCATATTCTTCCTCAGCTTGTGCTTTCTTGACTCTGTCCCCATAAGATATCTATGCATCTTCTATACTCCTTTTCCCACCTGTCAGCAAACGTGGAAACATGGCATTTGATGCCCTCAACCAAACCATTGATGTAGATGGCAATTCGCTGTGACTCAAGCACAAAATCCTACAGAACCCCAGTGGTTACAGCCTGTCCATTTCAAACCATTCAATCCAGTCAATATTGTATCATTGTATTTACTCCAATTCCCTATGCTTTCACCGTATTGACCAAACTCCTATGAAGAACACTTCTGAATGCTTTTAGGAAGTCCAAATACACCACATCCACTGGTTACCCCTTATACATTATTACTTTTATTACACATAAAGGGTGATTTAATTTGGACCCACAACACTTATTCATTAGTCTAGAAGGCACAGCAGTCTACACTTTCTGAGGAGTTTGAAGCATGCAAGGCTCCCAGCCCCCATCCTAACAACTTTCGACAGGAGCACCATCAAGAGTGTCCTGTCTGGCTGCATCTTTTTGCATTTTGGTAGCTGCAAGGCATCAGACCACAAGACCCTACAGAGGTTAGTAAAAACTGCTGGTGTTTTTCTTTTTGGATGCCTAGAGGAACTCTTACAGTCCTTTTTATGCCTCTCACCACTATACTCTTGCATTCTATTGCTTTTAAAAAAATGAAATCTGTTGACCTCCTTCACTGAGTTCTGGAATGTTTCCAATCTACAGGTTAACTTCTGTTCCCGGCAAATTCATAAGCCTCTTCTTTTGATTTAATTCCCTCTTTAATTTCTATTGTCAGCTAATGAGTGAGTCACATTTCTCCTTGAGAAAGCTAGGCATCTACTGTGCCAATGAGGGTCTCTGGTATAACCGTTATAAACCTTCCAGGGAAATGTCATTGATGGAAGCTGACAAAAAGTCTATCTCATACTGCCCTGCAGTAAATGTTGGGAGTACAATGATTTCTATTACCGAGCCTTAGACTAAAATAGGAAAAGAACACAGATTTTTGAAAGATAGAGTTGTTTTCTAAAGGAAATTGGTTTATTTGGTCCAATGCCTCTTTTGCAAGAGAACTCTCAACAAGGCTTGAATTTAATACGCAGCCTGCAAATGAATTCTGAGCCGGATCATTTCTAATTCTAGGATTGATTTGCAATCTTTAATTACTCACCAGAATTACTTTTTCTCTTTGTTTGGTAAAACATATTTTCATTTTTTCTTTGAGTTGTCTAGAAATGTAGGTTTCTTTGCAATTCTGCTTATTGGTAGGATGCTTCCTTCCTTCCTTCCTGCCACCTATCTCCACCACCCTCTAAATCTTAACTGTTCTGGTCAGTCACTCTATTTCAGCGAGGTGTTATCTGAAGAGTGGTGTAGAGTAGTACTGAATGCCCAAATGGAGAAATGTTATAAAATTTTGCTCTGCCGGCAAGACAATATTTGTGGAAAGGGAAATAGGCAATGCATAATATCAGAACCCTTTGCCTGACTGGTTTCAATGCAATTCCCAATCATCTTTTTAATATAGTCTCTTTCTCTTGTTTTGGAGTTCTCATTTTAGTTAAATAAGACTGTGGTAATTAACCTACTGTGAAGTTGAATTTACTTATTATTATCATTTGGTATTCAAGAGTTTTGGATTAAAATTTCAAAGGGAGGACATTCACGTGCCTTCAAAACAAGATAACTGTTCGATGAAGCAGTTCAGTTTACAAAAAGAACTTTATTATTATAAAATTGCATGGCATCCAGGGCCTAACCATGTTGAGGCCATGGCTTTAGATACTTCTTACATATCATTTACACTTATGAAAAGATGTTTTGGAAGGTTAAAAACCATCATCAGTGTCAACATAAGGACAGCCTTTGACTTCAGGCCAATTGACATTTAATTGTTGTTGATGTCTTTGTATGAGCAGAATCTTCAACAGTGCAAACATTATTATAGATTGTCTTCCTCTTGCACATGTTGGTTATGTGACATGTGTCGAGGATAATCTGATAATTTCAATTATAGGAATTTTATAATATGGGAGATAAGGCTATGATGTCCTTAGAGTGAGTTTTCCTAGAAGCAGTTGAAGGTCATAGTAGGGTTCTTTATTTCTTAGCAATGCTCTCTCTTTGTTATTGATGCCTGCATTGCTGTTCTTCATTGACCCACGTGGGATGATTGCCTACTTCAACAATCTACAATGACTGCACCTAAGATGGTGTAAAGCTTTGTTCCTGAGAATTAATATTAGTTAACATTGTTTTAGTTCCATTATAATTTTTGCAAAGTTTGTTTGAATTACTTCAGAATGATAGGTTTCTGTCTGTTTTACTGTATATGTATTGCCCTGAAGCATTTTCGAGAATTTTCCAAGTTTTGGTTTTTGAACTCTGAAGCTATAAAAGACTATTTTTGGTGGTACATATTGTATATCATGCTTGTCATTTTTCATATCATGCAATCGCAATACACAGTCAAGTATTTCAGAGAGTTTCCCAGCTATAGTTAAACTCATAAGTCTAATTTACAGGTGTATTTTCCTCTATATAATAACATTGTTAATTGCTTACCAATACTCAGCAATATTTCCTAATGACTGATCCAGAAGATAGTAATCCAAGCTAAATCACCATCAGCATCCATCTCTTTTAATGCCATGTACGGTTGACATATTGAGTAATGCTTGATGAATGAAAGGAGGAGTTGGTTGAAAGCAAGGGAGGAAGGAGATCTAAATGGTGAATGAGTCCTTGAAACTCAATAGTAAGGCAGGTTGAATTGGATGAATTGTGCTCTTTCATTCTTCTAGTCATCTCATACCTACCAGTTTTATAAATGGGGTTGGGTATAGTTGGAGCTTTGCTCAGAACCCATACTTAAGGAATGTGATGAGTACAAATATACTCTGTCAAGAAAGTGAATGTGATTTGTTGAAAAATTTTAGAAAATAATTCAAAGGTGAGGACATGCCATCTTCGATTCCCATCTGTGCAGCACAGGCTGCACAATGAGGAAACCTTATGACTCCAAAATGGAGGCTTTGGAACACATGACTAGGCAGGCTATATTAGTGAGAAAGAAGGATGTATCTGGGAAGATTAAAGTTGTTATTATTGATAGAGAGACTGAAGCTTCAAATTGGACTTTTGGAGTTGGAGGAGTTAATTTTTTTTGCATGAAAGAAGAAGACAGTATTTTGGCGAGAAAAGAGGCAATATTTATTCAGTGCCTTCTCTGTTTGAATCAGGGGGATTCCAAGCAAAACTGATTTGGGAAAAATTCCAAATATGGCCTCATATGAATATACCATATCTCATACGTGAAAATATCATTCCTGTTGCTGTTGCTCAGGTGCTAGTTACAAGGTATTAACTGATATCTGTTATTTAATCCTAGCCCTGAAGCTTGTTTATATTCTGAAATCTGATGATAAGACGTGTAAAGATTGCTGACATTTTCTTTAAAATATATTCCCGTGTCTTGTTTACTCATATGCATTTGAAATCTGATACACCAGATATGATTAACTCTGGCCTGTTTGTTTTTTCAAAAGCAAAAAAAACCTGTTGATTGCTTTAGAGGATCTGAATATTTATCAACTAAAGTCCTATGATCTCCTTATTTCAGAAAAAAGTAAACATGTTTTCACTAGCAGTATTTTACACAATGGAGACGATGAATGAGAGGAATCCATAAACCTTTGCTATGCCAATGTTCATTCACTGAACATGAATAATTTATTTGTATAGAAATGCCTTTGAACTGTACTGGCTTAGTAGCCTGTTAGTGCTTTGAAGTTGTTTTGTAATGTACTGTTTGTTGGAAGTTTATGCTTACTGAGTGACTAGGAATATGCAACTCTGTCGGGAGAAAGCAAATCATATTCCTCTGAACTGTAGAGAATGTGACACTTCACTAGGCACAAAGATCCTTAAAGCAAAAATTATTACCAGATGGGAGGGAATGTTTACACTAATAATAAACATTATTGGTAGAGCAGTGTCATGGTGATTAAGCAAAATGCCCTACGGAGTGGATGGGTGATTTCTCCCTTTTATGACGTGCAGTGGGACGAGGTAGGGGCAGGGTTCGGGGGGGGGGGGGAGTGAAAGAAATGAGCAATCCCCTTAAGAAGTCTAAATTTAAATTAGCGTATACATCCTAATTTGGAGAGAGTTAAGAGTACCATGTTTCTGGTGGTGCACATAATGGACAATCTCAGAGGCTCCCCCAACACCCCACCCCCCCACTCATACTAACCAGTTGTTTCAGGCGTATCAATGAGAGTGTACTGACTAGCTGTATCATTGTCTGGTACGGGAACTGCAGGGCATCTCACTGCAAATTCCTACAGATGATTGTGAGGACTGCTGAGAGGATCATCGAGTTTCTCTTCCACCCTTCAGAGATATTTATCAGGGACGCAGCATATGCAGGGCCCTTAGCATTTTTAGTGAACCCATCTGTCCAAAAATCTCTTTGCAGGAGGCACCGTAGAACTAGGAGAAGAACTGCTGGGTTGGGCAACAGCTTCTTGCCGAGGCCGCAAGACTACTGAACTCCTTCCCACCACTCTGGTCTCATCACATTTGAAGCGCCAGTAGCATCATACTGTTTACTTTTTGGGTGTATGAGTTATATTTATGCTTTTGTGCACCTTGTTCCGTTTGGTGATATACATGTGTATGGTTGATTGAATATAAACTGAACTGAAATTGATCATTACAAGCTTACTGTCCTTGCTTCAACATAAGGATTGGAACAAGCCAGAGAGGAAGTTGCTTCTGATTATTGCCCTTTAAAATGGGAAATTGTGCATGATTTAAAGTAAGAAAAGAGGGAGAAATCATAGCATATAAAATAATAATTTTCATCAATTTTAGTACTTGGGATTGTCAGATGATACTCTTTTTAAAATAGAAGGCCGCATTTATACACTTTAGTCTAACCTCCTTTAATAAGGCAATTGTTCAAAAAGCATGCTGGAATGGTAGATTGGCACTGAAATTGCTGATTTTCATGTGATGTGTTGAGGCCTCATATATCCTCCCAATTAAATTGAAAGATCCTGCAGTCTCATTTCAGAGAAGAGCAGGAGTAGGTATCTTTAATATCCTGCAGTGTCTATATAAAAAAAAACTATTCACCCTCCCTCGAAGTTTTCATGTTCTGTTGTTTTACAACATTGAATCACAGTGGATTTAATCTGGCTGTTTTTGACACTGATCAACAGAAAAAGACTCTTTAGTGTCAAAGTGAAAACAGATCTCTACAAAGTGATCTAAATTAATTACAAATCTATTTAAAAAATTGCAGGAGTATTCACCCACTTAAGGTCGGTATTTAGTTGATGCATATTTGGCAACAATTACAGCCTTGAGTCTGTGTGGATAGGTCTCTATCAGCTTTGCACATCTGGACACTGCAATTTTCCCCATTCTTCTTTACAAGACTGCTCAAGTTCTGTCAGATTGGATGGGGATCATGAGTGAACAGCCCTTTCTAAGTCCAGCCAGAAATTCTCAATTGGATTGAGGTCTAGACTCTGACTTGGCCTCTCCAGGACATTAACTTTGTTGTTTTTAAGCCATTCCTGTGTAGCTTTGGATTTATGCTTGGGGTCATTGTCTTGATGGAAAACAAACCTTCTCCCAAGTCGCAGTTCTCTTGCTGAGTGCATCAGGATTTCTTCCAGGACTTTACGTTATTTTGCTATGTTCATTTTACCCTCTACCTTCACAGGCCTCCCAAGGCCTGCTACAGTGAAGCATCCCCACAGCATGATGCAGCTGCCACCATGCTGCATGGTAGGGATGGTGTGTTTTTGACGCCACATATAGCGTTTAGTCTGATAGCCAAAAAGCTCACTTTCAGTTTCATCAGACCATAGACCCTTCTTCCAGCTGACTTCAGAGTTTCTCACATGCCTTCTGGCAAACTCAAGCCAAAATTTCATGTGAGTTTTTCTTTCAACAGTTCATTTTTCTTTGCCACTCTCCCATCCTAGCCACTGAAGCTTGTAACTCCTTCAGAGTTTTCATAGGGCTCTTGGTGGCCTCCCTCACTAGTCCCTTCCTTGCACGGTCAATCAGTTTTTGAGGACAGCCTGCTTTAGTCAGATTGAGAGCTGTGCCATATTCTGTCTTATTTCTTGATGATTGACTTAACTCCAAGGGGTAGTCATTGACTTGCAAATTTTCTCGCAGCCATCTCCCAACTTGTGTATTCAGTAACTTTCACAGGGTTGCTTGGAGTCCTCTTTTGTCTTCTTGGTGTATTTTTTTACCAGGATACTGACTCAACAGCAGTTGGACCTTCCAGATACAGGTGTATTTTTCCTATAAATAGTTGAAACACCTTGACCGCACACAGGTCTCCAAAAACAGATCTTCATTTAACTAATTATGTGACATTTAAAACCAATTGTTGCACCAATGATGATTTGGTGTGTCATATTAAAGGGAGTGAACATTTACACAGTCAATTATTTTGTGTTTTATATTTGTAATTAATTTAGATCATTTTGTAGAGATCTGTTTTCACTTTGACACTAAAGAGTCTTTTTCTGTTGATCAGTGTCAAAAAAAGCCAAATTAAATCCACTGTGATTCAGTGTTGTAAAACAATAAAACATGAAAACTTCCGGGGGGGGGGGGGGGGAGGGTGAATACTTTTTATAGGGACCGTAACTAAAATTTATTCAGGAAATTACTGAGCCCCAAATTTGCTGCTGCAGTTTCTTACATTACAACAATAAGTAGACTTTGGAAGTAGTTTGTTTTAACTTCAAATCACCTTGCAATATCCAGAAGCCATGAAACATGTGTAAATCCAAATACCTTTCTAAACCACTGTTTATTGTATGTATTAACGCTAACCTGTTTACTCACCATTTTTTGAAAACTAGGTTTTTTTAATCCTGTTTAGTACGTGACCACAGTGTGAGCAGAATAACTAATATCTTGATTGTTTCTTATTGTTATTTTCATAATATCTTTCTTCCTCTGTTAATCCAAGCAGGAGCCCTTAGGTTTAATCTTAGACTGATCAACTCACATATGTTTTATATATTTCTTGGAGCAATCTGCGGTTGTAATTTTAATTTAAAAAAAATCTAGATCTAGTGTTTAAGTATTCATTAAAATTTTCTTAGAGTTTCATTGTATGCATTTATTATAGTTGTAAAGCTTATTTTTCCCATTCATTTGACTTCATTTCTATGCTGAGCCACAAGTAATTCTAGCTCAAATTCAGCTGCTGGCGTTTTTCTCCGAAGTAATTTCTGTTTATATTTCAGCCATATCTTTCCTTCTAGATCTCTTGCAGTTTCATTTCCCCCACTATGTTGATTTTAAAGTTATCTTCTCCCTTATAAATAATCTGCATAACCTCACTTCATCAAGCAGGCACAGTTTATTGCAGTACAGAGCTGCTGTGTTCATTCTTTTGATTTTTATTGGAAGTTCCCTCTGCTCCCGGAACAATAGAAGCCTCTTTTAACATGCAAGATTTCAGCATTTTATAGATTTCTCTTGAACTTTAAAGGTTTCTTGAGAACTCTTTAATTACACTTGTATCTTGGAACTGGAGTGCAAGTAGCTGAACGAGGTTATTTATGCAATGTATACATAGAAAGATGTGTTACGGACAACAGTGTTGGGTCAGGGACGTGGCAGTGAACCCCTAACTTCCCCGCTGTTGTGCTGGGAACCTGGCAGAGAACTCCACTGGCCCTCATACAGCATACCACGAAGGTTGATGTCTAGCCGATGGACTAAGTGGTACAGCTGAGGTGTGGGTTTTTTTCCTGGAAACTGATAGCAGCTGCTTCTAT
The DNA here is from genome assembly GCF_048418815.1 of Hemitrygon akajei. NCBI lineage: Eukaryota > Metazoa > Chordata > Chondrichthyes > Myliobatiformes > Dasyatidae > Hemitrygon > Hemitrygon akajei. The sequence continues at coordinate 31,343,550 of NC_133135.1, forward strand.
GAGTTAACAGATCATCCAGATCCTGTGGTCTTCCTCATCACATCCTCTTGGATGTAATTGAAACTGCTGTCCTTCCCTCTCTTTATTTCCTTGCATAACACCCCCAGCCCTGGTTTCACTATAGTGCAGCCAGTGTTGCTTCTCCACTCTGCTGCCAGAACTCTATATCTCATTGATGAGCAGCCACACTGCTAAGCACAATCTGCCCAACTCTGGTCTTCAGGCAGCCTTTCCAAGCCAGGCCAAGGATAATTCATTGATATGGAAGCACCTGCGAAGGATAAAGAGCAGTGTCACTCCTGCCACAGTCAGAGGGGAGGCCAACTGCTCGCTATTTCGATGTGACAATCTGCAGCTCCGTTTCACTCTCCTGTGACGCCTCAGTCGGCAACACCATTGAGGAGTTGAGTCATCCACAGGGCTGCACTCCAAAGGTGCACATCTCCCTGGCCACTCCTGGAGATAATTGAATGCACTAGGTTGCTAGGCAAGCTCCGAGAGCAAGAACCCACTGCTGTCGATCACAGACTCTGACAGCTCCCTAGCTACCTTGGAAAGGAAAGAGAATACATTAGAGTGGATAAATGATACTGTTTCACGGATGAACTGGAAGAAGTCATCCTCTGGCACCATCCTTAGCTCCCTATGCTGTCCCTAGTTAGTCTTTTGAATTGAAAATTACAAAAAGACTTACAGCCGATAGAATTGTTCTGTTAATGGATAGAAGCAAAATATTAAGAGTATTCTGTGATTAAGGATATTCTTTTGGTTTACTTGTCTCCAGAATCTCTTTATTCAGTTTCAACTGAAACACACATTATTACACATCTCCAGTGTTGGAGTACTAGACTTTGACCGCATGTAAATAGGGTCTTGTCTACACTGACCACCAAGTACCCATTAATCCTACACCAGTAATATTTCCCTTCCCCTTCCCTCTTCTTCCATTCCCCATCTGGCTTCCTTCTTGCCTCTCTTCTTCTCATCTGCCTATCACCTGGTGCCTCACCTCCTTCCATTTCTCCCATAATACATTTCCCTCCTTTAACAGACTCTTTCTTCTCCAGCACTTTACCTATTGTCTCCTTGCTTCTTACTTCATTCCTCCGTGTCCTCCACCCACCTGGCTTCACCTATCAGTTCCCATCTTGTATTCCTTCTCCTCTGTCCGCTTCTTGCCCCTTCCTTTTCAGTCCTGATGAAGGGACTCGACCCAAAACATCAACCGTTTATTTCCCTCCATAGATTCTGCCTGCCCAGCTGAGCTCCTCCAACAATTTATGTGTTTTAATCCTACCTTTATTCCATTTTGTTCACCCATGTTCCCAATAACTTTCCCTGTAAAGTCCTGGAAATGGAACTTAGTTTTGAGATTCTCAAGGGAGTATAGAATGCTCTTTCTCAGTTCAGCACAAAAGATTTAAAATATTTTCTTTTGCAATTTGTAGTATTCTTGTTTGTTACCTAAAGGGCCGAGAGTTCAACTCCCACTACTGTACTTCAGCATATAATCTGGTTTGAAGCTTCAAAGCAATACTGAGTGAATACTGCTTTATCTGAAGTACTATCTCTCAGGAGAATCATTAACTAAGTGCTCTATCTGATTAGATATATCTAAAATAAAAGTATGATTCATTGATCCACACTCTAACCATTTCAAAAGTATGAGGATGATTGTGTATTTGTATAAAGGTAGTTTCCTTCCCTTTCATGCTTTTTAGTGACTCTAATCTTTTAGGGTTGATAAAGAGCTAAAGTACCTCTATTGTTGTTCCTGTTAGCAGTTTTTGATGATGCATGAGTTTCTCTTCTCTTGATCTGACCTTTTGTGATATTTTCAATGAAATTTGGTCTGAAATCAACATGATCAGGAAACATGCTTGGATTAGCAGAGGATTTTGTATTTATTGCTGTCTCAAATTATGTTTTAATAATAATATTGCAGTATATGATAGGAACTTCGGCAAGTTCCTCTTGTAGGATTCTGGTGTCTGAATTCAAGGTTCTTTTAGAAATCAGCTATAAGGCACAAAACTTGTTGCTTCACATTGTTTTATTAAGACTTGATATAACAGAAGAAGACTGAACAGATGGTGACCGAGTAAGCTAAGATTAAAGATGTTGCTGTTTTGTATTTAGCTATTTTATAGCCAGAGGTAATGGAAAATTCCATTCAAATCTATAGATAAAAATTAACCAGTTGGGAAATACTTCTTCAATACTGCAACGGCAAATTGACCAATGAGAAAACACTTATTCATTAAAAGCAGAAGAAGGAGGCTTCCAGAGCTTTGTATAGCCACGAGAGCATAGGTTCTGGGGTCCATGGACCTCTCAGCTAATGGTATAAAAATGGCACAAAAACGGTTGGGAACCTCTGCATTAGAGACATATTATACTGTTATGCATATAAAGACTACTTAAAATACGAGCAGATAGTTAATTGTTAATTGCAAAACAAATTATAGTTAGACAGTCTAATCTTAATCAGTTAAATCCAATACTGTGCAGTTTTAAAAATACAGTATTCTTTGAATAAACTGCTATAAATACAGTTAGCACAGCCAAGCAAAGAGTGTTTGAATTTTCCTCGGGCAGTTTGATTTTATGATTTTAGTCAGAGCCCAGTGCAGAAGTCCAGGTACTATCAAGGGAGCAGAAAACCATTGCTGCTTCAGATTTAAGTGTCTGCAGAATGCAGAAGGGTAATTCTGCCTCCTAGGTCCATTTTATGGTTGTGGAAAAGGAAAGCAATAGATAATGTTTCAAATGCTTTGTAAACACCTTGCAGTATTCTGGCAATGACTTGCAGGAGGAAGGAGGCTGCAATAAGGAGTGGAAGTATCAAGTAATTTGTTTTTTCCCATTTATTAAAGTTATAGATTCTGCCAAATAGACTAGAGCAATAGTTTATCAACGGGAACAGTTTCAAGTTGTTACCATTTTGATATACGGCACTGAGTGTATTTTCCTGAGAGCCTTTGCTTCATCTGCCATGACTATTCACACTTATTGTGCTTTTTCACAAAATAAATGGTGCATTTGGACTCCAAATTAGTTTGAGAAATCGCTGCCTTCAAATCGTTCAAGTTTATCTCTTATAGTCTGCTGTTAGCCTGAAAATGTTTGAATTCTTCACAACATCTATTGGAAGTGGTGCTGGCAGCAACACATAAACTGCTGGAGTAAGTCAGCAGGCCAGGCAACATCTATGGAAAAGAGTATAGTCGACGTTTCAGGCCAAGACCCTTCAGCAGGACTGGAGAAAAAAAAGAGTAGATTTAAAAGGTGGAGGGGGCGGGGGGGGGGGGGTGGAAACACAAGGTGATAGGTGAAACCAGGAAGGGGAAGGATGAAGTAAAGAGTTGGGAAGTTAATTGGTGAAAGAGACACAGGGCAGGAGAAGGGGATATGTAATAGGAGAGGACAGAAGGCCATGGAATAAAGGGAAGGGGGAAGAGCACAAGAGAGAGGTGATGGGCAGGCAAGGAGATAAGGTGAGAGAGGGAATTGGGGATGGGGAATGGTGGAGCATTACTGGTAGTTCGAGAAATTGATGTTCATGCCATCAGGTTGAAGCCAACCAGACAGAATATAAGGTGTTGTTCCTTCAGCCTGAGTGTGGCTTTATTGTGACAGTAGAGGAGGCCATGGATAGACACATTTGAATGAGAGTGGGAAGTGGAATTAAAATGGGTGGCCACTGAGAGATCCTGCTTCTTCTGGATGGAACGTAGGTGCTCGGCAAAGCAGTCTCCCAATCTACATTGGGACTCATCGTTGCTACCAGTAGGATGGACCCAGTATATGACCCCACAGATTCACATGTTAAGTGTTGCCTCATCTGGGTAGACTATTTGGGGCCCTGAATTGTAGTGAGGGAGGAGGTGCAGGGGCAGATGTAGCACTTGTTCCACTTGCAAAGATAAGTGCCAGGAGGGAGATCAGTGGGGAGGGATGAATGGACAAGGGAGTTGAGTAGGCATGCAATCACAGTGGATGGGAGATCCCCAGAGCTAATAGGTCAGCCAGTGGTCTGGTGCTCCTTAGTGGGGTCCTGTTTGAGGGGTATGAGGAGGTGTCTGACAGTTGTTGCCTCAGCAAGGTAGAAGTCAGTACACCAGTCTACTAGACCACCCCCTTTACTTGTGCGTTTGATGATGAGGTTAAGGTTAGTGTTGGAGGGAGTGGAGAGCGGAGCGTTTGGAGAGAGTGAGGTTGAAATTGGGGAGAGAAGTGCTGAAGTCGAAACAGTTGATGTCCCATCAGCAGTTAGCAATAAAAAGATGCAGAGCAGGCAGAAGACCAGAGCAGGGTGTCCAGAAGAGGAGGAAAGTTGAAAACGAGAGAAGGGGTCATCGATCTGGGGTGGACAGTCCTTACCAGAGAAGTAGACTCAGCGACGGAGGTGGCGGAAGAACAGCTCAGTGTCATAATGTTTTTTTTTCGAGGAGTAAGACTGGTTTCATCTCTGAAGATTCAGGCAGGGATTGTGATTAAATGAAAAACTGATGGCTAGCCTCATTGATGTTGGGGGTGGGGGGCTTTATTTGTAAACTAAGCTTCATTGATTCAATGATTGTTTGAATGTCTGTGTGACAATGTTGTGGATTATGGTAGACTTTATTGTGAAAGTACAAATGCATCATGGGACAGAGCCACCAGTGGTTTGCTAAGAGTGGCAAATAAAATGGAATGGAATTTGCAGAAGATGCTGGAAATTAGTGTGAAGTAGTTAAGTGGTTGGGAAAGATTAACTTCAAAGAAAAAAGCAGAGTGTTTTAAGAATAGCTTCTGGAGTAACAGCAGTGTCATTTGGTTTTGGTATTGGTGTTGGCGCTGTCATGTGTACCAAGATACAGTGAAAAGCTTGTCTTGCATACAGATCAAATCTCTACAGAGTTCTTTGAGCTAGAACAAGGTAAAATAATAACAAAGTAGAACAAAGTGTAAAAACTGCTGAAGCAGGGCAGTGCAATTGCACTGAAAGTGTAGAGTTTGATAAAGATGTCCCTGAGCCTAGTGGTATCAGAATCAGAATCAGGTTTATTATCACTGGCATGTGACGTGAAATTTGTTAGCTTAGCAGCAGCAGTTCAATGCAATACATAATCTAGCAGAGAAAAAAATAATAATAAATAAAATAAAACATCATAATAATAAATAAACAAGTAAATCAATTATGTATATTGAATAGACTTTAAAAAGTGCAAAAACAGAAATACTGTATATTTTTTAAAAAGGGAGGCAGTGTCCATAGCTTCAATGTCCATTTAGGAATCGGATGGCAGAGGGGAAGAAGCTGTTCCGGAATCGCTCAGTGTGTGCCTTCAGGCTTCTGTACCTGCTTCCTGATGGTAACAGTGAGAAAAGGGCATGCCCTAGGTGCTGGAGGTCTTTAATAATGGACACTGCCTTTCTGAGACACCGCTCCCTAAAGATGTCCTGGGTACTTTGCAGGCTAGTGCCCAAGATGGAGCTGACTAGATTTACAACCCTCTGCTGCTTCTTTCAGTCCTGTGCATTGACTTCTCCTTATCAGACAGTGATGTAGCCTGTCAGAATGCTCTCCATGGTATAACTATAGAAGTTTTTGAGTGTATTTGTTGACGTGCCAAATCTCTTCAAACTCCTAATAACGTATAGCCACTGTCTTGCCTTCTTTATAACTACATCGATACGTTGGGACCAGGTTAGATCCTCAGAAATCTTGACACCCAGGAACTTGAAGCTGCTCACTCTCTCCATTTCTGATCCCTCTATGCGGATTGGTATGTGTTCCTTTGTCTTACCCTGCCTGAAGTCCACAATCAGCTCTTTCGTCTTACTGACGTTGAGTGCTAGGTTGTTGCTACGGTACTATTCCACTAGTTGGCATATCTCACGTCTGTGTGCCCTCTTGTCACCACCTGAGTTTCTACCAATAATGGTTGTATCGTCAGCAAATTTGTAGATGGTATTTGAGCTATGCCTAGCCACACAGTCATGGGTATATAGAGAGTAGAGCAGTGGGCTGAGCATCCATCCCTGAGGTGCGTGAGTGTTGATCATCAGCGAGGAGGAGACGTTATCACCAATCCGCACAGACTGTGGTCTTCTGGTTAGGAAGTCGAGGATCCAATTGCAGAGGGATTCTGCTTTCAGATTTTTCTTCTACCCAAAGGGAGAAAGAAGAGGAAAGTGTGTCTAGAGTTGGTGGGGTCTTTCATTATGCTGGATGTTTTATTGAACATCCTGTGAGAAGTATAGACAGAGCCCTTAGAGGGGAGGTTGGTTCCTGAGATGTGCAGTTTCTTGCAATTACTTGCTGGAGTTTAGAAAATTGAGGTCGTGGGGGAGGGGGGATCTCATTGAAACCCATTGAATATTGAAAGGCATTGACTTGGTGGATATGGAGAGGATGTTTCCTATTGTAGGGGAATCTAGGACCAGAGGGCACAGCTTCAGAATAGAAGGACATCTCTTTGGAACAGAGATGAGGAATTTCTTTAGCTAGAGAATGGTGAATATGTGGAACTCATTGCCACAGATGGCTGTGAGAAGTTATTGGGTATATTTAAAATGGAGATTGAAAGGTTCTTAATTAGAAAGGGTGTCAAAGGTTATGGGGAGAGGCAGAAGAATGGGGTTGAGAGGGATAATAAATCAGCCATGATGGAATGGCAGAGCAGATTTGTTGGGCTGAATGACATAATTCTACTCCTATATCTTATGGTCTAATGGTCATTGGCTCTTGCAGAACCTCATAATCCAAAGTATTTTATGGTAGTCTCAATTATTTGAAGACCTGACTAAAAATAATAACTTTCTTTGGTTGTTGGAATCAATGCATTGTACTTTCTCTTAATACATTCACCAAGCTGTATTTGTGAAGCCAGCAACCAATAGGCATTGGTAGTAATTGTTGGTGAGTGTTTTAACATGGTCCACGTGAGTGAAAAGAAATTCAAAGTGGTACATTTTTAAATTTCAAAAGTAAATTTTATTCACAAATATATTTACAGGAAATGCAAGCAGTACATGTTTTTCTTTACATTCATTGTCTCAACGAGTCAATACTTCGTTCTATCAAACCAATACATTCTGCTCACACAGCAATGAAGTAGGTCATGCTTCCTGTTGAAGCAATACATTCCTGAAGTGTTTAAAAGGCTTGGCACAGGACCCAGTCCTCAGTGTCTATTAGTGGCAGGATATTAGATTGTGGTCCTTCTGCAGAGAGCCTTTGTTGCAGCTGCACCATCTGTTGCAAAGAATGACCCATTCATAAGCATAGTTGTATTGGCTTTTAGATAATATTGGTCTCCATGCTCTGCTATCACCAATTGTCCAAAGAGGATAATTCCATGATGACAAGTGTCACCACTCTGCTTAGAACCACAAGCTACAGTATCTATAAAAAAAATGCAGTTAAGTGTTGATTCTTTACCATCATCATCATCATCCTCCATCTTCAGGGATCCCTACCACCCAGGTCATGCTCTCTCCTCGCTGCTGCCATCAGGAAAATGGTACAGGAGCCTCAGGACTTAAATTACCAGTTTCAGGAGCAGTTATTACCCCTCAACTATAATGCTCTTTGACATGAGGAGATAACTTCACTCAACTTCACTGCTCCATCACTGAACTGTTCCCACAATCTATGGACTCACTTTCAATGACTTTTCATCTCATTTCTTGATATTTATTGCTTGTTTATTTCTTATTTGTTTTCTTTTGTGTTTGCACAGTTTGTTGCCTTTTGCACCCTGCTTGTCCACCCTGCTGAGTGTGGTCCTTTATTGACTCTATTATGATTATTGGATTTATTGACTATGCCCACAAGAAAAAAATCTTGGGATTGCACATGGTGATATATATGTTCTTTGATAACGAATTTACTTTGTACTTGCCAGTAGATTTGTAGTTGCTTATCGTCTTTCCAATTATCTTCATTTTCATCTGTCACTTTTTGGTCTTTTACTTCTTTCTACTTTTGTAAAAAGCTATCGTTGAGTTAACTTATTGCAAGGATTCTGCTCTGTTTCTATTAGTTTTCTTTTTTTGGACACGTTTATGCAGGGAGATTTGTACCACTCCAAATTTACTTTTAGAATTGAGACTACCTATGCAGATGAGCTGATCACTAATATTGCAAAACCACTTCTGGGATATTTATTTTGTGTTTAAGGCAAAACCACTTTCAGGATATTTGTATCAGTTAACTTTTCGGAACTGATTTGCTTGCATCTCTGTTACTGGTGTTACGAACCCCGTAACTGGGTCACTTACCAGCAAAGATGGAGACGTCCGTTGAAGTCTGATGATACTATTTTTAACAGTATTTATTAGTAAAAATACACAAAAATAATATCAATGCAAATATACAGATAATATACGTCGTCAATACTAAATCTAAAAGTGCGGGTATAATAATAATCAATAAGAAATAAGCTCTATCGTTGTCTAGGGGATAATGTATTGTCCGATGGAAATATAAAGCTCACTCAGTTCATGCAGGCTGCAGCCGTTGGGGACCGCTGTGTTGCAATTGTTGGAGAGAGAGAGAGATTTGGAGAAAAACTTGCTGGCTTTCCTTGATGATTTCGGTCCGTCAGGAGTCTCGTTGTCGTGGCCGTTCACTTGTGGCCTCTCCTTTAGCTAAACCATTCTTCCGTGGTGAGCTCGCCACCCCAGGCAAAGGGAGAACGCACACGAGCCCCCACCGGCTTTCGCTATTAAACGCTGTCATGGGATTTCTAGCGTTTCTCCTGGTGCGTCTAAAGGGGTTGTTCCCCAGACCCCCCTTTTATCCTTACTCACGGGGTCTCAGATGTCAGTCAGGTTGGGATGATGCAATCCCTCAACCAGACCACTCTGATTGTCCCCTGAGGGGTTTCAATGAATAGTACAGTACTCAATACACAATTCCGTCTCCAAGAGACAATGGCCGTTATCAGTGGTTCCGTTCCACTGAGGCCAGGACACATTCCAAACCTTGTTGTGTATTCCGTGTGTCTCTCTCTCTCTCATTTCCTGGGTCTCAGACCCAAAATAATAGCAATCTTGCGATTCTCAAAAAGGAGGGGGTGACTTTGTACCCTTCGGCCCCTCAGAGCTGCTTCACATTCATAACATCCCCTTCCTTCTAGGATTTTTGCCACAGGTAAAAATTAATTAACACAGAGTCTTACAGGATTTCAGAATCTAACACAATACAAAAGAGTTTTTTTTCCACTACAGAGTAATACAGTTATACATTCAATTCAGCATCTAAACAGTTAGCGATTACATTGTCACTTCCTTTAATATCTTAACATCTTGTACCTTAATAAATTCTTGTAGCATCAGACTTCAATTTAATAACCACCTATTTTTATTCCTTTTCTTCATCAAACAAAAACTAAAGAGTTGTGATCTTAGCTTACGTGTATATTACAAAAGTTCATGCAAATACTAATCTTTATTTTACTTTCAAACTTAACAGTCAATCTTCCATGGGGTTGTCTTTATTAGTTACATGCTTTGTTGAAATCCCTTAAAACTGGATCCTGTTATTTAAAGTGGCATCCCGTCAACCCTCGCCCCTTTTCCAGTTAACTCCCACGTGGTTAGCTTGTGCACCAGTGGGGAATAGGCTTTTGCATGCTCCTTTCATAGGATTTATTTTATCAACAATGTTTTTCAAACTTAGCCCATTTGCTGAATTTCCACACAATTCTTTATTTTTAAGCAAGTCATTAGTTTTATCTTCAGGACCCTTCATTCTATTAGTTTTCAGTTTAAGATCTGCAAGTGATCCCTCTTTGTCCAAACAGCATTTCAAATTCTGCCTCTTCACAGCACACTCTTGAATAACAATAGCGTGTGGGGCACCTTTACATTCCAAATCAACCTGTAATTGATTCGCAGGCACCGTATTAACAAGCCATTGTCCCTTCAGCCTGGTTACTGCTTCTGACACCAATCCAGACTTTAAATTTTCTTCATTCAATTTAGGAACTACACTTTTCCCTTTTCCTTCAATAATAATATTCACCTCACCACCTTTTATCTCCTCACTAACTTTTAACACACCTTCGAACACAAACAACTGGGAATTCTCACTTCCCACTAGTACCAAGGTTAACCCTTTCTTCACTGAACCAAGTCCATCTGACCCACAAGGACTGCATTCCTTTTCAACTGAATCAAATACCTCAGACTTTTCCTGAGTTCCATTACTAGGTTCAGTACCACGTGCATCCACATCTTGAACACACTCAAACGGGACATCTGCCTCTTCCAGGCTTTCAATACCCGTACCCTTTTCAAATTCTAAATTCCCCTGATCCTCCCAGTTACTCTCTGGGCAACTCCCTTCCGGAGTAAACTCAACCCTGCGGGCTGAAACAACCTCATCTGCCAACCCAGCAGACTTCTTCAAGGTAATGGCATCCTTTTCATCTAGGACTGCCCTCATTTCATTATCGGGAACACCTTTAAAATTTTCAACTTCTTCAAACAGTTCTGTCAAACCAGACAGATCATCCATGTCCAACCCTGGACCTTCTAACAGCCTTATCTTTTTCTCATCTTTACTCCGTGCCTCTATAAATTTCCTCCTGGCTAAGGGCAGGTCTACCTCCTCTCCCTTATTCTCTTTCACCTCCCTATTCTCCGTTTTACCACCCTCTAACCCCTCTTTGTACAGGGTCGGTAAAAACGTCTCAGCCAAATCGATACCGGCCTGAATTAAACTGGCCCCTTTCTCAGTGGCCTTTCTCGACATGCTGCGAGTGGTCGCGCATGCGGGATGGATCTTGGACTCTAGGGGCGGGTCCTCAACACTTACAGGCTGGCTCGTCAGCTCCATGGCTGACCAGACTTCACCACCAGCTAAATCGTTACCCAGAAGGATGTCTACGTCAGTTCTCGGAAATTCTGATCGCACCCCTATTTCAACTGGTCCAGATACCAGCTCACAATTTATAATGATCCTATGCAAAGGCACAGCTTCTGTCCCTTTTCCTATGCCTCTTAAAGCTACCTCTCCAGTCTCGGGACTAAAATCTAGTACCGTACTGCGAATCAATGACAGCTCAGCTCCAGTGTCTCTCCAGATCCGCACTGGAACTGGTGTATCTCCCTCTTTCACAGACAATGTTCCTTCTGAAATAAATTTCTCAGGCCCCTCTCGTATTCTGTCTACCTGGGGCTTTCTCGTCAATTTACTGATCACCACAATACATCCTGTAGGGACTGCTCCTTTCCCTTTCCCTGTCTCCTTCCTCGGAGCAAAGCACTTAGATGCAATATGACCCACCTTTCCACAATTAAAACAGGTCAAGCCAGGACCCCTCCTGCCGTCTTGCCTTTCCTCCTCCTTATTTTTACCACTAGCTCCCAGCTGGATCTCTGCCTCAGCCGGCGGGCTTTCTCTACCGTTCCCATGGTCTTTCTGGTAACTCTTATTCGAGGAAAACTTTGTCTTGTGGGTTAGGGCATATTTATCTGCGAACCTAGCAAATTCGGATATGGACTTATTTGGCTTCTCGTTCAAATACATCCGGATATCATCCGAAACACAACCTTTAAATTCCTCAATCAGAATTAACTCCCTGAGACACCAAAAGTCTTCTTCCACCATTTCTGCTGCACACCAGCAATCCAAGAGCACACCCTTCTCATAGGCAAACTCTGCATACGTCTGATTCCACCCTTTCTTTAAATTTCTGAACTTTTGTCTATAGGCCTCAGGTACCAATTCATAGGTCTGAAGAATGGCCTCCTTTACTTTCTCATAATTCTCAGACTCCTCTTCCTGTATGGACAACGCCGCATATGTCCGTTGTGCCTTCCCTTTTAACACATTTTGTAACAATGCCACCCACTGATCTCTGGGCCACTTCTGACTCACTGCCACCTTTTCAAAATGCAAGAAATAACTATCAACATCCATCTCCTCGAACGGAGGTACTAACCTAAACTCCCGACTAACATTAAACCGCTCCTCTCGGTCTGACCCTTGAGCTCTTCGCTCTTGCCTGAACTTCTCCATGTCCAACTCATGTTGCCTCTGTTTCTCCTTCTCCTCATACTCCCTCTCCTTTTCGGCTCTCTCCTTCTCTTTTTCAGCCCTTTCCTTCTCTTTTTCGGCCCTTTCCTTCTCTTTTTCAGCTGCTTCCAGCTGTTTTAACTTAATTTCATACTCCCTCTTCACCTCTAACTCCTTTAGCTGGAGCTCATGCTCCCTTTGCTTTTCGGCTCTTTCTTTTTCCTTTTCAGCTGCTTCCAGCTGTTTTAACTTAATTTCATGTTCCAACCTTAATTTCTCCAACTCTAACTGAGCCGTCCCACTAGCTGGTACCTTGTCAGGGAAATTTTCCAATACCTCAGCCGAAAACACATTCTTCACAATATAATACTGAGTTATGGCCCTCTGCACCTCCCGCTTTTTCATTGACAACCTCACCTCTGCAAGATTTAGTCCTATCGCAATATTTATCAAGTCCGACTTTGTGGCAGCCTCTAGTGCCTCCAGAGTCGGGTTTTTATAAATTCGTCTACGTCCATCTTTGCTGGTTTCCCGTCTGGTTACCTGCGCAACCAGATCCAAGTTTGGACTTAAAAGCCCGATTTACTGGCCCTCCAATTTGGTATCAAATCTCGAGACGAGGCCCCACGTTGTTACGAACCCCGTAACTGGGTCACTTACCAGCAAAGATGGAGACGTCCATTGAAGTCTGATGATACTATTTTTAACAGTATTTATTAGTAAAAATACACAAAAATAATATCAATGCAAATATACAGATAATATACATCATCAATACTAAATCTAAAAGTGCAGGTATAATAATAATCAATAAGAAATAAGCTCTATCGTTGTCTAGGGGATAATGTATTGTCCGATGGAAATATAAAGTTCACTCAGTTCATGCAGGCTGCAGCCGTTGGGGACCGCTGTGTTGCAATTGTTGGAGAGAGAGAGAGATTTGGAGAAAAACTTGCTGGCTTTCCTTGATGATTTCTATCCGTCAGGAGTCTCGTTGTCGTGGCCGTTCACTTATGGCCTCTCCTTTAGCTAAACCGTTCTTCCGTGGTGAGTTCGCCACCCCAGGCAAAGGGAGGATGCACACGAGCCCCCACCGGCTTTCGCTATTAAACGCTGTCACGGGATTTCTAGCGTTTCTCCTGGTGCGTCTAAAAGGGTTGTTCCCCAGACCCCTCTTTTATCCTTACTCACGGGGTCTCAGATGTGAATCAGGTTGGGATGATGCAATCCCTCAACCAGACCACTCTGGTTGTCCCCTGAGGGGTTTCAATGAATAGTACAGTACTCAATACACAATTCCGTCTCCAAGAGACAATGGCCGTTATCAGTGGTTCCATTCCTCTGAGGCCAGGATACATTCCAACCCTTGTGGATTCTGCGTGTCTCTCTCTCATTTCCTGGGTCTCAGACCTGAAATAATAGCGATCTTGCGATTCTCAAAAAGGAAGGGGCGACTTTGTACCCTTCGGCCCCTCAGAGCTGCTTCACATTCATAACACTGGCTTTCTATATTTATTACTCATATGTTCTAGTTAGCTTCATAGAACATTGAGAGACAATCTTCCAATTTGCATCTGAAAGGCGATAAAATTGGCTCTAACTTCTAGCCCTGACTCTATTCAGAAAATAATTCTGTTATCATTTCCTCAATAAGATTTTGAAATTTATATCAGTCACTTCTTTATTTCAGGGAATACGGCCCTAATTTAGATAGATACTTAGATACTTTATGGATCCTAAAAGAAATCACAGTGTCAGAGTAGTATTACAATTGCACAGATATGTGAATATTAAAAGAGAAGAAAGAAAGAATAAAAAAATAAGTTACCTCAAACAGTTTATCACTTAAACGGTTCATCACTTCCCTGGCTACAGGTTGCCTTAATCATAGGGCCTAATGGCCGAGGGTAAGAATGACCTCAAATAGCGCTCTTTGGAGCATCCCAGTCTATTACTAAAAGTTCTTCTCTGTTCAGCCCAAGATGGTATGCAGAGGGTGAGAAACATTGTTCAGAAATAGCAGGATTTTCTGGAGGGCTTTTTGTTCTACCACAAACTTCAGTGTGTCCAGTTTGACTCCAATAACAGGGCTAGCCTTTCCAATCAGTTTATTGAGCCTGTTGGCATCACCTGTGTTGATGCCATTGCCCCAGCACACCACCGCATATAAGATTGTACTGGCAACAACAGACTGATAGAACATGTGAAGGAGAGGCCTGCATACTCCTGCATACTCAGTCTTCTTAGGAAGTAGAGGCAACTGTGGTCCTTTTTGTGGAGCCTCTGTGTTGGTGCTCTACTCAAGTCTGTCATCCAGGTGCACCTCCCACTATTTATAAGTCCTCACCACATCCATGTCCTCACCATCAACACTAACAGGGAGCAGTACAGGCAACACACACAAAATGCTGAAGGAACTCAGCAGGCCAGGCATTTTGTGTGTGTTGTTTGAATTTCCAGTATCTGTAGATTTTCTTTTGCTTGTGAAGGGAGCAGTGCAGGCTTATTCTTACTAAAGTCCATCACCATTTCCTTTGCCTTACTGATGTTGAGCTGCAGATGATTCATCTTGCACCATTCGACAAAGTCTTCCACCTGGGCCCCGTATTCATGTGCCCGTCCTCCCTTTATACACCCAACTATTTGCTGAGACATCAGAGAATTTCTGCAGATGACATGATTCAGTGTTGTACCGAAAGTCAGAGGTATACAGGGTAAACAGGAAGGGAGGCAATTCAGTCGCCTGTGGGGCCCAGCCTGAACTGTCATGTTTTCTTTCCATATAACTTGAGCCTTTGATCCAAGTATCATTGTGGTAAGTCTGTGTTATAATGTAATCCAGTATTCTAGATAAAAAGATGAGCAAGTCTTTAAGCTGAGCTTTTCAGAATCTCTCCATGACATTTTAATGATCTGTATGCAGACTCCACTCACTGTTTTGTTTTTCTTCCACTTGTAGCTTTTCCTAAGCTGTTCTCCTTGGCTGTAATGAATACAACCTGCTCTTGTTTTGTTTAGTCATAAAAATAATCTGTAATTTAATGCTTTGAACAACACTATTCATGACATACCTAGAGGTGTGGTTTTCCATACAATTTGTTTATAAAAATATAAAGAGTTGTAGCCCAAACTTCAGAAAATTGCTTTTAAGAACATGTAATATTTTAACCCACTTCCTTAAAAACACTCAAATGAAAACCATTGGGTTTTAGGGGTTTAATATTATTTTCTTTGCTGCTGTCATTTTACTGACATTAATTTTGTTTAATACTTTTTCTAGGTTCAATATCACAATGTCTAAAGCACAAAATAATCACCAGACATGACTGACAATTTCTTTTCACATTTCACTATATCACCATTGTCTTATTGTCTGTTTTTGTAAGAGTTCATGTTGCATCAGGTGGCATTGCTTACCCTAATATTGAAAATTGCTGTCCAGGAGGCTGCTTTGATATAATTAAACAACAAGTCATTGAATGAGGTGTAGCATAATCATTAGGTTGTTTATTGCACCTTAGAAACGATGGCAACAGTTAATGACTGTTGTTGGAATGCCATTGTTGCTCTGTATTCAGAATCTGATTTTCATTTTGAGAATGTAATGATATTGACTGTGCTGAGTCTGGCCTACCACCAGCATTTGTCCCCTTGCTTTTCTCACAACCATTTTCACTATTTCTAACTCTGAGGAATCAGTTATCCTTGACCTTTGGCTGCCTGGATGATGCCATAGTTAGCCATCTATAGCAAGGCTTCAGGGGGCAGATACTGAACCCCAATCCCTTTTAAGTCCTGATAGTTTATGCACTGTTGCAAATGATTCTTGATTATTTTAAAATGCTCCTAAGTGCAGTGAATGAATTTAAAAGCATTAAGAATAATTGAAGTTTAATTAACACTTGTAAATGATTAGTAAACGTGTTAAAAGTTACAGAGAGAAGGCAGGAGAATAGGGTTGAGAGGGAATAATGGTCAAAGAGCAGAGAAAACTCAGTGGGCCAGATGGTATAATTCTGCTCCTATATCATATAGTGAAGCAATTTTCTTCATCACAGTCCAATATATCCAACCATCTATTCCGAAACTCCTCTCAGTCCCAGACTACTCCGTCAAGATGATACATCCTCCCCACACATAGCTTATAAATCTGCACTTATTTTTCTCTCAACTCTCAACGATACTGTCCCAGTTTGCTCAATATCTCCTCACATGCCAAATCTGTCTCAAATGCCCAGCCTCTCTGGAATGAGTCTCATAAATCTCAGATGTATCCCTGTAGGGCAAGTACTTTCTTTGGTAAAGAGGACAAAACTATACGTAATATTCAAAATGGAGTTTCAAGTCGGCTCTCTATAATTGCAATCAGGCTTCCTTCATCAAGTATTCAAATTGTATAAGAATTAAGGTTAACATCAACTTGGGAAATGGAGCAGTATAGCACAGTATAGATCTTTTGGCTCACGATGTTGTGCCAACCTTTAACCTATTCCAAAATCAATCAGGATAGCACCGATCATGAGCAACATTAGTTAATGGAAATTTTTGAAGAAATGTGGAGTCTGTCTTCAGAACAAGAGATTAGGAGGAAATCTGACACTGGGCATTGCTAAAAGGAATCTTAGTGAAGACAGGATCAGATATTAACCATACAGTAGTACAAAATGGAAGATAATGGGAAGCTAATAAAGTATGAAATAAAGGCAGAAAATGCTAGGCACATACTTCTGAAGAGAAAATCAGTGAACATTTTAGGTCAGCAGCCTTGCATCAGAATAAAGTGTGAAATTTGCTCTGTGCTATTATTATAACCTCAGATTCAAATTGTTATAGAGGTTGACAATTTGATATAATAAAGAATATTGCCTCATCAATTATGTTGTCTTTCTGAAAGCATCATACCCGACTACAATTCTGCTTGATCGGTATGGGCAAAAGATCAATATTTGAAGAAACAGGTTTTGCCATTTCATCTTCCCAATACGATGAAAATGAACTAATTTTATCTGTAGAGAGATAAAAGCATTGTCATTTCATTTCAGTGACCCGTCTTCAGATCTAATGCCACTTAATCCAATGATCATTTCCAGTGCTTTCTGTTTTTATTTAAGATTCGCAGCACCTGCAGTTTTCTGGTTTTTAAGCAACTGTTGTGCATCATCTAGCTGCTGACTTAACCAGTAAAGCAATAGTAGCCACCAAAAGTGTTTTGGTTAGTTGTTTGGTTAGACGTGAAAATTGCTATAAAAATGTAATGCTTTTTTCTACTGCAGGAATTCAGGGTCTGAGAGTAAATTCAAAGTACGAAGGTGAATTGCAGCAGAACACCCCAATTTCTGACTAGAAGCCTTAGTATTTTATGTTGGTTGCTCTGGTTGCTTTTTTTATTTAATGGGGACTTCCAATATAGTGGTAGGCAGGGACTTAGTGATCGTAATGTCATTAGATGCATTGGGCTGTAATTTGTTGCTGGCTTGAAGCAAATAGCTGTTACTGGGAACTTGGCACTTATTGGCACAATTTTTACTTCCAAGTTATCGAAGTTTGTATATGTTACGATATACTGCTTTGAGATTCATTTTCTTACAGGGATTTACAGGGAAAAAAGAAATACAATAGAATTTTACCGTAAGCAATACATAAACTGACAAAAACACCAGTGTGTAACATGCGAAAAGAAAACAAAGTGTACAAATAAAAATAATACTGAGAGCGACTTGTGAGGAGACTTTAAAAGTGAGTCTGCAGATAGTAGAGCAAACACGAGGAAATCTGCAGATGCTAGAAATTCAAACAACACACACAAAATGCTGGTGGAACACAGCAGGCCAGGCAGCATCTATAGGGAGAAGCGCTGTCGACATTTCGGGCTGAGACCTGTAGATAGTAGAATCAGTTCAGAGTGGTGGTGCATAAAGTTATCAACGCGGTTCAGGACCCTGATGTTTGTAAGGTAATAACTGTTCCTCAACCTGGTGGTATGGGTCCCAAGGCTTCTGTCCCTCCTACCCAATGGTAGTAGTGTGAAGAGGGCAAGGACTGGATGGTGGGGGTCTTTAATGGTGGATACTGCTTTCTTGTGGCAGCACTTCATGTAAATGTACTCACTGGTAGGGAAAGCTTCACCTGTGATGGACTGGGCAGTATCCACCACTTTATGTACCCATTATTATTCCAGGCATTGGTGCTTACATACCAGACCATTATGCATCCAGTTAGAATAGTCTCCACTGTGCATCTATAAAAGTTTGTCAGATTTTTTTTGTTGGCTTGCTGAATCTACACAAAATTCTAGTAGAGGCATGTCGTGCCTTCTTTGTGATGACACTTACGTGCTGGCCTCAGGCGAGACCCTCTGATACGTTTGCGTAAAGAAATTTAAAATTGCTGATCCTCTCCACCTCTAAATCCCTAATGAGGACTGGCTCATGGACCTACAAATTCTTCCTCCTGTAGTCAATAATCAGCTTTCTGGTTTTGCTGACGGTGATGAGAGCTTGTTATTGTTGCACCACTCAACAATAACAGTCTGCTTTTCAGTCTCCTTCCTATCTGCTGATATGTCACCACCTTTAGTCAGCCAACAACAGCGATGTCATCAGCAAGCTTAAAAATGGCATTGGAGCTGTACTTAGCCCGACAGTCAAACAGACCAAATGTGTTTGACATATTGCCATTGTTTCATTATTCCAGCAGCTTACAATCAAACTGACAACAATAAAACCATTAGTCCTGCTTCTGAACTTGTAATAGGAGGGGGCTGAGTAAAATGTCGCTGAAGGTGTAAGCTACTGAAAATGAAGCAACGTGCAGCTGTGCTCCAGAGTTCAGATGGTAGGGCTTCAACACAGATAACAAACAATTTTCAATTGTTGGCTGATGGCAAATGGAGGCTTTAATGGGCAGGTTATTAGTGAGATAGCTGATAGCATCTCTTGGCACTACCATCAATTTGCTGATTGTGCA
The DNA here is from genome assembly GCF_048418815.1 of Hemitrygon akajei. Taxonomy (NCBI): domain Eukaryota; kingdom Metazoa; phylum Chordata; class Chondrichthyes; order Myliobatiformes; family Dasyatidae; genus Hemitrygon; species Hemitrygon akajei. The sequence goes on from NC_133135.1 coordinate 31,362,532, forward strand.
CAAACTGATGAAGACGTGATGCTTCTGTTCTCTGTGATGTTTTCCGTATGCTTAGTTGAATACCAAAGCTGTGGCAGTTCAGGAACTTGGTTGGAGATTTATCTAATTTGGATTTCACCAGTGCAACCTTGTCTAGGCTCCTAGCTGTTACAGTATCAGTTATATCGGTTGCTTCCTGAATGGATTGAATCAAAAACAAGATTCTGAACTGGTAGTGAGAACAGAAACAGATCCCCTACTCCGCACCACTGTCCGAATCTAATGCAAATGCTTCATCGTTTCAATTGCACTCATATTGAGCTGTTCCATTTTTGAAAATGGAAATGTTCATGAAGTACATTCTTTCCTGTTAATTGTATAATTGCTCCTACCACACACAGCATGAAGTAGCAGACCAACGAAGTTTTGACTTGATCTGTTATGAGAATTGCTTAGGTTGACTGTTGTAGCTTCTGGTTCTCATGTTATACTTGCATAAATCTGTTTCTGTTTTGCCTTATTCATTGAATCAGAAATGGAGGACCAAGGGTGAAGATTTCAGACTAACAGGGGAATTTAAAGCGTTTCATGGATGCCCAATATTGTCTTGTTGATCCTTTCTAAACCTGCCTCACTTATGATGATGCTCAATAACTCAGTGTAAAAATTGAACTTTGTTACCATAAAGTCCATGCAAAGTTTAAAGTAAATTTATTATGCAAGTGTCTATATCATATCCAATGTTGAGATTCATCTTCTTACAGGCAGACACAAAACAAAGGAACACAATAGAACCCATTCCAGCTCTGCAAAATTGAGTAAAATCAAACAAACAAAATAGTTCCCTAGTTTTATATGTTTTTCCTTACAGGCTATTGTTAAAATATTCTTTTGTAGTAACGTAAATATAGTAATGAATACAGAACCACACTTTTACTTTGCTCAAGTGTTAAAATACCCTATAACTGATTGGAAAAAAACTCTTTAGATCAATGCTAAAGATGTTTGGGTCTTGAAGAACTCAATAGTTTAGCTCTTGTCTTCTCTCCACATCTCATTTCCCTTGCCCAAGTTTAGACTATTAGACAAAGGAGCAGAATTGGGCCATTCAACCCATTGAGTCTGCTCTGCCATTCCATCATGCTTGACTTATTATCCTTTTCAATCTCATTCTCCTCTCTTCTTTCCATAATCTTTGACCCCCTTAATAATTAAGAGATTTTCAACCTCCGCTTTAAATATACCCAATTTGGCCTCCATAGCCGTCTGTGGCGATGAATTCCACAGATTCACCGCACTCTGGCTAAAGAAATTCCTCCTCATCTCTATTCTAATTTGAGCATCCTTCTACTCTGAGGATGTGTCCTCTGGTCCTGGTTCCCCCCACCTCAAAGGAAACATCCTCTCCACATCCACTGTATTTAGACCTTTCAATATTCGATAAGTTTGAATGAGATCTCTCCCCCCACCCCCCACCCCCATTCGACTAAACTCCAGCAACTGTGTTTGCAACTGTGCCTATATTTTTCTGTATGTGTGGGGTGTGAAAGGTCTTTGAATTATTTCAGGTAATTCTGATGAATAGTTGGTATTATAATAAAAAGGTTGAGAAATGTCAAAAATTATACATTTGGATCATGATAGCAACAAGTGGCTGTGCAAAGTATCTATATAACAGTAATCAGAGAGAGTGACAGCTGATTAAAAATCAAACTGCAAGCTTTGTGCCAGTTAACATTTTAAAAAAAAATGTGGCTCACAATTATGAATAAAACTTCAAAAGCATTCATGGGTAGCATTCGAACCTGAGCCAGGTTTGCTGCTACTTCTTCACCCTGAACAATATCACCATGGTGCTGCTTATTCACACAGCTAGGATCTGAATTCACTTAGTATCGTTTAACACAAGGCATGCTGTGGGAAAGTAGGCAGCATAGGCTTAGGTTACAACATGTTGAACTCAACATTACACAGGCCACAAAAGCCAAAAGTATTTCATATACATATAGTACATGTCATTCAAAAACCCAGACTACTGGTTTTCATATCTATTTGTCTTTTGGACATGAATTTGGAAGAGTGAACAAATATTTTTATAACAAATTTATCATGATCCTTGTCAAGAGGTGTTTTCGTTTGCTTGGGTAAAACTACATGTTTAAATCTGAAAGTAACTGTGTTCATATTAACGATATCAGTTTATTCTGGTGCTAAGTGAAATGTCAACATTTCAGCAGAGAATGGATTCACAAGGAGAATTAAAAATTCAAGACGTGATCTCTAACCATTGGGTTTTATGGATAGAAAATCACTGCCTCCTAACCTAAATGCCTAAAGCTATTTTAAAACTGAAGTTAAATAAGAAGTCCAATAATATGCCATCCAAGCATTCGGAATACCAAAGGTTCGGCATCTGGCTCACTGAGTGATGTTTGCTTTTCTTGTTTCCACTCATGGGGGCCTCAGTTCCCACGCTCCCTTAAAATTTAACTGATTCTGTTTCCCACATTCATTTGAAACTTACAAATTCATTGAAAAAGGTATTATTCTGAGACATCTTTAAAAAATATATAATCTGTTGGAGCATTAGCATGATAGCACAAATGCTGGACCATTGGTATTCAGAATGCTTGGACAGCCTATTATTAGACTTATTATGTTTCATTGTTTACAATAGCAATAGCTATTTAAAAGGTCAAGAGGCAGTGATTTTCTATCCACAAAATTTAATAGTTCGAAAGCACATGCCTTGATGGCTTATGTTGGCATCCGAATTTCCTTACTTTGTTATGTACTTGCAATGTAATCAACGAATTGTCGACAAAAAAATGCAATAATGTATAAACCCTTTGATTATTTCCAAGTGATTTCCAGTCTAGAGCAAGCAAACGGATTTGGCAAGTAGTTTGTAGTTAAATTATTTGATCCTCAAGTAACAGTAAATTATGCAATCCTTCAAACTTAATTAAATTTCCTATAAATTATTTCTGCCTCCGGTGCTGAGCAATACTTTGCCTTCTGTACCAATAAGTATCTAAAATGCTGAATGCATTCCTCATAGCACGAGTCTTTGTTTCTCAGTATATGGCAAACTTCATTATATTGGGAGAGTTCAATCTTACCTACAACTTTAATAATTGTGGATACTTGAATAATAAATTGGGAGTCAAATGATGTTAAGTGCATGTGCTCCTCATGATTTATATTTGTTAAGCCAGGGATCATTTTGGCTTCATTAGATTGCCCTGCCTCAGTACAGGGTCAGTATTCTGTACAATACCCCAGATATCCTTGCAGCTGTTACACAATTTACTACTAGTTTCAGTGACTCTTTCATATTTGCATTTGCCTCAAACTTCCTTTCCTGTGATGCATTCCGTAACATAGAGTCATTTGCTTCATTTTTGTTTATTCTCATTATATTGTGTTTGGTCTCCATGTAGAAGTCCAATACTTTGGTGACTGATTTTTTTGGTAACATTCTGGCTGATTGGAGTTCTGTTATTCACATTCAGAGTAAACTTACTTGCCTGACTGGAAAATTTATGATTCTACCATGTAATACATAAAAGGAAGTGAATGAAAATTGTACTGGGGTAATAATATTCAGATCCATTAGTCTGGAAATTATGCTTGACTGGCACCAATAAACTCCCGGATTATCAGAGTTATACAGTAGCTGATGTCTTGCAAACTTGGGTGACTGTTGACTCTTTAAACCAGTAGAATGACTAGTATTAAACAATTTAACAAAGTAGCACTTCTTGCTGTGCTTCGTTAGCCTCCTTGAGAATTTACTGCCATTATGTAGGATTGCTCCTACATAATGGAGGCATGGCAATTTTTTAAAAACTAGAATCTTTTAGAAAGCTGTGCAAGAGATTTTGAGTAGAAGTTTACTTGCTGGTTCATCCAATGGAATTCTTTCTATGAATTAAGTGTTGTTTACTTTGAAATGCATAAATATTTTAAACTGATTTTACAAGTTTTGTTTAATAGCATAAAAACATGCTGTCTGCCACTGAGTTGTTCTTGTTCTATGTTGGTGGCAATGGTTGCAGGTGCAAGGAAGGATTTTACAAATAAATATATTACCTAAAAAACTTACTAGTTATTTTGCTAATCTGGCTTCCACTAAATTCTTCACTTACACACCTTCCTAATTTCAAGTAGCTTTTAAGCAAGGTTAGTCTTTTTCAATTCACTAGGAAGTTTATAAATTATACAGTGCTAATTTTGTCTGATTGTCATGGCAAAATCTTATTATTAATGTGTCCTCTGATTCTGTTATATATGAGATGCAGTAGAATTCTTCCCCTGCATCTATAATACTGTGGATTCCAGTTAATTGGGACACATCAGGACCAGTACATTTTGGCCAAATGAAGTGTCTGCCAAAGTTTCATGGAAATAGTTCAAAGGGTGTTAAAAAAAAGCGCAAACTACCATTTAACTGAGTAACAAATTGTGTATTTAATTTAACTGCTGAACAAATTGGAACACAGCCAATACTACAGTACTATAAAACTGTGTATTAGTTCTTAATAGTTATCAATAGTTATGTACAATGTCCTGTGTATGTTACTCAAAATGGCTTCTTTGGGTTGTTACGAGTAGGAATGCTTCTTTGTCTGATAAGTGTTTCTCTCGCCGTTGTTTCGCTTTAGAATGGCTGATATGGTAATTGTATTCATTTGTTAATCAATGGGGAACATTATTGTGTTTTGTGAGGCTGGGAACTTGGGGGAGGGGTTTCGCGGGGTTTTTTTGGTGTGAAGAGAGTTGGGAGGAAGACGGACGAGGAAGGTGGACGGGCGCTGGACTGCTCATAAGACCACCGGGGTGGTCCCAGGTGCGACGAGTGGCGGTCGGATGATTCGTTGATTGAGCTCCTATGATGTGCACTACACTGACTGAACTTTGATAAGTTGGCGCCTTTTGTTTTTTTCTTTCCTTGTATATATATATTGTATTGCCTAATACTTCTTTAGTTAATGTTAGTAAACTCTATAAAGTGTATTTTATAATGGTATTTGGTGTGAAGTTGATACGGTGGGCGGCACGAGGCATAAACTTGATTCTCACAGCACCTGCGTGTACGGGAGGTGGGTTGGTGTGTGGCTGGATCTCCTTTTCCCCTAGACATATACCAGCCTTTTGGGTAAGTGTTACAGTTATTTATCCAGTCTATGCTGCTGTGTTCTTTTGATTGACCATAAATAAATAAAGTTAGCACAGGTGCCTAGTGCAGATAATGAACTGCCTTCATACATCATTTTGACAGTTGCAACCTCTAAATCTTCATTTTCATTGGAACATTCATGATGATTGTCAACATCTTCAAATTATTTGTAGTTCCTAACTTGGGAAAGTAGTGAAATTGTTTCATTTTCGCTTCTGGGCATTTCTGGCATCTCCAGGCCTCAATGCTTGAAACCGCAGTGAGCAAAACAGTTCTGAATTGCCTTGCTCCTTTGTTTCTCACCAACAATCAGTGACAAAAATCACTGCTTTTTGAACAAAAACACGCGCAAATAATGCTATTTAAAAACTGTTTGGTATCTAATAGCCATACAAGTTCTTGTGAATAACGCTAGTTAGAAACTGTTTGGCAACAGTCTCCTGTCCCAATTAAGCAGCATAGTTTCCAAAATAAACAAAGGGAATCTCAGCTATTTTCGTGAGTATTTTTTATTCTTTAAGAGTTGTCCAATTAACCAGAATCCACTTTTTTCCATACGAAAGATAAAGACAAAGGGAAAGTCTTAAGTTTTCTTCTTAGGTAGTTCTTTCAGATGGAGCATCACATTCCCCATTACATTTCCTTGGGTTTTGAGGTGACTTACGAGTCTTATGCAAAATCCAGATGGAAGTAGGTTGGATTGTTGTACTTCTGGTGTATATATGTGTACATGAACTCAACTTGCTTTGTGAAAATTTTCAAAAACTACAAATGCTGTAAATTGGAAATGAAAAGGAAAATGCAGAAGGAGAAATAAAGTTAACATTTTATATTGAAAATACTTTGTCAGGTCATGGATGAAGAAGAAAACAAATTAGTTAAAACAGAGCTTTAAAATTTGTTATTCTGTCTTTCTCAGTAAGATAGAGATGTTAATGTTTGGAGCAGTTTAGTTGGTAATATGTATTGTACTTCTTAATGTTGGATTTTTGGCTGGATTTCATTTTTGTGATATTAGAACATAGTGTACAGCACAGTACAGGCCAGTCAGTCCACAATGTTGTTCTGTCTTTGTAACCTACTCCAAGATTAATCTAACCCTTCCCTTCAACATATTGCTCCATTTTCCTTTCATCCATGTTTCTATCTTAGAATCTCTTAAATGTCCCTTACGTATCTGCCTCTTCCACCGCCCTGGCAGTATTTGCCTCTCTCTGCATTAAAAACTATATTCCCCCCTATACTGTCCTCCAATTATCTGAAAAGTACGTCCTCTTTGACTACAGCTCGGTATTCGATACTATCAACCCCTCAAAACTAATCAATAAGCTTCAAGACCTAGTCCACAATACCTCCTTGTGCAACTGGATCCTCGATTTCATCACTTGTAGATCCCAGTCGGTTCAGATTGGCAAAAACATCTCCACAATCTCCATCAGAACAGGTGCACCATAAGTGTGTGCTTAGCCCCATACTGTACTTGCATAATACTTGTGACTATGTGGCTAAGCACAGCTCCAAAGCCATATTCAAGTTGCTTACGACACCACTGTCGTTGCCTGAATCAAAGGTGAAGACAAATCAGCATATAGGAGGGAGACTGAAAATCTGGCTGAGTGGTGCCACAGCAGCAACCTCTCACTCATTGTCACCAAGAGGAGATGATTATTGACTTTGGGAGGAAACCGGGGCCCATGAGCCAGCCCACTTCAGGGAATGGAGGTGGCGGGGTCAACTACTTTAAATTCCTCAGTGTTATCATTTCAGAGAATCTGCACTGGATCCATGTAAATGCCACTATGCAGAAAGCATGGTAGCACTTCCGCTTTCTTAGTGGTTTGCAAAGATTCAGTACGTCATCTAAAACTTTGCCAAACTTCTGTAGATGTGTGGTGGAAAGTATATTGAATAGTTGCATCACAGCTTGGTATGGAAACACCAATGTCCTTGTACAGAAATGCCTACGAAAAGTAGTGGATATGGCCCAGTCCATCACAGGTAAAGCCCTCCCATCACTGAGCAATCTTCATGAACCACTGTCGCAAGAAAGCAGCACCCATCATCGAGGGCCCGCACCATCCAGGCCATGCTCTCTTCTTCTTGCTGCCCTTAGGGAGAAGGTACAGGAGCCTCAGGAGCCGCACCACCGGGTTCAGGAACAATTATTACTCCTCAACCATCAGGCTCCTGAACCAGAGGGAATAGCTTCACTCAAGTTACTTGCCCCATCACTGAAATGTTCCCACAGTATATGGGCTCACTTCCTCTCATGTTCTCGATGTGTTTTTTGTATTATTTATTTTTTCTCTTTCTTTTTGTATTTGCACAGTCTGTTATTTTTTTGCAAAATAATTGCCCATCCTGTCGAGTTTGGTCTTTCATTGATTCTATTGTTTCCTGTAATTACTGTGAATGCCCACAAGGAAATTAATTTGAGTGTTGTGTATGGTGACATACACAGTTATTTAACTATCATGACCTTGTGAATTGGGTGAGATCATCTGTCTGCTTCGGCAGTAAATTTTTAATGAAATGGATTTACAAAAGTCTGAAAAGAATCCTTATAACAGATTGGTAAATCTGTAGTGTGTTAAGATATGAAATTAATCAGATATCAAAAGTTCAGATATTTTGGGATAATACAGTTATCATTTCCCCATTTCAAACTAAACATCTCACAATGGGATAAGAGTAAACTGAAACTTTGGATTGCATTTAGAGTTTTGAAAATAAGCCTATAGTTCTTTAAGAATTTAATTACAGTACAGGTTTCCCTCACCTCAGCACCTGCACATAATGTGAAGGTATCACGGTATACTTGATCAATGACTGTTAGACCAGAGACAACTGACGTTAAAATACTCAGATTTGTCTACAGGAATGACTTTTAAGTTCATTTGATTAGTTGAAGAGGAAGGTACTATTCTCTGTTTCTGAAAATCTGGCTCTCCTCACTCAGTTAAAATACACTTCTTTAACTATCCTGCTCTGAAGTTCTGAATAAATACCTAGTTCTCTATTTCTCTGATTCCGTGAAGGTTTCTTTTGTACTGACACCTTGCAGACACTGAACACAGGATTCCCTTACCCTGTCAAATGTATTAGCAGTGCTAAAGTGCACAGTGTGAAAGTAAAATGAAATGGATTGATTATATGGCTACAGTCCTCACCCTGACAATAGAACAGCTGATCTTTTTGCACCAAAGTATGTTTTGCAATAACCAGAAAGTATTTTTCTCTAATGCCTTGCTGTGTCCTCGAATGAGTAAAGACAAGCACAGGCTGAAAGATGTTAGTAGTAGATTTATTTCAACACACTTGCTGCTGTTCTCTGGCCCCCACGTATCCCAACAACAAAAACTTTGCTGCATGCAGACACGTAATAGTCATTTACTGGTCTTGCTGGCCCTGATTTGGATTCACCCCCTCCCCTCCCATGTTTTCAGATACTGTTCTTGTCTATAAATATTTTTTCATGTACATACCTAGAATCTCTGCCAGACACATTTTTTCGGCGTCAAATACATTGTGCCTGTGGCACTGGGTTTGCGTTCTCTGCACATCCATTCACTTCATCCTTGCTGAGAATACTGGTAGTACTCTCTGCAGCTCTCTAAACCCATTCATTCCTGTCTCTCTCACCATCTTCAAAATTCTCAAAACCCAATTCTTAGTCTAATGTTTTGGTTGACCTTCCAGGAAAAGCATTTATTTTCTCACTGTCATTACAAAGTATCTTAAGACATCCACTGCATTAATGGTGCCATTTCGATTTCTATTTTCTTTGGGATTGCTGTTACATTGTTCACATATTTAGGCTTCTGTTTGTATATCCGCTTTTAGTAGGACCTGAGATATTTGAGCAAACCCTTGCTGGAAATTTGTTTGTCATTTCCTTTTATTGTTTGTTAAAAAGTCTTACATATGAAATGCTATAGTGCAATCTTTACCAGCAGTTAAGAATTAACAAATATCAAGGAATGCTTACTTCTGAATTTGTGGGTTTGGAACAATAGAATATCATGTTTTGATCTGTGTATCTACAGAGTTATTCTAAAATATGGGCCTCAATCCCAGTCTATTTGGTTCTGCTCTGCTGAAAAAGAAAACATCTAAGATAGATCCTTCCCTTCCTATCCCTAAGTGAAGGGTTGCATCAATCAGGCCCAGCTTTCCTTGCAAACTCTTCTGCTCTTTGAAAGGTCTTTATGGATTTTAAGCTAGTTGTTATCTTACACTGGAGATATCTCACTGTGGGTGCCATGGTAGTGTAGAGGTTAGCGTGACATTATTACTGCTCAGGGTGTTGGAGATCAGAGTTAGATCCTGTCGTCCTCTGTAAAGAGATGTACTTCCTCCCCACGGAACAAAGATGTGCCAGTTAGTAGGTTAATTGGTCATTGTAAGTTGATTAGCCTGGGGTTGAATCGGTGGATTGCTGCTGATACAGCTCAAAGGACCAGAAAGACCTGTTCTACACTGTATCTCTGAATAAATGATTTTTAAAATTATTTTGAAAACTCTGAATGTTTATTAGAAGGACGTTTAGCTGTACTAGTGAAGATGAATTATATTTTCTGGAGCTAGGGCTTTACTCTTTGGAGAGAAGGAGGATGAGAGAGAACATGATAGAGGTATACAAGATATTAAGAGGAATAGATAGACTGGACAGCCAGCACCTCTTCCCCAGGGCACCACTGTTCAATACAAGAGGATATGGCTTTAAGGTAAGGGGTGGGAAGTTCAAGGGGGATATTAGAGGAAGGTTTTCACTCAGAGAGTGGTTGGTGCACTGCCTGAGTCAGTGGTGAGGCAGATACACTAGTGAAATTTAAGAGACTACTAAACAGGTATATGGAGGAATTTAAGGTGGGGGGTTATATGGGAGGCAGGGTTTAAGGGTAAGCACAACATTGTGGGCCGAAGGGCCTGTAATGTGTTATACTATTCTATGTTCTATATTCTATAACTATTTGAAGCCAAAATCTGTAAGTTCAAAGTAAATTTATTATCAAAGTAATGTGATCCATGCCAGTGCAGGAGACTGATGTTGTAGGGTAACAACTGTTCCTGAGGCTTCTGTACCTCCTGCCTGACGGCAGCGGTGAAAAGAGGGCATGGCCTGGTTGGGGAGGGTCTTTGATGGATGCTGCTTTAACATAGCACTCCATGTAAATGTACTCACTGCTGGGAAGGGTTGTACCTGTCATGGGCTGGGCCGCATCCACCTCTTACTGTAGCCTTTTCTGTTCCTGTCAATTGGCGGTTCCATGTCAGGTAGGAGACGCAACCAGTTAGGATACTCTCCACTGTGTATCTTTAGAAGTTTGTCAAAGTTTTTGATAAGTAAAATTAATTTTGTTGTTTCTAAGTGATATTTCTGGTGGAACGGCAGGGCTGTATACTGCCTTGAAAAAGTGACTTGTATTTGTGTAAGATTAGAATCAGGTGTATTGTCACTGTTTTATATGACATGTATAACTTATAGAATCAATAGAAAATAAAAGAAATAATGAGCTACTGTTCAGTAATCTGACAGCAAAGGGATGGAAGTTATCGCTGAATCATTGAGTCTGGATTTTCAGGTTCTTGTACCTCCACCCTGGTGGTAGTAACAAAAAGAGGGCATGGCCTTGATGGTGAGGGTCCTTAATGATGGATGCCCCCTTTGCACTCCTGATCATCTGCTTTGCACTTGCAATAGATTCTTTCTTTGTTGCTTAAACAGAAGTCTTCAGTCTAGGTCACAGGCAGTCAAGGGCACTGCTATTGAGCTGTGTGAGAGAAACCATGGGATGTTTATATGTCCGGTGAAGTCAGTGGCAATTGAATTGTACATATAGAAGTTCAGTGTTGTGGAAATGATTTTGTACTGTAATTACCCAGGTGAACTCTCCGACATTGATTATTCTGCAGCTGTCAGAATCAATTTGTGCTGAAAGGGCTGCACATAGGGAAGAGTTGTATACTTTCCTTATTTTAGACTGGCTCATAAGTTTTATTTAATTATCGCAATACATAAGGGTTTAATATATCAGATGAGAGATATATTCCTTTCTGTTTTGCAGTAGCATTGAACTAGGTTGAACTAATCTAGGGACCTTGGCCGATTTTAGCAGGGATTGGTAGAGTTTGAATGTTCACATTTGTGACAGAAAGCTAATATTGGCATCTGTCGTTTCTAAGAGCATTCAAGTAGATATTGCGAGATAGAACACTGCAGCACAGTACAGGCAATTTGGCCCACAATGTTGTACCAACCTTATAACCTACTCTAAGATCAATCTAACTGTTCCCAACTACATAGTGCTTCATCTTTCCATCATCCATGTGCCAAATGAGGTAAATGTTCAGAGGACTATGATATATGAAGACTTGAGTCATCCACATGCGTGGAATGTAGCTTATTAGTGCATTACATATCACATTCTGTCATTTTACAACATTTGGAGAAACTTGTCTATGCCAGTGTTTATGCTCAATGCAAGCTTCCACCCACCTTTCTTCATGTAACACTGTCAACATATCTTCCTATTTCTATCCCCCTCATGTATTTATCCAACTTCCCCTTAAACTGCTATGATTTCCCATATGTTTCTACTCTCAGCTGAACTATTTCTCTTTTTTTTTGTTTTTGCATCCCAATAACTTGCATTAAGCAGCAGCTGTTTCTTGAGTAATCAGCTATTAAGCAGCAATGACACAATTCTCCAAAGCAAGTTGTATGTCTGGCATCCTTTCAGCTGCAAGTTGTGCAGGATGGGATGGTAAATATATCTGTCAATAAGTTGGTTTGCAGAGAAGATTAGCTCTAAGCTGAGAATTATTCATTCTTAGTACTGTGTTTAAATTCACCCCTCCTTGATAAGACAGCAATGGTATTAAACCAAAGCCTCCTTTGGCCACTTGGAGAAATAGACAGGAGGATTTTATTATGAAGTTCTTAATATGATAAAAGGCTACTAATACAATTTTGACTCGATGTTGCATGATATACTGGTAAGTGTGATACCTAAGTCTTGTTGATTGATCCTGAATTGTACAGTGGGAATGGATCAGAAGACATCAAGTGCTGTTTTCATATATTTCAGTTGGACTTCTGTTTCGCCTTCACTTAGTAAAACTTGAGATACATCTTCTAATGACCTTTTTGATTATATTGTTTTCTGGAGACGTTCCGTATTTTGCATTTGTGAGGCAGAGAGCAAATATGCTGGCTTTGTCTTCAAAGCTTGCTAAATGAAAGGTTTATGGGGTGTGAAGGATGTTGGCCTCTTGGCCATATAGGTTTTTGGCCAGCACATTGTATTTATTGACAAGCTCTCAGGAGGCAGTATGTGCTGACTTGTCAGAAGTTAATATTGATGTTTGGGACTTTACTTGTTATCCTGTACAAGCTGTAATTGGACAACAGCAAGCTCTGCTTTCCATATTCATCACAACTATGGAGACAGGAAATAAGAAACATAGTTATAGTAAATGAAAAAGACCTCATTATTTCAATGGAATGCCCTTAACAATGTTCTGTTATGATGGCCTATATAGGGCAATGTTATTAGATTCTGATGGGTGCCAACCCTCAGCAATATAAATAGGATTGTCATTTGGTACTGTTGTAACTTGGTTTTACAGTGTTATGATATAATTAAATGGTGTGGTTTTTCTGCCTTCAACAATAAAAGATTCTTGACATAATGACATTTTAATTTGGATATTTTAAGTAATAGATAAAAATTTGAAAAAAAAATTCCTTTCCCAGGCTGATGAAAAATTTGTGAGTATGTTGTGTATAAGTGTATCTGAATGTACTATGTTTAGGGAACATAAATGACTGTGTGATATCATCACTAGGCATTGCAGTTTTACTCTAGGTAGGTTGTGTTAAAACACAGAAGTGACTCTATATTGCTTTAGGTTTCAGATGCAGAATGCTGCAAATTGCATTATAAACAGAAACCAAGTTCCTCAGCCATGGTACCAACAGGGAGTACCATATTAGTCCAGCTCTTGCAACGAAATTTGATACTCATTCCTATTAGAGTAGCGTGTAAATAGTGCAAAGACTGGAATGAAGTGCCATTTAGTTTTGGAATATTATCTCTTATGTGTATTGCACGGTAATATAGCTCAATTCATGCACTTGATCTGGCACTGAACTGACAGAAGGCCATAGTTCAACTTTTGTGTCTAGATGTACTGATGACAAAGCAGTACCAAATCATTTCATCTGTATTGAACAAGTGTTTTGTAATGAATTGTAATCCATTTGGAATGGGTGCTGGAAAATATAAGCCCTCAGTCAACATCAGTAGAGAGTAAAGAGTATAATTTTTTCAGACCTATTGACAGTTCCCGAACAGAAGGCTAAAAGATAATCAAGTGCCCAAATAGAAAGGAAAAGAGTGAGAAAGAAAAGGTCAAATCTACCACTTAAAATCACACTATTAATGTGCTAAGTGAGCTGGAAACTCCTGAATGAAAATGGAAGAACTTGCTTTTTTTTGTGCCAGTTATCAACTGCACTTGATATTACAAGGACACTGGAAGAATGAAAACTTGCACAAGCCATTAATTTGTTTTTTAAAGTAGCAACAGAAATTTCAAAAAATCTTTAAAGAAGTGTCGAGTTTGAGTGAGTTGAAAATGGGGAATAGAAAACTAAAAACAAGGATTGTAGGATTGTTGGAGGCACACTGACAAAGGTTCAAAGACAAAAATAAATGAAACATTATCCTGGGTGCAGAACACCAGCTGATATAGAGATAGAAAATGAAAACAGTCCCTTCAGACTACCTAGTCCATGTCAAACATCAACCACCCATTTATTCTAATCATATATTCTCAACCCTCCTCCTTTCATTGATCTCTCCCCTCATCCTACCACTAACCTATACACAAGGGTAATTTACAAACAATGCCCTTGGAATGTGGGGGTAAACAGCTCTGCAGGAAACCATACTCAGCCAAAGACAAGAAAACTGTCTTGATTTCTAATACAGTGGGACAACCCAGTGTTGATCTACTTTCCTTCTTTCAGACACTAACAGACCAGTCATAGCCTTTGTGAAACTACAACCAGAAAATGCAGCTCAAAATGTGAATACAGACAGAGGAGAGAGAGCAACTATGCTAGTTCTGCAAAAATCAAAACACTGCTGCTTTTGGAAATGTGAAATAAAGCAGGGTCTGAAAGTACTTTGCAGATTAAACAGCATCTGTATAAAGAAAGCAAAGCAGTGATAATGTTAAAGTTTATTAGCCTTCTCAGCATTGCTATCTTTCATTCCCCACCATCCTGTCTCTTTTCTCACTTCCACTTACACCTCCTCCAGACAGATAAACCGAGATTAACAAACCTTCATCATTCTTCAAGAGCTGGCAGTGTCATAAACTCAGAAAATCAAATAGCCCTGAAATAGGCTCTTTGACAACATGTGTCATCAAGTAACTAACAATAAAGGAAAGAAAATCTTCAGTTCTTCTTCTCTGAGGATTGTCACCTTGTTATTCCTGAGATCCTTGAGCAATGCTGTCTAGAGTTTAGCTCCCTGTAGGGTCACCTAAGGGGAAGGTTTCCAGACAAGGAGCGATCTAACCAAGACCTCAACACTGGAGCTGGCAGAAGATAATAACGCATCACAATGACAGTGAAGGTGGAGGAAAGCTGCAGCAATTGTCTTGCATACATGTTACTGGGACCCTGACCCCAATCTGCCAAGGACCATGTGGTGGCTGCCCATGTAGCAGCCTCCCCACGTTAAGCAAAGCACGCAAAGACATTCTCCATTAAGGGAATCCGCACTAACATCCTGGATTAAGCCCCGTGGCGATCAGCAAATGGTGAAGGGTGCAGGATTGTGAGGACTGGAAGCCCCTAGTAATCAGCTGGCACATTGGGCGGCAGGTGATTGATTCAGTTGTTGGACTCTCGGACTGAAGCAGAAAGAGCACTTCAGTAGATGTACCCACAACTGAGCAGCCCGATTTAGGATCCACTCTGTTGACCTCACTTGAGGAAGTGGCTAGAAAAAGTTGCCCTAAAAATAGCCTGCTTCAGAACATCTTGACTAGGTTATCATGGACAGAGGGAGGGATCACCACATGCAGCCAGAAACAAAGAAACATGACCTTTGGAACCTGGAATACATGGATTCAGATGGTACAACTAGTGATGGACCAGAGAGGAAAACTGTGATCATCACTAGACAACTGAGGAGATGACAAATTGACCTAGCAGATCTTTCTGAAACCCATCAGCCAGATGAAGAGCAACTGAAGGAGAAGAGTTGGCTACACCTTCTTCTAGAAAGGCAAGGCAGCTGACAAGCCCAAGATTCATGGTGTTGGGTCTGCAATAAAGAACCAGCTTGTCAGTTAACTCTGAACTTCCTGTTGACATCTCATGACTATTTGGTCACCATCTGGTGCTTGCCAACAACCGTCTTGAGCACTTATGCACCAACTCTGGACTCACATAATTATAAAAATGAGTCCTTTTATGTTTGCCTAAATGCGACAGTATCGAGCATTCCCAAAGAGGATAAGATAATTCTCCCAGGAGACTTCAATGCCAGAGTCAGTCGGAACTTCGATCTTTGGGAGTGTACCATAGCAAAGGAAGGCATTGGCAACATGAACTCAAATTGAGAACTACTTCTCTCCATATGTGCTGAGCATGATCTTATCATCACAAACACTCTCTCTGAGAAATAAAAGGCATCTTGGCAGCATCCCCTATCTAAACAGATCAATGCCTGATCCACTTCACCATATCCATCAGACTCATGAAAAAGAGGAGGATTCATAAAAGCAGACCAGCCCAAGACTAAAGCCTGGGAGACTGCTTGACACTGCCACCCGACAATACCTTCAGGCCTCATTTGGGCAAACCTCCAGCAGGAATATCTGGAGGATGTCGAAGAACACTGGGGACTGTTTAAATTCACCATCCTCAATACCTACAAAAATATCCTTGGGTACAAGTACAGAAACCATCCAGATTGGTTTGATGAGAATGGCATGGAGATAGAACAACTTGCCTTCAAGAAAAAGAAAGCCTTTGTGTCTGGCAGAATGACATCAGCAGCAAGGTCAACAAGGAAGTTTGCTCCAGAGCCAAAACAAATGTCCAGTGCAGGGTAAGGGAGAAAGCCCTGGAAATCCAGAGACTGGCAGACTCTGGTGACACGGGAGGCTTATTCAGTGCCACCAAAGTTGTCTATGGTCCAAGTTACTTCAAATTTATACCCCTGTGCTCAGAGGATGGGAGGAACTTGCTAAAGTATTGTAAGCATATCAATGATTGATGAAGAGGACACTTTCAAGAACTTCTTTACCATGATAGTACTGCTGAACCAGAGGTTACTAACCAAGTCCTCTGGTGACCTATGAAGGAAGGCATGGAGGAACCTCCCAGTATGAAAGAGGTCCATGATACCATTAGGAGCCTGGAAAGCAAGAAATCCACTGTTTTCCAATCCTCTAACGTCTCACAATTTTTTTTTGCTCTATTATATGCTCTCTCTTGCTTTTAAATTGGGTTTGACTTTTATTGTCGGCCGTGGTTGCGTTATCCTGCATTTAGAATACTTCTTCTTTGGGATGTATCTATCCTGCACCTTCTGA
The DNA here is from genome assembly GCF_048418815.1 of Hemitrygon akajei. Taxonomy (NCBI): domain Eukaryota; kingdom Metazoa; phylum Chordata; class Chondrichthyes; order Myliobatiformes; family Dasyatidae; genus Hemitrygon; species Hemitrygon akajei. Next base: position 31,379,318 of record NC_133135.1, read on the forward strand.
ATTGTGCCCAGAAACTCCAGCCATTGCTGCTCTGCCATCATCACTGCTAGTGTCTCCTTGCAATCAACTTTAGCCAGCTCCCCTCTCATGCCTCTGCAATTCCCTATACTCCACTGTAATACTAATACATCTGACTTTAGCTTCTCCTTCTCAGATTGCAGGGTGAATAGTATCATATTATGATCACCGTTTCTTAAGGGTGCCTTTACATTAAGCTTCCTTATCAAATCCGGTTCATTACACAACACCCAATCTAGAATTGCGGATCCCCTGGTGAGCTCAACTGCAAGCTGCTCTAAAAAGCCATCTTGTAGGCATTCTGCAAATTCTCTCTCGGTATCCAGCACCAACCTGATTTTCCCAATCTACCTGCATATTGAAATCCCCAGTGACTATTGTAACATTGTCCTTTTGACATGTGTTTTCTGTCTTCCATTGTAGTTTGTAGACCGCATCCTGGCCACAGTTTGGAGGCCTGTAAATAACCCCCATCAGGGTCTTTTTACCCTTGCGCTTCATAACTCATCCACAATGTTTCAACATCTTCCAATCCTATGTCACGTCTTTTTAAGGATTTGAATTCATTTTTTTACCAACAGAGGCACCTCATCCCCTCTGCCTACTTGTCTGTCCTTTCAATACAATGTGTATCCCTAGATGTTAACTTCCCAAATTTGATCATCTTTCAGCCATGACTCAGTGATGCCCATCTCTAACTGCGCTACAAGATCATCTACCTTATTCCATTTATTGCATGCATTCAAATATAACACTTTCAGTCCCATATCCATCACCATTTTCCATTTTGTCTCCCTTTAGCAATGCAACTCATCTCTAACAGCAAATTTGCCCTATCATCTACCCGTACTTTCAGACAGTCTCACTATATACAACCTCTGCTTGCAAACCAACAGCCTATCCTCAGTCCAATCACTCCAGTTCCCGCAACGCCCGCCTCACCAAATTAGTTTAAACCCTCCACAGCAGCTCCAGCAAACCTACCCACAAGGATATTGGAACCCTTGGGTTGAGGTGTAACCTGTCCCTTTCATTCAGGTCATACCTTCCCTGGAAGAGATCCCAATGATCCAGAAATCTGAAACCCTGCACCTTGCACCAGTTTCTCAGCCACACATTCATCTGCCAGATTATCCTATTCTTATCTTCCCTGGCACATGGCTCAAGTGGCAATCTGGAGATTGCTACCCTGGAGGTTCTGCTTTTCAGCTTCCTACTTAGCTCCTTAAATGCTCTCTTCAAGACCTCTGCACTTTTCCTAGCTACGTCATTGGTGCCAATATGTAGTGTTATGACCCCAGCCCCCTCCTTTGTGAGACTCGCAAGAGCCCTAGTCAAGGGGGGGTCAAATGACCCGAGAGAGAGGGAGACGTGCTGAAGACCACGTTCCCCCGGGAAGCAGAATAAAGCGACTCTTTGACTATTGTCTCATGAAGACCACGTGTAAAGCCCTCGGGCAAAGTGGGCTGGTTGAGAGAGATTGACACCAGCGGTCCCGTGAGGAAGTATAAAGGAGGGTCTGGGGGGGGAGGACCCCTTCAGACGCACCAGAAGATACGCGAGAATTCCTGCGACAGCGTTTTGAGAGCGACAGCCGGTGGTGGGGTTCGTGTGCGTCTTTTCCTTGCCTGGGATTGGCGACCTCACCACGGAAGAACGGCCTAGCTACAGGGGAAGCCACAGATGAGAGTCCATTCCCCAACGAGACTTCCGACTACCTCCTACAGGTTGGAAAACCTGTCGGGTAAATGTTTCATTCTCTCTCTCTCTTTCTAACAAAAGTGCACCAACGCGACACCATGACAACGGCAGCGGGTGGAACTGCAGTGACCGCAAAGACTTTTAGATATCCAGCAAACAATATATATCTACATTACCCCTAGACAACGATAGAGCTTATTTCTGATTGATTATTACTATACCTGTGCTTTAGATTGAGTTGTGACGACGTACATGATCTGAATGTTTTGTATTAACCATGCGTTTGTGCCCCTTTATAAATAAAAACGTTTGAAAATAGTAGTATCAGGCTTCAGCGGATCCATCTATCTTTGCTGATAAGTCACCCGGTTACTGGGGAACGTAACAGTAGCAAGACTTCTGGCTGCACACCCTCCTCCTTTATACTGTTGTGGACCCTATCCGAGAGGCCCCCTGACCCTGGCACTTGCAAGGCAACTTACCATTTGGGTGTCTCTTACACGTCCACAGAATCTGCTTCTGCTCCTCGAACTATGGAATTCCCTGTCGCTACTGCAGTTCTCTTCTCCCCCACTTTCCTTCTCATCCACAGCACCAAACTCACTGCCAGATACCCAGTCGCTGCAGCTCCCCTCTCCCTCAACAGTATCCAAAACAGTACACTGTATTGAGGGGAATAGCCACAGAGCTGTTCTGTACTGGCTGCCCATTTCCATTCCCTCTCCTGACAGACACCCATTCACCACTTACAACTCTGAGATTCATCTTCTTGTGGACATTCACAGTAAATACAAGAAACACAAAAGTTTCAATGAAATACTGCACCCTACAGGATGGACAAAACAATGAATGTGCAAAAGACAACAAGCTGTAAAAACAAAGAAATTAAAAAAGTACAGTAATAATAATAATTAATAAATAAATATCGAGACCATCAGATGAAGGGACCTTGAAAGTGAGTTCAAAGGTTGTGAGAATAGTTCAGTGCTGGGGTGAGTGAAGTTATCTCTTCTAGTTCAAAAACCTGATGGTTGAGAAGTGTTCCGGAACCTGGTGGTCTGGGTCCTGAGACTCCATTACCACCTTCCTGATGGCAGCAGTGAGAAGAGAGCCTGACCTGAATAGTGAGCGTCCTTGATGGTGGTTGCTACTTTCCTATGACAACACTCCATGTAGACGTGTTCAACAATGAGGAGACTGGACTGTATTCACTAGGGTTGTCAGCTTTGCTGTTTAAAGGCATTGGTGTTTCCATATCAGGCCATGATGCAACCAGTCAATATACTGTGTTTCACATATCATAGAAACTTGTCAAAGTTTTAGTGGACATGCCGAATCTTCACAAATTTCTAAGAAAGTAGAGGTGCTGCCTTGTTTTCTTCTGGTTCCAGGACAGATCCCCTGTAATAACATGGAAGAATTTAAATTTGCTGAAGCTCTCCACCTCTGAACCCTTTCCTCCCTTGATGTCAACAATCAGCTCTTTCATCTTGCTGTCATTGGATGGGAGGTTGTTGTTCAGGCACCACTCAGGCAGATTTTCAGTCTCCCTCCTGTAAGCTGATTCATCACCACCTTTTATTCAGCAAATGACAGTTGTGTTGTCAGCGAACTGACTGGTATTGGAATTGTGCTTAGCCTCACAGTCATAAGTATAAAGCAAGTAGAGAGAGGGCCAAGCACACAGCCTTGTGTTGCACATGTGCTAATGGTGATTGTGGAGGAGTGTGCAAGTGATGAGGAATTTGGGGATCCAGTTGCACAAGGAGAAATTCAGTCCGAGGTCTTGAAGCTTATTGATTAGGTTTGAGGGGATTATAGTATTGAATGCTGAGCTGTAGTCGATGAAGAGCATCCTAATACAAGCATCTTCGCTGTCCAGATGTCCCAAGGCTGAGTGAAGAGCCAATAAAATCGCATCTACTATTGACCACTTGTGATGGTAGTCAAATTAGAGTGGATCCAAGATGCTGCTCAGACAGGAGTTGATACATTTCATCACCACTCTCTTAACATTCTTCATCACATTGGATGTAAGTGCAACTGGATGATGGTCACTGAGGCAGGTTACCACATTCATCTTGGGCATCGTTATAATTGAAGTCTGCTTGAAGCAAGTGGGTATCCCATTCTGCTGGAGTTAGTGGTTAAAGATAAAGGTGAGCACTCCAGCCTGTTGATCAGCACAGGTCTTTTGTACTTGGCCAGGTACCCTATCTGAGCCTGATGGTTTTGCCCTCCTGAAGGATGCCCTCAAGTTGGACTCAGAAACTGAAATCACAGGGTTATTGGGGGCTATGGGAGTTTGTGAAGGTGCCTTTGTGTTTTGACAGTCAAAATTACCACAACATGCATCATAAAATGCTTGGATTTCTCTTGTTTGTGATAAAGTGCATCAAGCTCATCTGGGAATGAAACTTTGTTGTCACCTATGTGGCAACAGGGACAGTCCCTTAGGAGAACATCTTACTCGACTGGAGTGATCACACAACTATCTATGCATACTAATTAATGCAACACTCATTCACAGTTGAATAGTACCACAACTTGTGCTATCCGATCTTTTTTGACCTGCACTGTTTTACAGGACTCACCTCACAATAATCCTCTTTTGTGAAGATTAACATCTGTCTGATTTTGAACCATTCTTAACTCTGATAAAAGGTCATGGACCTGAAATTTTAACACTGTTTCTCTCAACACAGGCATCTTTACACAATACCAATCTCCTGTTTTAATTTCTAACATGCTTTTTTTGCTGTTTTATTGCCAATTGGGGAGCATTATCATGGGCCAAGAAAGGCCGTTTCTCTAATCAGAATATTTTTTATGTGAACTAAGCACAAAGAAGTACTCTGTCCATTCAATATTTTTAGCGAATGCTACAAAGCTTTTCAATTTTTCTGGGAGAAGTTTAAACAAAGTAAAATACTTTGCTTATCCATCTTTGACTCACATAATGCCTTTGAGGCCATTTAATCTCTTGGACATTATAACTGTGTGTCCCATCAGTTGACACTCTGGTCATTTTTATCTAGTTTTACACTAATAGCAATCTGTCCTGTTTCTGATACAGTACTCCATGCCTCGGGAGAAATTGAGATGCTTAGAATAGATTAATTTAAAGAGAAATTAGATAAACATAGGAAGACAGGAATTAAAAGATTGATATGAATGGATAAATAAAGAGGTCCTGAGAAGAGCAATATTGACCTAAACAGGCTGTTTCTGTGCTGCAGCATGGAATAAATAGATACTTCATTGATCCCAAAGGAAATGACAGTGTCACAATAGCATTACAAGTGCACAGATATACAAATATTAGAAGAGAAGTATGAAAGCATAAAAAATAAATTATCTCAAACAGTTTTAATGTGGGGGGGGGGGGTGGGGGTCTTCACTTCCCCAGCTATAGGTTGACTCTATATAGAGCCTACTGGCCTAAGGTAGGAATGACCTCATATCACAATCTTTGGAGCAGTAAGGTTGTCTTAGTCTATTACTAAAAGTACTCCTCTGCTGAGCAAGGTGTCACGCAGAGGGTGAGAAACATTGTCCAGAATTGCCAGGATTTTCTGTAGGGTCCTTTGTTCTACCACAGCCTCCAGTGTGTCCAGTTTGACTCCTATAACAGAGCCAGCCTTTCTAATCTGTTTATTGAGCCTGTTGGCATCACCTGTGTTGATGCTTTTGCCCCAGCACACCACTGCATAGGAGATTGTACTGGTAATAACAGACAAGTAGAACGTGTAGAGGAGAAGCCTGCAAATGCCAAAGGATCTCATTCTCTCCAGGAAGTAGAGGCGACTCTGGCCTTTCTTGTACACAGCCTCTATGTTGGTGTTCCACTCAAGTTCGTCATCCAAGTGCACCCCCAGGTACTTGTAGGTCCTCACCATATCCAAGTCCATCCAACAATCATGCACAATCATGTATTTCTCCAATTCTGCTTTCATGCTAATTGATATGTTGTGTGCATCTTTGGTGGATGATTTTGCACTCATCCAATTCATCAAACATATAGCAAATGACCTACAGTACTGTGCAGATGCCTTAGGTACATAAATACAGGTAGGGTGCCTAAGACTTTTGCACAGTATTGTCTATTATGTCTTTCCAGTTACCAAATGTCACTTAATATTACTGAGCTAATACAAAACTAAGTACTCTTATTTCTGTTTCCCAAGTACCTTTCTATTTAATGAGCATACAATACTGTGCAAAATCTCTAGGCACCCAAGTTACATATGTGCACCTAAAGCTTTTGCACATGACTGTATGTTAAAGTAGAATCTGTAAAATTTGGTTTTATTACTATGAAAGAGTCTTAGAGTTACTGTGATAGAGCCACAGCATTGCTTAAAGGCCCTTTGGCCCAACTCATCCCTGCCATCCGAGGTGCTCATCAAAGGTTGTCTGATTTGTTGGCATTTGGCGTATATCCTGCTAAATCTTTCCTATCCATGGGCTTTTCCAAATGACTGCTTGCTTAGTTTTTGCATAAACCAGAGGGTCTATGAAAAGTGATCAGGAACCATGGGAAAGATAAATAGGAATGGGAAAGGTGGAAGTAGAAGGCGGTTATTGGTAGGCATCTCAAGTAAATTATGGTAAATTGTGGTACATTGTGCATTAGGCAACCTTAATTTCCGCCTGAAACCATAACCAGTGTTCTGACTTTTGTCATCCAGTTCCCCTAGTCCAGCCAACCTTACAAAAGTTTCCATTTCATGATGCAGGAAATCAGTATATGTTAATGACCAAACTATTCAAGCTGTGCAATCCCTTTGGCTTTTCTGACAAGACATTCATAATAACTTGTCAACAAATTAATCCCAGACACACAGGGAAAAAAATACAACAGCAGACAATTTGCAGACCTGTTGAAGTTATTGAAAAAAAATGTGTCAAAAATACGCAATTGAAATTCTTTACAGATACAACGAAGTGTCCTGTAACTGGTGCTTTAAAATAGCTTAAAAATAGCTGTTTTGCATTGCACATACAGCTAGCAAGATTTGTGATTATCATTGTTTTGTGACTATCATTTAATGGCATTACTGTTATAAACAAGCACAACCTGCATTTGGACCTCTCAAACAGCAGATGTTGTACTTCTTGCTCGGAAACATTTCGTCAATCTTTCTCTGACTTTCAGTATTTTCATTGCTAGTTGGAAAATATTTAGTAGTCCCAGATGTGATCAATGCCATGATGTTGCTTTATTGCAGATCATTTCTCTTTTAAATAAATACTGGAGTCAAAATATCTTATTGGATGAATTAAATAGGGAAATTATCTTTTTACAGTTTTTTTTTCCTAAAATGCTATTGATCAGATGTATTTCTCTGCAATTTGAAATCTGGCTTTTGACTTTCATGACCTAACACATTATCAGGTTTCATCAATATATGTGAAAGTTACTGTTATCAATCTCAATTATAGATTTAGACATGCACATGAGGAGGAGGTGCAGAACTATACTAATGAGTTCTTTCAGACCCAACTGAAAATAGAGTTGATAAAAATTACTGAAGTTGTCATGCTGGAAGCAAAGCTTAGTCATGTAGATGGCGTATGTGCAGTCTGGGATGAAAACTCCCTCCTCCTTTCCACAGCACAAGACCCTGACAACAGGATTCAAACTTATGGCATAGTTTTTTTTTACTGAAGAAGTTTTGAATAAAAACCACAGGAAGGAAATTCTTCAGCAGAAGAATTTCTGAATTTTAATCATCTGGAAACAAAATGATTTGTTGATCTAAGGAATGGCAAATAAAGTAAAGTCAATCAATTTCAGTCAAAAATGTGTCCATGAACACCCCATTAATACTCACAAATGCCTGTGAACTTAGACTCTCCTGTTAAATAAGGTCCATTACTCTGTTCACTCATTCATTATTTATGATTTTCGAGGCATTGCTTACAATGTAGCAGGGAACTAAAATATAATAAATAAATCTGGATTTCCTTTCCATCCAAGAATTGTTAACTCATTCACTGCAGAAACTTAAAAGAATATAAAATACCTAAGAAATAGGTAGGGAAAGGTGAAGACCATATCTGCAGTTGCTCCACCATTCCTTTATTGCTGGAATTTGACCTTGGATCTACATTCACTCATTAGGCCATACCCACGATCCCTTTTGTGTACATAAAACAGAACTGACAAGGAGGTATTCCACCTGAAATGTTAACTCGATTTTTCTTCTCACAGATGTTGGCTGACCTGTTGAGTGGATCATTTTCTGTTCTTAGTTTAGATTTCCAACATCTGTACTTTTTTTTAATTTTCACATAATTAAATGTTTTGTAACAGAGGTAGATGTTTTTTTTTACAATGCTGTAAATACAGGAACAGTTGATCACTTCTGGGAAACCCATTAGGTATCTGACATTTTCAACCGTAATTTATTGGGATTCTGGTTGTAGCAGCTGCATTAGAGTCCTTGCAAAAATGGTCACTTTAAATTGGGGGGGGTGTTGGGGGATTGTTTTCACAACTGACTTAACAAATATATGTTGTAAACTGTGTTTAAATAAATGAATAAAAGCCCAAATAAGTGGCATATATTTTGAAATTTTAATTAATTTTGGACAGTATTTGTATAATATCAGAATCAGGTTTATATCATGTCATGAAATTTGTTAACTTAGCAGCAGCAGTTCAATGCAATACATAATACAGTATAGAAGGAAGGAAGAAATAAATAAACAAACAACAGTGTATTTTGAATGTTTTTGTTAACATACCAAATCTATTCAAACTCCTAATGAAGTATAGTCACTGTCTTGCCTTCTTTATAGCAGCATCGATATGTTGGGACTAGGTTAGATCCTCAAAATCTTGACACCCAGGAACTTGAAACTGCTCACTCTCTCCACTCCTAATCCCTCAATGAGGATTGTTATGTGTTCCTTCATCTTACCCTTCCTGAAGTCCACAATCAGCTCTTTCGTCTTACTGATGTTGAGTGAAAGGTTGTTGCTGCGACACCACTCCACTAGTTGGTATATCTCGCTACTGTACGCCTGCTTGTCTCCATCTGAGATTCAACCAACAATAGCTGTGCCATCAGCAAATTTATAGATGGTATTTGAACTATACCTACCCACACAGTGATGTTAGAACATCATTTTATTGGAACATCAAGTTTCATAGCTAATCACTTGCACATGGTAAAAGAACATTACCTTAAAATTCTATGTTTTAAGATTTTCCTAAAAATGTTAAAAGATGATTCTTCATTTTTTGCAATTAATTCTTGTGAAATTTTAACAACATGATCTTAAGCTACCTATGGTGGGGAAATATTCTAAATAACCTAATGGAAATGTTGATAAGGGATGTGTTGTGTATTCAAATAGGCGCCATGGTAGTAAAATGGTTAGTATGATGTTATTACAGCCAGGGGTGTCGGATTTCAGAGTTCAATTCCAATGCCACCTGTAAGGAGCTTGTACGTTCCTCCCCATGAGCACGTGGTTTGCATACTGGTGCTCAAATTTCCTCTCACATTCCAAAGACAAAACTGTCAATAGGTTAATTGGTCATTGTAAATTGTCCGAGGGTTAAATTGGTGGGTTGCTAGGGGGTGATGCTCAAGAAGGGCCTGTTCCGCACTGTATCTCAAAATTAATCAATCAATCATAAATAAATAAATATTATGTTATATTTTAATAGCCTGATTTTCTACTTCTCCTTTTGTTCTCAATTGTATGTTCCACAAATAACATCATAAGTGATTAATCAACTCCCTCAGTTCTCTGATCTCAGAAGCTGAATGTTCATTTGATAAAAGAATCACATCACAGTCAATTGCTAAATAACAACACTAAAACAAAGGAGACCTACAACATGATGGTGTTAGCTCATGGATTCATTTGCACATCAACTCCTCAGTACTCCTGTTTGAGTAATCAGAATCAGAATTATTATCACTGACATGTCGTGAAATTTGGTGTTTTATGGCAGTGGTAAGGTAATATACTGTAAATGACAGTAAGAATTTAATATATAGATATATGTATGTGTGTGTGCGTGCGTGCTTGGGAAGACTGGAACCCATGGTGTACCTGGCTGAGTTTACAGTCCTCTGTAGGTTTTTCTGATCCTAAGCAGTGAGCATGCAGAATTATCTGCTCAGTGGTTTTCATTGAACTGACGATAATCTGAAGGAAACGGAAACTTTTGGCTCAATGGACGGGGTATATTCTGCCATGACCTGCGCAAAGCTTGTTGAAATCAGTTTAATAGCTTGTTTTGTGATCACCCTTTAGATTAAGAAAAGGAATACCTAGAAGGAAAATAAAATAAAATGTATATTTGTGTATTACTTCATTTGTGTGATATTAAATTTTTTAAAAGCTCACAGTAGTTATACTTTCATTGAGATAGGCAGTTGCAATTTGCTTGATGACCTTTTATCTTGTGTTGGAAGCTTTGGTAGTTGAAGTTATTTCGAGTTTCTGCTTGTGTTTACTTTTTCTTCACATCACAGCTGTGGGTCCTAATAAACTTGCTGATGGGAGAAGAGTTTGATTATATTAGTCAGCACGAAAATGCATCTGAAGCAGGCAACAGGAATAATAAAGCAGCAAGAATCGTTATTCAATTGGAAAGCTAATTTTTAAAACGATAGCATTGTGGCTTGATGTGTACAAAAAAGCAGTGGTACCTCAGAGCTTCAAGAAATGGTATGCCATGCAGTAGAAGTTCTGGAAGAAATACAAATTGACTCTAAAGTTCCATACTCTCTTATCTGACCTCTTCTTAACTTGACAGTGACAGTTCTCTGGCCAATTAAGTTAAATTCCTCTCTAAACTAGGATTCTGGCTGATATTCTGTCACAGAACTGATAGGAAAGTGGCTTTCAGAAAGGATTTCAGATTAGCGCAGTTTTTCACAAATCATTATGAAATTGCAGCTACATTTTTTATGTTTTGGATAGTCTAAATAGACCATCCAAAGGAATGACCAACTTCTTATGAGGAGGAGTTAGAAAAAAAGGATCAGCCATGATTGAATGGCGGAGCAGACTCGATGGGCTAGATGGCCTAATTCTGCTCCTATGTCTTATATACAATACTAATCTGATATAATGAGATAGATAGCAAAGTGCTCAAATTGAAGGTTCCAGGTGGGACCACATTCTTTTCTACTTTCATAATGTCAATCAGTCATTGATAGGAGGATCTTCTCCCAGGATAGTGAATGCTTGTTTGAAATAAGTACTTTCCTCAATGCATTGTCTATTCAGACTATGCAAAACATTAAGAATGAATCTGCTGCTAATTTGCAGTAAGATGTGCCACTTGAAGTTTTCTCCTGCATGTTTGTCGATCACCTGTGATGTGCACATTCATATTTGATGCTGGGTGCATAATTCAGGATTGATTTCTTATGTAGAATGGCTATATTTTTTTCTACTTTAAAAATTTGCAAATTCAATATGAATAAATAGAGAATTGCAAGTTAAAGCTGTGGCTTTAATGAGAGACATTTTAGCTGCCAAGACCTTCAAATCATTTGTGATGTATAAGAGCAATTTGGAGAGCAGTGTTGAGCATGCATCCAATGGCGATTTGAGGTCAGATTTAACTAAGTAATGAATCACTACTGCATTCTGATTACCAAGTGTAAGGGAGATGTAAGGATTTTCATTCCAGACTTCTGAAATTGAGAAACATGGAATCATATGTCATTATAAACTCTCAGAAGTGACATTTCTTCTTAATTTTCTGGTTTTCAGGAAGGAGAGCTCTGGCCAGTTCTTCTTTTTAGTTGTTCTCTCTTTTGCACATGTGTGCTTTAGGTTCTGCAGGGATTCATTCCTCTGCAGTACCTTCGGAGGGTAATCCTGGCAGCTGTTTTCTTTATTGTCTCTGAAGCTTCTGCTAGAGTTGAAGGAGAAAGTCAGAATCCCACAAAACTTAATGCTGGGTACTTTGCTACATTTCCTCCCTAATCTGCACAATATTGAAATACGGATGTTGCTCGAGTCTCCTGCTCTGCATATCCATTCTCAACTTCTGAATCTCCGGAATTTGTTCTTACTGCCTCCCACGTTTTTAAACCCAATTTTGTGTGTCAACTGCTCACAACAATATTGCTTTCCTTTCTTTAGGATTTGGTAGTGCTGTGTAGAAGTTTGTCTCTGAAACTCCATAAAGAATGTGAAATTTTAAGGATCCGCAGTAACAGACCTCTTTTAATTAGTGTGGAGGGAAGTGGACGCTTGACAATTTGGGTCAAAGTGAAGGGTTTCACCTTGAAATGTCAAGTGTCCATTTCCCCCCACAGAAGTTGCCTAACCTGCTGACTCCCTCCAGCATGTTGTTTATTGCTCCAGATTCCAGCGTCTGCAGTCTCTTGTGTCTCCTTTTAATTATTGTTTGAGGTGAACTTTTCTAATGTATAATGCAGGAGCTAGCTGTCAAAGGGAGTGCCCATGAGTTGCTTGGATTCATAATTGGCAATGGATTGCAGAAGCAGTGAGTTTCATAAGGAATAACTCATTCCTTGTATCTGCTCTTACATTCAGGTCAGAGCTCAGCTGATCTTTTACCTTAGCACCACTTTCCTACATTAGCTCCTGCATCCCTTGATTTCCTTCGCTTCTAAAACCTATCTGTCTCTGTCTTGAGCATGCTCAATGACTAAACAGCATCATCCTTAAGTAAAGGATTTCAAAGATTCACCTTGTCATGGTGAAGAAATTTATTTTCCTTCCCTTCTGAATGACCAGCTTCTTACTCTGAGACTATTACCCCAGACAGGCATATCATCTAAGCACCTAGCACATCAAACACATTATGTTTCAGTGAGATTACTTCTCATTTTCCTAAAAAGAGTAAAGAGCCAATCTGCATAATCTTTCCTCAGAGGACAAGTCCACACCACTCTCCTACTCCTCCCCAACAATAATCTTAAGGATTAATATGGTGAATCTCTGCTGTACGTTCTCTCTGTCACATGTATATAGGAAGGGAGATAAGACCAGTTGATAATATTCCAGGTGCCATCGCACCAGGACCCGACATAACTGCAGTAAAAAATATCCACCCTTGGACTGGACTCCTCTTACAATAAATGCCAACAGTCCATTTGCCTTCTTAATTGGTTGATGAACTTTGTTGTTAATTTCAGTGATATGATCACCAGGATACTCAAGTCCCTCTGAAACCTTTAAAAATTGCTCCACCCTTCTCTTGTTCTTCTAAAGTGGATGATCTCACACTTTTCCCCACAATTTACTCCATCTGCCACATCCATACTTAGTAATATAGCATATCTCCATCTTCCTGGAGTGCCTCTGCATGCTCCTTACAGGCCACACTGTCATCTGGCTTTGCATCATCAACAAACTTGGAAATATTTGGCCCCTTCAAATCACTGAACAGCTGGGGCCTCTGCATCAATCCCTGTTGCACCCCATTAGTCACCGTCTTCCATTCTGAAAATGACTTGTTTATTCCTAATCTTTGTTCTCTGGACAGGAAACAAATCTCAATCCCCAAAATATTTCCCCCACTTCCCACCTCCCAAATTCCATGTGTGTCTTATTCAGATTTATGTAATGCTTCTGTTAGGCATTCCTAGACAACTTCCTTTATGGATCATATTATCACCACGCAGACGGTGCAGAACTTAGCTTCTTAAATCAAGAGAATGTGGAGAAAATCACATCATTTTTATGAGAACATGGGAAATAGAAGTGACGGGCTTTGATGAGAAAATCTATTGTAGTTCACAAAGTATGGACAATCAGGTACACCTGACAGTGATAGTGCAATAAGTGGATGTATTCTTACCTCGATTGCTTGTTGCTCATGAGGGATCCCGCAGAATTTCCAGCTTTTGTAGGCATAGCATATGTGGATGTTCTATGTGTGGATGGTCAAGGGTTAGGGGTGCTTCTGTATGCAGCCATTTGCTTTGTATTATAGATCTCCCTTGTGCAGCTTAGACCAACCCTGTAGTTTTGTTCAATGTATCAGTCACTGCCAGAGGGGATGTTTCAGCAGCATAATTTGGCAACAGCTGCTTTCATAAAGTAAAACTTCTGCAGCTTTCTCTTAACTAAATGCAGGTGGAACACATCTATTTTGGTATTAGATAGAGACTTCTATGTACTTGACTTGCCGAACTTTACTCTGCTGCTACCACAAGTAAATTACAGTATCCCATCCCTGGTCTGAGTTAATAACCTTCCAATTACTGCCTCAAGATCAGATGGGGAGTGAATGGGAGTGGAAAGGGCCCTGCCGAATGAGCATAAAGAATGAGCTGGAGAACTGAAAGTGTAATCTGGTCAAAATATGACATAGTCCACCAATCATGATCTTGGCTTGGTCCATGGCTAAAAATCATGACTTTGCTTGAGGAAGTAAATTTGTATCACACACAAAATTCTGGAGGAACTCCAGCAGGCCAGGCAGCATCTATGTAAAAGAGTGAACAATTGACGTTTCAGGCCGAGACCCTTCATCAGGACAAATTTGTATGAGGTTTTAAAAGATTTGATTCTGATTGAGAAGATCATTGGCACTGCTGGCTGCTTTTATTCCCAGTAAAGCATGGTTACAAATTGTTGAAATGTTGCCAGTCGGTACTGCGCCAGTAGCGAGCTAGAAAAGTAAATGTTATGCTTGTTTGACTTTCAGTCCCATTGTTTGTTAGGGTTTAAAGTATTACCATTTAAAGCTGAGTGTCAAACACATTGTGGGCATGATTCCAGGAACTGCCTATCCGTGACAAATGCTGGCATTTCAAGATTGAACTCAGGCGTTTGGGTCACTGGTGAGTGATAATTGCTTTGATAATTATACAGTGGTGGCACTGAGGTTAAATTAGCAGACTAATAATCAGGAGGCTTGGGTTCAAATTTCAGCTCTGTAATTTTCATTCACTTCATTATCTGAAAGTCTGAAAAATACTAAGTAAAAGTGACTACAAATTTTATTGTAAGAATTCATCTGGTTCATTACTACCATTTGGGTAGGAAATCTGCCTCTGATGATTCTTAAATAGCTGCTCAGAAGACCAAAAAATGATATTCAATTACACCATTACTGCTGTGTTCAAATGCTGATTTGAGACAAAGTCAATCCAGTTTGATTGATTTTTACAAAGTTCTCCTCATGAATATTCAGGGGATGTCTAAATTAGGAGAGCTTTTCCACCAACTAATCAAGCATTAACCTGACATAGTGGTATTCAATGTGTCTGACCGATTCATCTCAATCCCTAGGTATGTTCTGTACTGACAGTAAATGTGGTAGTGTCGTAGTTGGGTTGCTGAAGTAAATAATATTGATTGCAGACACCATGATGTTTCATAGTATTAGATTAAGCAGGAGCAGGCAAAGCTGACTGCCAATGGTGGCCTTTACTCAGTTGATAAGTTAGACTTTCTCCATGCTGAAGAAGCATTATAAGTTTTGAGAGCCTTGGAAAAACACTGAAATCTCCTGGCCTGGCTTGACTGCATCTTCACATGCTGAGTGGCTGAGTTCTGAAGAATGTTGTTGCCATATTTGTTCAGTGATAGGCATGGACTGAACCAGCGTGACAGTTCAGCTCCTTGATCTTTTTCTCACCAGTCCATCTGGAGAAGATGTATGATCGGGTGGCAGAAAAGACCATTGCAGAGCCTCTGTGGAAACGAAAGCTCGACACTCACCCAGTGTGTTTTGTGGCTTCAGAAGCAAGACTCAGACCACATTTGGCTGTTGGAACTGGATATCCAGCAGCTGCTGTGGACCACTAGCAGCAACAGAAATCACAATCTGTAAAATCAAGGCTTGGCATATCCCTCAGCTTCCATTACTATCAATACAGGGGATCGTACTGGTTAATTGAGGAGTTCAGAAAGGTGTTCGGGGAGCAGCACAAGGAACATCTCAGAATGATTATGTCACCTACAACACAAGCATGCAGAGGGGGGAGCTGGCACTTACGCAACCAATGGTTCTGATCATGAATGCAGATGGACAATTAAATAGGTACTGGACAAGGGAATTCTGAAAATATCTGCATCCTCTACCAAGGAGGGGCCTAATGAGTGAGTGCTGAATATAGGGTTGAAGAATTCACAGCCACCTATAGCTAGAAGTGCCAAATAAGTGATTCATTCTGGCTTTCTCATAAAATCCCAAACATGATAGAAACCAGAAACGAACCTTTAACGAGACTGTTCCAGTATAGTTATTAACACTGGATGTTGTGATACCAAATAGCAAAAAAAAAACATTCTACCTATTCTCAGTTATACAAGTTATTATCAATAGCACCCACTCCTCTGCTTTTATCAAGGACCGTCCTTCCAATGTAAGATCAGAAGAGGAGATGTTTTATTATTGACTGCACAATGTTCCATTTAGTTCAGAATTCCTCCATAATTGAAGAAGTCCCTGCTTGCACACCCCAAGGTCTAAACAACATTCAGCATGGTCTGATAAGTAACAAGTAATGCTTATACCACTAAAATGCCACATACTGGTCCTCTCTCAGAGTGAATTTAATTACTTGATATTATCATTATTAGCATTTCCATCGCCAAGTTCTCTATTCTTCCCATCTAGTCCACATGAATACTATTGCTATAAGCAGACAAGGTTTCTTGTTACAAGGACATCACGACCTGGCACTTTGGTAAAACAGTTGCTGGAACAACAACTATACCATTCAGGAACAAGTATAGGCCTTCAAGTTTATTATCATCTGACTGTACATATATACAACCAAACAAAACAACTTTCCTCCGGAACATATTACACACACAAGGCATACAGTATATAACACGCAGCACGTAAAACAAAATGTTATCAATAAATATTTTGATAAAATATAATTCAAAATACATGTAGTGTGCAGCACAGGTAAACAGTAAACAGCTCCTGTCCCACTGACGAGACCTTGCTGGTGGCAGAGTATTCATTAATCCCACATCTTGAGAAAAGAAGCTGTTAACTAGTCTGGCAGTTCTGCTCCTGATGTTTCCGAACCTCCTTCCTCACAATTGTGGGATGGATAGTAGGGGTCCTCAACAATGCTTTGGGCCCCTCATCTGCAAAGCTGCCGGTAAATATCACAAATAGGGGGAGGGGACCCCGGTATTCCTCTTGGCAGTTTTTACTATCCTCTCCAGGGTACTGTGGTCCACTGCCTTGCAGTTTCTGACCTACACAATAACGCTGCCAGACAGTACACTCTCTGGTGCTCCTGGAGAATGTTGATAGAATGGGAGAAGGAGGCTTGCACATCTCAACCTCACCAGAAAGTGTAGATGCTGCTGTGCCTTCTTGATTAGTGAGGAAGTCTGTGGGATAGATTAATCATTTTCTGCACACCAAGGAACTTCGTGCTCTTCACTCCCTCAATGACAGAGCCATTGATGTGCAATAGAGAGTGGTCAACCTGCATCACCCTGATGTCCAGTTATCTCTTTTGTCTTCTCTACGTTAACACTTGGGTTGTTGTTCTTGCACCATTTAACAAGCTTCACTACCTCCTCTCTGTATGCCAACTCATCATTGTTGTTGATAAGGCCAATCACTGTAGTATAATCAGTGAACATGATGTGAATTGAGCCAGATCTGGCTGTGCAGTCTTGAGTCAGCAGCTTGAACAGCAGCAGGCTGAACATACAGTCCTGGGGGGCACCAGTGCTCAACGTGATGGAGCATGAGATGTTGCTGCCAGCTCTGACTAACTGGGGGCTTTCTGCCAAGAAGTCCATGATCCAATTACAGAGAGGGGTGTGAGTCCCAACAGGGACAGTTTACCCACCAGTCTCTGAGAGATGATTGTGTTAAAGACCAAGCTGAAGTTGATGAACAACATCCTGGCGTATGAGACATTATTTTCTAGGTGGGACAGGACAGTATGGAGGGCTGAGGCTATGGCATCACCAAAGAACAGGTTTGAATGGTGGATGAACTGGAAAGGGTCTAATGTAGCTGGAAGATGGCATTTTACACAATCCACTACCAGCTGCTCAAAGCACTTCATGATTGTTGAAGTCGATGCCAATGGGCAGTCGTTGTTTAGGCTAGTTACCATTGCTTCCTTGGGCACCGGAATGATGGTGGCTGCTTTGAAGCCTGAAGAGACAGTGGGCTGTTTCAAAGAGATATTGGAGATGTCTGTTAAGACTTCTGTTTGCTGGGCTTATCCTAACCAGATATGTTGTCCGGCCCTGCAGCTTTATGTGGATTTACCGTGGCTAGGATACTCCTCACCTCAGCTTCAGCCAATCATGGTCCCTGTTCCTCCGGGGGAGAGTGGGCTTTCCTTGAGATCGCATTATCCACTGTGTTCAACTGTACATGTTCATCCAATCAGGAAGGAAGGCACCACTGTTGATGCACAGGGTGGACTTGTAATCCGTTATACTTTTGTATATTTTGTCACCTGCACCACATGTCCCTGGTGTAACAAAGGTCTCATCTCCCTAATGGCACAGGAGAGTGCAGCTCTTGCTGACCTAGGAGTTGTCTTGTACCCTAGTCTGAAGGCAGAGTCCCAGTCCTTAAGCAGAGCATGAACCTCTGCAGTCAGCCATGGGTTCTGGTTTGTCCTGTGGCAGTGTAGTATTTAATCCCGATAATGATGAGGCTCTTGATCCTGCATGGATAACTTCACTCACCTCAACTGTGAATTGATTACACAGCCTATGGGCTCACTTTCAGGACTCTGCAGCTCACGTTCTCCGTATTAATCAATTATTTATAATAATATAAATGCAGTAAAATCAATGAAAACTATACTCAAGGACTAATAAACAAGTAATGTGCAAAAGAAGACGAACTGCATAATTAATTACCCATTGGTTATTTATTAGTCCTTGTGTGTAGTTTTCATTGAATCTATTGTATTTTTCTGTCCTACTCCTGTGAATGCCTGCAAAAAAATTAATCTCAAGATAGTATTTGGTGATGTATATGTACTTTGATGATAAACTTAACTTTGAACAGAGCTTTGAAACCTGCATGGCTATATGTGAACCTTCGGAAGTTTCTTTTCATCTTAATGTATATGGGAAAAAATCAGACAGATCTCTAAAGAATGTCCCGTAATCTATTTGATCTTCAGAACTAGATGCACTTTGAAATGTGGCCTTCTGCCATGGAGAACCATGAAAATGTTGGCATTAATTTCAAGTGCAATGTTGGAATTTATTTGGGGCCCCATATCTCAGAAGGATGTGTTGTTATTGGGGGAAGTTCACAACGATGATTCTAGGAATGAAGGGAATGAAAGGAAATAAATATGAGGAGTATTTGGCAGCTTTGGGCCTGTACTCACTAGAATTTAGAAGAATACAGTGTGGGGGGGGGGGGAATCTCATTAAAACCTACTGAATATTGAAAGGACTAGATAAGGTGGATGTGGAAAAGATATTTCCCATGGTGAAGGTATCCAGAACTAGGGGGCACAGCCTCAAAATTGAGGGGTGACCTTTTAGAACAGAGGTAAGGAGGATTTTTTTTAGGTAGCGAGTTGTGAGTCTGTGGAGTACTATGCCACAGTCTGCGGTGGAGGCCAAGTCCATGGTTTATTTAAGGTGGAAGTTGGTAAGTTTTCTGATCGGTCAGGGCACCAAAGGATATGGCAAAAAGGCAGGTGCATGGGGCTGGGTGGGATCCGGCATCAGCCAGAATGGAATGGCAGAGCAGACACGATGGGTTGAATGGCCTAATTCTGCTCCTATGTCTACGGTCTAAATCTGCTTAGGTTAGCGGTTCCCAAACTTTTTTAACGTCATGGACCAATACCACTATGCAAAGGGTCCATGGACCCCAGATTGGGAACCCCTGGGTTAGGGTCTTCAGGAGGAAAAATATTAAGTTGTCACACAGAATCCCTCAACCTTTGTATATTTGCTCTCGTCATAGACTGATACAGCACTGAAGGAGATAGTTGTCATTATTTCATTGTTTTTTTAAAGGAAGTTATGCAAGAGAATCAGTGCCTGTTGCTTGCTGTAACTAGCCTTCCTAATTTCCCTCATGTACTTCATTACATATTCTATATTTTTCTCTTGAATACAGCAACACACTAATGTGAACATTGTTCAATGAAAAATGCTTCTGGGGTGGTCTCCAGTTGTGTTTAAAAGCCTGTGGAGGTCATTTACATTTTTCAGAAGTCCTCCGTGTAATTTTTGCTGTCTGACTTGTTTGATTTCTTAGGCTTTACATTTGGTCGATTGTCTTTCCGAACTGTTTGTAGTCCTTTCGTGCTCCTGAAGCAAGAAATCAATGATACCATTGATTTTAATTATTTTGCGTTGAGCCTACTTTGCAGACGTTTTCTGTGTCTATTAATTCTCTTGGAAGTATTCTTGACACGTTCCTAATTGACTTGCATGTTCTTGGTATTATTTGGTGAAATAAATTCATAATACTTAAGATAATACTGTCATAAAATAAACTGCCATATTCTTGTGACAACTGTGTGCCATAATCACAGAACAATAAAGGTTTGCAGCACAAAAGAGAACCACTTTTGTCTGTCCCACTTCTTAACAAAGTCAATCTGAAAAACAATTTCATACAAAATTAGTCCTGATGAAGGGTCTCAGCCTAAAATGCCCATTGTTTATTCCTCTTCATAGATGCTGCCTGACCTACTGAGTTCCTTTAGTATTTTGTGTGTGACACTCTGGATTTCCAGCATCTGCATTGTGTTTATGAAAAGCAATTCCATTGTCTGACTTTCTCATCCCTCTGCAGCGGCTTCGGAATCAATTACTTATTTACTTTGGTTTTAGAAGATGCAATACTAATTGCCACATACATCTCTGTAGTAAAATCATCAAAGCAATTATTTTAAACAAATGGATTAACAATCATAGTTTCCCTCTATTTAAGCAATTTACTTGTTGATGAGGAAACAGACATTCTTCTCCAAGCCAAATTCTAATGGCTGACATTTCATTCTTGTGAAAAGTTGCAGATTTCCATTGCAACAGTACCACATGGTTGCAGTGAAAGCCAAATTAGTCCCTTCCTAGTTTATGTCACTCTGTTTTTCAGTTGAACGCTCACATCCTACAGCAGCTACTCTTAATTTGAATGCCAGTGAAGGAACGGTGTTTGAAGAACAGGCTAGTAATTACAGTAAAAGAGAACTGAATGCCCATTTTAAAAACTAAATGGGGATTATCAGAAATAAACTGCAAGCAACTAGATCAGCAAAAGTCTTTCTGAAATAGTCATGCACATTCAGGAAGTGTATCAATGATGAAAAGTCGCAGACTGTTTAATGCACTTTCTGTTGCAATGGATATGCACATTCATCACAATAATTAAGAGAATGTGTACATTTGGTTAGAGAATTAACTGTGACAGTAGGAATAGGGTCTGAAGGATGTGTGTGGTGCATGTACTAAGTGATGTTATCAGTATTAATGCACACCCTCGGTCTGCTTTGATTCTTCCCATTGCTATCAAGGAGGAGACACACATTCAACATTTCAACAACAGTTCTTCCCCTCTGCCATCAGATTTCTGAATAGAGAATGAACCCATGAACTCTACCTCAGTAGCTTTCCCCTGTTTATTGCTATTTATTTAATTTAATTTTCTTTTTATATATATGTATTGTAATTTTTAGTTTTTATTATTATGTTTTGCTATGAATTCTGCCGCAGAACAACAAATTTCACAAAGTATATCAGTGATATTAATTCTGATACACTCTAAAAATCCAAACAGATTATACCTGTATTAATATTATACCTTTCATGTAAGTAAATATTTCGATAAGATAGCATAATTTTAGCTTATACATCATGACTGCATGAGTATTATATTAAATGATTTATTAATTTACTATAAAAAGCTGAGCAGAAACTTATCTCTTCAAAGGATATTAAGGCAAACATTCATTATGTCATTCGTATACGCCTGCCCTAACAGCATTATTTTTGGATTTAATTCTGCAGCACAATTCAGAAGTAATTAGTACCGCAGATTGTAATTAAATCAATATTAGTGATGAAAAGAGAGATACCTGATTTAGGAAGTGGCATAGAGGGCAGAAGTTTAGAAGAGTTGTGTGGGTTTAAAGGAGATGTGGAGGGCAAGTTTTTAACACAGAGGGTAGTAGGTGATTGAATTGGGCTGTCAGAGGGAGTGGTAGAAGCAAAGCAATAGTGGCATTTACTCTGCTTTTAGGTAGGCACATGGTTAAATGGGAAGTAGAGGGATATGTATCATATACAGACAGTGGCATTGTGTTCAGCACAAGCATGTAAGCCAAAGGAGCAGTTCCTGTGCTGTACTGTTCTACGTTTCACCAAACCTTGCAGGCAAGTTTATTTTTAAAACTCCAAATTGCAAATGCAAACTTTTACAAGAAGCAGAACATACAAGGAACACTTGACATCAGGCAGTATCTGTGGAGAGAAAATCAAGAGTTAATATATTTTGTAGCCTGGGAAAAATACACACTTGGGACAACAAATTTTTTTGGGGGTCTGTGATTCCTTTATCTTTAGACGTTTTAATGCAGAAAGAGGGTATCAAAATAAAAACAACAAAATGAATTTAAAACAAAACACAGTTTCTGCTGTGTTTTGATCCACAGCTTAATTTTGATCCACACACCTATGTATCAACTGGTTATGTATGCAATATGAAAATAAATAAAACAAAATATACAGAAACAATACAGTAGTGGCAATTCTAAAAAACAATACAAACAACATTAGAATCCCACCAACTCTATATCTTATACACAACATCCAAAATATGAATAAATATATCTCATCCTAACTAAGAGATATACTCACTTTGGCATGCATGTGCTTAACTTCCAAACATGTATAGTCTAGCTAGACCCTGAAATGAGTTCTCCTCACTCACACTATGTGAACAGAGATCAACACATTCACTTTCAGTCATGAAACAACAAAGTAAGACAAAAATAAACATTTACATTACATTGCCTTGTAGTTAAATTACTAGAAAGACTAACCTACTAGGCCAATAAGGAACCTCGCACAACCACGCTATCCAGCGACAATAACTAACTTGCGAAAATCTAAAGCATCCACATGTAAAATGTCAAATTGCCGATATTCTAGATTTACAAACAAGTATAAATGAGTTTACATAGATATTATCAAATATCATTCACCTTTCCTCACGATATGACCAGCACTCAAAGTTCTTTCTAGAACATTGTAACTCTTCGTTCTACTCCACACTTACATAATGAAATCACTATTTTCTCTTAAAGGCACAGGCAGCTATCTTATCATTATCAAGGTGGATGCATAAGTGCACTTTAACAATAAAATGCAATATTTAACGTTCACCTGGTTACACATATGAAGTCAATGACCTCATATCAACTAATTTCTGGACAGATTTTTCTCACAAATGTGGCTGCTCTTTCTGATTCAATTCATCTACTCTTTTTGGTCTCCAACTATCAGTTGCAGTATCAGAATCAGGTTTAATATCACTGGTATATGTCGTGAAACTTGTTAACTTTGCAGCAACAATGCATTGCAATACGTGATAAATGTAGAAAAATTACTGAATCACAGTAAGTATATATGTATATTAAAAGTTCAATTAAGGTAATTAGAAAAAATACTGAATCACAATAAGTATATATGTATATTAAAAGTTCAATTAAGCTAAATAGTTCAGAAGCAGAAATTAAATAAAAAGTAGTGGGTTAGCTCAGTGTCGATTTAGAAATAGTATTTCTAAATGTTATTTGTAACTTCAAATAACTTTGGCCTAAAACCATCCAAGTTACAGGGCGAGGGTGTTCCCTACCCTTTTTTTCTCTCTCTCTCTTCCCCCCCCCCTCTCCCCCTCCCCTCGCACGCACGCACACACACACACACACACACACACACACACATAACATTTTGCTTTTCTACTTTTAATGACAAGTCCTGAAACATTGACTGTTTCTCTCCCTAAAAATATTCAGTGACCAATGTGTTCAGTTTTAGTTTCAGATTTCAATCCGCAGGATTTTTTGCTCCGGTTTCTACAGATCTTTTTGGATTGCCTCTTTATTTTAACTCTGGTCCAGTTCTCTTAAATTTCAAGAATAGATTGCACTCTTCAGAATACTAAAATAGAAGGTCAAATAGAAGGTTTGTGTGTGGTGGTAATAATCTTCTGAGGTGTGTCTATTTAAATGTGAGGAGTATTGTGGGCAAGGCAAACAGACAGACAGACATACTTTATTGATCCCGAGGGAAATTGGGTTTCGTTACAGCTGCACCCACCAAGAATAGTGAAGAAATATAGCAATATAAAACCATAAATAATTAAATAATAGTAAGTTAATCATGCTAAGTGGAAATAAGTCCAGGACCAGCTTATTGGCTCAGGGTGTCTGACACTCTGAGGGAGGAGTTGTAAAGTTTGATGGCCACAGGTAGGAATGACTTCTTATGACGCTCAGTGTTACATCTAGGTGGAATGAGTCTCTGGCTGAATGAACTCCTGTGCCTAACCAGTACATTATGGAGTAGATGGGAGACATTGTCCAAGATGGCATGCAACTTGGACAGCTTCCTCTTTTCAGACACCACTGTCAGAGAGTCCAGTTCCACCCCCACAACGTCACTGGCCTTATGAATGAGATGACCTGGGGGCATGGATTGACATATGGAATTATGACATTGTAGCCATTACTAAAACTTGGCTACAGGAGGGGCAGGACTAGCAGCTTAATGTTCCAGGGTTCAGCTGTTCCAGAAGTGATAGAGGCAGAGGGATGAAGGGTGCAGGGGTGGCATTGCTAGTCAGGGAAAATGTTACAGCAGTACTCAGGCAGGACAGATTAGAGGGCTTGTTTACCGAGGCCATATGGGTGGAGCTGAAAAACAGGAAAAGTATGACCACATTAATGGGGTTGTATTATAGACCATCCAATAGTCAGCGAGAACTGGAGGAGCAAATCTGCAGAGAGATAGCAGTCAACTGCGGGAAGCATAAAGTTGTGATAGTAGGGCATTTTAATTTTCCACATATTGATTGGGACTCCCATACTGTTAAAGGTCTAGATGGGTTAGAGTTTGTAAAATGTGTCCGGGAAAATTTTCTAAATATAATAGAGGTACCATCTAGAGAGGATGCAATATTGGATCTCCTATTAGAAAACGAGTTAGGATAGGTGACGGAAGTGTGTGTAGGGGAACACTTTGGTTCCAGTGATCACAACACTATTAGTTTCAACTTGATCATGGATAAAGATAGATCTGGTCTTCGGGTTGAGGTTCTAAACTGGAAAAAAGCCAAATTTGAAGAAATGAGAAAGGATCTAAAAAGCATGGTTTGGGACAGGTTGTTCTCTGGCAAGGATGTGATTGGTAAGTGGGTGGCCTTCAAAGGAGAAATTTTGAGAGTGCAGACTTTGTATGTTCCTGTCAGGATTAAAGGCAAAGTGAATAAGGAACCTTGGTTCCCGAGGGATATTGGAACTCTGATAAAGAAGAAGAGAGAGATATATAACATGTATAGGCCACACGGAGCAAATAAGGTGCTTGAGGAGTATAAAAAGTGCAAAAAAAAACTTAAGAAAGAAATCAGGAGGGCTAAAATAAGATATGAGGTTGCTTTGGCAGTCAAAGTGAAGGATAATCCTAAGAGCTTCTATAGGTATATTAAGAGCAAAAGGATAGTAAGGGATAAAATTAGTCCTCTTGAAGATCAGAGTGGTCGGCTATGTATGGAACCAAAAGAAATGGGGGAGATCTTAAGTGGGTTTTTTACATCTGTATTTACTAAGGAAACTGGCATGGAGTCGATGGAAATAAGGCAAAACAAGTAGTGAGGTCATGGAACCGATACAGATTGAAGAGGAGGTGCTTGCTGTCTTGATGCAAATCAGAGTAGATAAATCCCCAGGACCTGACTGGGTATTCCCTCGGACCTTGAAGGAGACTAGTGTTGAAATTGCCGGGGCCCTGGCAGATATATTTAAAATGTCGGTATCTACGGGCGAGGTGCCGGAGGATTGGAGGATAGCTCATGTTGTTACGTTGTTTAAAAAAGGCTCTAAAAGTAATCCGGGAAATTATAGGCCAGTAAGTTTGACGTCAGTAGTAGGTAAATTATTGGAAAGAGTACTACGAGATAGGATCTACAAGAATTTGGATAGACAGGGACTTATTAGGGAGAGTCAGCATGGCTTTGTGCATGGTAAGTCATGTTTAACCAATCTATTAGAGTTTTTCAAGGAGGTTTACAGGAAAGTGGATGTTGTCTACATGGACTTCAGTAAGGCCTTTGATAAGATTCCGTATGGGAGGTTAGTTAGGAAGATTCAGTTGCTAGGTATACATGGAGAGGTAGCAAATTGGATTAGACATTGGCTCAATGGGAGAAGCCAGAGAGTGGTAGTAGAGGATTGCTTCTCTGAGTGTAGGCCTGTGACTAGTGGTGTGCCACAGGGATCAGTGCTGGGTCCATTGTTATTTGTCATCTATGTCAATGATCTGGATGATAATGTGGTAAATTGGATCAGCAAATTTGCTGATGATACAAAGATTGGAGGTGTAGTGGACAGTGAGGAAGGTTTTTTAAACTTGCAGAGGGATTTGGACCAGCTGGAGAAATGGGCTGACAAATGGCAGATGGAGTTTAATGCAGACAAGTGTGAGGTATTGCACTTTGGAAGGACAAACCACGGTAGAACATACAAGGTAAATGGTAGGACACTGAGGAGTGGAGTGGAACAGAGGGATCTGGGAATACAGATACATAATTCCCTGAAAGTGGCGTCACAGGTAGATAGGGTCATAAAGAGAGCTTTTGGTACATTGGCCTTTATAAATCAAAGTATTGAGTATAAGAGTTGGAATGTTATGGTGAAATTGTATAAGGCATTGGTGAGGCCGATTTGGAGTATTGTGCACAGTTTTGGTTACCTAATTACAGGAAGGATGTTAATAAGCTTGAAAGAGTGCAGCGAAGGTTTACAAGGTTGTTACCGGGACTTGAGAAACTGAGTTACAGAGAAAGGTTGAATAGGTTAGGACTTTATTCCCTGGAGTGTAGGAGAATGAGGGGTGATTTGATAGAGGTGTATAAAATTATGATGGGCATAGATAGAGTGAATGCAAGCAGGCTTTTTCCACTGAGGCTAGGGAAGAAAAAAACCAGAGGACACGGGTTAAGGGTGAAGGGGGTGAAGTTTAAAGGGAACATTAGTGGGGGCTTCTTCACACAAAGAGTAGTGGGAGTGTGGAATGAGCTGCCAGATGAAGTGGTAAATGCGGGCTCACTTTTAACATTTAAGAAAAACTTGGACAGGTACATGGATGAGAGGGGGTATGGAGGGATATGGTCCAGGTGCAGGTCAGTGGGACTAGGCAGAAAAATGGTTTGGCACAGCCAAGAAGGGCCAAAGGGCCTGTTTCTGTGCTGTAATGTTCTGTGGTTCTAAAATATTGTGCAATTTTTTATAAACTACTGTAAACCTACATTTAGACGTAGTTCCTAAAATTCTTATTTGCTATTACCAATAAATGTACTTCAGTACATAAAATTCTTTATCACCACATGGACATTAATAAGTTACTACAAGTACATCTAATCTGCAAGTGATTTGCCTAATATAACCATATTGACCTAGCAGAGGTCATCGTGGCCATCAATTTTCATAGAATTCAATATTTTATAAATTTCTTATTAAAATGAATGGCTGTACTTAACATACCAAGTCAAGATAAAGCAGTGGTTGCCAAAGTGAATAGAATGCTGAACTATATTTTTAAATCAGTAGAATAAATAATTTTCAAATGGTACTGTAGAATAATAAGATTGCATTCTGAGTACCGTTTGATGATCTAAAGGAAATATGTAAAATCTGAGTGCATACCTCAAAGTTCATCATACAATATATTTATGAGAAAAGACTAGAGA
Source organism: Hemitrygon akajei (assembly GCF_048418815.1). NCBI lineage: Eukaryota > Metazoa > Chordata > Chondrichthyes > Myliobatiformes > Dasyatidae > Hemitrygon > Hemitrygon akajei. The sequence goes on from NC_133135.1 coordinate 31,406,952, forward strand.
TACACTTATACGTAGTGTAAAATTACTAATTTTAATTCTCTTCCCTGAAATATTTACTTTGATTTTGATGTTGACCTGATACAAATATACGGAGTGCCTGACAAATTGATTGTTGCAGTCTGTAGCATTTGATTCATTTAGTAGTTAATAACCGGTGAGACACCATGATTGTGACTTATTTCTCCAGATTCGGAAATGGTTTTAATGTTTCTCCATTTGGAATGTTACCACTTTTTACAAAGAAACCTTTAACTTTGTTGATAACTTTTTTTTAGAGGACGGTATCATATTACTAAGAATCATACTCTTAGCTTCGCCCTTAACCTACTTTTTATTTATTAAAATTAGGTCCTTTCCAAAGATGAAAGCGAACTAGTTGTATTCATAGTGAGTAATGCAACCTTACAACACTGTAATTAGCATAGCTGAATGGCTTTAAGAGGCAATATGCCAATAGTGACGGGAGAAAATGATATGGTGGTTTTTATTAACATACCACACCCCTATTACTCACAGGCATATTGAATGTTGAAGTGTTTTTTAAATTATTGTTCCATCTTAAAATTTTACAAGATGGAGCAGAAGTTTGGAACCTGAAGGAGGTAAATCGTGAAAAAGTAACCATTTAATGGACATTTTCAGATTTGCTGCCTATTAATGGAGAGTAATCCCAATATTTAGTACACAGCATTGGAAAACGGTTTCCTATAGACATTCCACACATTCCCCATATTGTCACGAACTCAGCTCTTTCGGACCGAATGATAACAATTATAAAGTCATCACATGGCAAAGTCATTGTTATGTCATCACTATATGCTAGTTAAAATGGATTTGGATTGAAACGGGTCTTGAATTTTATTATACTTGCTGTATGGAATGGTTAAAATTTATGGAAAGGGTGTGAAACTGCTTCGAGAGATAGATTTATGTCTTCATTTTGTGGTCACATCTGGTTGTCGACTGAATTCTCAATTTGTTAACAACTTTCTGTTCTGCCTTTTAGAACTGTTGTAATGAAGTACTAGTCCCAGAAGTGAAACAACATTAATTTGGATCTTAGAATCATCCTAAGACCTCTCCAATATCAAACCGTTTGACTCTACAGAATAATTTTGATACACATTTTGTCATAAATCTCATTATTTTTAAAACAAAAACCAGAAATGTTCATCAGACACCAATGCTATGAAAATTCAGAGGGATCAAGTTCGGAGAGATTTTAGTTGAAGGAGAATGTATTTATAGTATGAAATTATAAAATGATGCCAAACAGGAGTTCCCATTGAGTCATACCTATTAAAGCCCTTCGGAAGCTCTCCAGCGTTTTGCCTATAGCCTATATATTTATATTCCTGAAAGTATAAGCTGTTTGTTTAAAAGAGTGGCAGCAGTAGGGTGTTGTGTAAAGGCAAAGGAAATGTGAAGGCATTCTGCTGCTATACCGAAATCCATGTCAGAGTGTGTAATTGATTAACTTACACACTTGCTTTTCCTAAAGTCCTGACAATTACTGCCAATAATCTTCAAAAGTTGAAATCCCCCAACTTTGTATTTTCTTGAAAAATTTATGATCCTTTTCAATATACTCCCCACTGCACTATTGAGCAGTTAATTCAAAGGCAAAAAAAGAACTTTTTTTCTTGCCACTGAATTTGGACTGTATTTGATGATTCTAAACTTTTGCACATTGTGTAATGATGAAGTGCTTACTAGTTGGTAGAGTTGGTAACTTTTTCTGTGTTAAGTCACAAATTGAGTTGAATATCTGTATTTGTATAAATGACAGTTTATAGTACAAAATGTTATCATTTTAATTGCCCAGATGGATGCACTTCAGCTTTAGACTGGGAATCATAAAAAATTATGGAAATATGAGGAAATGATTTGGCCCAGTGTAAAGTTAACTTAATCTGAGTTATGTTACAGATTCAGGGCATATCCAAATGTCTGTCAAATAGCTGCCTGTTTTAGCCTCCAGCACATTAAAAGTTGTGAACTTCTCTTCATTTCTGCCATTCTGCTGCCAATCTCATTAAAACTCCTCAAATGTGCCATCCAGTTGTTTGGAACTTGTGATGGTTAGACATCTCACTGGGGCCCTTGTTCTGGCAAACCCTGAGATTCCCATGCTGCCCTGAAACTCATCTTGTTCTACTTCCTGCACTCCTTTATGGGCTCAGAAAAATTTCTCTTAAAGGTAACATCTGAGAGAAAGTGAACTTACTGTGTGTTGAGATATTAATTGGAACAACATCCAAAGATCTGGGAGCTTTATCATTCCAGCACCACCGAAGTTCTTAGCATACCAGATTAACAGTTTTACAGTACTTGAAATTGGTCACCCTATTTAGAGACCTTCCTGCTAAGAATGAGAGATTATTTTGTTAACATTGTTGGTGAGAGACATGAGACATGAACAGAGATGTCTACCTTTGCACCACATTATAAAGGGATAGATTTGTATGATCACCTGCCAGTTCAGTCAAGTGTTCCAGAAGCCGGATAGGACAATGGCACAAAGAACTCAAAAATATTATGAAAAGTGCAAAAAATGTCAATTCCAAAGCTGTCATCAAAGAGCAAGTTGTCATATGGGGGGGGGGAGAAAACAATGAATGGAGCCCAAATGAATAATTCATGATCATTGGAATGGTTGCTTTCTTCACCATTTAGGTGGATTGTATTAAACAGGATACAAAATAAAGAAGTACAGTATGTTGATTATTTTTAAATGGAGAGTAGCCGTTTTGCTTTGCTTATTTACAGAGTCCTTCAGATGGTTTCTGGAAGTCTGTTGCCACATTTGTCCCAAAGGAGCCCAAAGAGATACGAATTCTGAATCCTTATTTCATCCGTGAAGCGGCTTTCACATTTATTGGCCTTCCAGTCAACAATGGAATGATGGGTCGTGGGGTAAGAAAAGCTTGACTAATTGAAACTATTAGATTTTTCACTTTACTCTTGCAGAACTGTGTAGACTAGAGTATTTACTTTGAACATCTTGCTCAGAAATGGAAGGATATAGATTTTCATTGACATTTCATGTGCAGTGGTTGTTCTTAACTTGTGTGGGCTTTAGAAGGAGAGAATAGGAAGATCTTGTTAATTGTAGACAATTGCTCAGAGGAGTGTAGATTAGAATGTGCAAATGAAGACCACTTAACCCTTCAGTCCTATTGGATGTTCCTGTTTCATTTTATATTCCAAAGCTCTGTGGGTCACTGGGTTCACTGACCACTAACTTATCCCTAGTGTGAGCTGAATGGTAGCGTCTGGAATAGCTGATGCAAATGTGGAGAGACTATATAATGGGATTATTATAAACTTAGTGCAAATAGGCAGTTGGTGGTCATCATGGAGATGATGGCCAAAGGACCTTATTTCCATACTGTTTGCCTCTGTGATTGATAGCCAACTTTTCCACAAGATGTTGCTGTAAATGTAGAACTCACTTCAGTTGCTCTCATGCACCACCTAATGGCCTCCTGGAATGGCAGTAGCAGAGGGCACTGTGAACGTTTGAGCAAACTGCATAGCTTACTAACAATTTTTTACTAAATTGTAAAACGTTTATTATATGATGCGAAGAGTCGGTACAGCAGCAACGCTTTCTGAACACACCAGCCTGCAAGCATCTAGCAAAGTGCAGTTACCAAACTGGTAAGAGGTTGCACATTACCACAGGTGGGATGCATTTACTGGTTTTGTTAAATATACAGATATCGTGAGCACATTTTCCACTGCCTAAGTATCAATATGAAATTACTGGCATACAGACAATATAGGAGAAGTAACATTTCATGACCTGGCAGAGAGGAACTGGATTCCACGGTGCCCATTCCATAGGTTACACCATAGAAACTACATGGCTTGGAGAATGAAATGATATAACTGTTTTTGAGGAATACTCTTTGTAATTTTTGTTCATTTGAATATTCTTAACATAAGTAGTGCTGCAAACCAACTATGTCAAATCATCATATCAAGTTATTGTATGCATTGCATCAGTCAATGAAAAAGTTTACCATCCTGTTTAATTGATTCTTTTCCACCTTAATTGCATGTTTGAAAATCGGAATGGCTGAATTTGTATTAAGTATTTCCATTTCTCCAAGTTAAATTGAAACACAAGGAGTATGAGCATTGCAGCGTGTTCTAGTTTCGAAGCATACCATTCAATCTATAAGGCCTGCACTGTTACCTTCTTTGCATAAAATGCCAGCATTACTCAGTTCAATGTGTTTTAGTGGATGGCTGTGAACATGCAGGTATAGCAAAAGATACTTCACAGAGACAGCACCTAATACAACTTACTATCATTTTCAATTCCTACACACTTAAATTTTTGTCATTTTCACGCACAATATTTTTGTAAAAGTGTGTACATTGAATGTTTCTGTAATCTTCCTTTAGAGCTTTTTACACAATAAGAACAAAACCAGACAATTGAATCCATTTCATGATTTACCTTTGGTCACCAATAACAGAACAATGGGGGTGGTGGTCAAACAAGTCAGGCAGATGGCATTCCAACAGACAAAGCATTTATGGTTCAAGATTCCAGATTGTTTACAGTCATTCTTCAGAACACGAGTGTAAAGGAGAACAAAATGATTGTTACTCTGGATCCGATGCAACATAATATAAACCCAATTAGTGTCAAAAGCACTACAAATATAAATATACAAGCAATCCTATAAAACACAATATACAAGTAACTGTTGAGTGTGATTGTATAGCTTATACAGTTATACTCATTGTATGTACATAAGTAACACTAGGTGCAGGAGTAACTGAATGTAAGGTGACACTGACAGGAATTGATAAAGTGACAAAGTGACTCTTGGCAAGAGGAACTCTTCTCAATGGCAGTAGAGCATATGAAAACAGTAGGACAGTGGCTGTGTGGCAGTCATACTAAAGTGGCAGGGGATGGTGAGGTGAAGGATGCTGAGGGGCTGTGGAGTGGAGTGAGTGGCTGATTACCATGGATGTAATGGTGGTGAGGGACGGTAGGTGGGTGATTGAGTGGAGGTATCAATCAACCTGATGGCTTGGGGAAAGTAACTGTTTTTGAGTCTAATGGTCCTAACGTGGCTGCTGTACCTTCTTCCCTGCATGGGGGTGGGACAAACAGTCCATGAGCATGATGGATGGGATACATCATGATATTGCTGGCCTTTTTCCGTATTTATCTCCTTGATGGTGGGTAAGCTGGTGCGCATTTACTGACCTGGTCATCAAAATTCAACGATCTGTTTCTGAACTGGCTGAAATAAAAGCCTCAACAACCCATAAAAGCCCAATAACTCCGTGGGTCTGAAATCCCAAATGGAAAATGCTGGGTAGGTAATTAATTTCCCTAAAATAGGGATAACAGTTAATAGTTAAAGCACAAATTAAAAAGAAAAAAGGGAAAATGTGTTGCTAGTAGACTCATTTATTAAACCTATACTTGTATCATTTAAAGTATATCTGCTGTCAATCAACAATCTGTTGTCCATTGGTACTGCTGCTGTTACCTCTAATTACATTGTTTCACTGAGTTACAATTAGTTTAATATCAAACACATAATGCATTGAAGCATTTTACCCTAACTAATTCTACCTTAATCTCTAAATTGTTTTATTTATTTTTGAAGTACTATATGAATATGATATAATTTATGATCTGAAGTAGTATCTCTGCCAGTTTGCCTGTGTTCTCTGGGTCCTACAGTTCCTCCTCAGCTTATGAAAGCCCAGCATGTAAGCTTGTACATATAGCCGAGCTTTTGGGAGACCGGTGGGATAGATTTGCCAGCTGCTGCAGGGCTGCAGGCATCCGCTTCCACCTGGGAATTCGGTTCTCAACGTCAGTTATGACACGCAGACTGTCCAGGTTATGAACAGTTCACAGGAACAGAATGCTGGGGAGGACCTGTAGTCTTCAGAATCAGAATCAAAATCAGGTTTATCATCATTGACTTAGGACATGAAACTTGTTATTTTGTGGCAATAGTACAGTGCAATACATAAAAATTACTATAAATTACAATAAGAATATATTAATTAGATAGGTAACTAAATAGTGCAGGGATAAAAGAGTGGAATAGTGATGTAACTTTCATGGACAGTTCAGAAATCTGATGGTGGAGAGGAAGAAGCTGTTACTAAAATGTTGAGTGTGTGTCTTCAGGCTCCTGTACGTCCTCATTGATGGTAGCAATGAGAAGAGGGCATATCCTGGATGGTGAAGTTCTTTCACGATCCTGGTATGAAGCCTCAATGCATAGGATTGTAAGAGGTTGCAGACTAAGCCAGCTTCATCATGGGCACAAGCCTCCACAACATTGGGGACATCTGCAAGAGGCAATGCCTCAGGAAGGTAGCATCCATCATTAAGGGGCCCTCACCATCCAGGGCATGCCCTCTTCTTGTCATAGCCATCTGGGGAGAGGTGGAGGAGCCTGAAAAGCCACACTCAACAATGTAGGAACAACTTCTTCCCCTCCAACATCTGATTTCCAAAAGGTCCATGAACATTACTTTGTTATTCCTTTTTTGTTGCACTGTACTGCTACCATGAATCAACAAATTTCCTGTCATATTGGATGTTTGATAATAAATCAGCTTCTTCTGATTCTGATTTTGCACAGATTTTGGAGTTAGGTCAACACCTATGCCTTGTTGAAGAAACTAATCAGCATAAGAGCAGGAAAATATAGTTTTCAGATTAAATATTAGTTACCAGGATTATTTTACAGGAGACAGCAAAGATCAGAAATCAGTGGAAGTTTGTGGGTTTAAGCATTTTGAAAGGGTTTGAAAAATTGGACAAGGAAATAAAAACTTTTATATTAGAACTCATTGACAAATGATTAAAATGTAAAATTACTTTTTAAAACACCAAAGGAAGAGCTGAAATCAATTAGCTAGTTGAATTAGGGAAAGTTTTAACATGAATTTTTTCTAGGGATTATATATTTTAAAGCCTCAATCATAGAATAAGAATAATCGACCTCACTACACAAAAATAACGTTCACTTGTGTATTTATAAATCTGTATGGAATCAGTACACCTGAAACCAGAATGATGGGTGTTAAAAATCAACAATTGTTCACATTTTCTCCACTTGAAGCAGAAATCAAATATCTCTCCTTTCGGTGAAGAGAAAAATAAGGGCGTAATGTGATGGGGAAAAGTAGAGAAATAGTGCTTTTTTTTCCAAAGCAGTTTAAAACTGGATTGAAAATCTCATTCTGACAAGTATAACCAACAGTTTTGTCCAAACATAAGTATACACATTTGTTAAATATAACAGTTGAGTAAAAATGACCTCTTTGTATCAGTGTTGTTAAAACTACAATTGTGGCTTATGCCACCTAGGTCTTTGATCAGCAAGTAATCAAATCAACCTATTTTCAGGAAACTCTACCATCATATATTTGAATACCTTCGCATTTTGGCACTCAGTAAATCAAACGCCCAGTGTTTTTGTCCCACTGAAACCCAAGTGCCTCCATTGCTTCCATATGTTTAATTAAGATTCTGAAGAGGTTAAGATTAACCCTCTGAACTTAATGCAGTATTTAGATTGCTTTTAGATTCTTCTTATTTCTTTCCCACTCTTGGTAAAGACTGTCAGGGCACAATTTCATTATTGTATTATTTTCTCAGGAATGATTAATGAGTCTTACATTTCTAGAGTCATAGAGTAAACCTATAATAATATGAACTTGAAACTTCTGTTCAATTAAAATTGCAGATCAAAAGAAACTGTAAACTAGGATAACTTAGTGAAGTTAATAATCATATTTGATAGACTATTAAAATTACATGCAAGCTGATTGTTTCAGGCAGCCCCTCTTTGGCTTAATTGTGCCTGTATTGGGCATGATTCCTCATCTACAAATGTCCACAAGTGTTTATTCATCCCCTCATTTGGAATTGTGCAAACATAGAGAGCCCATGGGGATATGTTTGACTTTGTTCTGCAGTTTTCTTATTTGCCATAGATAGATAAACTTGAAAGATTTCTCTTCCTGTGCTCATACCATTACCTATGTCCCCCGCCCCCGCACTTCACCCTAAACAGCCCAGAGATCTTTCCCCAGCTCCCTTCTATTAGCCTTCAGTAATATCATTCAAAACAGTGTCAGTCTTTACATATTTACTGATAAGATCCAGTTTTACCTTGCCACCACCATCTCTTAATTAACTAGCTACTGTTTGATTATCGGTACTGGAAGGGCAGGAATTCCTTTTGGGAACACCTGGAGATTCTCACTCGTCCCCATCCTGAATATCGTTCCTGATCATTGATTCTGTCCTTCTTTCTGGTGGCTGGCTGATGCTGAACCAGATTATTTGCAACTGTGTGTCATATTTCACTTAACAAATTGAACTTCAGATCACATTACAATAGCAAGACTCTTCATCTCACCTCTGTACACATGTCTGACTCCAACCTGTGTCAGCTCACCTACTGCTGAAACCCTTGTAACTCTTGCTTTGGCTGGTGGCTTAATATAAGGGATGATAGCCATGGCCCTGCCAAGATTAAGAAATCTCGTTTGGGTGGATGCTGAGTGATGTGTCCCCATTACAAATCGGTACCATGAAATAACAAACAGTACACAATATGCGATTAAACAATTGAGCTTTATAATTCTGAATTTGACTATATGTTTAGTAAAGAAAGGAAAGAAGAAGAAGGGCCCATTCTTATGAACTAAGTCTATTGAGCAAGGTTGGTGCCCACTGATAAGGTCCTTCGTCCACCATCAACCTCCTCCGATTGTTGCTGACCTTCGGACCCTCGCTCCAGGTCCACTCCGTCTGGCGGTCTACCAACTCCCTCCATTCGTGTCTTCCTCATCTCTCCCCGGCCAAAAAAACTCATGCATTCCCAGCTCCCAGGCACACAAAAAAGAACAACATCCTGCTCATTGGCTAGCATGCCTCGTTATCATAACCCAAACATTGCTGCTACAGAGAAACCATTACCTCAGCAGTGGAACATTACAAAGAAGCCATTACATTAGCAGTGAAACCTTACAGCGTGTTACACCCTCATCCATACATACCTTTTTCCCTCAATACTCAACTGTTACAATGCACTCTGAGGCCCTCCTTATTCTGTTTTTGTAATTTGTTATCTTCCAGAACAGTGCTGTGTGCATCTGAAATTGAACAAAGTCCAGTTCACCCATCATCTTGGTTTTTGCTAAAGCAAAGGGTGAAGTTTGAAATTTCAAAAACCATTCATATCTTTTTGGTTACTTCACTCTTGATGAAGGGTTTCGGCTGGAAACGTCGTCACTACCTCCTCCCATAGATGCTGTCTGGCCTGCTGAGTTCTGCCAGCATTTTGTGTTTTCATGTCTTTTCCCTCATCGTTTCTGTAATTTCCTCCAGTGTTGAAACATGCCAAGCTATCCATGTTCCACAACATTGCATTCCCCAATTTACTTGTTGCCCCATTGACATTCCTGCTTTAACTGGCAGGATGCAAAGGTTTTGAAATATCTCCTTGAACTTCTTTGCTTCCTTCTCTCCTTTCACCTTTAAAAGCTATTCAAAAAATAAAACAACTCTTTGGCAGAGATTTTTTTCATCTGGCCTAATATCTCCTCATGTGGTTCTGAATCAGTTTTCAGTTTGGTAGAGATCATATGAACCATGTTGGGAGATTCTAAGTGGACGTTGGTGCTAGTATGTTTGGATGTCACGGCTGAGATTAAATTCTCTTAGTATTGAATATGACAGCTGTTTGCTTTCCATCTCTGTGCTGTAGGTTATTATCTTTAGTACCTATTATTTGTGTTAGTGTACTGGTAGGATAAAGCTTGCTGTGACTCGCAGGACATCATAGCACAGAACTCGTCTTAAAATGTTTTTTAAACCAAGCAGTACTGCAACTAGTATAATGTAAAATACTGCAAATAATACAAGAAGTATGAAGAAACTATAAAAGTATCAAGTGACATAGGATTGCACGATAAGAAAAACTCCAAACTAAATAAAGAACCATGTACTTCTGCAGCCTACATGCCCTAACTGACTCGTAGGGTCGTAGAACATTACAACACTGAAATAGCCCCATCAACCCACTGTCCTTGCCGAACTATTAATTTACTTAGTCCCATCAACCTGCACCTTGACAAAAGTCCTCAATAACCCTCCCATCCATGTACCGATCCAGCTTTATTGTAAATGTTGAAATTGAACCACCAGTTCCACCATTTCCACTGGCAGCTCGTTCTACACTCTCACCACCCTTTGAGTGAAGAGGTTCCCCCTCATGTTCCCCTTAAAAATGTCACCTTTCGCCTTTAACCTGCCACCTATAGTTCTAGTCTCACCCCAACCTGAATGCAAAAAGATTGCTTAGATTTGCCCTATCTATACCCCTCATAATTTTGTATACCTCTATCAAACCTCCGCTCATTCTCCTACGCTCTAGGGAATAACGTCTTAAACTATTCAACATATCCCTATAACTCAGGTACAGGCAACATCTTTGTAAATTTTTCTGCACTCTTTCAATCTTATTGATATCTTTCCCATAGGTAGGCTCACAATAGTGCAAATCGGGCCTTGTTTATGACTTATACAACATCAACATAACATCCCAACTCCTGGACTCAACACTTGGATTTATGAAGACCAATATGGCAAAAGCTCATTATGATCCTATCTATCTGTGACTCCACTTTCAAGGAATTATGGATCTGTATTCCCAGATCCCTCTGTTCCTCTGCACTCCTCTGAGCGCTATTGCTCACGCTGTAAGTTCTTCCCTGGTTTGTCCTCCAAAATGCAACATCTCACACTTGTCTATATTAAATGCCACCTGCCATGTTTCAGCCCATTTTTCCATTGGGTCCAAATCCCACTGCAAGCTTTGATAACCTTTCTTACTGTCCACTGCACCCCCAAACTTAGACTCATCCGCAAGTTTGCTGATTGAGTTTACTACGTTATCATCCAGATCATCGAGATTGGTGATGAGCAGCAACAGACCGAATGCCAATCTCTCCAAATACACTAGTCACAGACCTCTAGTCAGAATGCAACCATCTACCAACACTTTCTGGCTTCTCTCACAAAGCCAATGCTTAATCCATTTTACTATTCTGATTGCCAAGCCACTTGACCTTCTTGACCAACCTCCCATGCGGGCCTTTGTCAAATGCTTGCTAAAGTCCATGTAGACAACATTCACTGCCTTGCCTTCATCAGCTTCCCTAGTAACTTCCTCGAAAAACTCTATAACATTGATTAGACACAACCTACTACAACCATCAAGCCATGTTGACTATCTCTAATCAGTTCCTGTATACCTAAGTACAATACTTATATACCCTTGCAGTTTCTTAACTCTACCCACAAAGATTCAGCATTCTCTGACCCAATGTCACCTCTTTCAAAAGATGTAATTTCATTTCTTACCAACAGAGTCACACCACTGCCTTTGCCTTCCTCCCTGTCCTTTCAATAGAAAGTATATCCTTTTATGTTAAGCTCCCATCAATGGCCTTCTGTCAGCCACAACTCAGTGATGCCCACAATGTCATACAGACCAATCTGTAATTGCACCATGACTTCATCCACCTTATTCTGAATGCTACACGCATTTAAATGCAGCACCTTCAGCCCTGCATTCTTTGCCTCTGTGGTACAATTTAACGCTTTGCCCTCTCCGCCATTGTACCCAACTTAACCTTCCTTACATTCATGTTACATCTATTATCTACTTGTAAACTTGCTGGCTTATCCTCGGCTCTGTCATACTAGTTCCCATCCCCCTGCCATATTAGTTTAAACCATTCTTCACAGCTTCAGTAAACCTGCCCTCAAGAATATTGATCCCCCTTGGATACAAGTGTAACCCATCTTTTTAGTACAGGTCACACTGCTGCAAAAGAGGTCCCAATTATCCAGAAATCTGAATCCCTGCCCACTGCTCCAATTCTTCAGCCACAGATTAATCTGCCATCTCATTCTATACTTATCGTCAGAATCCATTCCCGAATCTAGTGGACCCATTTACTCCTCTCTGTAATCAGGTTTCATTGCTAAGTGGTTGTGAAGTGGAAATGCTCTGGGTTCATCAGCTCCTGAAGAAGTTTTTAGAACGTATATGGACAATCAGACTGAAGAATCTCTATGGAGAGACAAATAATATAAACCGCAGGTTAGTCTCGGGGTAAGAAAATAGCTTCTCTTGCAGACTTCATCTTGCACCTTAGATTTTAAAAAAATAATTTTTAAGCAGTTGGCTGGGTTGGTCAGTCAGAAGTTAAATATGTATCTTGCTGCAGATACCTGCCTACAGTGCTGCTACCACTACATTTTGTAAAATATAACTTAATTCACCTAATATTGATTTCATATATTGAGAGGACAGATCAAACTATTTTTTCTTCTTAACAACTGACCTTTGAGAAATAAAACCCTTGGTTTAGATATTAGTTCATCTTAATGGGGTAGCTACTGCACAGAGCTTCCTGGTCTCATGTTAGTCAACACCAGTTAATAAAACAAAGAAGGACATTTCAGACAGTGTTATCTTTAAGCTGATCAGAAGGCTTGGAATTGTCTGAGCCATGATGGATCATTTTACACAATTTTATTCCTTTGAACCCGTTCTTGAGGAGGCCACTATTATCTTGTGGAAGATTAACAGATTGGATTTAACAATACATGGTTAAACTAAATCCCTAATGTTCTTAGAGAAAAGCAGATGAATAATAGGTGTTTTTGTCAAATTGTAATATTCTGTGATTGGTAAGATAGGGTGTCACAAAGGCACTCCAGAGCTCTAGTGGAGGGTGGAGGGAGTGGATATTGTGAGCGCTGACAGAAATTCAAACAGGTTTAAAAAAATGTAAACATGAGAAAGGCAGCAGATGCTGGAAATCCAAAGCAACACACACAAGAAATGGTGGAGGAACTCAGCAGGTCAGGCATCATCTATGGAAATGTGTAAACTGTTGACATTTCGGGCCAAGATCCTTGTTCACGACTGAGAAGGAAGGGGGAGGATGCTAGAATAAAAAGTGGAGGGAGGGGAAAGAGACTAAATGGAAGGTGATAGGTGAAGCCGGGTGGGTGGGAAAGGTCAAGGGCTGGAGAAGAAAGAATCTGATAGGAGAGGGGAGTGGACAATAGGAGAACAGAAAGGAGGAGGAGGGCACCTATGGGGAAGGTGAGAAGAAGTGAAAGGTTGGAATGAGGAATAGAGGAAGCGGGGAATATATAATGAAGGCAACAGCTGTGCTAAACTTGTCACATTGTAACAAAAATATTATTGTAATGCCTCCTTTCTCCGAGAATCCACTCTCGCAGGTTGATGGAGATTATTGTTCATATAGAGTTGTGGCCTTGTAATTCAGGCAGACTTGGTGTCAACATTGATGCAGAAGTCAATATGGTGAGTGTTCTGCTTTAAGCACTGCAAAAGGCAAACAACACTTGAAGTTTATCTAGAATTCTGTTCATTGTGCATATTCCAATCCAATCAAATAATCCTTGTTACAGACCTTGTGAGAATGTCTCTTGCTTTAATTCAAAGTTCATAGTGAATTTATTATCAAAGTTCATATAGGCCAGCATATACAGCCCTGAGATTCATTTTCTTGTGGGCATACCCAGTAAATCCATAATAAAATAATAACCACAATGGAATCACTGTAAGACCGCACCAACTTGGGCATTCAACCATTGTTCAAAAGACAACAAAATGTGCAAATACAAAAAGAAAGAAAAAATAATAATAAATAAGCAATCAGTATCAAGAGTACACGATGAGTCCTTGAAAGTGAGTCTATAAATTATGGAAACAAGTGATGGGGCAAGTGAAGTTGTGAAGTTATCCCTTTTGGTTCAAGAACCTGATGGCTGAGGGGTAATAACTGTTCCTGAACATGGTGATGTGGGTCTAAAGTTGCCATACCTTTTTCCTGATGGCAGCAGCAAGAAGAAAACATGAGCTGGGTGGTCAGGGCCCCTGATGATGAGTGCTGCTATCCTGTGACTACACGCCGTATAAATGTGCTCAATGGCATGGAATGCTTCACCCATGACGGTCTGGGCCATATCCACTTCTGTCCAAGAGCCAGTCAATATACCCTCCACCACACCTCTAAAGAAGTTTGTCAAAGTTTTAGATATCATGCTGAATCTTCATAAATTCCTAAGGAAGTAGAGGTGCCACCATGCTTTCTTCATAAATACATGTACATGCTGGTCCCAGGACAGGTCCTCCAAAATGATAACACAGAGCAATTTAAGGTCACTGACCCTCTCCACCTCTGATCCTCCATTGAGGACTGGCACATGGACTTCCAGTTTCCTTCTCCTGAAGTTAATAATCAGCTCCTTGGTCTTGCTGACCATGAGTAAGAGGTTGTTGTTGTGACACCATTCAGCTAGATTTTCAATCTCCCTCCTATATGTTGATTTATCACCACCTTTTATTTGGCCTACAACAGTGGTGTCGTCAGCATGCTTGAATACAGCATTAGACTTGTATTTAGCTCCACTGTCATTAAGTGTACAGCAAATAGAGCAGGGGCTAAGCACACAGCCTTGTGGTGCACCTGTGCTGATGGTGATTGTAGAAGAAATGTTGCTGCCGATCCGAAGTGACTAGGGTCTGCAAGAGAGGGAATCGAGGATCCAATTGCACAAGGAGGTATTGAGACCAAAGTCTTGAAGCCTATTGATTAATTTTGAGGAGATTGAAGGTTAGCTGCCAAGCATGTTTAGACCAGGAATAATTTAGATTTTCAGTAAAAGATGAATTAGCTAAGCCATTTATTTCGAATCATGTTTCTATGGTAACTGTACCTTTGATGATATCTTCAGGTTCAAAAGTCCTACAAATCCTTAAGAATCCTGGAGACTTGATGACAGGAACCTTGGGTATATGTTATCAATGGATTGTCAGACACATCAATATGTGTATTGCTGTTTGGAAAGAAGTGATAAGACACCAATAGAGTGTGATTACAAAACGATATCAAACCTGTTAATCATATGCAACTACAAAGGTTTCAGATTAACAATTAATTCTACACATCACATTGAACTTCTAGAACTGCATAGAATACTAATTATAAGTTAATCTTGTTCATAGTTAATAGGCTTGCTATTCTCCAGTAGGATTAGTTTGTACTTCTAGCCACAGCCCAAGGATAAAAGGATATCGTCAGTATGAAAAGAGTATTTTGTTAATTAAATAACTTGAAGCACTTTTCTCTGTACTCAGTTATCTCTTTTTAATCAACTGAGAAGAAAAATATATTGGTCCTGAGATAGGATATAGTAGTACAATAAAAATTGGAATAATACATCAGGGGTTGTGGCTGTCTACCAGACATGGAAGAGATTAAATTGGACCATATATGACATGATTTTTGACTTTAAATTTATCTATTTATGTCTCTGACAAAAATAATAAATAAAAACTCATTAATCCACTAATACTAAAATTAAAAAATTAATCACTGACACACAAAATACTGAAAACACTCAGTTGGTCAGGCTGAAGACCATTCATCAGAATTAAATTTTTCTTCCTCATCTCCACTTTGGGAATCTCCAGTAAAATAAATGTGGACTCTGTTCCAAAACCAAGTACAGGTGTCTCCACCCACCGCCCCCCCCCCCCCCCCAGTTTACAAAGGTAGTGTTCCTATGAAACCTTTCTTAAGCCAAAATGGCATAAAGCAAAGAACCATTAATTTATATGGGAAAAAAAATTCTAAAAGCGAAAATCCTCTTTGTAATGCGAAAACGAGTAACTAATGTAGGTAACACGAGTGAATCTGCAGATGCTGGAAATAAATAAAAACACAAGATTCTGGCAGAACTCAGCAGGCCAGACAGCATCTATGGGAGGAGGTAGTGACGACATTTCAGGCCGAAACCCTTCATCAGGAGTGAAGTAACATGGGATGGTTGAGGGGGGATAAGAAGTGGGGGGAGGGATGAAGTAGAGAGCTGGGAAGTGATAGGCTGAAGGGAAATGGGCTAGGGGGAAGGTGGAGAATTATGGGAAATAAAAGAGAAAGAAAGGTAGGGCTGGGGGGAGATTATAGTGAGGGGGAAAAAAGAGAGAGAAAGAGAACCAGACTAAAATAATAGATAGGGATGGGGTAAGGGGGGGGCAGGGGTATCAACGGAGGTCTGTGAGTTGAATGTTCATGCTGGCGGGTCGAAGGCTACCTTGGCGGGAGATAAGGTATTGCTCCATCGACCTGCATGTGGCCTCATCTTGACGGTAGAGGAGGCCATGGACAGACATATTGGAGTGGGAGTGGTCTGTAGAATTGAAGTGTGTGGTGGCCACAGGGCGATCCCGCCACTGCTGGAGGACTGAGCGCCGGTGTTCGGCGAAACGATCGGCGATCTATCTTTGTGCTAAAGGATCAAGTGCTTTCCCAACATATATAACAAATAAACTCTTCTCTGGCTTCCAGTTGGGTACTGGTATTGATTTTAACCAATGTTTCGATGACAAACTGTGCTATCTTCATTAGGGGCAATGGTTTTGAGACCACCTGTTGAAGAAAGCCATTGAAATAAAACTAGAGGGAAAGAATTTTAACAAAGATGAAGGTCTTGCTCTAAGTAAGAACTGGAATTGGATTGTAAACAAGGTGGGACAGCAGAAACCTGATGGTTAAGGACTGAGCAAATAGCAGGAATGGACGACGGGGCTAGATATACCACTGGACTAGACATGCCTAGGCATCATCCGTGATGAAGGTGACAGAGTTTGTCATTGAAATGTTGATTAAAATCGATACCTGTACCTAGCTAGAAGTCCGAGCAGAGTTTATTTGGTATCTTTGTGCTGTTGGTTGAGGAATAAGTATTGGCCACATCATTCACTTGAGGATAATTGTAATGTTTTGTAACTCCAAAACATTAAAACTATTTAAAAGAAAGACATGGGCATCCAAAGTGTGAGTCTAACTTTGTGTTTACTTACGCAAGACGTACATGTATCACATGGTAAGAGCATGACATATACACTCATGTACTCTTATATATAACCTGCAATGCATTATGTACACAACAAGGAATGCTTAATCAAATAATATATTTACAATTTCAGGCAAATATTATTGAAATATTAAATCTATTAACACTCCTCCTTGCATATTTATAAATTCCAACTCAAAATAGAATGCATCTCAACTATATACGCAGTCTACTACATAATACAACTACTATACGGACATCCACAGTATAGTAAATTTTTAAATTATACCATTCAGACCTAAATATTTATTTGCTGTGGAGACCTTACTCTTGTGGAATAATGTCTTTCCTGACAAGGGAGGTCACTCTGCTTGGCAGGTGAGGCTTGTGGCTGTGAAACAATCTCAGATTCTGGGGCCTCATCCATGGTGGTTGTAGGAGTTGACTCTGAGATTGCAGGAAGTGGTTTTGACAGCTGTCCACATCTTTTTTCTCCTTCCTCTTCTAGTTTGTGCATCTTGATTTTGGGAGTTCACTGGAGTATTCTCTTATTAATCCCTCTGTTGTTCCATTTACAATCTGATTTCTTCCTTGGTTTCCTCATCCACAACATCTTCAGATGAGCATATACACACTAACAAAAGCTGAATGCTTGGAACTTCCATGAAGCTCCTTGGACTCTCCTTTAGCTTAAAACCAAGCCACATTTCACAAGTAACTGCCTAATTAACAAATCACTGACTTTCTCAGATATGTTATCTACAAAGATTGTAGTGATCCGATCACTGATTTTGTCACTTTCATGCTTCCTCTGAGCAAACTGGTCCTTCCTTAGTCCAATGCGTTTTCCAACCATAGGCACAGAGGTTGGCACCAGTACCTCTTTGCCCTCTGTTTTGCAACAGTTCATGGTGTACAGCATGGAGACAGTTGTGGTATCATCCAGGCCTTTCATAATTCACTTTCAGTTGACTCTGTTACTGGGTGTGGCATGCAAATGGTGGATCAATCTCCAATCTTTCTTTTTCAATCTTTTTATTAATATCAACATGATAAGATTAATACAGAGTTATTGGGATTACAAAATTACAAAATTAAAATGAACATAAAAGGATACACAAGCAATAAGTACAATATAGTTAAGTCTTCCCAAATCATGAATGATACAACTATCATACAAACGAAACAACAAAAAAAACTACCGTAGATGCCAGATTATAAGCCGCTACTTTTTTCCCACGCTTTGAACAGCTTTGAACACTGCGGCCTTTACTACGGTGCGGCTAGTGCATGGTTTTTTTTCATGCCGCCAAAAACATTTTGCCTCGTAACAGTAGACCAATAAAATTGATGAGTAGTTCACAGAGGTCCAATGAAATTGTACGATAAATCAAGCGCACTTTCACAATTAAATTATTGTAAATCAGTCATTTGTACTCACCCTCATCAACATGGAAAACACTCGAAGAAAAGCATTGTGCTGCCTTTATGGCAGTTATTTAGTTTATAATATTTTCGCTTAGTAATTCATTTGTTAGTATTTTCTAGTTAAAGTTAGAAGTGTTTTAAGTATATTTGTTTTCTGTACTACATCCCGGGATGCTATGACGTCACATCCGGTTTCACCGCGTCTTGTGGAAAAATACCGGTTTGCGATAAACGGAAAGGTGGGGGGGAGCGCATTAGACCCGCGCGAAAACGCTGCTTTTAAGTTAAAGGCGATCATTAACTTTTCCTGGTAGGCTGCAGTATATATTTTTTTACCAGTCGTTAGGAGATATTGGAATGTTGTTCGTGCACTGTTCAGTAAAAAAGTATACGCAACGTAATTTGTGTGTTACCGATACGTATGTATATTTAAAAGTAGCCGTGTTACAGGCACGGTTCGAAAAAAAGCATTTGCAATATGTATTTGTTTATGTTACCATACGGATTTAATTAAAAGTTAAAAAATCCTCACGTGTAATATCTTTCTGTGTAAATATCTCATATTACAACGTGGGACACCTACGGCTTAAAATCTGGTGTGGCTTGTACAAGTACAAAATTGATTTTCTTTCTAAAATTAGAGCCTGCGGCTTTTAATCAGGTGCGCTCTGTAGTACGGAATCTACGGTAGGTATATCATGTTGAGAAAAAAAAGAGAAAAAGAGAAAAAAAAAATATTGCCCTAAGAAGAACTAATCTAACAAACTAACCACTAAATAATAAAGAGAAAAAAAAGGAAAAAAGGGAGGAATTTTTTTTTTTTTAAATGGGCTGTTTATAGTATCTATAAAAAGACAAAGAATCATCAGAGTCCCCAACTCCGATCCTCTCAACATACATATAATCAAAACCGGAAAAACAAATAGGAATGGAACAGGGTGGAATTACATCATGTGAAAATATTGAATAAATGGCCTCCAAGTCATTTCAAATTTAATAGAAAGGTCATTTATGACATTTCTAATTTTTTTCAAATTTAGACATAACATAGTTTGAGAAAACCAATGAAATATGGTAGGGGGATTAATTTCTTCCCAATTCAACAAAATAGATCTTCTAGCCATTAATGTAAGGAATGCAATTATCCGACAAGCAGAAGAAGATAAATCTCTTAAATAGAGATAAAGACTCTATCATTGGTAAACCAAAGATTACAGTAATAGGATGAGGTTGTAAATCAATGTTCAATACCGTGGAAATAATATCGAAAATGTCTTTCCAATATTTTTTCAAAAGCGGACGTGACCAAAACTTATGAGTTAAAGAAGCTATCTCAGAATGACATCTGTCACATATAGGACTTATATGGGAATAAAAACGAGCCAATTTATCCTTGGACATATGAGCCCTGTGCACAACTTTAAACTGTATCAATGAATGTTTAGCACATATAGAGGATAAATTAACTAATTGAAGAATTTTATCCTAATTCTCAATAGGGATAGTAAGGTTAAGTTCTCTTTCCCAATCATTTTTAATCTTATAAAAGGCCTCTGAATGTATTTTCATAATTATATTGTAAACATTTGATATTACACCTTTCTGAAAAGGATTTAGTTCTAACAATTTCTTCTAAATACCCGAAGAAACAAGATTTGGAAAGGTAGGAAGTACAGTGTTTAAAATATTCCTAATCTGTAAATATCTAAAAAAATTAGATCTAGGCAAATTATATTTATTAGATAAATATAATAAAAGACATAAAACAATTATCCAAAAATAAATCAGAAAATCATAGTATACCTTTAGTCTTCCAAGCTGAATAAGCTTGGTCCATAATAGAGGGATGAAAAAAGAAATTGGATACAATAGAAATTGATAAAACAAACTGATTCAACCCAAAAAATTTCCGAAATTGAAGCCATATACGTAAAGTGTACGTAACTATCGGGAAGAGAAGTCCCTAAAATAGAGCCCAAAGAAAATCCTTGTACAGATTTAGTTTCCAGATTTACCCAATGAGGGCTAGGAGATAAATCCAAATCCCTTAACCAACAATTCAAATATCGAATATTAATTGCCCAATAATAAAATCTAAAATTAGGCAATGCCAATCCACCTTCCTTCTTTGACTTCTGTAAATATCTTTTACCCAATCTAGGATTTTTATTCTGCCATATATATGAGGAAATTTTTGAATCAACATTGTCAAAAAAGGATTTCGGAATAAAAATTGGTACCGCTTGAAATATATATAAGAACTTGGGTAAAATAATCATCTTAATAGCATCAATCCGACCTATCAGAGATAAAGACAGTGGTGATCATTTAGTAAACAAACATTTAATCTGATCAATTAAGAGTAAAAAATTAACCTTGAATAACTCCTTATGATTTATTGTAATTTTAATCCCTAAGTATATAAAAAAGTCATTAACTAATTTAAAAGGTAAATTTCCATAAATTGGAACCTGTCTATTTAAGGGGAACAATTCACTCTTATTAAGATTCAATTTATACCCAGAAAAATTACTAAACTGAGCCAATAATGATATAACTGCAGGAATGGATTTCTCAGGATCAGAAATGTATAGTAACAGATCATCTGCGTATAATGATAACTTATGTAATGCCAAAAATGTTAGGTGATTCTCTGATAGCAATTGTCAAAGGTTCCAGAGCAATAACAAATAATAATGGACTAAGAGGACAACCTTGCCTGGTACCCCGAAATAAACGAAAAAAGGGAGATCTTTGATTGTTAGTAAAAACCGAGGCTACTGGAGTATGATATATCAATTTAATCCAGGATATAAATGTCGGACTAAAATTAAACTTCTCAAGCACAGTAAATAAATATGGCCATTCAACTCTATCAAATGCTTTCTCCGCATCTAATGAAATGACATATTCTGAGGTACTGCGTGAAGGAGTATAAACAATATTCAATAATCTGTAATAGGAGTTTCCAATATTAAAAGTTCTTCAGATGACAATTTTGGAAAATTCAATTTCCCTAAAAAATCATGCATGGTATTATGATCATGAGGAAATTCAGAATGATACAGGGAGGTATAAAAATCTTGAAAAGATTTATTTATCTCATCATGATTAACTGTCAGTTCACCATTCTGTTGGCGTATCTTAATAATTTGACATTTAACCAAAGCATTCTCAATTGGTTAGCTAACAGTTTACCCGATTTATCACTATGTGTATAAAAATCACTTCTGGTTTTCATTAATTGATTTTCAATCGAAGATGTAAGTAACAAACTGTGTTCCATTTGAAGCTCAACCCTTTGTTTGTAAAGCTCCTTACTAGGAGCAATCGAATATTTCTTGTCAATTTCTTTAATCTTATCAACCAATAAAAGAGTTTTCTTCTTAATACGTTTTCTCAGACCGACAGAATAGGAGATAATCTGTCCACGTATATATGCTTTAAAAGTGTCCCAAAGTGTTCCGCAGGAGATTTCATCCGTGGAATTAGTTGAAAAGAAGAAATCAATCTGTTCCTTTATAAATTTAATGAAATCCGGATCTTGTAGTAAGGTAGAATCAAATCACCATTGCTTAGTACTAGGAGCTGTGTCCATTAATTTAATAGAAAGTTTCATTGGAGCATGATCAGAGATGGCTATAATGTCATAATTACAACCAATTACAGATGGAATAAAACGAGAGTCAATGAAAAAGTAGTCAATTCTCAAGTAAGAATGATAGACATGTGAGAAAAATGAAAACTCTTTGTCCTTAGGATGTAGAAATCTCCAAATATCGAAAATTCCAGTATCAGTCAAAAAAGAATTGAAATAAGTGGCCGACTTATTTGGTAAAGTCTGAATGGATATAGATCTATCTAGCAAAGGATTTAAGCAACAATTGAGGTCACCACCCATTATTAACATATATTCATTTAGATTAGGTAGAGAAGTAAATAAAGACTTAAAGAAATCAGGATAATCCACATTTGGAGCATAAACATTAACCATAGCAACCTTCTTATTAAAAAGTAACCCAGTAATTAACAAAAATCTACCATTCGGATCTGAAATAATATCGTGTTGAACAAATGTAATAGAGGAGTCAATAAAAATTGAAACTCCTTTTACTTTGGCATTCAAATTCGAATGGTACTGTTGACCCTTCCAAAACCTAAAAAAAACATTGATTGTCCTCTTTCTTCACATGAGTTTCTTGTGCAAAAATAATATGCGCGTTCAGTCTTTGGAATACTTTAAAAATCTTTTTCCGTTTAATCAGATGGTTTAAGCCATTAGTATTCCAAGAGACAAAATTAATGGTCTGAGCCATATTTCTAAAATCAACCCTTTGGTATATAAAGAGTTAACCAAAGTATGAACTCATGCACCTGGAAGAGGAACAAAAATAAGTGGAGGAACCAGAAATGATGACACATCAGACATTTTAGTAGTTTGAAATCAGCCCAAATGGAAGAAGCTAGAAAAACTAATAAAAAGACCAGTAGAATTAGAAAGAAACCCCCCACCCACCACCCACGAAAAAGAGACCCTCCTGAGCCTAAAGGAGGCCAGGAAAAAAAAGCGTGACACTAAATCTACCCCCATCTCTCCAGAAAGCGACTCCAAATATATAAAGGAGAAAAAAAAATCCATCCAAAATCCTAAAAAGTAATTAACACTATACTAAAACAGACTTCTTAATATAATTGCTAGTAAAAAGAAAACAAAAAGAATATGAACACTGGTATCTTATAAATCGGGTTAAAACCCGAACAAATAAAAGTTAGGATGTGATAAGAAAGGCATTATAGGAAGAAAAAGACAAAAAAAATGGCAAAATCAAAAAAAAAGCAAGAAGTATTTTAATAAGAAACTGCCATCTTAGTTACACAAAAAATGAAAAAAAAGATATATATCAAAACGTTAAAAAAATTCACCTTCAGAGAATTAATAATAATGACTAACAAAATAAAATACAATGATTAAAGTAAGTAAATTAAAAAGATTAGTACGTCGATAAAGAAAAGCTTTAATAGGAATATAAAATGTAAAATAAACCTACACCAATAACCAGAAACAAAATCTGGTTTTGGAAACAAAAATTATCTTGTAACGATCAAAACCCAACATTTATTAGAGACGAGAAACCAAAGCAGTAGGATAATTCTCATCCAGAAAGCTTCGAGCATCAGATGCGGAGAGAAAAACACGTTGTGGTGCATTCGAAGGCGAGATTCTAAGTTTAGCAGGGTATAAAAGCGCTGGTTTTAGGTTTTTCTCGTAACATTCAGACATCAAAGGTTTAAAAGCGAGCCGCGCCTTCATCACTTCTGGGCTAAAATCCTCCACAAGCCAGAATTGGAATTCTCGCAATTTAACTATCCCTAAACAACGAGCCAAATGAATAAGGTGCTCTTTAACATGCACATAGTGAAATCAAACGATTACAACAGGTGGTTTAGATGAAGAACTTGGTGATCGGTGCATAATTCTATGGGCACGATCAAGTAACGGAGGACTATCTGGGAAAACAGAAGGGAACGCATCCTTTAAAAGTTGAGCGAAATACTTCGAGGGGTCTCCTTGTTCGATACCTTCCGGGAGACCAAGTATGCATAAGTTCTGTCTTCTAGATCGATTTTCAAAATCGACACTCTTGGCTTTAGGTATTTCCAACTGTTTAATCGCCAAAGATAATTTCTGCTCCAGATTCTCGATTTTCAAGTCTCGCTTCCAAGCGTCCTCTTGCAGAGTTGCAATTAAAGTTTGATGCTGTTTAACTTCATGACCAATCTTATCCAGAGAATCCTGGAAAGCCTTTAAATCTTCTTTGAAAGTTTGTCGTTGTTCTTCAAATTTTTCATTTAAGAGCTCCAATAACGTATCATAAATCAATTCAGTACGTTTAGGATCAGTCTTTTTTCTCTTTCCGTTGCCGTTAGAATCTTTCCCAGGGTCTCGCCCTTTAGATCTTAAAGCCATTTCTGTACTCATTTCTTCAAAATTCACAGTACACTCTTAAAGATAAGTCCAAGAAAGTAACAAGAATCTTCTGGTGTAGGTAAAAATAAGTTAAATAAGGGTGATCATAGGTTAAAAAAGTAAAGGTTATGGAGCGAATCTGAAACAGTACTCACTCCATGAGCGTCTCCTGGTGACCCTTGGATCAATCTCCAATCAAGTTGCAATTGTCTCACCCACTCACATCCCCACAATACTAGCCCTCCTGTTTTTACCACATAAAGCCCAATGTGGTTTTTTGGTTGGTGTATTTCACTGTTACAAATGTCATTCCCACAGGAGATATCTTTTCCCCAGAATATGTTCTTAGCTGGATATTTGTAGGTTTCAGTTTAGTATCTTTGAAATGCCATTCAAATTCACTTTGTGGAATGACTGAAACAGCCAAATCAGTGTCCAATTTCATTTCAATTGATTTGCCATTCTCTTCTGGTTTAAGCCATATTGCTTGTCTATTGTTAGTTTTCATATTGTCAGTCTCAAGGGTACGCAGTCCTGTGTCACTCTCATTATTACATTTTTACAGATTTTTTTTTGAAACAGTAACTTAACTTTTTAGCTTTTTCTCTTCCCTATGCAGTCATACTCTTTGTACATGACCAACTATGTTGCATTTTCTGCACGTTTCTCCTTTAAAACTGCATTGGTCTGGTGTGTGTGAGCCTCTGCCACAGCGGTAACACAGTTTGTTTGGCCAGGCCAGTTTCTGTTTAAACATTGCAATTTTGTTCATGCTCACTTCAATCCCTGACTGCAACTCAATTGCACCCCTGCTGCTTCCATTGATATAGCTATTTCAACTGCTCTTTTAAATGTAAATTGTGCTTCAGTTAGGAGCTGTTTTTGAATGCTTCCTTGTAAGGTTCCACAACTAAACAATCTCTCAGTGCATCATTGAACTGATCATGCTCAGAAAATCTCTTCAATTCATCTACACACAATAAAATGGACTCCATAAAAACACAAAATGCTGGCAGAACTCAGCAGGCCAGACAGCATCTATGGGAGGAGGTAGTGACGATGTTTCGGGCCAAAACCCTTCATCAGGAGTGAAGTAACATGGGATGGGGGAGGGATGAAGTAGAGAGCTGGGAAGTGATAGGCAGAAGGGAAATGGACTCCCCTTTCTTTTTATTCCTAAATCATTTTTCAATCTAAATGTTCATAAGAACATAAGAAACAGAAGCAGGAGTAGGCCATCCAGCCCATCGAGCCTGCTCCACCATTCAATAAGATCATGGCTGGTCTGGCCATGGACTCATCTGTACCTACCTGCCTTTTCCCCATAACTCTTAATTCCCCCACTATGCAAAAATCTATTCAACCTTGTCTTAAATATATTTACTGAGGTAGCCTCCACTGCTTTATTGGGTACAGATTCACCACTCTCTAGGAAAAGCAGTTCCTCCTCTTTTCTGTCCTAAATCTACTCTCCCCCCAATGAGGCTATGTCCCCTAGTTCTAGTCTCACCTACCAGTGGAAACAAACTTTCCTGCCTTTATCTTATCTATCCCTTTCATAATTTTACATGTTTCTATAAGATCTTCTCTCATTCTTCTGAATTCCAGTGAGTACAGTCCCAGGCGACTCAATCTCTTCTCATCATCTAATCCCCCTCATCTCTGGAATCAACCTGGTGAACCTCCTCTGTACCATCTCCAAAGCCGGTATATCCTTCAAGTAAGGAGGCCAGAACTGTATGCGTTATTCCAGGTGCGGCCTCACCAGTACCCTGTACAGTTGCAGCATAACCTCCCTGCTCTTAAATTCAATCCCTCTACCATTGAAGGCCAACATTCCATTTGCCTTCTTGATAGCCTGCTGCGCCTGCAAACCAACCTTTTGTGATTCATGCACAGGCACTCCCAAGTCCCTCTGCACAGCGGCATGCTGCAATTTTTTACCATTTAAATAATAATCTGCTCTTTCATTTTTTTTCCAAAGCGGATGACCTAACATAAATGTTAATGAATTACTTTCACAATATCAGTAAAGCTCATTTCTACTAGTTTGGTTGGAGCAGTCAAACTTCAAAGCAAACTGTATGCTTTAAATCTGATACACTCAGCAAAACAGGTACTCATTTCTCATTGGCTATTCCATTTGTTTTAAAATAGTGCTCACTTTGCTCTGTATATAATATTCAGCTACTCGTGTAATTGAATGCAGCAATCTTTCCAAAGTAGGCATCCGTTTCTGCTCTTTTTTTAAAATGATTATTATGATCTGGTACTCGCTGTTTATGAACCTGTGAATTCTTCCGTTTTCTGCATTTTCTTTAACTGGGTCATGTCTTTCCTTTCAAAGCGTTCTTTTAACTTGACCATTCCGCGCTGTGCTTCAACAGGTTGTTAACCATTTCTGGTTTGTTTTAAAAATACCTCATCACCACTGTTAAGTTTTGTGACTCCAAAACATTAACCTAATTAAAAGGAAGACATCGGAATCTGAAATGTGAGTCTAACTTCCTGTACACTTTAAGTGAGGCACACACCTATCACGCGTTAGCGTCATGATGCATTCAATTCACATAACCCACAATGCATGTAAACAACAAAGAATAATTTATCAAACAATATATTTACAATATTGCTCAAATATTATCGAAATAATAAATCCATAACAACAACTACCATGCTCCTCTTTGAAACAGTCCATCCTTGCACTAATGACCAGTTGGTCTACCTGATTGAAGTTGGTCAATTGATTCATGATAGCTAATATATGAGAAAGATACTATCCCCGCCCCCACCCACACAGATTTTGTTTCAATAATGAAATAGAATTTTTGTTTTATATTCTAGAACAACCTGTCATCTTCATCTGAAAACTGGCACCTCCAACAATGTAGCACTTTCTCAGTGCGACTCCTATATGGAATCCTGGATTATGCACTCTGTAGCGAGGGACTTGACTGGGAGGCGACAATAAAGGCAATCTGAGATTTACTGCCGTTTCTGGTCTCAGTTTTTCAGCTTGTGTCATAGCTATACAGCATGGAAACTACCACTTTGGCACAGCTCGACAGCTCGTCCTTGCTGACCATTTGGCTCATCTGAGCTTTTGCCTGTTTTTGGTCCATATTCCTCTAAGCCTTTCTTATCCATGTACCAGTCCAAATCTCTTTTAAACATTGTATTTGTATCTACTTCTACCACTTCCTTTGGCAGCTCGTTCCATACACCCACTTTCCGCTGAAGTCCCCTACAAATCTTTTCCCTCTCACTTTAAATCTGTAGGGGAACTTTGACTCCCTTATTCTGGGAAAAAAAAGATATGGGATTCTCTCCTTATTTCTGCTCCTTATTATTTTTTATCTGTCTATCAGGTCTCCTCTTTGTAAGAGGCCATCTGTAAGGTCATATTAATGTAGATGATGAACCACAGTGGACCCAGCACCGATCTCTGAGATACTCCGCTGATTACAATCTAGAAAATACCTGCAATCTGGAAGAACATCCCAGCACTACCACCTAAGCCAGTTGTATATCCATTCGGCAAGCTCACCCTTGATCCTGTGTGATCTGACACATAGTTCTGGACTAACTTAGCATGTGGGACCATGTCAGTATCCTTGTTTACAGAGCAGTGTTCTCTATGGTGGTTATCCACTGTGTCTAATGATTACAGGTCATCTGTGTGGGACAGGTTTTAAAGTGGAAAAGCCATTGCATTGGAGCATTTCCACTCTCTGGAACTCAGAAGTCCAGGTCCAGTGGTACAAACAAGCATTGCAAAACTGGGGTCTTCCTTGGTTGCATGGGATGACCATGACGCCTTCTGTGTCTTTTCATGCCCTTCACTCTTCAGAGAGTGTTGCAGTACCACCTTTCTAGCCGTTGGATCTCACTGTAGATCTTATCCGGAGCTGACTTTGCATGCTAGAGCAGGCATGTACCTTTCTCACTGGGATGCAAGGCCGCCAGCTACCCTCAACTGGTTTAGCCTGCCTGTCGAAGTGGTGTACTGGGGCGTGGCCGCTGTCACATGCAAACAGCTACTTGGAGCCACAGGTGAGAGCTGAGTGTCCCGTGGGGAGCAAAGGTGAGTGAGCTATCCTAGAATGGTCACCACAATCTCCTTCACCCAAGGTGCTACCCCTCCCTGGACATCCCATACACCTCATTGTCTTCTCTATACATTGTTTCCTCTGACTTCATACGTAGTGTTCTGTGTACTAAATATGAAGCCAACTTTGTTGGTTAAATTTGGAAGATTTGCACTCTTTTGTACTCTAAGATACTCTAAATATTCTCTTAATATATGGGGGATGTCGCCTTTGAGAGTAAAAGTCATTTGAAAACTTTTCTCTGTTCACCACCCCCCCCCCCCCCACCTTACCATCCAGCCCTTTAGCTTCATAGAGTTTCACAATAACTTACTTCCAAAAATAGAGTTGGATATGGCCTCCCAAAAATTTGCTCATTCTGTTGGTAGTTAATTATGTTTGTTTTCTTTTCCTTTACAGAATATACCAACACTAGGCTCTGTTGCAATAACAATGGCTTTACACAACTGTGATGAGGTGGCTGTAGCTGGGTTTGGCTATGATATGAATGCTCCAAATGCACCTCTACATTACTATGAGAGTGTTAAGATGTCAGCAATTAAAGAGGTATGATACTTTTGTCATTTTATGAAATTGGGGATTCCTCTTTTTTTTACTACGTTTGGGGTTATTAATGAATGTGATGGCAGGTTAACCCTTGCGAGATGTTTTGCTTGGCCACATCAGCAAGCAAGATTATTGGTGGTCTTAAGGTGATAATCAATGCTTCAATAAAATATGTTCAAAAACTTTTGAATATGATCAGATTATATAATTAAAAACTGAGATCATTGTGTATGAGTTATTAAGGGAGATTTTATACTTAATGGGAAAATGATATAACATTATAAAGCAGCTTATAACTTCCTTTGAAGTATACCATGCCTGTAAATTTCTTTTGAAGTTCAGTGACTGTTATATTGTCAGTAAATGTGGCAGTTTATGTGTAGCTAAGTATTTTGAGCAGTATAATGTTCGTATTTTAGTGATGGTGATTTGGGGGAAGGAAAACCACAGAGGGTATGTGATGTTACTCTCATTCCTCAGTGTCCTGCATAGTACTTGCACAGTTATCTCTTGTTTTTTTTTAAAACACATCTCTAAGAGCTGGCCAGACAGTAAACAATAGTCACCTGAGAAAATGTTGAGTTTGTTTTTTTTCCCAATTGTCAGCTTTTTAAGTACCTTTGCATCTTTTTCTTGACTTGGAGAGGAGACGTGTTAAAATATATTAACACTGCATTTGGAGTATCCTTTATACTTACAGTTTCTATAAACATCAGTATGTGGGTAGATAGCATGAATTTTGTAGCGATACTGCTGGTACCATTAATGGAGACTTCTGATAAAAACCCAATAAAATCCTGACAATCCAAGATTTAATATCACAAATTGCATAAAGCTACTTCATCCTTCATTCATTATTAGAATCCTCCATTAGCAGAAGTCTTGTATGACAGCTTTATCAGGAAAAGATATAGGTTTTAACAGCATAAAAATATGAAAAAAGGTCAGTTTTCAGATTGAGCCCCTCTCCCTTCTCTGTGCATTGCATAATTTATTTTAGTTACGGATTTTTCTACATTTCTTTAATATACTGATGAGTATATAAATCTTTATAAAATCCTGAAATTCTTCCCTGATTACCCAACCAACAGAGACAATTAAATTAAGGTATTAATCTTACCCCACATTATTGAGCTTATGTCCATTTAGATGTAAGAATCCTCCAGCTGCTGACATCCATTGAATTTTGGTCTGTGGCACCTATTCTTTTAAGCTTTATTCTTAAATAGTTATCTACATCCTGTTCAATAGGGTTAATCAAAGCAACATTAAAAGTTTTTGATGAGATTCCATTCTAAATAGCTATATATGATGATAGATCTTAACAAATGCGATTGCATTTACATTTTAGATACTTTTTTTTAATGTTCAGTGATGAAATTAAGTTATGAAATAATTATAGCACCAAAATATTTTTCTTCCTCCACTTAAATCCAAAGACAACCATATTGCTTCTTGTTTTCTTGATCAGCTTCCAGTGCTTCACCATTGTTGATTCGAATCCATCTATAACTTACTAGACCATGAAAATATTCTTTCAAATTCTTTAAAATTATGTTTTTCATCTAATCAACTAAGATTTGATAAAAATCTGTATTGAGTGTATGGGACTGCTTTAGCCATTACCAACTAAATTGCCTGGCTTGCACACAACTGCAAAGTAAATTCCTGGTGTATCCTTCAAATGAACTTGTAACAAAGAAAGGAAAACTGTACACAACCAAATAAATGCTGGGAAAGCACAAGGTCCTTTTTCAAATAAATGCTCTTTTGACATAGATCGGAGTACATGTCTAGCATTTGTATGTATTTAAGGTGCTTGGTAGTAGGTACAGAGTAGATGCCAGGGGTAAGTTTTTTACGCAGAGAGTGGTGAGTGCATGGAATGGGCTGCCGACAACAGTGGAGGAGGCAGATACGATAGGGTCTTTAAGAGACTCCTAGATAGGTACATGGAGCTCAGAAAAATAGAGGGCTATGGGTAACCCTAGGTAATTTCTCAGGTAAGGTCATGTTCAGCACAGCTTTGTGGGCCAAAGGGCCTGTATTGTGCTGTAGGTTTTCTGTGTTTCTATGTTCGAATCACCACTGTATATGTTAACTTGCATGTGTAAGTGCAATATTTCTCATTCATTTGAAGTACTTCATGTTACTTTTCTGCTTTTGAGAATCCAAGATTTTGGTTTCTTGAGAAACAGAAAGGGCACCGTGGTTGTGATAATCCAGAATCAAGCCTTTCACCATAAATGGTTCAATGTATTGCCAAGATTCTGGGATTATCTAGTTTATCCTAAAGTAACGTGACAAAATCCTATCAGCTGATGTGGCTCTTACTAATCCATAAAGCTGGAATTATTCCAGACTGACTTGCAATCTTGTTTTCAGAGTAAACCATGAACCGAATGCTCACACACAGAGCACACTATTGTGCAGCAGGAGCTGGAAGGAATCCAAGTTACCTGTCTGTTCAATGAATAATGTTACCTGATACTTCAGGTCATATCTAACCCCTTCTCTCAAACACGTGTTCTAGTTGTTTTGTCAATTTGATGGCACAAAACCACCTGGCAGCTGAAATTAATTATTCATAGAATTTTAATTGTTTTTTTTCTTGAGTTTGCAAGTTGCTCCATGATGGCAAGAAGGATATAGTTTCCCAATTGTTAATATAAATGCGGAGTGATAGCTAGTCAATTCTATGAGATTGTGCTTGGACATGGTTCTCCTTTTAAGTATCTTATGCATACATTCCTTTTGTGAAGAAGTTAATTTGCATTGATCTCCAAAAGCAATTTATTCTAATTTAATAGAAAATTATTGCAATTATAGGATTTATTTTTAATTCACTTACATTGGCCTTCCTATTAGGAGCACACTTTTCACTTCCCTTCTACTTTAATAAACCTCCAATAACTCCATTGAGAAGACCCACAATTTGATTGGAACTGCATTATCTGCAGCACTATGGAGGAATGGTGCTGTAGAGGTGATTAGCTATATTTATAAAGGTGAAATTTACCTTGCTCAGATGAATCTGATCTCTTGTTATGAATGTACTTGTTATGAATAGTATAAATACAATGAACTTCAGGTAGGAACAAAAAAGTGGAAACATTGCTAAACAAAGTTATGTTGCTTCATGTAACTTAGGCTTCTGTTCATTTGGAAAACACATCAGCTTAGATCCATCAGTAGAAGTGTGTTTCTTTTCAGGCAAACAACCAGCTTCTTTTGTAAATAAATTGAAACTTCAATTGATCGAGGATATTTTGTAATGAATAGGTTCACGTATATATTCACACACACGTACATATTGGAGGGAAAACCATTTTGAAAAAGCTGAATCTGACATTGTTTATGAAGTCAGATTGTTTTGCTAGGCAGCACAAGGGGGAGCTGTGATCTCTGTTGAGCTTAAAAATGGAAATGCCTGATCTAGACATGACGTATAGCATGCAGGTAAATCACATGAAGATTCATTTTGTTTTCAACCGTGAGTCATAGTTTGCATCCTGTGAATGAACATCATGGCATTTCACTGCCACGTCATGACATTTCATTCCCAACAGCATAAATGCATAGAAATTTAGTTTCCATTCCTTTATGAAAATAGAAATTTAAGAAAACCAACAACCAACAATGGGATAATTGCTCTCAAAGTACTTAGTAAAAAGATTTCATATGAGTTACTTTGAGCAATACAGCATTGTTAAAAGCAGACTATTGGCTAAAATGATTAATAGTGTTGGAAGTATTTGTAAATAAGTGGCAGCTAATTGGAAATTAAAATGGTTTGCTTTTAATTGCTTGAAATACAACTGGAAATAAATGGAAAGTAGATATTGGAGTTGGCTACTTGGCTCATCATTTAATCATTCAACACTATTCACTCAAAATGTGCTATAGTTTCAGCCCAAATATCATACTTACGCTTGGAAGGTACCAGTAGTATATAACTAACTGAGCCATCTCCCCATTGTAAACACGAAAAAGTCTGCAGATGCTGGAAATCCAAAGCAATACACACAAAATGCTTGAGGAACTCAGCCAGTCAGGCAGCATCTGTGAAAATGAATTGATGTTTTGGGCAGAGACTCTTCTTCATGTACAGCAAGAATCTCCATATGTCCGTATTGCTTAGGAGGAGGGCATACAGCTCAGCAAGTCACAGAACAATGCCATTCCTCCACTATTATTCTGTAACCTCTGGCCCCTACATTCCCAAAAACTAACCCTGGACTCTACCATTTACCTATAAAAAAAAGGGGGAAATTTAGAATACCTGCACAACTTTGAGATATGGGAGAAAATCGGAGCACCAGAGCAAAACCACATGAGAATGTACAAACTCTCTACAGACAGTTCCTGAAGTAACAATGGAACATGGTCACTGGAGGCACCAGCTCTAGTTACTATGCAATTATTATGTCCTAATTTATTTTATCATTTACACAAAATAATCAGTACCTTCCCATTATTGTCCGTGACTAACTTTTACCAATATTTTTAGGTAATCTCTTCGGCAAGTAAAAAATTCCCTTAATTACAAAGGGAAGCAGACACTCTCTTAGTAGGCCACATCCACCACCAGAAATGTAAATGCAAAAGCAGAAAGATGAGTTATTACATCAGTTTTTCAAGATTGTTTAATGTCATTTCCTGTACTCAAGTGTAAGGAGAATGAAACACTTGTTACTGTGGATCCATTGCAGCACAAAAAAAACACAAAAGATAAAGTACAAAATGATAATAATAATAATAAAACACAAAAAGTAAAAATACACAAGATAGCCCATACACATTTTCAGATTTCTGTAGAGAATAGCCTGCATTGGCAAGTGACTCATTTTTCCAGTATAAGAAACTAAACAGTGAATACTTGAATTTGTGCAATAAAAAAATCCTTGTTGGATCAATTTACGCTGCATACTTTATACTCTATTTTAGTTGGTGTGTTTTATCAAGTTACCTTATATAGTGATATATGCGCAATGTTATGTTCTTCCCTCAATTGTGACAGAGAGGTTGGTGGATGCATAAACCTATTTTCTCACTGTCTCAAACCAGGCAAATTGCAAGGTATTTATAATACAAACAAATAATGTAGCTGTTAGCTTGGCTTTTTATAAATCCAGTATCTTAGAAGAAAAAAATGTCTGCTTTCCTCTAAATCTAATATCCAACATCTCTAAAGAAAAAGTACTCTTAGTTCTATAGAATTCATGATTTAAAAAAAAATATTTTAAAAACCTACTGTTGTTGATGAGTTGAATACCAATGTCTAAAAGATCCAAAAAAGGGGGCTACAACCACTTGAAAGGGTTTAGAAGTTTCATAGTATTCTTTCTTTGAACGGCTTACATGACTGTAATCTTAAATCAAAGACAGTAACATAAAAACAAAACAGACTTGTATGATGAACCTCTCTAACCCAATAGAGCATACAGGTGCTTAGAGAATGCTAAATTGTCATTCTTTTTAGTTTCATCTCTACCTTTGAAATCCTTTGATGTACCTCATTCAGAGAGTGTATTACAGTTACTGTGACAATCACTCTTAGGCTCCCTGAAGGTCAGAAACTGCCAGGCTGTAACTGTACACTGTGAGCTGTGGTTTTACCAATCCTCATTTAGTCAATCACTTGAGACCACATCAAAGAAAATAGATATAATTTCTATTTATTAAACGGTGATCATTTTTAAACAGTTGGTTTGAGAAGTGAATTATTCAAAAGTTCCAAAAATATTTGTCATTTTCTGGATTAACAATTCATGAAATTCCTTGGAGTGATTTTTTTTCCTATAATAATCATATCTAGGTAATTTGTCCCATGGTTTCCAGAAAAAGTTCTAATATAGTTTCATGCTATGCTGAAGATTAAAATTAAGGCAAGGTTCACAGTGCACTGCTACCAGTACATTTTTTTTTAGTGCAAAGTTAATCCACTACTCCATCAGGCATCGGAAGGAATGCCGTGTTAAAGTTTCAGTCGTGCACAAAATGGCATGTTGGCTATATTATTTTTATTTGTGGAATGTGATTGGTCAGTTTTATAGAATGCAATTGGCTACATTTTTAGTAATTTAGCTACAGAATGTGAATGTTGATTATTTTTAAAGTACCTTGCTATTGTTCATATGTAAAATGTAGGCGGTGAGATAATTATTTGGAAAGCCACAAGTAATGAGAAAATCAGTCATTCTATAAATCTAATAAATCAGTAAGACATTTAAGAGAAATTAATTCAATTTTTAAACAAGTTGATTTAAGGTAAAAGATACAAAGGCTTGCGAGATAGTACATACAGACCATAAAAATACACAGTGAAATATCTGTCAGTTGCAACTTGGAGAAACTTATTCTAAAGAAATATAATCTTTTTAATTCTGAAAGACAAAGTGTTTGTTACTGACAGAGCAAATTTAGTTGCTGCTGAGTTTTGGTGTCAGGTTTGGCATCAGCGTATTATATGTTCTCCCTCAAGCAGAGAGTTAAAAACGATCCCTCTGATCAAGCACTAGAGTGGCAAAAATTCCAGTACCATTTGAAGATCTTCATTTAACTCCTAGATTTTTCTTTGAAATCTCTTTTCCAGATGAACATAATATCACATTCAAGATATAGTTGAACATGCTATATTATGAAAATCTCCAAATCAATACATACCTGCAACTGTGGAATTCATCAAAAACACATTTCTTATTTGTGTTGAATCACTGAAGTCACAATTTTCTAGACAAATATCAACTAAAATGTAAAATAATTTTCACAGTAGGCATATAGAATGTTCCAATTATCAGAAACCCTGGTTCGGTAAAACTTTGAACAATGTAAAGCATCAATTGGTTGAAGGATTCAGTAAATGGTTGTTTATTTAATGCAAATAAACTAATTAAAAACTTATACTATCAGGAAAATAGTTTCATTCCCAAGCGATAACACATTTTTGTATAACCATGCCACTCCCTGTGGATTGTTATGCAACTGACTTGGCATAGGCTTTCCTCTTTAGTGACTGCATAAAACATTACCTCCTCAATGTGCATTTAATTTTACATTGCCTTTTCTGTGATTTTGCCACAGTTTTGAGAAAGCTGTCTCCTGTTACATTTATAGCTCTGTGGGAATTGCCTCGGTGTCTGAAGCTTCTTTATTACAGCATTCCATCCATTGTTCCTGTGTGAATTATAGCCACTTTTGATATTGCATATTTGTTCGTGTGTTAGCTCTCTTTTACATGAACTCACCATTGCTTCTTCCTGCTACTTCACAACCCTTCTCCCTGTTGGTCCATTTGATCAATCATTTGTATTCCCAGAACAAATGTGCCCAAAATAATCTAAAAATGCTCAGCTAATTGTAGGCTTTACTTTATATACAACTGGTAGCACTCCAAGTATAATTTGACAAGAATATTTCAGTTTAATTTGAGTCTTGATATTTATTTGTAAGAGCTAAAGGCACTGCAAAGGGGGGGTTGAAGAATGAAAAAAAAACAAGAGCAAATGAGCTAATTTCTTAACCGTTTTTAGGATGTGAGTAGCATGTCCAAAGTCACCTTTATTATATATCCCTTGTATATATATTTATCCTTGAGTCATTACACTCCTGTCGATAGTACTGCTATGTTTCTGTTAACTTATGGATAGTAGTGATTATACCCAGTAAGGAAATATTAAAAATGCATAGCTTTCCATCTGTAGCAGAATTTCAATCTGGTGTTAAAATGCCACAAGAATGGTACAAGAATGGAAGCGAATCAGAATTTCAATCTGGTGTTAAAATGCCACAAGAATGGTACAAGAATGGAAGCGAATCAGAATTTCAATCTGGTGTTAAAATGCCACAAGAATGGTACAAGAATGGAAGCGAATCAGAATTTCAATCTGGTGTTAAAATGCCACAAGAATGGTACAAGAATGGAAGCGAATCAGAATTTCAATCTGGTGTTAAAATGCCACAAGAATGGTACAAGAATGGAAGCCATCAGATTTAAACCATCTGTGTGCAGAATTAGGCCATTTGCCTCGTTCGGTTTGCCCTCCCATTCAATCATGGCTGGTATTTATTTCAACCCCATTCTCTCATTTTCTCCCAGTAACCCTTTCCAATCAAGCATATATCAATACACCCAGAGATTTGGCATCCACAGCTCTCTGTGACAATGAATTCCACAGATTCCCCCACCCCCCATCTGAAGAAGTTCCTCTTCATTTCAGTTTTAAAGGGAGGTCCATTAATTCTGAGTTCTGTGCTCTTGAATCTTAGACATTCTGATGAATGGAAACATTGTCTCCATGTACACTCTATCCAGGATGTTCAGTAACTGATAGGTCTCAAGGAGATCACATCTCATCCTTCATTGACTACAAGACCAAAGCCATCAAATGCTCCTCATTCATTATGTCTTTAATTCCTAGGATCATTCTTGTTCATCTCCTCTTGATCTTTACAGGGCTAGCACATCTATCCTTAGATAGGGGGCCCAAAATTGTCCACAGTATTCCAAATACTTTTTCTGACCAGTGCCTTACAAAGCATCACCAGGCTATCTATACTTTTTATTTTCTAGACCTCTTAAATTAATGCTCATAGTGTATGTGCCTTCAATATGACTAACTCATCCTGCAAGTTGAAATCATGGATTCCCAGGACCCTTTGCAATTCTGATTTCTGAGTATTCGCTCTCTTTAGAAAATAGCCGACATCAAAGTTCAGAATCACACTCTTACCTGTATTGCATTCCTTTTACCACTTGTTTACCCAGTCTCCCAGTCTCTCCCAGTTCTTCTGCAGACTGCTTCTGCAACTCTGCATATTCCTCCACCTACTTGGTATTGTCTGCAAACTTGGCCATAAAGCCATCAGTTCCTTCATCCAGAACATGAGTGTATAACATGAAAAATTGTGGTCCAAACACTGACCCTTGCAGAAAGAAATCTTACAAGTCATCAAGGGGCTCCTTTATGCCTAGTCTGTGACTATCCGTGCTAGAAAGTCATATTACAGTTGGGCCCCTTTATAAGACAACAAGCCATAGGAGCAGAAATAGGCTATTTGGTATATTGAGTCTGCTCCTCCATTTCATCGTGGCTGATCGAATTTTCCTCTCAACCCCAGTATCCTGCCTGCTCCCCATATCCCCTCATGCCCTGACCAATCAAGAATCTATCAACCTCTGCCTTAAATATATACACAGACTTGCCCTCCACAGCTGCCGGCGACAATAAATTTACAGATTCACCATTCTCTAGAAATTCCTCCTCATCTCCATTCTAAAAGGACACCCCTCAATTCTCTATTCATGCTAGGAGGTTATATTACAGCTGGGTCCCTTTATTCCCACTTCTATCCATTGCTAGAAAGTCATATTATAGTTATAAAAAATTTTGGTTAGACTGGCTTTGAAATATTAAGTGTGGTTTTGCTTGTCATGCTTTAGGAAGGGTGTGATTAGGCTATTCCCTTGTAACTTCTTATGTGCCCATCATCTGCCACCACTCCCTGTGTAGTCATTCTCTCTCTTACCCCAAGGAAACCCCGAGATAATTTACTATGACCAATTAATCTACAGGAACATCCTTGGGATATAGGACAAAACCAAAGCACCCATGGAGAACAAACTCTACACATATAGCAACCTAGGTCAGAGTCAAAACCATTTTTGCAGTAGTAGCACTAACAATAATTTCTAATCATGATAGAATTCCTCCATTTTAACTTGCAAATGAAAAGATCTCAGCAATGCCAGTGACCTCCTAGTGATCACTGAGGATCCTGCACTGAATGTCAAACGATACATATTTCAGCTTATATATAGAGTCTCTGAATCCAAACAGTGATAATCAATACCAAAAGGTGGCGACTTGTCGTCCCTACAAAGTTCGCAAGATTTCTGACCATGAAATCAAGTAACATAAGCTGCACAAAGAAATACTGGCCGGCAATTTGGGGCTGAAATTCTTCATTACCCACTACTTGTCTGATTCAAATTTGTGAGAGCAAATTTGCTGGACAGAAGTATTCTGGACTGAGTTAGCGAGACCCTATATGGCATTCAATTGAGTTATGTGGAAGGAAAAATAAACCTCTCCCAAACTGCTGAGAAAGCCTTAGACCACAGAAACGCTCAACCAGCTCAGCTATCTGTCACAGGTTTGAAAAGGTTTTCATTAAAAATCAAAAGCTATGAAATATAAGATAATTTTAAAACTGATTTGAAAAATCATATAAGCACATTTAAATGAAAGAATTACCGCAGATCAGACAATTTTTTAAAGTAGCTTAATTTCTTGGTACCCTTTTTACCTCTGTCGAAATGAATGGGCTCATGGGTTCCACACTGGTTCTGCCCTAGCATAGAGTTCAGTGAAGGGATCTGTTTACAGCTTTATCCACCGGAATCTCTTTACAAGTCTGGGACTCTTGGATACTGATGTCCATAGTTTGCCCAAACTTGCTTACATTTAAAGGGAATTAAATGCTACCTGGAACGGCAACATTTTTGAATGAGTGATTTTTGCATAGGTAATTTCCTCGTATGATGAATCAGAGCTATGTTTTCTCATAGCACTCCATTCCATTTTATGAATTCTTCATCAGTCAAATGAGGTGCGTTACTGAATTGAATTGACTTTATTACTTACATCCATCATATATACGAGGAGTAAAAATCTTTACGTTATATCTCCATCTAAATGTGCAATGTGCAATTTATAGTGATTTGTTATAAATAGTATGTCAACAGGACAGTCAATATAACATAGAAATACTATTGTATCAGCATGAATTAATCGATCTGATGGTCTGCTGGAAGAACCTGTCCCAGAGCCTGTTGATCCTGGCTTTTTTGCTGTGGTACCATTTCCCAAATGGCAGCAGCTGGAACTATTTGTGGTTGGAGTGATTCAGATCCTCAGTGATCCTTCGGGCCCTTTTTACACACCTGTCTTTGTAAATAGTAGGAAGTTCACATCTCCAGGTGGCTGGGCTGTCCGTGCCACTCTCTGTAGAGTTCTGCGATTGAGGGAAGTATAGTTACCATACCAGGCAGTGATGCAGCCAGTCAGGATGCTCTCAATTGGGCCCCTGTAGAATGTTCTTAGGATTTAGAGGCCCATACCAAACTTCTTCAACTGTCTGAGGTGAAAGAGGCACTGTGGTGCTTTTTTCACCACACAGCCGGTGTGTACAGACCACGTGAGATCCTCGGTGATGTGTTTGCAGAGGAACTTAAAGCTGTTCACTAGATCCATTGATATCAATAGGGGTTAGCCTGTCTCCATTTCTCCTATAGAGAAATCAGTTCCTTTGTTTTTGTGACATTGAGGGAGAGGTTGTTTTCTTGACACCACTGTGTCAGGGTGATGACTTCCTGTCTGTAGGCTGCCTCATTATAATTTGAGATTAGGTAAATCAATGTAATATCGTCAGTGAATTTAAACAGATTGGAGCTGTGGGTAGCAACACAGTCATGGGTATACAGAAGGTAAAGGAGGGGGCTTAGGACAGAGCCCTGAGGGGCACCTGTGTTGAGGGTCAGAGGGGCAGAGGTGAGGGAGCACACTCTTACCACCTGCTGGCAATCTGACAGGAAGTGCAGGATCCAGCTACACAAGGCAGGGTGAAGACCGAGGTCTCTGAGCTTCTTGTCAAGTCTGGAGGGAATTGTGGTGTTGAATGCTGAACTGTAGTCCAAGAACAGCATTCTCACATTAGCATCCTTCTCCAGATGTGTGAGGACGGTATGTAGAGCAGTGGCTATTGCATCGTCTGTCGATCGGTTGTGTCGGTAGGTGAATTGTAGGGGGTTCAGTTTGGTGATAGCATACTGCAGATATAGTCCTCGACCAGCCTCTCAAAACATTTGCTTATTATTGAGGTGACTGCAACAGGACGCCAGTCGTTCAGACATGTTACCATGGTCTTATTAGGTACAGGAACAATGGTGGATGTTTTGAAGCAGGTGGGCACTCTACACTGGGAGAGGGAGAGGTTAAAAATGTCTGTAAACACAGCTGCCAGTTGTACCGCTCTGGGATGCCATCCGATCCCACAGCCTTGTGACTGTCCAATCGTCAGAAACAACACCTACGTACTTCAGCCTCAGAGATGACCACGGTGCAGGTCACTTTGGCGGCTCTCCTCGGGGGCTCAGTGTTGGCGACATCAAATCGAGGGTAAAAAAGATTTAGCTCATCTGGGAGAGAGGCAGCGATGTTGGAAACACCACTGTGTTTAGCTTTGATAGAAATAGCTAAGATAAAAATGCACTCCTATTTAACCTACACATAGAACGGGCTTGTACAGACTTCCAAAAGGAGAAGAAGAAAATAGAAGTGAAGTTATAAATCAATTGAAAATATTTTAGCATTGTTTTTGAAAAACTGTAACCGTACAGTCCAACATAAGTATTAGTATCAAAAGTACATTTTTGACCCTATCCTTTCCCACTGAAAATCTGGTGTTAGTTTTGCTTCAATTGTACGACTCTTACTTTAGTGTAATAAAAGAGAGTGTTGGAAGATTAGATATATCATCTTTTGAATGACATGCTAAATTTAAAGTCTAGTTGCTCTCTAACGATGTTATCGGCATGGATAATATCTGAGGAGCAGAAGTTTCTGCCGATCTTCCTTCAAGTCGATAATGAGCACTACTTCCTTACTGTTGGTCATAAAACTTAGACCATAACTTTTTTGGCTTTCTTTTCTTCCAGGTAAACAGGAAAATCAGTATTTATAATGCACCTTGTATCATGTCCAGGATAAATTATTTTAGAAATTGAATAACTATTGCAGTGAAAGGCACGTCTGTCACTTAGGTAAAGAAATATCCCAGAGGAGCATACATAAAAATTATATTGTTGCTATTGGTGGGTACACCGGCTGTCAAAACAGTAACCATATTTAAATAATCTCTTACTGACCGGCAAGCATTTCAGGATATCCTGAGGTCATACAAGTCACTAATAAGTGTGTGTTGTTTCTTTTTATTTCTCTTCTTGCTTGCTTTCTTTCTCTACAATAATATAGCTGGTCAGATGTGTTCCAGTTTGGAGTCCCAGATGTTATTTGAAAAGTTATTTAGACACCCTCTTATAATTATTTTAAACAGAGATCAATTTTACTTTAATTATCTGCTTCCTTTATTACTCTAAATATTGAAAAAAAATTAGAAATGAGAACTAATGGAACTACAGAATCTGGTAATCTGAGTTTTGCCTTTTGCATCAGTATCGTATGACCAGTGCCATGAATGAAATCTCTCATCTCTCTGACATCTGTGGCTCGAGAATGCACACAAGGGATGAAATTTAATAAGAATTAAAAATTGTACAGGACCCACATCCCAACAAACCATAACCCTTTTGAATTAAACTGAGATCCATATCTTCAGTGCACTGTAAGGCTGACCAGTGTTTCTCTCAGTTTAAATGACTTCATTTGCATTAATGCTTATATTACTGTCGATGGTTGGATTCAGATATTTTATGCCAAAGTTCTTTCAGAAGTCAGGAAAAAGGCACAGAGCTTTTCAGGATTGTTCTATTAAGTGTTGATTAATTGTAAAATTAATTGATTGTTTTATTAAGCAAAGAAAAATTGAAATAAAAACAGTGATATAGATCTGCTAAGCAAAGAGAGACAAATGAACTAAGATGGTGCTGCTTTGTAGTCAGCTATTTCATAGTCATAAATAAGGAAAAAATTCCATTCAAATATGTAGATAAGAGTTAACCAATGAGAAAGCACTTACCCAAATAATGCAGTACAAAGAGGCTTCCAGAGTTTTCCAGCATTATACCAATATAACCATGAGGGAACTCATTCAACAACTGCACATGCCAACTGTGGCCACTAGGAAGCATAATGAACAGTTACTTGTATATAAGTAATTATATAAAATACAAACAGATAATTAATTGTTAAACTGCAAAGAAAATAATAATTGAACAGTCTAATTTAAGAATTAACCTGTTGGATCCAACAGGATGTTACATTGGTAAAGAAGTTATTGCTGCTAATGTACTTTA
Source organism: Hemitrygon akajei (assembly GCF_048418815.1). NCBI lineage: Eukaryota > Metazoa > Chordata > Chondrichthyes > Myliobatiformes > Dasyatidae > Hemitrygon > Hemitrygon akajei. Next base: position 31,450,022 of record NC_133135.1, read on the forward strand.
TTTCCTAATGTCTGCATATATTAAATCCTAAACTTTAATAATTTGCTATTTTTGTCATTTTAAGTCATTCTGTGCAGATCTTTGTCGACATTGGATCCTCCTTCCTTTATATTCTCCTTTTAACGTACAGTATCAATGAAAGATATGCATCTCATTTTAGGAAATGTTGTGCACATAGTAATTTGGGACATAATTTGGATAATTACAGCCTTTGGGGAATTCTTGCCTTGTGGTTTAACAGGTAATTTTGCTCCTATCTCCCTAACTAAGATATAATAACTTCCTTTAATGTGTAAGCCACTACTGAGAATAGAACTACACTAAATTATTTAATTGTCCTGTGAACTAGCAGTTTGAAGGTTTAACTCTTGGGTGTGGTAGGATGAGGTAGTGGGTTAAACTGCTAGTCAAATGATGTTTTGTGCAAGGAATAACCAAGATATTGATGGCCAGTCCACTACCCTTTTTCTCAGAAATATCATGCATGGTGTAACGTGTTTTACAGGAATGAGTGGCACTTAGTTCTGAATATTGCAGACTTTGAATGAAACTAATTCAATTACTACTTGAAGCAGGTTACCAAGATGGTATATATTGTACACCAAATAGCAAGACAGTAGTTTAAACAATCAGCTTGCACATACTGAAAGGAATAAAGTCATGGAATCGTCGAGGTGCTACAACATAGGAAAAGGCTATCAAGACTTTGCCGACTCTTTAAATCAGTGTATTCAGTCCCTTGCTCAAAAGTTAGTAGAATCGTATACTTGAATGTAGCTCTCGATATTTATTTTACATCGTTAAGGAATGCATGTAGGATGATATTCAGAAACTGAGTGTGAAACTAAAAATGAGAGCGATTTAGGACATGCTATCTGGTCAGCATAATGTGCTCTTCAGAAAATAGGCTAGAGTTTAATATTTATAATAGGTTTTAATATTAGCTTTAGTTGTTTAAGATTATCATTGCTGGAAGTATACCTATTAAATGCTGTCAAAGATGTATGTCTCAAATAGCCTCTGACAACCAAGTCCAGCTTCTGGCCTTCATGGGTGGATTAGCTACTGAGGCTGGCAGAACAGCTTCTATTGATAGGTGAAAGGGCAGTGGCATTTGACTTGGTCAGCAGAGACAGGCTCTTTAAGATCCTCTCTAAGGTAGTCTGCCCGCCATGACCACAGAGCACAACAAAATGAAAGGGGCTGTGCAGTACAACGACAGCTCTTTGGAGTCCTTTGACATACTCAGCGACATAAAGGAAGGCTGCATTCTCAACCCAACATTCGGGATCTTCTTTTCCCTTCTCCTGAGGCAAGCATTTGGCATTGCCACAGAGAGGATCTACCTTCACACTAGATCAGAAGGCAGGCTTTTTTAACCTCACCTGCCTAAGGGCCCAAACCAAAGTGTGTGAGGCTGTGATCAGAGACATGCTGTTTGCTGATGGTGCAGCAGTTGCAACTCACACTCCAGTGCACATCCGGAGATTGGTGGATTGCTTCTCGCAGGCCTGCAAGGAATTTGGTTTGACTATCAGCCTGAAAGAAACAAGTGTCTTGGGACAAGATGTGGAGACACCACCAGTCATTGCCATTGATAACTAAAAAATGGATGTTTTTCATCAGTTCCTTTCCTTGGATGCAGAAGTCGACAAGTTAATTGGGAAGGCTTCAGCAGCTCTTGCATGCCTCACCACACAAGTCTGCAAGAATTCCAAACTCTCATTCAAAATAAAAATGGCAGTGTACAACACCTGTGTCACCAGCACACTACTGTACAGCAGCAAGACCTGGACAACATATGCTAAGCAGGAGGTAAGACGCTACACCTTCCGTTTAAGATGCTTTCGTCACATCTTGGACATCTTCTGGAGAGATAGAGTGCCCAAAGCCAATGTTCTGACCAATGTGCTGACCTCCCTAGCATGTACACCCTGCTTGGGCAACAGAGGCTACACTGGCTGACCAATGTCGACCGTGTGGAAGATGGCCGCATCCCAAAAGACATCCTCTATGGTGAGCTGGCTTCAGGCAAGAGAATCACTGGTGGCCTGCAACTGCACTACAAGAATATCTGCAAGCGGGGCATGAGTGCACTAGACATCAACATTGAGTTCTGGGAGGAACTTATAGCCAACTGCAGCAGATGGACAAGCACCCTGAAACAACACCTTAAGTCAGATGAGGAAGAATTCTTGAGAGCAGCAGAAGACAAATGGGTTCATAGATTGCGACCTTCGCAACAGAGACTGTCACTCTCGCATTGGTCTCGCCAGCCACAGATGGCGCTGATAGCAAAGACGCAGCATCCAAGGTCGACCTTCAACAATGGAGGGTCGCACTAATATTAACTTTACAATCCATTTTCTGTTGCTAGTTTTAATATGTGACAAATCATCGCATCGGAAAGCTGTTGTGTAGTTGTAACTTAAATGCATGCAAAAGTTAAAGGCAAGAGAGTGAATACAGAACTAAAATATCTTCCAGCCATTGGAAAAGTTCAAAAGGGATTTTGATCTATTCGTAGCCTTTGAAGAAATGTAGTATGGGGGGCAAAATGATGCAGGAGGTTGGGGGTGGTGTGCAGAACACTTATGCTACAGTCTGGATTTCCCAGCTTTTCCTTCAGTGTCATTTGCAATGAACTCACCTGAAGACAATCTTTGACCTGTCTTTACATAAAGTTCTGAAATATGCAACAATAAATTAACCTGGGATAAGGATCTATCTTTAGCTGGAAACCTGAAACAAAGGTAGCAAATTCTGGAATTAACACAGTCGCATAATCAGAATCTGTGAACTGAAAATACTACTGATGATGTTTTCAGGATTAGAAACTCAAAGATTAACATACTTTTTAAAAAAAAATTGGAAAATCTGAGTAGTGGGAGAAAAGGGGGGGGGTTGTGTTCACACACACACACACACACACACACACACACACACACACACACACACACACACAAATTGATATCTTCCTATTGTCAAGGATTTTCTGTTCCTATGTCATGTGTTTCCATGCTCATGCCTTCAGTTCCACCACCCCCTCTATCCCCAGGTCTTGTTCAGTAAATTATCAGCATCTGTGAATTGGAGAATAAGTATGTGGATGTCATATGAGGGTGTTGGCTCTTCCTGAATGCCACACCTATCAACACAAAATGCTAAATCTGCGTCAGGTGGTTTGCTGAAGATGCCCTGCTTTCACTTCTATTCTGTCAGTTCTGAAGTAGCTACTGAGGTCAGTATGAAATGAGCACAATAGAATGAATATGGGGCAGGAGGTACTTGATCATAGGTGCAGTTAGGGAGTTTAGGTGGTGCTGGATTTCTTCCACTATCCATGAATGGATTTGGTTGCACTCAGTGAAGGAATTTGAGATTGTTAATGCCATCCCAGATACTCTTTCTGAACTCTTAACAGCTGTAGAACAGGAATTCCCATGAGTCACTCGGTTTATTATACCTTTCCAACAACATTTGTCTTAGTCTCACAGCTGATTTCACAGTCTTGCCACCAGACCAAAATGACAAAGAAATCAAAGGACCAAATGTCAATTTAAAAATAATGAGGCCTAGGGAGCAGACAGGACTTGTGGTGAAGTTCTAAAGCTTGGCACAAATCCATAAGCCCAATGCCCACATTTGGCAAGAGAAGGATGTGTCAGAGGACACCAGAGATACTACACTCGTGACCTTCTGCAAAAGGAGGTTCACATACAGTGTCATTAAATACAGATAAGTCCATGCTGCTTGCCACAGGAATTTCAGAGGTCCTCCTTAACCACCTCTCAGTGACCAAAAAAATTGCTTCACTGTCTGGATTCTGTCCCTGTGGAAGAAGGATCACAATGACAACTCCAAAAAAACTGCAGAGAGCAGCAGCAATCATTTTCCATGGCCTCTTTAGACCTTCACTCTTTGAATCAAGAATGTCTGTGGAGAATCTAGTTGGAGTTTGATTACTCTTAGACACTTCTCTCCACCTGACATTTGCAAGATATGGGTAGACCATCCAAGCCGTGATCTTGACAGGTAAATCCACAACAGATTCAGCTTTGGTCCAAAGCCTGCTTCATTTTGTCCCAGTACTTTCCTCAATCCTTCTTACTGCAATATAGCACTTAAACACCAACAGGCTTTCCAGTGAGGACAAACTTCAGTTTGGTCATTGTGCGGCAGCTGGATTGTTCACTATTGGATAAGAAATGAGGAGAGGCTGGATCTTCTATCCTCCCCAGTCACAGTACAGGAAGGCCTATTATAAAACTTATATATAACCATTCTGATACGCAACAATTGCTTCAATAAAACTTTTCTAATCTGGCCTGTCTCATTTCCATATTTAGCACACTAAAGTTCTGAAAAGCTTATTTTATACATAATATTGATGATTGTCTTTATTCATAGAGTAATGGACACGGCACATTCTACAGTTGAAACTGATGTATTTTGAAGCAGGATTGCAGCTTTTGCAATTAAAATAATGCCTGTCACAGATGATATTAAGGCCACAGTACAAAATGTTTCATTCTGTGATTTTAATTCAATGGAAATGGTTGGAAACTCCTGCCTTCAAGATGCCAGCACTAACCAGTCGTACCTCAAAGACCTCTTGGCCTATTCTTCAGTAAGGACCATACATCATGTCATGTAGCCCAGTGGTCCCCAACCACCGGGCTGCGAGGAAACGATATGAGTCAGCTGCACCTTTCCTCATTTCCTGTCACACCCACTGTTGAACTTGAACTCACGCGAGGTCATTACCCATGCAAGGTCATCAGTCAGTCATTAACCTACAACTACTCAATGGGTAAAAAACAAACGTCGCTTGAGAGTTTCTTTGGAAGAGGTGGTAGGGGACATAAAAGGCCTAATAATGATGATAACGCAGAGACAGCTGAGGCCAAGACTGCAAAAAAAAAAGAAAGCTTCCTTCAACAGAAAATATGATGAGTCATACATAAAATTTGGCTTTAATGCGACCAGTGACTTGTACGCTCCAAGCCCCCTGTGTGTAATATGTGGAGACAAGCTGTCTCACGAGGCAATGAAGCCATCGAAACACTGCTGGTGCACGTGCGATATGTATTTCAAGATGATGTGCACGAGGATATGTTGTGTGCACTGCTGCTGCCAACAAACACAACTGGGGCAGAACTATTCAAGTCTTGAATGATTACATGTCATTCTGTGGACTGGACATTCTGTGTTGGAATATGCACAGACGGGGCTGCAGCTATGACTGGACGGCTGTCTGGTTTCACTACCCGAGTCAAAGAGGTTGCTCCTGAATGCCAGTCTACACACTGTGTCATACACAGGGAAATGCTGGCTAGCCGAAAAATGTCACCTGATCTTAACAGCGTATTGAGTGATGTTGTTGAAGTTATCAATCACATCAAAGCAAAAGCCTTAACTCACTTCTGTTTGAGCAGCTTTGTGAGGAAATGGATGCAGAGCACAAACGCCTTCTCTTTCACACTGAAGTCAGGTGGCCAACAAGGGGGAGAGCCCTGGCCAGGGTTTTTGAGTTAAGAGAACTGCTACAGAGATTTCTTTCAGGAAAAAAGTCACCACTGGCAGCACACTTCAGTGACAAGGAGTGGATAGCAAAACTCGCTTATGTGTGACATCTTCAACCTGCTCAGTGAACTCAATTTGTCACTTCAGGGGAGAATGACAACTGTTGGCAGTTAAAGTGTCTGCTTTCAAAGCCAAACTGGAACTGTGGGAATGGCGAGTGGACAGGGGCATATTTGACATGTTCCCAACATTAGCTGGGATTTTGGGAGAGACTGAGGCTGCACTGTCCTCCTCACAGCTGGTGCGCGACACTTATCTTCACTGTCCCGACAGAATTCGAGCGTTACTTCCCAACCGCAAATGACCCAAGATGTGCAAAGGAATGGGTCCGTGACTCATTTGTGAATGTCCCCGGTGAATCATCCATTTCAGCACGGGAAAAAGATCAACACCTCGAGCTTGCAAATGACCATGGGCTGAAAAGTATGTTTGACATAACATCTCTGCTGGCATTCTGGATCAAAGTCAAGGCTGAATATCCTGAGATAGCCACGAAAGCACTGAAAACGTTGCTTCCATTTCCAACATCGTATCTCTGCGAAGCGGGGTTTTCTGCAATGAATGCAACGAAAACTAAATTGCAGAATAGACTGGACATAATGAACCCCCTTCGAGTATCACTTTCTCACATCACCCCTCGATAGGACCGTCTTGTTGCAAGGAAGCAGGCCCAGGGCTCCCACTGATTTAGCGATATTGGTGTGTTGCAATGATTCTATATGTTCATATGAGGAAAATATGCGCTGTGTGTTTAATATCCAAATGTTACTTAAAATGTTATGATGGTATTGACTTATAAGTGACTTATCACTATATTCATGCGAGGAAAATATGTGCTGTGTGTTTAGTACTAATTTTTTTAGATAAACCCTTTTAGAAGCAAAATTGAGTGTATTAGCCAAAGTGACTTGTAGTTGACTTATCACTTATATTCCAGTCATGATTAACACCCCCCCCCCCCCCCGCTGTCGGCAGGTCCGCAAGAATACTGTCAATATTAAACCGGTCCAAGGTGCAAAAAAGGTTGGTGACCCCTGAAGTAGCCAATAAATACCCTTCTCTCAGGAATTAGTTTGCTTACATGCCTGAGTGACATTCCTCCTCATACAGATATCAACCTGTAATCTACTCCTATTTAGAGTGTAGAATTCCCTGGTAATCCTTGACATATTCCTACAAGAATTAACAAGTTCGACAATTTTATTACCTTACGGACAACTCCAAGCTTCAGTGAAGACTCTGTAATGACATGTAAAAATATGCAAACTCAGACAAGTGGTTGAAATATTTCGCATAATCTCATTTAAACTAGTCTGAAATATAATTTTTAAAATTTCATCATTGAGTGATTTGAAGACTTTGTGTGAAGCAATTTACTTTTGGAACGTATATTTAAATGTGTTTTGCCATTTCAGCTTTTGGTATTACTACAGGTTCCACATGGCATGGTGCAATAAAACTTTAGCCTCAAAGGTTGAACCAATAAACCATCCATTTTTCTGCTTTTTTTCCTTTAGCATATTATTATATATCTTAAGTTCCCAGATGGCAGTAAAAAAGTTACATTTTAATTTATGTGCATTTTATCCCTTACCTTGAAGTAGAAACTTGGAACTTGTACATAGTGAAGAACTTTACCTAACAACAACTCACTCTATATAATTGGGGGAGGGGAGAGCTAACAATGTTCAATAATTCCATAAAGTCATGCACTTAATACATTTACAACTGAATAAATTGGAACCTCATGTGCCATACAGCAAATTCTCAGACTAACACTTCAAGTGGAAATAATCAATAACTCACCAATGATTCACTGAAAATTTTATGAGTCCAAGTTTACAATGTGACCTCAATGTAACTTCAAATTCTCTACTATTACAAACTGTTGTAAATATCCAGAAAAGCTCAATCCCATGAATGGAGGCTGCAGATCTCTTAACTCATGTAGAACTGATTAAATTAGCAGAGGGTAAATGTTCTTTTTTTTTGTGAACTGGGTGTCATGTTTCTGAAATCCTGTAAAATTCAAAAATTGCTTAATGTGCTAGGTAAGCTGAGCCTAACATACTTATATTTTATTACTTATATATGCTTATGGAGAGTAAACTTACAGTGACTCTTATTGCATACTGCCTTGCAGAATGATGATTGGCTAAAAATATCCAGTTAAAATGTCATTCCTGCACATTATTGATCTTTCTGTACAGGTACATCATTATGTTGCAGGCAGGAAACAAGATCCATGTACACATGAATGAAGGTTAAATAAATGGTATCTAACCACGTATTCTCATTAATGGCATATTCACCTTGTCGAGTGAAAATTTCCATATCAGTTTTCTGCAGTGACACAATGCAATGTTCCTTTGTGAAATCTTTCTGAGTAGGAGCTCACATTGCAGTAAAGCCTCCTTTAAGTAAGTGCATTGCTACTGCATCAATTTAAAAGAGATTTGTACTGCTTTGTCCGTTCAGATATCGCTTCGAGAACTCATTATCAAGAACTCTTTGATGGATGGGAAAGGAAACAAAGACCTTGCAAATGTATTAGTGTAACAAAGAAAATTGGAGCAGGGAGTAATAGAGATAAAAGGAAGAGGTTTTTGGATTAACAGTAAATGAAAGAACATCTAGGGAAGATTCAGAATACATTGTATATTTGATGAAATGCAATGAATGTCAGATAATCATAAATGGGAGTATGATTATGACACAGGTGGGCTATTCAGCATATCGAGTCTATACTATCTGCAAAAGAATCATTCTGGTTAATTTAACTTCCTGACTTTTTGAATATAGAGTTGTAGATTGCAGAACCTCTTAAGAAAAACCACCCGAGTGGAGGAAAGTTCGCAGAAAATAAATTAGGAGAATTAGAAACTGTCTAATGCAGTAATTCAATGGAACTGCCCTAACTCCAGAAATAATTATCAAAAAGAGTTGCTTCTTGGCAGAATTGGTGGCAAGCATTCATAAAACTCCACAGGTGAAAAGAGATTTACCATTTGAACTATAGAAGATTGCAGGTGACAGTCGCAGAGATTTAAAACTACAACTGATACCTGTTTTAATTAGTGGGTTAACGGAGAGGAAGTGTAGCATTCCAGCCGGGACCAACAATTATGGTAAAAGTGTGTATACTTAAAGAACATGTTTAAGATTAATTGTTCAGAACCACAGTTTTCAAGCCTGTTTCTGCAAGCTATTTTTAATCTGCTCAACAACCCCACAGAGCATCTTAACGCTCTGAAAATATACTAAGGCATTTCAAATAGAATATATTGATGTCGCTCCACGCACTGAAATAATCGAGCAATTGAGCAAACATCTGGTCAGACAAGTAGGTTTCAGCAAAATGTAAAGCAGGGACACAGAGGGTTTAAGGAATAAATTCCAACATTTAGTAACTCAGCAACTGAAGGCACAACTCCTAGTAGTGAAACAATTAAAGGTGAGAATGCTTGAGAGGCCAGAATTGGAGTAGTGCAGATATCTTGAATGGATGTGAAACGAGGCAGAGGACTGAAGATTTGAAAACCAGAATGAATTTCTTAGGGATGTTCAAGTCTTCAGCACAGATGTCTCTGAATCATGAAGTTTATCAGTGGATGGAATGTTTACCAGCCTACAAATCTTCCACATGTGCTCACCTGCTGTGAAAAACTTCATTTTGTATGTCATCCACACAGATCATTTTAAAATATCAGTGCATCGAGATGATACAAGTGATAGATCACTAGCAATGCAGACTATACAATAGTGTTACAATTAAAGATCAGGTGCAAGGGCCATGACAAGGTAGACTGTGAAGTAACAAGTTCATCTTTATCATACAAGATGTCCATTCATTAGTCTTATAACAGCAGATAGAAGCCATCCTTGAATCTGGTAGTGCGTGCTTTCAACCTTTTGTATTTTCTGTCCAATGGAAGGGAGTGAGAAGAGATAATGTCAGGATTGGGAGTGGACATTGATAATGTTTTCTGCTTTCCTAAGACAACAGCAGTTGTGGCCAGAATTAATGGAGGGGAAGCTGGTTTAAAAGATAGATTGGGCTGTGTTCACAACTCTCTTCAAATACCACGCTCGATGGTTCTGTATAAAGTGCTTTCTGTACAAATTGGCAAGAGTCAGCGGGGGCATGTCGAAATTGCTTTGACTTCTTGATCATAGTGTCAAAGTGGTTGCACCAGGACAAATTATTTACTCCAGCTCCAGGAATTATGCTGGGAATCTCCCCTTGAGGACATCACTTGTACATCTAACTAGTTCATATTGTGTTAAAAGACTGACAATATAAACACAGCTAAAAGTGCAATACAGTACATCAGAGATGAATGCAGATCTTAAAAGTACTGAACACAGTAGTCTAGTTTAATTAAGTTGCCAACAATCTTCATTATTTCCTTACAAATTGGCTAAGAATCAATTTGTCCCCCCCAGAATAAGGTCATAAGGACTTTCTGAAATGTTGGTGTTCAAGGTCAAGATTTACCTCCTGCTCAGATGTTTCACATCATGTCTGGACACCTATCATGTTGCAGGTCACTTAATCTATGTCCAGGAACAGGGCAAAATTAGTGACCTCTTTTGCCATATAATTACCACATTGTCAATTGGGAGTGCCAGAATAGCAATATTTCTGCATTCTGCTGATTAAATCCAGGAGACTAATTTGTATCATATATATAACCTGCATTTAGATTTTACCTTTGAATAAGTGATGGGGAGCGAAAGCAAGACTGGGGTTCCATTTGTTCCACATTGATACGTTAAGTGAATAAATTCCTTTTGATGCTAGTGGGAACTTATAGCCTAGAAGCTACATATTCTACTTAATTTTTTTTTCAGTTGATGGAGTATCTGTACAAATCAGTTGAAAGATAGTGGCTGGCTACTCAAGTCAACTTTCAGTTCTATACTGATTGTAAATTGTGCAGGAGAAGGCACTTTTAACACTACAAAATGTTGAACTCACACCCACATTCACCATTACCCCCAGACTTACCAGAAGCACATTCTTATTAGCCTGTGTGACCTCAAGTTGATTGGTGAGATCCTGAGCAATGCTGGGGCCTTAGATTTATGTAGTGTGTCACGGATGAGTTTGAATAGGCTGCATCCACAAACGCATTTTGAAGGATTATAACATGAGAACCATCTTTACTGGCTGTCTTCTTAGTCCAAAAATGATTTTAAAATAAGTTATTAAAAAAATAAAAGAAATTTAAAATCAAATATTTGAACAAGAATAATTAACTTTTCTCTTTCCCCACTGAATAAGTTTGAAGATCGTTTACCAAGTAAAACCTGTGTGGAATCAGGGAATTTCACAGATTCCATGGAGTAAATGCTGAGAATCTCATTAGGATCATGCTTTACTCCTGGTTTCCATAGAAAACTGGGATATGGACAACTGAGTTAGGGAAATCCTGAAACATTTTGACTCACTTTATGAAGTATCTTCAGTTTCAAATAATATTGTGGGCATTCCTCAACAGAGGCGGGGAATTGGTCCTTTGTAAATGAGAACAGAAGAGTCATGAAGAGAATCATCCCTCCAAAATGCTGGGGGGGGGGGGGGAATATGTGACAGGGAGTGGCATTTTGTTGGAGCTAGCAGAAATTGAGAAGCATGATTCTTCCATTCGCATGCATCACTTCTCAACTTATGGCTATTTCCCATGTAACTGCAGGAGGCACCAATTGCATGAGAACCACATGTTCCATGTGGTTCAGGTGAAGGCTCCTGGATCTGATAGATTAACAATTTCCCTTCTCACAGATGCTGCCCAACGTGGTCCAAGTGTTGGGCAACAGGGTTGGTGCAGATGGGTTTCCACTGGTGAGCATGGATGTGTGGGCTGAATGGCCTGCTTCCATGCTGAATGTTTATTTGACTCTAGGTTCAAGATCTACTCTTTCACCTCCTCCCTTCCCACCATCCAGGAACCAGATTTTCCTATTGAAACAGTGACCATCAGACACCAGAAATGGACAAATGCAGAGTTCCCAATGTGTTCCAAAAGCCAAAGATTGCACATTCTGAATATGAAGATTCTCAAACGCATTGCATGACAGAAAGGATGAAAGGCACAAGGGGTAGGATTCTTAAAAGGAAGAATTGATAAAGCAAAAGCCTTTCTAAGAAAAAAAAAGGTGTGGAGTGTGGCTTTACAATTCTACCGCCAGGACTTAAGAACTTTTTAAAAGCTATTATTAATGCTTTTTGAGATAGTGATTTAGATGCATATCATATTTTTTACTGAGTTAAGTATTGTATGTAATTAGTTTTGCTACAACAAGTGTATGGGACATTGGAAAAAAAGTTGAATTTCCCCATGGGGATGAATAAAGTATCTATCTATCTATCTATCTATCTATTTATATGACTTGGTTATGTTGTCAGTAGCAGAGTTTGAAATTGGGTCAGATAATAAGGATTTTTGGGAATCAGTACAGACAGCATTGATATATCCATCGGGAGGTAGGAAAAGAAGAGGACGTTGGCTGCAGATGGCTGACAAGGGTCAGGTAGATGTTAGTGAACATGCCATGCCAATGTATCATTTGTGGCTGAGGAGAGAGATGATTTGGACTAAAATCAGATGACGTGATTCATAGTTTTGGAGTGATTTTTAATTTCGCTCATTTGAATTTACCTGATTATTTTTATGCAAAAAGATTTATAACCTTCTTGTAAGAGCCCATGGATTGAAACTGTGATAATTCTTCCATCACATTATCTGTATGCTTTCTGTAGATCATACAGCAGGAGGATTAAGTGGTAATCTATTCTAATCTTCCCTAGTAATAAGGAAAACATTGTCCTAAAAGCTTTCTTTTTCCCCCGAGAAAATATTTGTGGTCTATTGTATTTGAACAGTTTGAACATTTTTATAGGATCCTTTGGTAGCACATCCCAAGTTGCTGCAGTGGGACACTTCAAACAGAATCCAGCAGTTGAATACATAAAAGATTAGGGCAGATAGTCAAAATCTTGTTCAAAGTATGACTGAACGGGCAGCAAACAGGTTGTTCAGTTTCTGCATTCAATTCTTATTTGGATGAGACACTTGGCACAACAGTTATAAATTCCTACTCCATCTGAACGCATATCCTTTGTGCTTAGCAATAGATTTGCAATAAGCTAAGTGGGCACAATATTATTTTGCAATCTAAATGGATGATGATGAGAAAATGTGGTTGGAGGACAACAGATTTTGAGAGGTTCCATGTTTCACACAGTTCCTGATTTAAAAATCAGTTCCTTGAAGGTCTAGCTGTCTGGATACACAAGCCTGGGCAAACTGTTGTTCATGTAGCAATCTCACTCTCTCCATGCATTTGATGAACACAAAGGAATGGCAGAGACCGATACAGTTTGGTACAAGAAGCATTGCAGGAGCTGCCAATCAGCATTGGGCTGAATGTAGGACTGCCTTAAGGACTCCAGCTCTGGAGTTTTCCCTCAGAGTTTACTCCCGAAGCCTTCCCCATGAACACATATAGCCACAAGGCAGCGGAGGTTTGAGATCAGAGTTTTCCTTCGCCTAGGTGAGCTGTCAACCACGGCTGACGAGTTCCATCTGCCTGAAGCAATGGGCTTTAAGGCGCCAGTAACTTACCATTGCCCCTTCTCTTGTCAGCGGAAATGGTTCCGGCAGGGTTAGTAGCTAAGCCACACATGAAGGGCAGGAGCTGGACTTGGTTGTCAGAGGCTACTTGAGGCACACACCAGTGGAAGCTTTTAATAGGTAGTGGGAGCTTGTCCCCATTACCACCATCAGCTATAACAACCTCAAGGAACCAGCATCACTGGTAGATAGGGCCATAAAGAGAACTTCTGGCTTTCATAGATCAGAGTACTGAGTACTGGCATGTTCCATTGAAGTTGCTTAAGATGTTGGTGAGGCTAAATCTGGAGTACTGTGTGCAGTTCTGCTCACCTGCTTAGAAAGACATCATTAAGATTGTAAGAGTACTGAGAAAATGTATAGGGATGGTGAGTTATGGGGAAAGGTTGAACATGTTAGGACTTTATTTCATGGGGCATAGGAGAATGAGGAAAGATTTGATAGAGCTGATAAAATCACAAGGGGAACCTCAGGGGGTACTTGTTCACTCAGGGGGTGGTGCTAATGTAGAATGAGTTGCCAGTAGAAGTGATGAATGTGGGTTCGATGACAACATTTAAAATAAGTTTGATTAAGTATATGGATGGCAAGCTATTGTCCAGTGGATAGTTGATGGGATTAAGCATAATAACAGCTCAGTACAAACTCGATGGGCTGAAAGGCCTGTTTCTGTGCTGTAGTGCACTATGACTCTATCTTATATCAATAGCAACAGTTATAACAATTTACACTTATATAGGTCTACATGTCTGCAAACTTAATATCTACCTTAAAACTGTGTTATATAACCTAATATTTCTGTAAAGCTCTTTAGGATGCTTCACTGCAATATAACTACGTAGTCTTCAAATGCAAGTTGTTTTGGAGTTTGTGTTCAAACCAGTTAGAAAAAATTCAAAGTTTGGTTTTGGAAATTCAGTTTCATTACTCCACAGGTATTCATGTTCAATTTTTTTAAAACTCATAACAAATACACAGTAATCAGAAATATTAAAATTTCAAAGTAAATTTATAATCAATGTACATATGTGTTATCATATACAACCCAAAAGTGAATCAATGAAAGATTGCACCAGTGTTCAACCAGCGTGAAAAATACAACAAACAGTACAAATATGAAAAGAAAGAAATAATAATAAGTAAATTAGCCACCTGGAGACCCACTATAGACGATCCCTTTGGAGAACATCATACTGAACTTGAGTGATTGCACTACTAGATGTGTATGAGATAAGAGGCATAGATAAAGGCCTTTTCCCAGGATAGAAATGGCTCATACAAGGGGCATAATTTTAAGGTAATTGGAGGAAAGTATCGGGGGAATGTAAAGGATAAGTTCTTTACACAGAGAGTGGCGGGTGTGTGGAACACGCTGCCAAGAGTGGTGATAGAGGCAGATACATTAAGGGCATTTAAGAAACTCTTAAATAGGCACATGGATGATAGAAAACTGGAGGGTTGTGGAAGAGGAAAGGGTTAGATTCATCTTACAGTTGGTTAAAAGTATGGCACAACTTGCTGGCTCCAAGATCGCGTACTATGGTGTAATGTTCTATGTTCTGTAAGTAGATAGGGTGGTAATGAAAGTTTATGTTATACTTGACTTCATTGGTTAGGATGCTGAGTACAAAAGTCAGGAAGTCATGTTACAGCTATATAAAACTTTGGTTAGGTGACATTTGGAGAATTGCTTCTGGTTCTGTTGTTTCATTACAGATTGGGTGTGTAGACTTTGGGGAGGGTGCCAAAGATCATGAAGATGTTACCTGAATTAGAGGCTATGAGCTATAATGAGAGTTTTGACAAACTTGGATTATTTTCTCTGGAGCACTGGAGGGACAGCCTGATAGAAGTTAATAAAATGTACAAAATTAAGGGAGGGAAGTTTAGGGGAGACATCAGGGGTAAGTTTTTTTTACACAGAGGGTTGTGAGTGCCTGGAATGACTTGCCAGGGATGGTGGTGGAGGCTAAAACATTAGGGGTATTTAAGAGCCTCTTGGACAGGCACATGGATGAAAGAAAAATGGAGGGTTATGGGGTAGTGTGGGTTTAGTACTTTTTTTTAAGGATTATTTGGGTCGGCACAACATGGAGGGCTGAAGGGCCTGTACTGTGCTGTAGTGTTCTTTTCTATGGTTCTAAGCAATAAATATCAAGAACATGAGATGAAGAGTCTTTGAAAGTGAGTCCATAGATTGTGGGAACATTTCAATGATAGGGGAGGTGAAGTTGAGTGGAATTATCCCCTTTCTTACAAGAGCCTGATGGTTGAAGGGTAATAATTGTTTCTAAACCTGGTGGTGTAAGTCCTGAGGCTCCGTTTTGATGTGCCGTATGGTGGGGAGGGTTTTACCGCTGTGATGCAGCCAGTCAATATACTCTCCACAACACATCTTTAGAAGTTCGTAGAAGCTTTAGATCTACGTAATGCCAAATCTGCGCAAACTCCTAAGGAAGTAGATGTGCAGCCATGCTTTATTCATAATTGCACTTACATGCTGGGTCCTCCGAAATAATAACACTGAGGAATTTGAAGTGGCTGACCCATTCCACCTCTGATCCTCCAATGTGGTCTGCTTCATGGACCTCTGGTTTCTGTCTCCTGAAGTCAATAATCAGCTCCTTGGTCTTGCCTACAATGGCAATGTCAGCAAACTTGGAATATGGCATTGGAGTTGTGCTTAACCACACAGTCGTAAGTGTATATTATACTCCAAAGTTCTTCATATTTTAATGCTTAATAATTATAGTAAAAGCTATGTTAACTTTACCTGGAAATAGGACTCAATCCTAAGCATCAATTGCCCATCTCTCTCCAGTGATACTGTCTGACACACTGAGTTCTTCCAGCATCTTTGTTTGTTCATTCTAACTGTCTATTCATCCACAGTTCAGGAACTTTACTTTTTATGCTTAGTTAGTAAAAGATAAATTTGACTTTTGAATAAAGATGTGTATTTAAAGAAAATTTTTGGTTCCAACTAGAAGGATAACCATGTGTTTATCAGAATTTGACCAGGCTATAAGATGTATTTTGAAAATATCTGTTACCTTAAATGTGATAATTAATTTTTGATGCTCTTTGAATAATTTCTTTTCAGTCTTGGACTCATAACATTGGAAAGGAGAAAGAATTCCTTAGGAAATTGGTGAGAGGACAAGTGATTACAGACTTGACAGCTGGGATTTGAAGCAACGTTGTTTCCATCCCAAAATAAATTTGGGGAAGAAAAAGCAAGCATGAAGAGGAACATCCTGTGGACTTCAGAAAAACTCTGTTGAATATGAGGATAAAGCTTTACCAAACTACAGGGGAGACTACACATCTCTACATAAAACCTGTCATCTTGCATCAACACTATATTGAGGGGGCGGGGAGAGGGGTTTGGTGGGAAGTGCTGGAATTTTGTGCAGTTGCAATTCAATGTTCCACCTAAGTGTGCAATCAGAAAAGAAAAATACTGATCAATGTGCCATAATTACCTCTGGAGAAAGAAAAGCAACAGGATTGTTGAGGTATTTCTCTTTTTATAGCTTGAATGTAAAGAATTTCAGAAGTTGCGTGGACAAACACTTTTACATTGCGTCAACATTTTAATTTAATATTTCCTCTCCCTGCCCCAAGATCCATGAGACTGGTGGTTCTGTCCCAGACTGTTGATTAATTGCTGCTATTCCTTTTGGGGGTAGAGGATATTTTAAAAATGTTTTTTTGTGTGTCAGTACAGAAAAGATGCTGTGAAAGCACTTAAGTATGATGAACCTTTTGACTTCAAGAGCAGAAGATTGTGTATTACTGGTAAAAATTTTGCTGTGTCAGTGCTTCAGAGAGCTGCTATCACTAGTTTTGCAATGGTCAGAGTGGAGGGCTCAAGGCAAATGCAGAACAGAAATCTTTGTTCAAGTACTAATGTGACTAATGTTTTAGATATATTCTGTTAAACACATTTAGAGGTTCATGTTTCCAGCTTGTTAATTTGCTTTGCCAGTTTTGACATGTAATTGATTTTCTGTTAGAAGGGTTTAGAACAGAAATTAATTTGGATACCCAGTTTACAATAACTAGTTTGAAAAAGAAAACACTTGCTTTCTAGCTGTTCATAAGGCACACCTGTTGTTTAAATCTACACTCCACTGTCCAAAATTAATTTTGTTTTTTTGTACACAGATGCACCACCTAGGTAATTTTCAGACTTGCTTCTTCCTCCCACCTTTCTATGTACTGTGCAAAAAACATGGTGCAGTGATTATAAGTCAGAATGCACTGACGGACGATACTGATGTCAAAGCATTAAATCTTCTGTGTTAGACTTGAGGGTTGTCAGCCATGTGATTGAAACATTAGGTAAATTATTGCTAGGTTATCACTCTATCAGAAATTATTCTTAAATATTTAGTAGTTAACCTACTTCACTCCTGTCAACTATATTTTTCCTTAATTTTTCCCCCATATTTGTTCAAATTGAAAATAAGATAACTATTTGAAATGAAGACTAAATCCACTTGTATAAACCTGTCCTCGGCATACCTTTCTTACCAAGATCTTTCAAAGGAGGCTGTTTGGCAAATCTTATGTTACGTGTTCTCAACACCCACTCTTCTATCAGTGTAGACATACATACCTATCTAATTGAATCCATTATGACTTCATTAAAGAATTGTCATTTGATCCATATAAAACATTAAGAATGGCTACATGTATCCAATAGAAGTAAGTAAACTGTTGTGTCACAACTATGGCAAAATTAACCTACTTTAGGTAACTATGATTCATTTTAGGAAAGGAGTAACTGATAGAATCACACAAAGCCAGAACTGGGAGCAAGTTCTTCGATAAAAATCTTCCAATTCCAAACAAAACTAGCAGAGTAGTGTAGCTCCCAGTTTGTGGACTATGTATAGTCTAAATACTATTGTTATCATTTTCTCCATTTTATTTGTTACACTGATATGGATCATATTTCCAGGTCATTATTCTCTATATTATTTATTGCAATTAAATTCTTTAATGTGTGAACTGACCTTTCTTATTGGTTCATGCCATCCAGTTAGCATGTTTCACATTAATTTGAAGAGGCCATGAAAGCTGAAAGTGTATAAAAATAGAATTAGAGCTTTCCGTTTATGTGATCAGTTTGGTCCTCAGAATGATAATATAAACTGTAAACAGACCAAACATAGAGGAAGAATGTGGGAATGTGCTGTTGATCATTTGGACAAAATATAAACCAAACAGAACATATATAGCTGAAAATGAAGCTCAAATGTACCTAATTTTATTATTTCAATACTGCTGTACCTTTTTTTCCCGTATTTTGAAACTTGTATAGCATCAATGTAAAAAAATCTATTTATTTCTAGCTTTTATTTCGCGGCACTTCCTTGCATTCAAAACTTCTGCTGGTCTGGGCTTTAAGCTGCTACGAAATCATCCAGCTACAAGGATTCAGACTGTTGAGTATCATGGCCTTAATGTGGATATCGTTCTTACTGCTGGCCTGTGAATACTTGTGCATGCTCACATAATTTAAGTATTTTAAAGTTATCACTAAATCATTTTCAGCGTAAGAAATCACTGCTTCAGGAGGAAAGTAATGCATCTGTCTAGCATTGCTCCCTTGGCACCAACTTTTTCAACAATGATTGGTTGCAAGCATATCTTGCAGAGAAAAAGCACAATTAACATATCTTTTCCAATGCTGACAAACCCTAGGTGCCTGGTTACACAGTGTCTTAACAGTTCTTCTGTCATTCACACTCAAGTACTCTGTAATAATCATTACATTAATTCTTTGCAGAGGGAATACTCATCATAAATTACTTTATTTAACAACTGGTGTTGGGACCAGCATACTGTACCTTGACCTATTGCTCCACTCCCTTGCCACTGAATGGTCTTACTGATCAGTCATCCATTGTAGTTCTACAGCAAAATGACAGAAAATAAAAATAAACTCTAATGAATAAAAAGTTATAACAGGATAACATCTGGTGAGGAGTTCCCAAGCTGCCTTACCAATATGAAGAATAGTTAAAATTACAAAATGGCCTTTTTTAACAAGGCAAGAAAGCTTTATCTGTGACAACAACTATGCTGTTATTTTGTGGTAGTGATAATTTAAACTGTTTCAATCTAAGCATCTCTGAATGAGTAGGAATTAATTTTGTTTTCTCGGTAAACATAAATGAAAGATGGGTTCCTGACTTGCATATTAAATGGTATTCAACCGGTGTACCAGTTTTATTTACATATTAAAAGTAGTCTACCAAAACCTCATGTAATTTTTTTCCCTATGTAAATAGTCTTCATTTTATTTCCAGGTTTAAAATGACAGTCTTTGGTAAGCTCTAATCAAATTTCTTTCAGCTCTCAGCCAAGTCACTTTGATTCACATATCAGAAGATGTGCCCATTGGAGAGTACCTGACCTATTCAGCAGGATTAAAACAGCAAATGCTGGAAATACTCAACGGGTCAGACCACCTCCATGGAAAGAGACAGAAAGCTAATGTTTCAGGCCAAGGGACCTTTATCAGAACTGTGAAGTGGATACTTTAATCATATTATATTCTAGGGGAGGGGAGTGTGTCTGCTAGAGTAAAACTGAAGTGATCATGGAGATTTATTATCACTGATATATGTTGTGGAATTTGTTTTGTGACAACAATACAATGCAGTGCTATAAGTAATGGGCCAAATGGCCTTATTCCACTCCTATATCTTATCTAATTAGAATAAAAAATATATATTAATAAGTCATGCAAAAAAGGAGCAAATATAGTGAGATTGTATTCATGGGCCGTTAGATCTAATGGCGCAGGGGAAGAAGCTGTTCCTAAAACACTGAGTGTGTGTCTTCAGGCTCCTGTACTTCCTCCCTGATGGTATAAACGAGAAGAGACTTATCCTGGGTGTCCTTAAGATGGATGCCACCTTTTTGAGGCATCGCCTTTTGAAGATGTTTTCAATGCTGGAGGGGACCACAGTGGAACTGGCTGAGTTTACAACTTTCTGCCTTTTCCAATCCTGTGCATTAGCTCTTCTGTGCCAGATGGTGATGCAACCAGTGAGAGCGTTCTCCACAGTACATCTGTAGAGATTTGCTAGAGTTGTTGGAGATATACCAAGTCAACTAAAACTCCTCATGAAATATTGCTGCTGCCATGCCTTCTTTGTAATTGCATCAGTGTTGAGCCCAGGATAGATCTTCAGAGATGTTGACACATGGGAACTTGAAGTTAAATCTTCTAAAGTTGAAGATTTCAAAATTAAGTGTATAAGGCTGCAATGTGCCTAAGTGAAAGATGAGAAGCTGTTTCTCAAGCTTACATTCAACCATTGACCAGATAACCTTGTTTGCAGCTTATTCCCATGGTCACCCTAGTTTTACCCTATCAGGGACATTCCCTCCCCAGCCTTCCTGCAGTTTTACAAGCACTTTTTCTCTCCTTTGCAGTTCTAATGAATGGTCTTTGAGCCAAAATACTAACTGTTTCTCTTCCACAGATATGGTTTGACCTGCCAGGTACATCCAGCATTTTCTATTTTCATTTCACCTTTGCAGTATCTGCATTTTTCTTTCATTTTCACTATTTGGCCGATAACTGACATCAGAACCTTTTGGAATGGGGAGCTGAGCTAAACTCAATCTGTCATGCCTACATAAATGTTACTATGCACAAGTAAGCCCAGCTTTTCTTCCAGTTTGCCTTTCTTTGCTCTCCAGCTACAGAGCTTCACATCAGATGATATAGAATTGTTGATTCCAGTCTTCTTGCTTATTGTATTTACCAAGAATAAAACTATTTTGATCAATATTGCTAATCATTCTTCATTTTCTGCTCCCATCCATTTGCATATCATATTGATGACCAGTGGCTTTGAACTGATAAAGTTTGCTTTGTGAAAGTTTGGTAAGTAAAAAGTGATTCCATTTAACTGATCTGTGCTTATTGGGTGTATACTGGAATATATTCTAGCCTATTTTACAAATCTTAATTGTTGTGCCTTTTTAAACATAATTGTATAACATAAAAAATAAGACCTGAACAATTTTGTAAATTGCAAATATGTTGGTTAAGCAATTTAATGAATTTAAATTTGTTAACTCAACAGCCATGTCAGTTTTGAACATTTTACCTTTAGCTGTATGAGTCTGCCGTAAGCTAGAGAATGGTAATGGTATGGCTTATTTTAGAAAACGTTCTTGTTGCTTGGAATTATTCTTGAGGATTGAAGAGATAGAGAGGTAGTAGCATCTAATTCCAATGTTTTGAATTTCATCTAAATGAAATATTTATATCATTCAGAATCTAGTTTGGAATGGGATATTTCTGTCACCAAAGAAACAAAGTGAAAATGAAAGCTTACCTTGACTGGGCATTTTATCTGCTGGCAAATGATCTAAATTATTGCAGTATCATTGTTTTCTTGGTTATCAGACAGCCTGCTGATTCTATAGTTTGAACCTTTTCCTATGTACTTTACAAAGGTTTTAAAACTGTTTAAAATGTTTTCTCTCTGGATTTGGACTTGGAAAGATCTCACTGCTGAGACATCTATATTGTCAGAATCATTTACTTCACCTGATATTGTTGATTACATTAGTGACAAATTCCTCATGGTTGGGAGAATAAAAGGATATGTTTAGCGTTTCATCAGTAAGTGGGTCAGTTTTCACTGAAGGATGCAGTTCAACTGAAGTCATTTGTTCACAAGAAATGTTATCACTGCACTAATCAATTGCCAGTCTCCACATCTTTAAGGAATTTTGATTTATTAGGGATAAGACTTCTCAGGACAAACAATACAAGGTTTCGACCATACGTGCTTATGTCAGTGCCACAAACAGATATGTCTTTTTTACATTTATATTGAAAAATAACAGTTCTTTAAA
This sequence comes from Hemitrygon akajei, assembly GCF_048418815.1. Classification (NCBI taxonomy): domain Eukaryota; kingdom Metazoa; phylum Chordata; class Chondrichthyes; order Myliobatiformes; family Dasyatidae; genus Hemitrygon; species Hemitrygon akajei. The sequence goes on from NC_133135.1 coordinate 31,472,146, forward strand.
GAACTGAGATCCTTTCATGTCTGTAACTGGCATACTATCTGTTCTGAATACTAAAAACTTCGTCCAGCTTTTATGACTAGCAGTAGGTCACAAGTTCAAATCCCAGCCATCAGCAATACTCAAACTAGTTCTGTAAGATTGCAGTGCAGTAGAGAGAAGTAAAGCTGTGATCGACTTTGAGGTAATTCTGCCAGTCCTTCAGGGTTATTCTAGATTCTTCAGGAATCCATCTTCTGCACTCTGAGTTGTCAAAAACGGACATGTAAAAACATTGTAGATATTTCCTCTGAACACATGACTGGTTATGAAAAATGATTCACACACAAAAGTTGTGAGAGTGAGTTAAGGGTGGAAGAAGCAGAGCAAGGCTGCAGGTGACAAATAGTCTGGTGAAGTCTTAAAGAATCACCTGTAATTAGAGATGACATTCCTCTAAAGTGCCATTTGAAGTATATGCTCAAGGCATATTAGTATTATGAAAGCAAGAGGCTTCCCTCTGCAGATCTCACACTAACTGGTTAGCATCATGTTGTCACATCAGCAAAGTTAAGTTTACTTTGAATCCGAGTGGTAGGTTTTTATCATTTCTTATCCTCCTACCCTTTAGCAGTGTAATGTTATCAGGTTTCTAGCTTGAATATTTCCAAGCTGATGCCATACAATTTAATGCTCGATTTATATGAAGCTCTAACTCTCCAGGCTCCAGTTCAGAATAAGGTAAACATTCAATTCCATAATAGGGACACACAAGAGACTGCAGATGCTGGAATGTGGAACAAAACAAAAGCTGCTGGAGCAACTCAGGCATAATCAACGGAGGCGAAGAATGGTAACATTTCAAGTTGAGACCCTACATCAGGACTGAAGGCAGAGGGAAGATGTGAGAGGATTGGGTCAGGTAGATTATAGGTGGAACCAGCTAAGGTGGTTGATAATGGGCAAGTGGAGCCCACCAGACTCTGTCTCTAAACTCTGCCAGCTGGCTCCATCTGCCCATCAACTGTCCCTCATCTGGTTCCACTTATCACCCCGACCCACCTCTATCTCTCCCCACTCAGCTCAATCTGAGGCAAAGTTTTGACTGAACCATCAACCATCCTTTCGTTTCCACAGACCCACTGAGTTTCTCCAGCAGTTTGTACTTTCGCTCCAGTTTCATTGTGGTCGTTGGAAAGATTAGTAAATAAATCCCTTCACATTCATCCTTTTTTTAAACCCTGGATTAAGCATAATTCTGGTTTCTACAGCTAAGAGAGAGTCTTCCTGGTAAAGGAAGAGAAGCATAATAAGCTGCAATAATAACATTGTAAAATGGTCAACATAAGAGTTGCCTGCTCACTAGGCTGAGGACTATCATGGTTTTCAGGTATTTAATTGATATAGATTTGACCATATTTAAAACCTGGAAAGCTGTGAATTGGTGTCTGGTGTAAAATGACAAAACCAGTAATATTTTTGATTTTGAATCATCTTGTTTTTATTGACTTCCTTTGAGCTGATAAGAACTGGAACAAATTGTTGTTTTAATATAGCAATAGCCAAATTGTATTTGCTTTTGTACATTTTGTTTTGGCAGTCATCATCTGAAATAAGTAATATTTTAACACTATTTAGATGTTTTCAACCAGCTTGGAGTTCTACAAAACTAATTGAAACAGCAGTAAGAACTAGCCTTTGTTGTACTTTGTAGTGACAATCCTAAACTGCTGCTCAGTGGAGTTATCGAAGGAAAAAATGAACAATTAAGTTTATGGATAATTAAAGTGGTCAGAACTGGAAGAGATTGGAACTCCCAGCAGACAGAAAGAGGTTAGAGATTTAGGGATGATGATTGCTGTGCAAGGTTTTGAACAAGAATGAGAACTTTGAAATCAAGATTCTACCTGTGCATTCCCCAGTGGAGGTCACCAAGTAGTGTGTTAAGTGAGTGTGATAAACATGACAGGTTTGGATGAAAAGTTTTGGCAGGTAGAAGATGTGATCACAACCAAAAGATTACAACTATTAGGTATAGAAAAAACAAAGAGTGAAGCTTACTTTCAGTAGCTGAGCTACAGTAGAGCTTTGGGTCAGAGTGGTGGAAGCAGCTGAAGTTGTTAATAATGTGATCATTAGCTTATTTCAAGATCAAACAAGACCAGTTCTCCCTACAGTCTAGCATAGCCTTGAGACAGTGGAGATGGTATTGGTGGATAGGACGTGGAGTTCATTGTGGAGACCATTATCTGTTTGCCTCTCTTCCATTACCCAATGAAGGACTTTCTAAATGACTAGTGATGATTATTTTTAGGTACAAACAATATTCACAGACAGATCTGAAAGTTTAGCTAGATACTCCAAGTTAAACCTACAGCTCTTTTTGTGAAGGTTTGTGCACGTCTCTTTATGCCAGTAATACTCAATTTAAATATCTAGTTTTGTTCTACCTCTTTACAGTCAATGGATTATTGTGCGAGTGTAGCTTTCTGTGCTGTTTGGCAGTTTTTTTGAGATATTATTTTGAATAATAATGAATGATAAACTACCAGTTATCGCTTGTTGTCTCTTTCCTTCAACCCTTCACCTTGCAGAGTGCTACAAATTAAGCTATGAATCTCAGCACACGTCCATGTGAGGGAAAGGCTGGTAGGGAGAATTTTTTTGATAATTTGTTGATTAATACATTGAACCGGTTGCATTTTGACCGGAAACTACCAACCCATTGTCTGTACTCTTCTTTGAAAAATACTATGTGGGCTTTTTATTATGTGGGAACAGGCTGGGGATTGTGGGTTGGGTTGGAATAAATAAACTGCAAATAGGTAATAGTAATAATAAAAAAAACATTGTTCCAAAATGGATTTCAGAGTTATTAGGTAGAACAAGTTTTATTGTTGGAAAACAGCTTAACTTTGTATATTTTTTGTAGGTAACTGAATCGCAAACTTGCACTGCTTTATTAGAAATAATTAGACATTGTTTAAGACATGCATGTATTATAAAAATATTGCATAAGATCATAATTTTCTCTTGATGAAACAGCTTTTTTAAAAAAAACAGTGGCATCTTCAATGTTGAATTAAATTATGCATTGCAGACCACTCGGAATCAGTTTTTTAAAAATGGTAACTACCATAACTATAGTAGAATCCTTATCAAAAGCGATTTAGAAACTTACTCGCCTATTACTGCATGGTGCAAGAAGTGTAAAACTCTTGAGTAGTGTATGTTTCAAAGCTGACATTTCTAGGACATTCAACTTGAAACACAAAATAAATTGGGAACTTACATGTTAGCAGATCTCTTCCTTTTGAGTTACTCCAGGACAACATTTTCATATGTTTATCTCTAAAAGAAAGATATGGTCTTGAGTAACAAGTGATCAGTGTAACCAGGATGTCAGATGGCAAAGAAATGGCTTGAAATGGACACCGTTATTGTGAATCAATGAAAACTACCCCTGGTACTTTATGTCAAACAATGAAGTTATAACAATTAAATTGTCTCACTTACTAATTTTGAATTTAACCATAAATAAGTGAAATTTTAAATTTCAGAGATATAAAATTTAATGTTTAATTGTCCTATTTGATGGAATCTTGTCTGTTTATAGGCTCTGCTATGTACATTTCTGTTAGAAACACTAAGTTGTACTGGACTGACAGATCGGATTAAATGTAACTGATTATGTATGTCACTGAAGCAATAAAATTATTCAATCATGGTTTAGACTGTTTTCTTTGTTAACTCTTCTTACTCTTCTTAATTTTAGTGCTGTTAATTTCCTCTTAACCTCTGCAGGTTTTAACACTATCTTGCAAGAAACACAAAAACAGCTTTACCCTTCTTATGAAATATCTCTGGGAAAGTACTTTTCGCCAAAACTCTGCTTAAACTGGAAGTTTAATGTTTAAGAAGAGAACAAAAGGTGGAGAGCAGGAGAGATTAGAAGATGAAAAGAGATGATAATATAACACAAAAAGAAAGTTAATGGAAGAAAAGAAATAAGATAGTCTTGGAGGAGTGTAAAGGAGAGAAACTTAATTACTGTCTATTGTAAACAGAGAAAATACCTTGAATTCTGGAAATACTTGTTTTCTGAATTTGTTGAAATCAATGTTGAGTCCAGAGAAGCCATTTGGAAGATGAAATGTTGTTTCTCAAGCTTATATTTAAGATTCATTGCGATAGTTTAGGAGGTTAAGGACTTAAATATGATTGTGGAAGCAGGACATAGAATTTGTGTTCGGTGGCCAGGAAGTAAGGATCATATCTGCAGATTTAACAAAGCCAGTTTGGTCATTTGTCACAGTAACTGTCTCACAAATTGGAGGAAATTGCATCATGACCAGTGAATAATTTGTACTGAATTAACAAGGGGGAAAATGATTATCTTCACCTGGAAAGAGCATTTGAGGGTTTTGGTAATAGATAGGAAAAGGTATAACGAGTACAGAATGGAAATGGAGAGCTTAGTGACATGGTGTCATGACATCAACCTTTCCCTCAATGTCAACAAAGCAAAATGGCTGCTCATCGACTTAAGAAAGGATGGTGGTGCACATGCTCCTATCGATATCAATGGTGCTGTGGTTGAGAGTTCCTTGTTCCTAGGTTATTTTTCCTTATTCTGGCTGAATACACTGTGAAATGATCTGTATAAACAGTATGCAAGACAAGCTTTTCACTGAATCTTGAGACATATGGTAATAGTAAATCAAACCAAGGACACCTACTGTACCTCCTGTAGAAGAAAGTTCTGGAAGAATTGGCACCAATCAAGGATAGATTCCTAAAGAACTGTTTTTATGCATTTCTGTTTTGGGATATCTCTAGTGCAATTAGGACCCTCACCTTGAATGTAATAAACATAAGCTCTGGTCAAACAGTGGCTCCCTTGGTTATGAAAACAGCCAAGAGATTGTGATGGTGTACAATCCTGTGTGACAAAAATTAGGTTTAGTTATTTTAACATTTTGAGGAGAATGACGTACTATCCTTGTGCATACTGTTCAAAGCATGCCAGTATAATTATTTACCTGCTTAGTTTTTTAAATTTGTCTGACAGTTTGTAACTTGAGCCTGATCCTCATCCATCGGCAATAAGGAGGTCAAACAGTGGTAGGTGATATCTTTCTAAGCCAGGCTGCAATTGTGAGTAAAACCTACTTCCGTCAGAAATAGCTATGACATTTAATGTAGATACATACAGGAGGAAAGTAGATAAGTGAATGAGGGAGAAAGGACAGAGGGATCTGTAAATATTATTACAAAATGTAAGATGGGAGGAAATACATGTGCAGGATTAGTTGTGTGATGGAACTGTCCAAAAATTCAGATTCTATGCTATAAAATTCAAACTAATTCCAGTACATCTACAAAAGTTATCAGTTTGATCTATCGATTCCATTACAGGGCAAACATGGACACACTCATGCACGAGGAAAACTTGCTCATAAGGAATATATGCCCCTTTTATAGGAACTGCTAATGATATTAAACCCAAGAATCATCTTTCTAGTAAAAATGAAAATTTACTACTATAACATGCACAAATCTGACGTGGGAGCCTTCAACCTGGTTTGCAGCTCATGAGCAAGATTTAATTGTAGTATCAGACTGCTGAATATGATTTTATTCTCAAAAAGTCATACAGTACAATGGCAGGCCCTTCATGACCATCAAGTATCTTTCTATACTAATTGAACAGGATTTAGTTCATTGATTTCAGTGGCTTGATGATCTAAGTGTTCATCTAGATATTCAAATATTTTAAGAGTAGAAGATTATTGTGCAAAACTGAAAAATAAGATTTATCTGCTGCGTGAAGAGGCTACCCATCTAAATCCATAAAAATCAAGAATTCAGTACTTGATATTGAGATGAAGCATTCTTCTCGAGCATTCTACTTTCCCCTGCTAACTCATGAAATTTCTTCGCCAATTGTATTAAAGTTATCAATTCCCTTGTCCTTTCTCGTGGCTGTGCGGCAGTTTCACAATTCTGTAACCGGTTTGAAGAATTCATTCTAATGTACGACTTGTATGTTTGAAATCATTGCCATGCTGGCTAAATATAAGTTTTGTGGGGTTACTTGAGTCAGAGATTCGTGATGTCTGGAAGACAGTGGTTGTACTTATTAAAGATTCTGTCAAGACATACTTACCAATTGCACTTGAGGAATTTTGCCCTGGAAATTGACTGACTCAGAGAGATAAACAAACCCTTACTGTGATAGAAAACTGACCTCTCACTTTCTACACAGTAATAAGTAGGATGTAATTGTCTTTCGTCTCCCTTAGAAGAAGGGCATAATTGCCTGTGGTAAATTTGCCATATACTCATGAAAAACAGACTGCTTTTGCAGTGCATTTCACCTTTGACCCTGGTAATAAGACTCATTTCTACATAAGTTCATTGAAATTTTTCCTTCAGTGAATAATATACCATAATTCCAATACTTGAGGGCAGTTCTAGCTTAAAGATGAAGTAATGGTGCTTATTGCACTAAATAAAAATGGACATAAGACTGAATGGTCAAAGTGAGTAACTGATGATTAGGCAATTCTCCTCAGTTCTGTGATCAACGTCTGAAAAGAAGGTATTTCATTAAGTTAGCCTTAATGATCCAAAGATTTCTGACATTTATTTTGCTGCTCTTGACATTGTTCACTGTCTAGTGGGTCTCCAGCAATAGTAATGTGAAAATAGTAAAGATTGAACAGGCAGAGAGGCTAAATCAAAATGGAATGTGAGAAGCCATCAAAACTTGTATATTATACAAAATCTGAAATAAAGTGTGGGTCATGAAGCTAAGTTTTAGGTAGAAATGAAACAAGTATTTCACTTATTTAATCTAATTTAACACATTGTTAGATTTTAGGAGTAGTGAGATGGCTAATCTTTTTTATTCATTTTTTTATTAGTTTTTCAAAACATTTTACAAATTAAAAACCCCAAATCCCAATGAACATTAATACAGTGCAAAATTCAGCATACAATAGCAATATGCTACAAAGGAAGAGAATTAACAAAAAAACACCTAAATTAAAGACAAGTGAGCTTAGTATCCTCCCCAAGCCCCACAACACAAGAAAAAACAACAACTCCAGACCAACCGCAACTCAATATAGAGAGTATAAGTCAGAACAGTCAAACTCCCAGACTGTGAATACACTTAGCAACAGAGGATAATAATGCTTACTACCAAAAAAAAAAGGGAGCTGAAAGCAAGGGACCGAAAAGAAGAAGAAAAAAAAACAAAACCCCTAGTCAAGAGGAAGGTTATGAAAGTACTCGATAAAAGGTCCCCAGACCTTATGGAACTTTAGATCCAAATTCAGAACTGAATAATGAATTTTTTCGAGGTCCAAGCAGGCCATAATGTCGTTAAGCCATTGCGCATGTGTGGGCAGGGCAACATCTCTCCATCTAAGGAGGATCAAGCGTCTCACCAGGAGAGAGGCAAAGGATAATATTCGGCATTTGGTCGGACCCAGACATAAATCTGTCTCGCCCCAAAAACCGAACAGAGCAATTAAGGGGTTTGGTTCTAGGCGCTGATTCAGAATACACGATAACGTAGTGAAGACATCTTTCCAGAATTTCTCCAAACTAGGACAGAACCAGTACATATGGATGAGAGAGGCCACGCCCCTCTTGCATTTATCACAGAGTGGACTAATGCTAGGGTAGAATCAAGATAGTTTAGATTTAGACATATGGGCTCTATGAACAATCTTAAACTGTAAAAGGCAATGGCGAGCACAAAGAGAGGTTGAGTTAACCGATTTGAGAACTGAGTCCCAGCTCTCCTCGGATAAGGAGATATTTAAATCCTGCTCCCAGGCCATTTAAATTTTATCCACAGGGGCCCGTCGTAAGGCTGCTAGTTTATCTCAGATAATTGATATTAAACCTTTACCTAGTGGATTGATGGAAAGAAATAGGTCCATAGCGTTTTTCGCAGGCATTTCAGGAAAGTTAGGAATTAAAGGAGCAATAAAGTGTCGGATTTGGAGATACCTGAAAAAATGAGCTTTAGGCAGATTGAACTTAACAGAGAGCTGCTGAAAAGAGGCGAAGCGATTATCAATGAAAAGATCTTCAAAATGTCTAATGCCCTTCCTATACCAAACATGGAATGCTGAATCGTACGTAGTAGGTAAAAAAAGGTGATTATGTGCGACAGGGCTGGAAACGGAGAACCCCTGGAAGCCATAGCATTTCCTGACGAGATGGCTAATCTTAAACAAAGCTTAGAACACCACCGAAGTCTGAATGACACCTCATTCAAGTTTATTATCATTCAAGCATATACATGTATATAACCAAACAAAACAACGTTCCTCTGGCATGCTACAAAGGTACATATTCAATGCTTTTTATAGTGGGATTACTTTTTTTTTTAAAAACTGAAGTTCTCATTGGTTCACTAATTCTGCAAATTTTACTCTTAAATTTATAAGGCAGTGTTCTTTGAAGATGGCAACTTCTGGATTTCAGAGACTACATGCATTATTCTAAGTAATCCTGCCAATAATAAATCTTTGTAGACTCCTAGCATTTTCAACTCACCAAGTAAAAAATATAGATATACATTTACTTCCCACAGAGTAGCTTGTCAAATGATAGAATTGATAGCAGTGAGATGGTCTCCACTGAGCTCAGAGACTGAAAGTGATGGCATTTAATTGGAGAAGTAATATTTTTTATATACGTGGAATGTTGAACAGGAAATGTTTAAAAGACCCATTGAGCCTACCCAATGCGATTGTTTGCTTAAGCAATCATAATTCATTCATCTGCTGCTTAACAACAGCATACTAGCAAAGGCAAACAAAATTTGAAGAATAGTTCATAGACAATTTAAACATATAAAATATTTAAAAATTGAGAAAGATAGAAGAAATAAAGATATCAAAGTCATTAATATTTGAGCAGAATTGTTATATATATTTGACTTCTTATTTGGTTTTTGGCATATTTGCCATTGAGTGACATACAAATGAGTTTGCATGAATTTGGAGAAAATTTCCTTCCAAAAATGTGCAATTTGTGTTTCAATCAACAACTTCATTAATAGAACAAATGTTATCCCATAATAGCTGGATAAAATATATATTGTGTTATATCCAATAATAGACATCAATATTTCATGAGAGGATTTGTGGATTGTATAATGGTTCAGAATGGACTAAGCAGTGTAAGAATACTGAGCACATTACAAAACTGATGCACCATAATTGTGTCTCTTTAAGATACTTGTATTTTATCCTTCATTTTTAAGGAACTGGTTGATGGACTTCTAAAAGATACATTATGGATCTGAATGTGGATGTGTGAGATTTTGCATTGTAATATAGCTTTTAAGATTTTTTTAAAAAATTATGATTCTTATGATCCTGGTATAAAATTATCATGAATCTTAACAATGTAGTTGCTTAGAAACTAGTTCCAATTATAACACTGATCTTCAGATTATCCAGCAATTCACTTTCCATGAGTGGTTTGTTATGCAAATTATAATAAGCCTATCCAGTGAAAGTTGTGAACTAAATTTGGGCATTCTATTAGAATTTGGAAGTTGTCATTTTATGATGGGAAGATTAACTGGTGACATATCAAAGTCCTCAAAAGGGGTTATATTTTTCAAATTATAGCAAGTAAATTATCAGAATGTGGTGGAAAAGGATGAGATTCACAACGTGCTCCAAAATCTGGAGTTTGCTTGATTGTTCTGAAGATTGGAGGATAATATCCACATCTTTTCCTAAATTTGATATTATTTGCCTTTTTTGCATAATTCTGAGTGTTATTTCACTGGAGGAGAAAAAGCAACATTACTTTTGGATGCTCCTGGTCTGGATGATCAAATGGAATATTCCTAGCCTTAATATGCATTTGCATCTACTCTGTAATGAGGAGAGTAGGGAAAATTAATGATGTGGTTGCCTAGGAAAGTTCTGATTCTTTGCTGTTGTAAATTTATGTTGTTGGCTGACAGGTGAAACAGCTATGCATTTAGGTCTGTGGAGCTCTCTGTCAAGAGATCCAAACTGTCCCATTCTCTTGCCTTTTCTCATAGCCCTGCAAAATATTTCACTGCATTACTTTTTGAAGTCCTGGATTGATTCTGTTCTCACCATGCTTTGAGGAGCAAGTTTCACATCACAACGACTCTACATATTTTAGTCTTGCACCTCCCATGAATGTTTTGCTTATCAACTTAAATCCATGTGCCCCGTTCTTTTAACTATATATTAATTGTAAAGATTTCTATGTATTTACGCTCTGAAGGCTAACATAGTTTTCTGTACCTCTATTGAACAAGGATAACACCATTAGCTTCTCCAATTACAAGTAATGAAGCCCTCTGGCAACCCAAGCAGTAAGTACCACGTACCAAACCTGACGACTTTGTCATTGAAAGCCACCCAGCCCTACTTGGTAGCTGGTCCCTTGCACATAATCACATTTCACATCTACCTCTCCACTGTGTTTTGTAAAAGGTCATTAAAATCCTAGATATAACTTGTGTTTAAATATTTTCCCTGCTTTGGTCAACTGGCTAGACTACAGTGATAGTTGATGTTTAAGTGAGTGGAAATCTTCCCTGCTATGACTGAAAATGTTCCAAACTGCTTTTGCTAACACTTCGTGATCTGACTTAGGATTTACTCATCAATATAATAATACTAAGGACATCAGATTTTAAACCTCCATGCCCCTGAAGTTCAAATAGGATTAACAGGCAGTGATGATTAAGTCCTTAGGAAAGTGAAATGTAGCATAATAAAAAAAACATTAGCAGTCTATGCGGAAAGGGCAAAGATTGGAGCTAATTGAATAATTATCTCAAAGAGATATGCAAATGTGAATGCACTATTTGTGCTGTAAAATAGTTGAAATATTTATCTTCAAATTTTCAAGGTTAGATACAGGGTAGATTTAGTAGCCCTGGTGAAGGAACCATGAGGTGATTAATGGGCCAGAAAGGGGAAGGGACTGGAGGGAGGGAGGAGTTTAAACTGCACTGACCTGGTGATGATAACATTGGAGAAGGAATTAGTCCTTTCAGCTTGCATGCATCTCAGTCAAAGCCCTTTGCCTGAAAATCTGGATTAAGCAGTGGAGATAAGTAAGCCTGATATTTGGCATTTAAATTGGATTCTAGAAAATTAGGATGTTTAGCACAACACAATCTGTCCTGCTTTAGTCTCTCTTTGACAATGAAGGTAGATGTTTTTTATCACACAGAAGCCATATGAGAACAAGCCATTAACCGAGAGCTGAAAGGCAAGATTTGCTTGTAAGATTTTTTGCATCATTTGAATTGATGAAACAGGCACCATCTAATAAAGCTCCACACCTTCAACAAGCAAAGCCAACACTTAGCCAGAAATATTGTTTACCAATGTAGTGCAAAGGTGCAAAGCACATTACCTCTTTCCTTGCTTTTCTCAAGAGAAACTCCTACCACTTGCTTTCTGCCTAGTGTTCATATCCACAGTTAATTACAAAGATTCACAGAAAAAAATCCTTTTTTTATCAGTGCCAACTGTCAAACATTTATTCAGAAATTGTACCCCTTATTGTAAACTTCTCCAGCAAAGGAAGTATCTTGACTTCTTCTGTCCTATCAAGGCCTACAGATTCTTATATGTTATGAGTTGACCTTTTAAAGAAATATATACCCCTTTTTACTTTATATTGCCTTGTGGACCATGGAACTTCCTGTCTTCTTTGGCTCACTTGGCCCAAAATAGCTCTTTTGACATGAACTTGGAACTACCTGAGTGTATATACATGACCTATCAGGAAAGGTTGAGCAAGCTAGGGTTGTTTTTGGGAGTGATGAAGTGTGACTTGATAGGCATACTTAAGATTATGAGAGGCATAGATAGAGTGTTCCCAGGACGGCAATGGCCAATAGCACAGGACATCCATTTAAGGTGAGTGATCAAAGTTTTGGGGGAGATGTCAGAGTTCTTTTGCTTTTACAAAATGCACTGCTTGGGGATATTGATAGACACTGATACAATAGGACATTAAGAGACTCTTAAATAGGCATATGGATGTAATAAAAATCGAGATTTATGTGTCATGTAGTAGGGAACAGATAGATTGCGGAGTATGTTATCACAACATTGTGCACTGGAAGGGGTGTACTCTACTGTATTTTTCTATGTTTTATAGATATGCCCCTCACCTCCCTCTGGGGTGACACACCTGCTTTCATTTTTCACAAGGTCCACTCTCTTCTATCAGATTCTTTCTTCTTCAACCCTTTCTCCACCTTTCACCTCCCAGCTTCTCACTACAACCCCCTCCCCTTCCCAACCACCTTCCCCCCTCACTTGGCTTCAACTGTCATCTTCCAGCCTGTACTCATTTCCTTCCCGCCACTTTCTTATTCTGGCTTCTTCCCCCTTCCAGACATGATGATGGGTCTTTGTCCAAAATGCTGCCTGTTAATTCCTCTCTGTAGATGCTGACTGACCTGCTGAGTTTGTTAAGCATTTATAGGTACATTAAAATGTCTTTTTTCTGAAGGGGAGGAGATAAATGTGAGTATATATTTTATTTTAAGATCTGCTCAGTTCAGTGTCGCAATAAACTGCAATAACCAGTTCACTGAAAAGAAATTCTTTAAAAATTTTTAATATAGGTCAGCAGCAAGGAAAACAGTATCCAGCCAGGGAATGGTGCATAGTTCACCAGGAAAATGGGGTAGACTGGAAATATAAAAATGCAACTTTATGTAAAGTGGTCAATCTTCATTAAGACTTTATGCCTTAAAAATATTTTCTGAAATGGGCCAGCCACATTAATTCTAATGAATGGCCAGAATTTATTGTCTGAATCATAACATCTTATACTGAATCTTGCCATAGTCCTGGATCTATTTTCCAAAGGCATTCATCTTCAATTTAACCAGTGCAGAACTGACATCCCCAGATAAATTTCCAGTTCTGTTTAGCTCTCAGATGAAACAAATTAGAGTAAAATCAAATTATTGGATTGCATTCCTGAGATAGAAGACTAAAGCTGTGTGGCATTTAATGGCTTTCAAGCTCTAATTTTTATCAGGTCCACAGCAGACACTATCATAGTGTAGATTGGCAGTGAACAAGGATGTGTCATCATCACAAAATCAATCTTCAAACTTTCCACTAAATAATTGGGATATTATTCAATCAATATCACTGCACTTCAGAACCGAAGTCAATCGAACCTCACTCATTAAGCTGCAACATGTATGCAAAATACCCTTTCAAAATTGAGCTACAAGGAGATATCGGTTTATTCACTGAACTGTGCGAGAGAATGGAACTTTCTTGTAACATCTCCAAAACAAATGTCATTTGCCATCTTGACCTTGGTGATTAACACTGCCACTAATCGTGAAGGTCAGTGATAAAATCATGGAAAATGTAGATCCTGTTATATCTTGGGAACTCCTTTCAATGAAGGTAGATAATGATGATATTAATCATTACTTTCACTAAGCCAGTGCAGCCTTTTTCGAGAGGAATTGTGTGCCTCAAGATGAAGACTTCAAACCTGGCTCAAACCTCAAGGTCTACCAGGCTGCAGTGATCTCTGCCTTCTTGAGATATCAAAATCATTATATTGCAGATTATTAATTGCCTGCACTGCAATTTTTCTATCACTTTCACACTTAATTCTGAATTGTTATTGTTTTACCTTGTTCTACCTCTATGCACTAATAATAATTTTGATCTGTGTGAATAATATGCAAGGCAAGCTTCTCACTGTAACTTGGTAATGTGACAATAATAAACCAATACCAATAGATTGCCTGCAGAAGACACATCACAACACAGGAATGCTGCCTCAAGAAATCCTTCAAAACTACTGTGACAATATCTCTCCCAGGCCTACATCCCCTGTACCAAAGCTCTATTACACTCAGCTCCACTTACATGTCAGGACACCTCATTCCTACAGGTTACCAACTGGACAGAGGAAGCTATCAAGTGACTCCTTGAAAAAGTATAGCATCCAAAATTACGTGAAAATCCCTGGACAGTGGCTGTACAGAATGGAGGTAGAATTGGGAAGGCAATGAGAAACTTTTCCTTTCATCAGTGATAAACAGCACCCCACCCAAACTAGGCACCCAACTACCCTCAAAAAAGCCTCTTGGAATATAAGCCTGTAAGTTCACATCATCCTCAACCTGAGAACAAGGAAGCAAGTTATCCTCGGTATCAGATTTCACTGGTGGGAGAGTCAGAATGTAGTACAGAAAGCACAAGAAAATAGGAGAAAATCTGATAGATTTCTTCCACAGATTTTATTTTTACCTATTGCTGATTTTCAATTTCTCTTTCCCAGATTTAAGGTGGTTTGCAGTATTAGGACTGAGAATAGCAGTTCTTATTTAACTGTTCCACTGCATCCACTGAGGTTCAGTCCACAGGGGCTGTCGGTGTGGAGTTTGCACGTTCTCCCTGTGATTATATGATTTTCGGCCCACAACCCAAAGACATGCAGGATGGCAGATAAAGGCCTGAGCAAGATGGTGTCTTTTTTAAATGTCTCTTTTACAATCGCAAAACACTCCTGGATATTAAGAACTTCAAGTAGTGCAGGTCTACCTCATCAGTGAGCAGGAGTGGTAGAGGAATTGGACTTGATGCTGACCATGTTGTTGTCTGCTACAGAAAGGCGGAGTCGGTGCAAAAAGGTGGTGTGCAGTCTAAAAGTGTATGATGGCCTTGGACATATTTCTTGTGATCGCAAGACCTGTTGGACATTGGTAACATAGAATAGTGCAAGTCCAGTTCATTGGTTTATTGGCGAGACCAATGGCCGGTGAGCTGCGTGGTCTTGGTGGTAATGCAGACTAGGCCTCATGCCATGGAATCATCTGTTGCAGCCGCCCAAGAGATTAGACACTGGAGGCAGTGTGCTGTGGCATGGCGTCCATGGTGGGTTGGGGTCTGGCACCTCCCATCAGTGCTGCCCTCTAGTGTTTGCTTGATGGAAGACAAGCAGGATTGCATTCATCTGCAGACTGCTGCAGGCTTGTTCTTACCAACAACATCCACACATCATCAATCTACATGACATGACACTCAAGGATTTGGGCTTCATTATATTTTGTTGTGTGACTGTTTACTGCTATCTTATATGTGCTTTGTGGTGTGTATGACTATTGGCACCTTGGCCCAGGGGGAATGCTGTTTCGTTTGGCTGTATTCATGGGTATTTGTGTATGGTTGAATGACAATGTTGAACTTGAACATGAAAATTGCTTCTAGTGGTAGAATCTGGAGAAGAAGGTTAATATAAATGGCGGAAAATGTCTACATGGATTCCATGAGCCGATATGATACTTTTAATGGGGTCATGTGTACAAAACAAATAAAACATTCAAAGATATCCAGTATGAAAAGTGCAGGGATAACCCATAGTTTAGCTTGCCTGTTTGGCAGATGACAAACAATAGAGAAACTGGAGATAGTGAGGAAAGATAACCTTAAAAAACGTAAATCCTTTGGAAATTTGGGTGGAGAACTGGCAGATGGAGTTTAATTCCAACAAGTATGAGAGGGCCCTTGGAAGCATTGACTGGATGATGATGGGGAATGAGGGGAGCTTACTATATGAGGCATAGAGAATGTTAACAAAATGGGAAAATAATGGGCAATTAACATGTATTTTGAGGGCTGAAAGATTTGATGTTTGGAAAAATTTATAAACAACACAGCAGAGGAACAGGCACCTCAGTTTACCAATACTGTGCCGTCCTATCTGCCTGAAAAAAGCCTGCAGCCCTCTATTCCCTGCCTCAATAAATGCCCTCTATGTCTCTACTACGTCTTTTGGCAGCTCATTCCATGCACTTTCCACTCTGTTTAAAACAAAACTTTCCTCACGTCCCCTTTTAAACTTGGCCCCTGTCACTGTATATCTTCTAGTACTGACATTCCTACTAGGGAGAAAGACTGACTATTAAACTTTGTCTTGCTACACATATTTTGCATACCTTTTCTTATGAGGTCTCCCCTCAGCCTCCAACTCTCCACCAAAAACAGTCCAAGTACATTCAACCTCTCCAGTAACTAATACTCTCTAATCTAGACAACATCTTGGTGAAACTGTTGAGCACCCTCTCCAAACCCTGCACATCATTCATGTAATGTGGCAGAACAACACATGAAACTCCAAATGTGGCCTTCCTGAAAAGCTTGCATAAAACCGTGACATGACTTGCCAGCTTTTATACTCAATGCCCCAACTAATGGAGCTATGCTTTCTATATGTCGTTCTTTACCACCCTATCCGTTTGTATCTCCACTTTCAGGGAGCTATGGACTTGCATTCCAAGGCCCCTTTGTACATCAGTGTTTCCGAAGATCATGCCGTTTACTGTATACTTCCCTTTCAAACTTGTTTGATTTAAACTCCCAACGGCCATTTCTCCAGTGGATCTACATCCTGTCAATGGATATCTTTCCTCTCTGTTTTTAATTCCACCTATTTTGTGTTATTTGCTAATTTAGAATAAGAAAGTAGGAGGAGATACAGACTCCAACCTGCCCGGATAGACAATCTGATCATAGCTCATCTATGCTAGCCTCAAATACTCTTCTGTGCCATTTCCCAAAGCTTTCAACCTTTCAAATATTTATTTTTCTCCATCCAAAATATCATCAAAGATCTGTTCTCAATCACCCTTGGAGGTAGAAAATTCTGGAGATACTCTACCCTCCAATAAAAGAATCTTACATGTGCCACAGTTTTAAATAATAGGCCTTTTAGATTGCAGAGACATCCCTGTGTTTATTGTTTTCCCACCAATGAGGACATCTTAACCTCTAGCCTGCCAATCCTCCACAGGAAAGGATTTGTTTGAATAATGTCATTGCTCATTTTTCCAAACTATCTAGCTCCTCTTGATAGGACAACACTCTTATCCCAAGAATTGGCTTGACATATCTCTGTGGGACAGCCTCCAATCCTTGGTTTATGTAAGGGGTATTCTAGGCATAGCCTGTGCAGCTATAAAAGAGCCTCTTTGCTCTTAAACCCCAACCCCTTTGCAATAAAAGTTAACTTGCTAGTTGTAATTCATGGACTGGTACACATAGTTCCTTATAAAATAAATTCATTTACAGTCTTTCTCCAATAATCCATGTTTTGATGTTCAAACCTCTGTACTTGATTTCACACTGCCCTAGAAAAGGTCCATTTACCATCTTTTCACTCGATCTACTATATCATATTGTAGAATCAGAATATCCTCATCACAACATGCACCGCCACCTATTTGTGTCATTGAAAACGTTGCACTTATTTCCCTCCTCCAAATCATTAATGTAAATAGAAAATAATTAAGTGTGGATATATGTGTGAGTATATTAGTTTTTTTCTTTTAAAACTAAATTCTTGGTGATATTACAAAAGCCACCTGAACTGTGAGATCTTTAGATTTACACAGAAGGGAGACAGTTAATTTGCTTTCAACAACAAATCAATTAAATAATTAATTTAACCTGTGAAAATAGGTAAAACTTTGCTGGAAGGTCGCTTCTTTTTTAAAAGAACGGGTGTTTTCTCTGACGAGAATGTTTTCACGCGCTGGGTTTGTACTTTACTTCGTGAATGAAGTATTCTTTCCACGTCGAGTCACGGTGCTGAAACTACGTTGATCGCTGTCGATCTGCTCCAACCGGAGGGTGAAATGTATTTCAGCTGACTGGGTGATGCAGGGAGTAAATCTGGTATTTGATTGGAAGAATTGTTTTCACCTACATTGCAGGACATTTGCAGACCAAGTTCATTAAGCGATTCTTCTCAACAAAACAGTAAATTTTTGAACAGTTGAATAAATGTATTTTTTTCTTTCCGTATCTGATTTATAACTGGCATCGATGGCAGGTTGTGTTTACTTAAAGAGCACGTGCCTTGATTTTAAACCTGGTGGCAGGATTAATTGGGGTTCTGAACGTTTTGTTTTGGTTGAGTTGACAAGTATCTGGGCTTTGTGTGGAAGAATTTCGCGGATCGTGCGCTATTCCAGTGAGCACGTTCTTGATTTTAAAATAAGTTAGCTAGCAGATAAGGCTTTCTAGAAATGTGTAGGCTAACGTCATGGATAACGCTGTTTGAGACCACCGGGGACACCTCTCAGTTCCACCATATTCTCGGTGTAGGAAGGGCGGAGTTGACCCACGTTATCAGTGATAAGCAGCTTGTCTTGGGGTCGAAACATCTGTGGCTTTCGGGATGAACTTTGAAAGAGGGGATTACCACTGAGTTGAGAATCTGACTAATGAGCGACTATTTACCTGATTGTTGTCAATAAAGTGCTAGAATTGCTCGGAGGGTCTGGCAGACTCAGTGAAAAAGGAAGCGGAGTTTACTTTTCGCCGGCACAGCGTCTCAGGTTTTGTTACGTTGAAGGTGACTTGTATTTCTAATGAGTTGGAGGATTTTCAAAGTGTGAGGCTCGAGAGTGATGTTGACTACCTGTTGAATAAGGCAGAAACTTGGATTTGATTATGGACGGCAGTGACCTGCCATTGGATAACTAGGTTTTAAAATGGTATGAGGCAATCATTATAGAGAAGCATGAATGAGCTATTTGCAGGAATAAACCTTTTGGATCCGCGATGTTAGAATAAATGAGCCATGGATCCCTGTTCTTGGACAGTCCACACTAATCCTTCGCTGTGACCTTTTGTTTTATACCAACGTAAAGACTTATGGAAAAATTGGGTGGGGTAGAGGGATCGAATTGCGTGAGAGATCCGATTATTGACGGAGTTTCGGGGTTGAAGTTCTGGATTTAGGGGGTGTATTGGCCGAAGGTGTTTCTTGAAGGAGGACTTCAAAGCGAACGATTTTGTTGGATTTCTGGAGATTGTCGGAAGCCCGCGTGACCAGACAAGGTTCTGGGTTGTGTTAGGACAAGTGTCGAAGTCGGTAGAAATGCCAACTCCGATCAAGCGATTCCGTGAATGGAATCCGACCCCAAGCAGCGGGGACGGAGTTGATTCGGAACCCGGAGCTCACGCCTGGAGACCAGCAAAATCGCCAACCCCCATTTTAACCCGGCATCGTCCTCTCCGCCTCTTATTACTCCAGTGCCCCACCCCTAATTAAAATCTCCCAAGTTCTCATTCCGTGTAACTGCGTCCCGGGAAGTAGATGATCTCAGGAAACGGCTCAACCGTTGGTGATCAGGGTTTACGCGTGCTGTTCGTGACGCGGTTCTGCGATTCCCTTCGATCCCGCCGACACGCATCGTTTCAAAGGGGGGAAACACTCTCTTGAATTTCTATTGTGCTGAATAAATAAATAGGGCGCCGTCAGTTACCCTGTTCGTACCCGTGCTAATAAACCACTTTAGTTCGAATTAAACTATCACGAAATTGCCTTGGCCAATGTGAGCCTCATTAAAGTATAAAAATGTACTACCCAATATTGCACTTTCGTATAATTTGCATTTTGCACAGCTTTCGCCGCCACAGATGACGGAAAGCAGCGCCATATACAGTGGTACATGTGCATAAACGCGTTATCCTACAATTCTCTATATTAACCAGCATTTAGACCTCAATGGCCGTGTACCAATAACGGAGTATGTGTTTCAAATTCGCGACCAGCTTCTTCTATGGCATCTTGAAACAAGTTATGTCCCGAAGACGTGTACAAGCAGTAACATCTCACTTGCGTTTTCTGATTAAACTAAACCAGAAACGCAAAATCCGAAGTCGAAAGCTAAGCTTGTCTGTGGCCGGAGATTGCTTGGTTATTTATTCTCCCCCCCCCCCCCCACCTTCGAGTCCACATTCACTTCAACAATATCCTTCTGCAGTCTACACGGACTCGCAGTCACATTAGTGCACGTACTCGCATGGATTATTTAGAAAGTGTTTGGATTCGGCGTTATTTGGTCCCATTGAATCATGCGTGTGCCCCCGCTGCTGGAGGGAAGCAAGGACTCCGAAACCGCGTACAACTCTTTGTTGCCCATCCTTGAAACGGGGAAACTGAAGAGTTGGTGGTTCTCGGGGTTCCCAGGGTAAACCCCCTTTTGGGAAATCCTTGTGTCTGTTAATATTTTGAGCGCCTTCGTCACTGGCCTGTGGGTGTTTTTATTTTCCCGAGATCGAGGATTGGGGACGGATGTGTTCTTTGGTGTTCTGCATTAAAGAACAGAACCGAGAGGCTCGCTCCAGGAAGTGGCTGTAGAAGACTTTTGGAAGGGAGTCCGACAGCATGTTGCAGAGCGGAGGGTGGCGCTTTCACAGAAATACCAAGTCCAAACTCAGCATCGAATCCATCTCCCGAGAGGAACCCCAGGAGATTTCTCACCCCTGCCGCTACGACCAGAGTCAGGAAATGTCCGATTAGCTGGGGATTTAAACAGAGAGCACACCATGAGTTACAAGGGTGGACGAGTTTTCTCAGCACGCAGAAGGAGCGCTTGTCTCCGGCCCAGAGTACAACGAGCTCGGTTTGGGAGGCGGGCAGCGGGCGGTGAGTTTAACAATCCAACCGCTATCAATTATTGTCTCTTTTATGTATTTATATATAAAATTGACTCATACTTGCGTATTAACCCGAAGACATTTGATTAATGGACAGTTGGTGTGAACGAATACGTGCAGAACTCCAAGTCTCTCCCTTTCCTAATGTGATCATTAATTCTTTCCATTTCCCCACGGATGTTACCGGTGATCGGGGAATTCCTGGCACTTTGTTGTCAGTAGTGGGCGACAAAGTGTCACTGTGACTCGTGCCTAGGTCTGTAAGG
Source organism: Hemitrygon akajei (assembly GCF_048418815.1). Classification (NCBI taxonomy): domain Eukaryota; kingdom Metazoa; phylum Chordata; class Chondrichthyes; order Myliobatiformes; family Dasyatidae; genus Hemitrygon; species Hemitrygon akajei. Next base: position 31,492,925 of record NC_133135.1, read on the forward strand.
TTACGCAGCTCAGACATAAACCCACGTCATGTTATTTCGAACATTATTCCTATAAATGCTTCCCTTCAGTTCTCGGCGGGTGCCATTAGCTTGGAAGTGCTTTATTTCTAAATTTGCCGTACCTTTTTAAAAAAATATCTGCAAGAGACTTTTCAATGCAATCAATATTCCAGTTCCGATGAAGGCCGGGCATCCCGAGAGACGAGTGCTACTCTTTTGTTACAACAATATGGGCGGTAGAAGGTATTCACCATGTCAAATGGTCAGCATGGTTTTGGCCATCTGTCTAGCGGTTCGTGACCTGACAGTGTGAGGTAGAGGTATTCACTTATTCGCTCCAGCTCTTGCTCCACGCGCAATATATATTTTTAAAAGCTATAATTAATATTTCATAGTGACTCATCTCTTAATCGGGGTCCTGTGCCCTTTGGAGTCGGATCCTCGGTGAGAACCCGCTTCCTTGTTGGTTGAGTGCCAGGGTTAGCTCGTTATTGTTTTCAATAAGTGAAATGCCATCAGCTCCCTAGTACTAAAGGGACAAGTGATGCATGGAGAAAGTCTTTCCTGAGTGGAAGAGTGCATATTGTATAATGTGGTGAGTGGGATGCTCCATTTATTCTGTAGACCATTGTTACAGTTGCATTAGCGTGCACATCTAAACATCATTTCTGCCCCACAGTGAGTTAGAAACGTACGGAAACACACCATAGCAGATACTGAGTAAATAACTTTGCGCGGGACAGTGGACTTGGAATCTGCGTGCATAGATGTTACATTTTTGGATAAACGGAGAAAGTAGAAATATGAGAGTGCAAACTCGGATAACAGCAATATCTGTGGGGGTGGTGTGGAGGCAAAAGCGATATTAGCGTTTAAGGGGTTCTTAGGTACATGAAAGTTCAGAAGAGGTATATGGACATTGTGTAGGGTAGGCAGAAGGGATTAGTATAATTAGACAATTAGTTCTGTACAATATCGCGAGCCGACTCTACTATGTTCTATAGGTATTGAATGGGAATACTTAGTTCAACAACGTTCCACAGATAACTTTCTAGCATTTTCTGTGCTCCCCCTCCCCCAGATTTCCCAATTCCACAGTATTTTCCTTCTGTGGGTGGTATTTTTTTTTTCAGATTGCTTTTGAAAACAATGCATTAATTTCTACAATCTCCTTTTGGAAAATTGGCAGAAACGCCTTTACAAGCTTTTAGCTGTTATGATGGCAATTTAAAATAAAAACAAGCGATCTCTAAAATACACGTTCATAAAGCTCAAAACAACTAAACAGAAATTATTTCGTGACCAGAACTGGATTTCAGTCAACAGCTAAGTTGAATGTGTCATTATTGTATAATGTATATTTCCTGGTGGAGCGATGAATGAGACACGCAGTCCCGTGAGTTAAATTTCCAGTCTGTCTAAGCCCAAGGCATGACTGAGATGTGGTTTATGCAACACGTGTTGGATGTAAAGATTCCGTGATAGCAAAATAAAAGTATCTCGCATTCCTTTGTGTCAAACATTTCATTTGAAGTAAAACATGAAACCAGTTGAACAGTGTGATTGTTCATCAAAACAAACAAAGGTAACAATATGGAAAAGGTCACACATAATTCTCATCAATCATAGAATGTACACACCTATACATTTCATCTGATGCAATATTTATCTCACAACTCTTCGTTTCGCCATTAATATCTGTATTTGCCTGTTGCTACTAAGTTCGTACTACATTTGATGTCAGATTGTTTCAAATTCAATAACATGTAAATTATAAGTAACTTTATTTTGTTATGGTCAGCTGGTGTTCATTGTGATCATGCCCGACTTCTCTCATTTGTGGGGGAGAACATTTTGGTGAAAAACATAAAGCTGTTTTCGTTAGGCTTTCTTCTTCCTTGAGTCTCTCAATCACACATCGCTCCAGGCATGAACATTTCCATACTGTCACTTTTCAACACTGTCATATCAAATGTGACAGCGTCCTTCTGCAGAAAACTGATGGAAAGTAATGCCACATGACAGTCTTTAACATTTTCTTAGCATTTCCACAATCTTCGCATAAATCCGTACGAGACCCCTAAACTGAACACATACTGAAATTCATTTCTCATGTTTGTGTTTGAAAATAAATTACTTATTCTATGCTATGTTCGACTTTAGAGATTTTATAAGGGGATGTGTCGAGAATTTGTCGAAATTCTATTTTAGGCAGGACTGAGTTTTTCAGGATTCCAAGATTTAAAAAAAGCTGGGGGGGGGGTGGCTTTCTGGCCCTTCACGGGCTTAAAATTATCACCGAGAAGGACGATGTATTTCCAAATTTTGCACAAATACTCGTCGGTTGGGCTGTTTGTTTTTGCGATTAAGAACATCGCATTTAAGTTGAGCGCACGTATTCTCATCGGTAAGATACATTTTTCCTCTTAAACTTTGACTTGGAGGCGCAAGGCTGACCCTTTGAGTTTTAAACACGTAAAGCCAGCTGTGGTGCTCTGCACAAACCGTCAGTCCCGAGGCACGAAGCTGCTGATACTGGAATCCGGACCTAGGAAAAACAATTGGTGGAGAATTGTTATACAGGCAGCATATTTGGAGGAAAGGGGATAGTCAACATTTCAGTCGAGACCTTGCATCCTTCTCGACTGCTGGAACCTGGCGCAATATAAAATAACAAAAGACTGTTTATTCACAGGATTTTCCACATTTTGCTCCACTTTAATTTCGCTAGGACAGTAGTGGCGGGATTTCGTGGAGTGGTTGGTTACGGCCTTAAAAAGAAACTTTGGGGAGCCCATACCAGAGTCAAGAACGTTAAGGAACTGAAAAGCGTTCGGGATTGTGAGAAGTTCGGAAGGTACATAGGAGCGAGGTTGTTTCTAGAGGTTAGAGAGTCTATAAAAGAGAATAATAATTTCAAAATAATGACAGAAAATTTCTAGGAGAAAATTAAAATAAGTTTTCTTTTACATAGAAATGGATGAAATATCCAGGAATATATAGCTCAAAGTTACTCACAAAGTTAAATTACATTACTTTAATAAACAGGAGCGGAATTACATAGATCAGAATTTACAGTCAACGAAGGCCCGAGTGGCATCTTTTTCTGCTGCATCATTCTTGCAATCAAGTGCGTGACACATGCTTACAGGCACGGCAACGCAAAGTGTTAACCTTTGTAAATAAAGAGCAATCAAAAGGCGAGCATCTATTTCAAGTTGGAGCCCTGCTCTGATCTGGTGCCAGAAATTTACGAGGCGCTACAAACGGACTCTTAATTCACTTCAGGAGGCTGAGAATGTTTCCATTTACCTGCACGAGGAGCCTGTTTACTTGCTGCGGACCTCCGGCGAAGCTCGAGCCTCACCGCAGACACCTCCCATTTCCCAAGAAAGTTCACTTTCCCAGCGGATCAGCGCAGATAAATCTCAGGCAACACCGCGGAACAGCAAGCTTGGTATATAGACTGAACCTACTCAGCCGTTCGGGTAACATGTGATGAGAAAATAGTTGCTATATCAGCTGATGGCCTTTCATATCATTATCGTCATTGTTCAATCCCACTTTTTGCTAAATAGAATAAAATGGAAGCTTTTAATACATGTTGAGAACCAATGAATTGACTCGGGTAAGAACCAAATACATTTCCTATTACCCTTTTCACAGATGACCATTTGTCATTAGGATCATCATATATTTACGTGTATTAGGGCGACAAGCAACAAAACAACATTCAATAATTATGAAGAGATGAATTATAAAAGATTGTTAGAAGTACAGACATGGACTAAAATGTCTGACGTGAATAGATAAATACCAGCATGTGTTTACAATGTAAAAGCATTGCAATGTAAACATGCTGTCTGCAGCGTTCTCATTTTTTCCTTAATTTTCAGATTTCCAGCTTTTGCCAGTTTCATTATGACTTTCTGCCGCAGTTACAGTGTACGCTTTATTGGTGAAGTGGGCGGTTTGAACCAGACCGGCATTAAAAGGCACATTTTAGAGGGCAGCTCCTTCGCTACAAACCATGGGTGCCGATCCGATTAAGGTGTAATTTATCCTCTAGCTATCCTGATAGTATACGGGCAGTTACTCTGAACCGTGTGCGTAACCAATACCGCCCATTTAGCAGAGGTGCTAGAGAGAATCCATCTAGGGAAGAAAATTAATAGAGAAAACGTTAATACTAAGGGAAATTGAATAAAGATTCTCCAAGGAGGGGGAGAAAGCTGCAAAGGGGCTCTCTGTGGTATTAGCAAGTTCACAACTAGTTCGAGTGTTTAAGAGAGGAGGGAGTGAGGGGTCAGCGACGAGCTGGAAAGAATCAATAAGACGAATGGTGATGGGCTGGGTAAAAGAACGCTTATATTAAGGGGTTCCCAACCTTTTCTATGCCATTAAGCAAAGGGTCCGCGGGCCCTCGTTGGGAACGCTGTCTTTAAGAGTTTTTTTCGTCAATGCCCTGTTGAAATTAGATGGGTTGTAAATACGGCCCTCCCTGCAATAACGTAACAGGAGAGATTGCAGATGCTGGAGAACGGCACACAAACAAAAGAGCCAAACTTTGGAGGAACTTACCGGGTTGAGCGGCATTGGAGGGGGAGTGGGGGAACTGATGCCGGGTTTTGGGCCGCAAATCGCAACAGTTTCCTTTTCCCCCACAGATGCTGCTCGACTAGCTGAGTTCCTCCAACAGATTGCTTGTTGCTCCTTGCTGTAATGCTCTGCATTTCAGTGCCGCGGTATCAGCAAATCGACAGGAAGGACTTAACTGAAACACAGAAAGTGACACTATGTCCGAAACTCCAAATATCAACTCCGCCCTCTCAAAATAACATATAGCCCACTAAGTAACCTTTGATTGCACAATATTTATAGCTGTTCCACAACAGTTCTGATTAATTTGGCTGTATACAAAACTAAAGAGACCGAGGTCAGGAAAACATCTCGTAAACTGTGTCGAAAGCTTAATATTGTAGAGATCCTCGAGTTTGCCTTGGGTTCCGTTTCTCTAAAATCTACCTCATTTATAATGTGGTCCATTATCATGTATTCATGTAGAACCTGCAGTATAGAGAAAGATCTGTTAATCATCTCACTACCTGTGCGGTTGAGCAGTTGTTCCAAGAAGTTGGGGTCATAATTTCTATTTTTGGCCGAATTTCATTTTGGCCGCCATTATCAATACTGCCAGTCTTTCCAGATTTATTGAGTCCAATATCAGCTTGAGCCTTGATCATTGATGACCTTGGTGATTTGCATTCTTTGTGGTAGCAGGTTATCTTAACTTTGCTGGCGGGAAGAGCAGCTTTTAGTGCATGAGTAATACGGTTATTTTCTGGGTTTAGAGTTCTAGAGCGAGTCCTTGTCGCTTGTCCAGTTCTTCAGCTCACCATAGGCTCACCATAATCTGCTGCGGTGCTGACCCCAGTGCATTCTGAGAGCTGCTGCCTTTGCGATGCCGTGTTAAAAAGGGGGACTGTTTGTCAATATGCTGGGTGTAAAATACTCCAAGATATCTTTCAAAGAGGTGAGTGTATTCTAAAATTCTGGACAATATTCACCTTTCATGCAATACTGCCTAAGCAGTTGAATTGATATGTGTTTTATTGTTAATTAGCAGTAGGGGCTACTTTACTTCAGAAAGTAATTAATTGTAGGAAACAACATTTTGGGCATTCTAAGAACGAAGAGACACTAAGTAAATATAATTTAGTTGTAGAAGTCTACTTTATCAGAATCGCAGCAGTTTGTCTGTAGGTGAGACTGTTATTCATGAACCTGTTATGTAATTACTACGGACTGGGTGAGAATATACTGAATTCTTGGAATTATGTAAAAATCCACAAAGACAGTGGTAAAACTAAACTTGGAATTTTAATTGGGACTCGAAACTACTTTGGCTCCTCTTTACTGCAAATACTAATGGATGAGACTTTTAGTTCTATAGTACTGATGGTAGCAGTAGAATTTGGTAGCCAGTATGTGTAATCGAAGGCACTTTATCTTCAAAGAGGCATTTATGCGTTGGAAAAGGTTTAATTTCAAATTTAAGTTTATGAGTGCCTGCAAAAATTAATTTTTTTCATTGCAGGAAAAATGGAGGAGTACTGTACGTTCCATGTCTTAAAATTTCTTAAATCTACAGATAATGTAGACATAGGAGATTATTTGCCTATAAATCAGTAATATAAGAAATTAGTTTAAAATTAACACACCTAAAACTGGAGACTGTAGAGAAGAGTTTTTCACAAACCCATGCTTCCAGACAAAAATGTAAATAATAGTTAGGTGAATTAACCCTTAAGCTTGAGAAACCAGGCAACAAGAAATTACAATGATAGAGGTGCGCTCTGTTCAAATACTTTGCAAGATGCAGTGGATCCTGTAATTTTGGAGAAATATTTGTTTTACTTATGATGGATTTATGAGTTGAAGGAAATGTTCATAAAATGAGGGGAAAATTAGAATATTGCTGCTGTAGAAAACCTAAAACAAAAGAAAATAATCAAAGCATTTTGCAGGTCAGGCAATATCCATAAAGTGAGCAAGTTACATAATTTCAGTATTATTGTTACTTAATATCTGCAGATTCTCAGGAAACGTGTCAATTTTAAACACAGTAATAGGGGTCAGAACTAAACAAAGAGGAATTGCCTGTGAAGTTCTCAAGTGGAAGACAACAGATGTTCAGCTTGGGAAAAAGTGCTGTTCACATGAGCGTTTTGTTGATCTGAAGAGAAAATCATTAGTAGTTAGGAATGATCACGAATAGCAAAGACGAGATATTTTTGAGGACATAACTAGCATTATCAGTTTGGGAAATGCAGTGGATGTACATGGTCTTCAAGAATATATTTGAAAATACACCTTGTATAAGAGGTTTTTAAGAGGTGTATGTCCAGGAGAAGATAGTAAACTAGACTTCCAATCAGGAGTTAAGGTTAAACTTTCTGAATAGAGAGTTCAATTCTGACACACTGGTATCCACGACGGCATAGTAACTTAGTGGTTAGAGCATCACAGCTTAGTGTTTGGGGTTCAATTCCTGCTGCTGTCTGTAAGGACAATTCTTCCTGTGACCACATGGGTTTCTCCTGGGTGTTCAATGGAATTTGCAAAGCAAGGTTAAGAAGCTGAACTAAACATTATAGAACAAGATGAATGTAATGCTTCTATTCCGACTCTTTTTTTGTTTTATTTAATAGATTCAACATCTGTTCCTTTTTCAATTTTTGTCAAGCGTATTTATTTTAGTAAAATTAATAATAGTAATTGCAGAAGCACAGAATGGTTGCCTTGCAGAAGGAGGCTGATCATCTTGATGTGCCTCCTCCATCCTTTTCCCCAAGAAGTGCAAATCATTTCCTTCCTCACGCTATCCACCTCCCTTTTGAACAATTGAACCTTTTCCCATTGCCATCTGCGGCCCTCAATATTCACTAAATGATTGTTTTTCATTGTTTCATTTTGGTTCTTTTGTCAAACATCCTCGGTCTGTTTTTATTCTATTTAGAGATACAGCACAGAGACAGGTGCTTCTCGCCCAACAAGTCCATGCCACCCAGTTACTCCCATGTGACCAACTAACCTGTATATTGTTGGAATGTGGGAGGAAATCAGAGCACCCAGAGGAAACCCATGTGGTCGCGGGAAGGACAGTAGCAGGACATGAACCTGGGTTGCTAGTACTGAAACAGCATTGTACATCCACTAGTTCTTGATCACTTTACCAGAAGGGATAACATTTGTGATTTAAATACATCCATCAGTTTTCATTCTCAGTTCCCACTCTGATCTTCTCTGTCCAACACAACCTTGCACTGATTCTCCCTCTACCAACCCCAAACACCCCAGTAATCCACAATTTGGCAAGCAACCCTTGCCAGTTCTTTCTTAGTTGCTCCAGCAGCAAAAATAAAAACCTAATTAGGATTGGTGAATGAAGTCTTTCATGAGCATGGCCTTGTGCTTGTCACAAAATAGAATTTAACTCCTCAGGCCTCTCAGACAAAATGGTGTGGGCTTCCTGAACATTGCTTCTCTAATGTGTTTTTTGCTCAAGAGAAGGATATCTAGCTGTTTAAATTCAATATTCTAAGTTAAGAGGGATACATTGTGAAAACAGTGAACCTAAATAAAACTTTTATAATTTTGTTTAAAAGTTCTATATAGTATTAAACATCAAGCCATAAGGAAAATAATGAACCTTTATGGAAAAGGTAGATCAATTATAATAGACCATAAGACAAAGGAGCAGAATTGGGACACTCAGCCCATCAAGTTTGCTCTGAAATTCTATCATGACTGATTTGTTATCAACTCAATCCCACTCTCCTCTGTAACCTTTGACATCCTGATTATTCAAGAACCTATCAACCTCAATTTTAAATATACTCAATAACTTGGACTCTACAGACATCCATAGCAATGAATTCCACAGATTTACCACTCTCTGGCAAAGACATTCCTTCTGAACTTTGTTCTAGATGTTTATCATTTATTCTGAGGCTGTGCCCTTTCATCCTAGTCTCACTCTCTATAAGAAACATCTTCTCCACACCCACTCGATCTAGGCCTTTCAATTTTTCATAGGAATCAATGAGATTGCCCCTCATTTTTCTAAACTCCAGCAAGTACAGGCGTAGAGCCATCAAAAGCTCCTCATACGTTAACCCTTTCATTCCTGAAATTACTCTCGTGAACCTCCTCTGTACACTCTCCAATGCCGTCTCATCTTTTCTTAGATAAGGAGCCCAAAGCTGCTCGCAATACACCAAATGTGGTCCAATCAATGCCTTATAAAGTTTCAGCATCACATCCTTGCTCTTATATTCTAGTCCTCCTGAAATGAATGCTAACATTGCATTTGCCTTCCTCACCACTGACTCAACTTTTAGGGAATCCTGCATAAGGACAGCTAAGTCCCTTTACACCTCTGATTTTTGAATTTTCCTCCCCATCTTTATTCCTTCTACCAAAGTTCATGAACACTCCCTACACTATATTCCATCTGCTACTTCTTAGCCCATTATCCCAATTGGACTTTCTGCAGACTCCCTGCTTCCTCAACATTATCTGTCCCTCCACCTATCTTTGTATTGTCTGCAAACTTGGCCACAAAGCCATTCAATTCTGTCATCTAAGTTGTTGACCTATAACGTAAAAAGAAGCAGTCCCAATATTGACCTCTGTGGAGCACCACTAGCTACTGGCAACCAAGCAGAATAGGATCCCTTTTATTCCCACACTTTGCTACCTGCCAGTCAGCCAGTCTTTTATCCATGCTAGTATCTTTCCAGTAATACCATGAGCTCTTATCTTGTTAAGCAGTCTCATGTGCAGCACCTTTTCAAAGGCCGTCTTGTCAGTTAATATTCACTGACTCTCCTTTGTCTATCCTACCTGCATTATTTCCTCAAAGAATTACAACAGATTTGTCAGGTAAGGTTTTCCTGAAGAAAACCACACCGACTTTTGCCTACTTTATCATCCGCTTCCAAGTACCTCAAAACCTCGTCCTTAGTAATGGACTTCAATATCTTTGCAACCATTGGTCAGGCTAACTGGCCTATAATTTCCTTTTTAATAGTGGGGTGATATTTAGAATTTTTCAGTCTCTGGAACCATTCCAGAATCTAGTGATTCTTGAAAGAGCATTACTAACATCTCCACAATCTCTTCAGCTACCTCTTTACCACTCAGGAGTAGTCCATCAGGTCCAGGTGACTTACGTACCTTCAGACTTCTCAGCTTCCCAAACACCTTCTCCTTAGTAAAATCAACTATACTCATTCCTGTATCTTGCCCTCTGACACTCTGGCATACTGCTAGTGTCTTCCACAGTGAAGAATGATGCAAAATACTTGTTTCTTTGATCCCCCATTGCAATCGCTCCAGCATCATTTTCCAGCAATCTGATATCCTCTCTTTTACTCTTTATATATCTGAAAAACCTTTTGGTATCTGCTTTATATTATTGGCTAGCTTACTTTTGTATTCTATCTTTTCCTCCTTAATGACTTTTTTAGTTGCTTTCTGTTGGTTTTTAAAAGATTCCCAATTCTCAAATATCCCACTAGACTTTCTACATTATATGACCTCTTTTTTGCTCTAATGCTATCTTTGACTTCCCTTCTCAGCTATAGTTGCCTCATCATCCCTTTAGAATACTTAATCCTCTTTGGCATGTATCTATTTTGCACCTTCCAAATTGCCCCCAGAAACTCCAGCCAATGCTGTTCTGCTGCCATCCCTGAGTGCCCCCTTCTAATCAGTTTTGGATAGCTTCTTCTAATGCCTCTGTAATTCTCTTTGAACCACTGTGATACTGATACATCTAACTTTATCTTCTTCCTCTCAAATTTCAGGCTAATTTGTACCTTATTATAATCACTCACTCATAAGGTTTCCTTCACCTTAAGCTTCCTTATCATTTCTGGCTCATTACACAACTCCCAGTCCAGAATTGCCTTTCCCATAGTGGGCTCAACCACAAGCTGCTCTAAAAAGCCATCTTTCAGGCATTCTACAAATTCCCTATCTTGGGATCCAACACCAAACTGATTTTCTGAATCTGCCAGCATATTGAAATCCATGATGACTATCATGACATTGCCCGTACGACATGCCTCTTCTATCCCACATCCTGGCATTCTGGATGAGAAAATAAGGCTTGACAACAGGATATTTTCTTCAGTTGCATGAATGAGTGAGTTTGCGTAAGTTTCACCCCACAAAATCAAAAATGGATTGTGAGTCTTCATTTAACTATTGATACTTAATAATGTCTCCTAACACAATTCAGAAAATAATGAACTTAAAAATACCTAGGCCCTTGCATTTGTTACTGATTTTAGAGCTATGCAGAAAGGTTTTCATGATACAGTAAAAAATGATGAGAAAGAAGGGAACAGAAGTTCACAACTCAGAATTTCAATACTATCAAGATAATAGAAAGGGTTCTGGATCTCAGGGTTACCAACAGGAATTATAGGCTGGATGCTTCTCCTCAGTATGAGAATCAGATCATTCGAGGTCACTTTGAAGCTTTTCATGATGGCTGATAACAGAAATAGGATAAGAAACTGCTTGTATTGTTAACTGTCTCTGCTAGAGACAGGCAAGAGTTTGTACTCATTTGGAAGGATGTCATTAGATTTCTTTTAAAATTTTAATACTTTAAAATCAAATAACATCGGGGAGGAGGTACAGGAGCCTGAAGATATTCACAATATGTTTCAAGAACAGCCACTTTCCCTCCGCTATTATATTCCTGAATGCACAATGAACCAACCCATAAACACTACCTCACTATTTTTGCTCTCCATTTGCACTATTTACTTGTACATATATACATTTCTTATTGTAATTTATAGTTTTTTAATATATTGCACCATACTGCTGCCACAAAACAACAAATTTCACAAGACATGTCAGTAATATTAAACCTGATTCCAATTCTGATTCTGATTCATATCATTCTATCATTAATTCATGACCCGCTTTCTTCCTGCACAACAAAGCTTTATGCAGGATTTGTGCTGGATTACATACTTGGGGACACAGATAAATAGTTTGTTCCTGGGCCTCTTCACTTCCAAGTTGACCAGGGGCATTTTAAATTGACTTGTTCTATCAGTTCTATTTAATTTTATCCACCTTCCTAACAATAATGAAGTTAGCTTGCTCAGTGATTCGCTCTAATCCGCACCTTTTAAATACTTGTCAGTCTGCTGAACTGCAGGCATCACATTTCATCAAACTTATAAATTTTAGATCGTGCATAAAAAAAGTTATTTAAAAATTGATAACTGATTCCTGCTGATTACATAATAATTTCCAACACACACTTCAGCTGACTTCTGAATCTATCTCGACTGCCTCACAGCACTGGAGGCCTTGGATCAAACCTGAACTCAGTGTGGAGTCTGCATGTGCTCTCCGTGACTGCATGGGGTTGCTTCAGGTGCTCTGGGTTGCTTTCACATCCCAAAGGCATACAGGTTGGTAGATTAATAGACTATGGTAAGTTGCCTCTAATGTAAGCAGAAGAACGTGGAGGCTCAGTGGTAGCCTACACTGGAGTTGGAGGCCTGTGTCTGTGAAGGGGGTAAGAGGGTGAGAAGGGGACTTGATTCGCTGCTGTTGTTTTCTTTTGTTGTTGTTGTTGCTGCTTGTGTTTTGAGTTGAACATTGTGGGCTTGCTGTGTTGGCGACGGAATGTGTGTGGCAACAGCATCACTAGGTATGTTCCAGCTGCCGTGGGTGCTCTGTCATTTTTTTGTGTGAGGGAATGGTTGGGGAGGTTGGGGTTTGATGTTCCAGCTGCTGTCTTCCGGGTGGGTGCTCTGTTAGATTTTTCGTGCAAGGGAGGTGGTGGGGGGGTTTGGGATTTTCAAGATTTGTTTCTTTTTCCTTTTCATTTGTGGAGGGGGGTTGATTTTTTTTCAACGGCTCCTGTTTTTTGTTCTGTAGTTCATGGCTATCTGGAGAAGACAAATATCAGAGTTGTATTGAACATGCATGCTTTGTCAGTAAAATGAACCTTTGAATTTCTTTGGACCTTTGTTAACATGAGGGATGCATTTCATTGTATGTTTTGATGCACAGGTGATAAATAAATGAGTATCTTGGAGGAATTGTTAAGAATGTAGAGGAAATAATACGAGATTAATATAGGATTAATACCAATGGCAATTGATGGTTAGCACAGACTCAATGGGCTATGCAGTCTGTTTTCATGCTACATCTTCCTATGAATCACTACAATAAAAAGAATGAGGCCAATTTAGAAGTGACAACAGTATAATAGTGTATTATAAGATATAATATTGTCCATATTTTACAAACAACATACTGTAATGTAGATTAAGTTCATACATGAAAAGATGTTTGTTTATTTCACTTAATTAATTCAATTATATTGCAAAGAAATCTTACTCTAAAAAAATATTCTCACAGTAATTAAGTCAGCAACATTTTCCTTTTTTCTAGGTACCTGGACAGGTTTCTTGAATGATGAGATCGAAGTAGTGGTGATTAAGTAATGTGATTACTCCAGTTTATTTATCAACTACTCTGTCTCAGGCATGCAGAGTTAACAATTCTGTGCATTATAGAGAAGAAGAAATGAACTCATTTGGCCATCTGGCTTGACGGGTGGAGGTCTATTATAGGATAGAATTAGATAATTTTTATTTCCCTTTTACATTAATATGAACTTGTTTTTCTGGTCCATTCAAGCTTTATTCATGCTGGAGTTAAATGTGTATTCAATTTATGAAGTGTCAGTTTTCTGAACAAGTTAATAATTTTTATATTAAGCTTGGCAGAGGTCTTTTTTTCTGTTGATTTAAATATTTCCCCATTCACAATACAGTGGATTCCATTTAATTGGGCCATTGGTTAATCATGGCAGCCATTTATTTGGAACAACTATTGGAATTAAATCAATAAAGTAGTCAGTAAAAACACAAAATGCTGACAGAACTCAGCAGGCCAGATAGCATCTATGGGAGGAGGTGGTGACAACGTTTTGGGCCGAAACCCTTCATCAGGAGTGAAGTAACATGGGATGGTCGAGGGGGGATAAGAAGTGGGGGGAGGGATGAAGTAGAGAGCTGGGAAGTGATAGGCTGAAGGGAAATGGGCTAGGGGGAAGGTGGGGAATTATGGGAAATAAAAGAGAAAGAAAGGTAGGGCTGGGGGGAGATTATAGTGAGGGGGGTAAAAGAGAGAGAAAGAGAACCAGACTAAAATTATAGATAGGGATGGGGTAAGGGGGGGGGCAGGGGTATCAACGGAGGTCTGTGAGTTGAATGTTCATGCCGGCAGGTAGGAGGCCACCTAGGCGGGAGATAAGGTATTGCTCCACCGACCTGCGTGTGGCCTCATCTTGACGGTAGAGGAGGCCATGGACAGACATATCGGAGTGGGAGTGGTCTGTGGAATTGAAGTGTGTGGCCACAGGGAGATCCCGCCACTGCTGGAGGACCGAGCGCCGGTGTTCGGCGAAACGGTCTCCCAGTCTGCAGCGGGTCTCCCCAATGTATAAATGGCCACATCGGGAGCACTGGATACAGTATATCACCCCAGTTGACTCGCAGGTGAAGTGGTGCCTCACCTGAAAGGACTGTCTGAGGCCTAGGATGGTGGTGAGGGAAGAAGTGTGGGAGCAGGTGTAGCACTTCTTCCGTTTGCAGGGATAAGTGCCTGGAGGGAGGTCGATGGGGAGGGATGGGGGGGATGAATGGACAAGGGAGTCGCGTGGGGAGCGATCCCTGCGGAAAGCCGAGAGTGGGGGGGAGGGGAAGATGTGTCTGGTGGTGGGATCCCGTAGGAGGTGGCGGAAGTTACGGAGGATTATACGTTGGATCTGTAGGCTGGTAGGGTGATAGGTGAGGACCAGGGGGACTCTATCCCTAGTGGGCTTATCACTTCCCAGCTCTCTACTTCATCCCTCCCCCCCCACTTCTTATCCCCCCTCGACCATCCCATGTTACTTCACTCCTGATGAAGGGTTTCGGCCCGAAACGTCGTCACTACCTCCTCCCGTAGATGCTTTCTGGCCTGCTGAGTTCTGCCAGCATTCTGAGTTTTTATTTATTTCCAGCATCTGCAGATTCACTCGTGTTGCAATAAAATAGTCAGATTCTCCTTGTTTATTTGGGACACTATGCTGCTTAATTAGGGCAGGAGATCATTGCCAAATAGTTTCTATCTGGCATCAGTCGCATGCACTTGTGTGGTCGTTAGATACTACACCATGCTTAGAGAGATCAGTTTTAAAATAGTGTCAGCTGTGTGTATTTGTGCTTAAAAATCAGTGATTTTTGACATTGATAGTTGGGAAGAAATGAGCAGTAAGATGACTCGGAACGGTTTTGCTCACTGTGGTTTCAAGAATTTGGGCTTGGAGATGTCAGAAACAGCTTGATGTGAAAATTATAATTAAGATGAAAATTTCTACATATTTATGTACACAGCTAAGAATAGTAAAGAATCTATTAACAATCATATTTTCAAAGTAATTTAATTTATCTTCTAATATTTTTACTGTTACTCCTTAGATAATCAGGAAAATAAACAATTACTAATTCCTGCAAAACTTCCATTCTACAGAAATTAAGATATTGGAAGTTTTAAAAAAGAGTGTGATTGATTGAATTTTGACTTAGACCTATAAATTTCTGATTGACTAGAATGAATGATTAAGTTCATAAAACACAATTATTCATGACGTAAATTCAAGCATTCATGGCTGCCCTGCCACACGCAATATCTGGGGAAGATATTCTATATGATCATGCTATCCAAAGCTAATGGATCAAGACTTTTTAATAACAGTAAACCATTTTCCTTAAGATGTTTAAAAATGGCTCCCTATAAACCTACTGAAGTGTTATTAAGGATGGGCATTAAGTGTCGGTCTCCAATTCCATGCAGAAGTCAGTCAAAACTCAGTAAATTGTTATCTTTCAGTGGACTGTGTCGTTTTTGTCAAATCACAGACCAGTGTTATGGCAACTGCTCTACACGTGTCTACAAGAAACTGCAGAGAGTTATGGACTCAGTTCAGAGATGTAACAGGAATCTCCATGGACTCTATCTATATTTCTTCCTGCTTCAGTAAAGCAGCCAGCAGAATCAAAGATCCCACCAACTCTGGACATTTTCTCTTCTACCCTCTTCCATCAGTCAGAACTCCGTACAAAAGCCTGGAAGAATGTACCATCAGACTCAAGAAATGCTTCTAACCCACAGCTATAAGACTATTGAAAGGTTCTCTGATACAATAAGATGGCCTCTCAGCCTCACAATTTACCTCATTATGATCTTGCACCTTATTATTTACCTGCACTGCATTTTCTCAGTAGCTGTTACTCTTTATTCTGCATTTTGTTATTGCTTTACCTTGTTCTACCTCAAGCACACTGTGCTTGATTAGATCTCAAGCACACTGTGTAATGATTAGATCTGAATGCCCAGTGTGCAAGGCAGCCTTTCCATTGTATCTCAGTTAATGTGACAAAAATAAACCAGCTCCAATTCTGCTCTGGTCTAACATATTTTCCAAACAAAATGCTTCTCAACATGAATGTGTCAAAGGGACAACATGAATGTGAAATCCAAAATATCTCTAGGATGTGAAAGAAATATGAGCTGAAATGGTTTTTTTTTAACATTAAGGTGGCATTTATAAATCTCTTTATTCTTTATGATTCTTCATTTGATCTTATTAACTTATATGAGTATTTGGCATCAATCATTCCTATTTCAGTACATGAACAATTTTTATTTTGTTAGAAGTTACTGAAGGGAATAAATGGCTTGTCATGTGATAACTGTTTAATGGCTCTGGGCCTCTACTCACTGGAATTCCTCACTGGAATGAGGGGTGAGCTCATTCATACCTTTGGAATATTGAAAGGCTTCGATAGAGTGGACGTGGAGAGGATGTTTCCTATGGTGGGGGAGTCTAAGACCAGAGGACACAGCCTCAGAGTAGATGGATGTCCTTTTAGAATGGAGATGAGGAGGAATTCTTTAGCCAGAGAATAGTGAATCTGTGGAATTTTTTGCCACAGGCGGCTGTGAAGGCCAAGTCATTGGTTCTACTGAAGGCAGAGGCTGATAGATTCTTGATTAGTCAGGGCATGAAGGGATTCAGGCAGAAGGCTGGAAATTGGGGCTGAGAGGGAAAATGGATCAGCCATGATTAGGTCTTTATTCTTTGGCGTGTAGAAGGTTGAGGGGGAACTTGATAGAGGTATTTAAAATTATGAGGGGAATAGATAGAGTTGACGTAGATAGGCTTTTTCCATTGAGAGCAGGGAAGATTCAAACAAGAGGACGTGAGTTGAGAGTTAAGGGGCAAAAGTTTAGGCGTAACACAAGGGGGAACTTCTTTACTCAGAGAGTGGTAGCTGTGTGGAACAAGCTTCCAGTAGAATTGGTAGAGGCAGGTTTGATTTTGTCATTTAAAAAAAAATTGGATAGGTATATGGACAGGAAAGGAATGGAGGGTTATGGGCTGAGTGCAGGTCGGTGGGACTAGGTGAGAGTAAGCATTCAGTATGGACTAGAAGGGCCAAGATGGCCTGTTTCCGTGCTGTAATTGTCATATGGTTATATGGTGAAGTGGCGGAATAGGCTTGATGGGCCAAATGGCCTATTTCTGCTCCTATATCTTATGGTCTTATTATTGGAGGTTCCAGTTCTTCAGTGCTGATTGTATCAAGGAGCAAGTCACATGTTCAGTTCACAAGCAAAGAGGCTTGTGATCATTAGGTTATATAGGAGAAGGCAAAGGAGGAGGAGTTCCGAAGGAGGTGAAAGTCATGTGAGAAGAGAAGAGTTAAGAGTTGATCCAGAATGGGAAATGGACAAAGAGTGAAGGGGAAGGAGGTAGAAATTACTGGAAGTTACAGAGATCAATGTTCATCAGATTGGAGGCTACCCAGGCAGACTATGAGGTGTTGTTCTTCCAACCTGAGAGTGGCCTCATCATGGCTGTTGAGGAGGCCAAGGACCGACAAGTTGGAATAGGAGAGCCTGGAATTAAAATAGTTGTTCACCAGGAAATCCTGCTTGTTGTAGACAGAGCAAAGGTGCTCAACCATCTTGAACATCTTGAGACATTCATTGGGACAGAGAAAGAACAGTCACACAATATTGTTAAAGTTGCAGTATTCGTACCAGGCTGTAGATGAGAAAGAAAAAAGCATGTATTTACAATGATGTGTCTGAGGGACATCCCAAATCATTTCTCTACAATACAAAGGCACAGAGTCGACTGTACTTCCTTAGAAGGTTGACGTCATTCAATGTCTGTAGTGAGATGCTGAAGATGTTCTATAGGTCAGTTGTGGAGAGCGCCCTCTTCTTTGTGGTGGCGTGTTGGGGAGGAAGCATTAAGAAGAGGGACGCCTCACGTCTTAATAAGCTGGTAAGGAAGGCGGGCTCTGTCGTGGGAAAAGTACTGGAGAGTTTAACATCGGTAGCTGAGCAAAGGGCGCTGAGTAGGCTACGGTCAATTATGGAAAACTCTGAACATCCTCTACATAGCACCATCCAGAGACAGAGAAGCAGTTTCAGCGACAGGTTACTATCGATGCAATGCTCCTCAGACAGGATGAAGAGGTCAATACTCCCCAATGCCATTAGGCTTTACAATTCTACCGCCAGGACTTAAGAACTTTTTTAAAAGCTATTATTAATGCTTTTTGAGATAGTGATTTAGATGCATATCATATTTTTTACTGAGTTAAGTATTGTATGTAATTAGTTTTGCTACAACAAGTGTATGGGACATTGGAAAAAAAGTTGAATTTCCCCATGGGGATGAATAAAGTATCTATCTATCTATCTATCTACTCTGAAGTGGGTTGACTCTCCTTATGAGAACATGCCACACAACACATTCCTATGAACATCAGTGAGACCAATATTATATATTTGGTGATTGTAACTTAAGGATTAATACTGCTAATATGTATGATTTTATTATATTGAAGAAATGAAACTTATCCATTATATGTTGCTGGTTTTTAATGAAGTATGTTGCATTTTAGACAATATTAACTCTGTACAGTCTTCGGTGAAGGTGGGAATATCATCCTGGGGAATATAAAATTTCCTCTTATTTTCAATATTTCACTGCCAATTTCAGAATATATTTGGTACAATGTGGAGGTAACCTTTTTGTTTAACCTAATTTCATGTGCTAATCGTGGGGGGGGGAAGGGGGGTATGCTCCCCATTTCAGGTGTTTGTTGCAAGGCAAAAGGGTTTGTGATCATTAGTTGAAATACAGGGCTTCTATTGTGCATTTCATATCCAAAGTGTTTTCCAACAATGAAGTGAATGTCTGAAATATAGTGGCTGTTGTAAGGAAGGAAACACAACAACCCAATTTGTACTTAAAATCTCAGAAATAACATTTCACAATTACAATTGTTGAAAAATAATGTGCAATGCATGTTTAAATTTCATTACATCTTCTCTACCCACTGTCAGTGAACACTGCTGCAATGGCTTCAATTTTATTGTCAAAGTCCCCAGATTTCTTTCATTTTCTAGGCATATTATTTCCTTCTGTTTCTAGCCCTTTATTAACTTAGAGCCTAACTGGATTTTTGTTCTCCCATGATAAAGTACTCAGCATTTCTGGATACTGGGTCATATCTGCTTCAAATATCCTCAGTTCACAAGTGAACCAACCCATCACTTCTCCTGTGGGGCTTTGGAAGCTACCAACCTTCAGTATCTGATGTCCAATATGTTTAATTCTCCTACCTGCAAATCACCCGTGAAGTCATTATTCAAAAGAAGCCTCACCACATCTTCATTTGACCACGTTAGTAACATTCTCCTGAGTCTGATGACAATCTCTGCATTATTTACTCTTTGGCTTCAGTCAGTCAAATAAACATGTGGCCCCATTTATAAAAATCCAGTATCTGTCTCTTTATTTTCATGCCATCTTTCCTAGAAGAACAGTATTGAAAGTTTTCCTGAAATCTGAGTGCACCACATCCATTGCCTTACCTCAGATAATGTTGCACCCTAAATGAAACACAGCGTCCAATTGTCAACACCTTCTCTTGCTGACCCCACACTAATTTTTATTAATATCTAGAGATTCTATAAATGTTAGTATGGGTTTCTATGACTTAATCCGAATTAACTCATAGGACCCTGTTTCCTGGGTCACTATTCCTACCTATTTAAAAAGTAGGTGTAACATCTGCCTTTTATCAGTCCCTTAGCACCTCGCCAGTATTCAGACTATCAGAAGATTTGTGCCAAAGTTCTTGCAATTTCCTTCCTTATTTCCTTGAGGATCCTTGGAGGCATTTTATTTGACCCCAGAGATTTATTTACCTTAAATTTGCACAGCTGTTTGGCAGTCTATTATTTCCCTTACTGAAACCTGCACTATATTTAACCACAATGCTGTCAGCCTCAGTACGCCCGAGATTTCTCAGATCCTCACCCCTTCCATGTATTCAACATTTCCTTGCTGGTGATCAGACTCATGTTCTAACAGAAAGGGGAGACTTAAACTTGTATGCAGAGCAATGCAGACAAAATGCAGCAGGAACTCAGCAGGTCAGGCAGCATCTATGGAAATGAAAAAACTAGTCAACGTTTCAAGCCCAGACCCTTCATCAGGACTAGAAAAAAAGGGGGAGAAACAGGATAAGAGTGGGGGGGGGGGAGGAGTACAAGCAAGGATTTATTTTAACCCCTCACTACATCTCAAAACACTCAGCAGCCTGTTTCTTTTAAATCTCAGTAAGATATGTGACAATGACCTGGCTATTTGTTTTTGTTCTGTTTGGGTTCAAGGATAAATGCTGGGCAGGAGACTGGGGAAAACTTTGCTGGTTGTCTTCAAGTAGTGGCATGGTGTTTTCTGGTTTACATAAGGGGGTAGAAAAGTCTCATTTGAAAGACTGCACTCCCAGCAGCAGTGCTGAGGAAGTTTGAGAGCAGTTTTTGTGATTAAGTGTGTTTAATATGAGACTTCTAATTGCTTTCTATTTCAGAGGATATACTATATAAGAAAGAAAAAAAAACAAAAGAGGAACGAATCATCATATTAGAGAAGAAAAGCATACTCACCATAACTCCAATGATAGGACCCAATAATAACTCCAATGATAGGACCTATTTAGTGTTTGTTTTCCTTTAGTTACGATTTTCAGACTAGGTCAATGAGGTCTCCAGGAAATTGGCCAGTTAATTTCTCATAAGTAACAGTGTTGTGGAAAACAGCACAAAATTGACATAAATGATATTGAAGATCTTACAGGCCAACAAAAAGAAGAGCTTCCATGGGATCTGGCATTTGTTTAGAAGTCCACAGTTATAGGCAGCTCTAGAAATGTTTTGGACACCATGGGTACCAAGCAGGAGGGAGGAGCATAGGGTTGTTCAAAGGTGAGGAAAACGCAACCAAGAAGATGGGTCTTCAGGAAGCTAGGAAGGAAATTAAGATCGGGAAAAAGTGCAGGGTAGTAGTTTCCTGGTGGTATGGTATTTGCAGAGTGGTTAAAGAAATGAACTTGTCTGATTGAATGAGATTTTTAAGATTAAGGTTGGGTTTATTTGTCACATGTAGATTGAAGCAGTGAAATGTGTTGTTTGCTTCAATCACCAGCACAATTCTTGGGGCAGTCTGCAAGTGTGGCCATGTTTCCGGTGCCAACATAGCATGTCCACAATCCACTAACCCTGACAGTAGGCTTTTTGGAATGTAGTTGGAAGCTGGAGCGCCTGGAGGAAACCCACCAGTCATGGGGAGAATATACACACTCCTTATAGACAGAGGCAGGGATTAAACCCTGATCAGTGTTCATTGGTGCTACCGTGCCACCCACAGCACGGCGAGTAATAGGATATGGGTTAAAGGAAGTACCAGGTTGCAGTGACGTTCTCTGCACGTGGCTCTGTGGTTTCGACCATTTACAGTACAGAGAATCACGACCAACTGAATAACAATGCCAACTTTTATATGTAGCTCCCACTCCTTTTCACAGGTAAAGTGTGCACCTCCAAACACTTGACAGGGAAGGAGATGAAGCAAGAAATCAGGAATAGCAAACAGTCAGTGGGGTTAGGTAGGAGGAAAGAACAGTGAAGGATATGCTATGAGGAAATCTTTTAAGGTGAGTGAAGAATGACAAAGTCAAACAGTTTGGCCATGACCCATTAAACAGAGACCCTCCCATCTCTTATGACTCCATGCAGGGACAACCTCATTGTTTCTTAAAGGGACCTATTCTCTTCCTAACTACCCTTTGCTCTTATAGAATCTCCTCAGAGTTATCCATGTCCTCTTTCTGTCCTCCTAATTTTCCTCTTAACTGTACTCCTACAGTTTTTATACTTCTCATGGGATTCACTTGATTCCAGCTGCCTGAACCTGTCATATGCCTCTTTTACTCTCCCCCCCCCACCCCCCCCACTGGCCAGAGCCTCACTATCTCTTGTCAAGTGGTGTCCCCTAATCTTTCTAGCCTTGCCCTTCACTTTAACACATACGCGATCTCCATAAAGTCTCCTTTTTAATAGTTTCCACACGTCAGACATCCCAATCAATCTTTGCAAGTTCCTGCCCAGTGCCTTCAGAGTTTGCCTTACCCCAATTCAGGACTTTAACTTGTGGACTAGCCCTATCTTCTATAACAATTTAAACATGAATAGAATTATCACCATTGGTTCCAGTGTGCTCCCCCATTGACTTTTCTATTTTAAATGAGTTGATTTTCCATTAAGATAGCAAACCTGAGAATATTATATAGTTGTATTGAACGTATGGCCATTTATATTTGTGACATTAGTTCACATGTCTCATCAGAGAGTAGGAGCCTTTTAAAAATAAACCTTGCATTTTAATGCTACATTCAGTTACACACCTATCTCGTCTTATGCTGAGGAATGTGAAAGTCTAAATATGTATTTTTCAAAGATCATTCTGTCTTTATTAAAAAAATACCCAAGATGCTTCCATAAAAGCAGACAGTTTAAAGGCAACACGAATGAATCTGCAGATGCTGGAAATAAATAAAAACACAAAATGCTGGCAGAACTCAGCAGGCCAGACAGCATCTATGGAAGGAGGTAGTGACTATGTTTCAGGCTGAAACCCTTCATCAGGAGTGAAGTAACATGGGATGGTCGAGGGGGGGATAAGAAGTGGGGGGAGGGATGGTAGAGAGCTGGGAAGTGATAGGCTGAAGGGAAATGGGCTAGGGGAAGGTGGGGAATTATGGGAAATAAAAGAGAAAGAAAGGTAGGGCTGGGGGGAGATTATAGTGAGGGGGGTAAAAGAGAGAGAAAGGGAACCAGACTAAAATTATAGATAGGGATGGGGTAAGGGGGGGGGGGGCAGGGGTATCAACTGAGGTCTGTGAGTTGAATGTTCATGCCGGTGTGTAGGAGGCTACCTAGGCGGGAGATAAGGTATTGCTCCATCAACCTGCGTGTGGCCTCATCTTGACGGTAGAGGAGGCCATGGACAGACATATCAGAGTGGGAGTGGTCTGCAGAATTCTGCTCTCAGGATGAGGCCTTTCATTCTAGGACAAAGGAGATGTCTTCCTTTTTTAAAGAAAGGGGCTTCCCTTCATCCACTATCAACTCTGCCCTCCATCGCATCTCCCGCATTTCACGCACCTCTGCTCTCACCCCATCCCAACGCCAGCCCACCACAGATAGAGTCCCCCTGGTCCTCACCTATCACCCTACCAGCCTACAGATCCAACGTATAATCCTCTGTAACTTCCGCCACCTCCTACGGGATCCCACCACCAGACACATCTTCCCCTCCCCCCCCCCCCCCTACTCTTGGCTTTCCACAGGGATCGCTTGCTACGCGACTCCCTTGTCCATTCATCCCCCCCATCCCTCCCCACCGACCTCCCCCCAGGCACTCATCCCTGCAAACGGAAGAAGTGCTACACCTGCCCCCACACTTCTTCCCTCACCACCATCCTAGGCCTCAGACAGTCCTTTCAGGTGAGGCACCACTTCACCTGCGAGTCAACTGGGGTGATAT
This sequence comes from Hemitrygon akajei, assembly GCF_048418815.1. Classification (NCBI taxonomy): domain Eukaryota; kingdom Metazoa; phylum Chordata; class Chondrichthyes; order Myliobatiformes; family Dasyatidae; genus Hemitrygon; species Hemitrygon akajei. The sequence continues at coordinate 31,516,497 of NC_133135.1, forward strand.
ACTGTATCTGGTGCTCCCGATGTGGCCATTTATACATTGGGGAGACCCGCCGCAGACTGGGAGACCGTTTCGCCGAACACCGGCGCTCAGTCCTCCAGCAGTGGCGGGATCTCCCTGTGGCCACACACTTCAATTCCACAGACCACTCCCACTCCAATATGTCTGTCCATGGCCTCCTCTACCGTCAAGATGAGGCCACACGCAGGTTGATGGAGCAATACCTTATCTCCCGCCTAGGTAGCCTCCTTCCTGCCGGCATGAACATCCAACTCACAGACCTCCATTGATACCCCTGCCCCCCCCTTATCCCATCCCTATCTATAATTTTAGTCTGGTTCTCTTTCTCTCTCTTTCCCCCCCACACTATAATCTCCCCCCAGCCCTACCTTTCTTTCTCTTTTATTTCCCATAATTCTCCGCCTTCCCCTAGCCCATTTCCCTTCAGCTTATCAATTCCCAGCTCTCTACTTTATCCCTCCCCCCACTTCTTATCCCCTCTCCACCATCCCATGTTAATTCTCTCCTGATGAAGGGTTTTGGCTCGAAACGTCGTCACTACCTCCTTCCATAGATGCTGTCTGGCCTGCTGAGTTCTGCCAGAATTTTGTGTTTTTATTAGACAGTTTAAAACATTTTTTTAGAATTCCTCATGAGCTTTTTGATACTGTGCTCCAGATAATCTTGAAATCAAGCAGAAGAAGTAAACTTGCGTCATGCCTTGAAGTCCATTGACACCTAGATATAAATGCTCTTTGGAATGTGTTTGAAGCTTTAACCTACCCTTCTTGTTGGCCTCCCTGTTTGAGTTCCCCTAAGTCACTTTGAGGGATTACTATAGTTTACATCGTTCATTGGCTCTATTTTTGCTTTGATAATATATATGGTTACTGGGATAAAATACATCCATTTGCATTAATTAACACTGCATGAATTTAGATTCTTAAAGGACTATTCCTGATTAAATTGTCTGAAATCGTGTGGTAAATGTGGATTTTCATTATTGAGCAGTTAACTGTTCCTGAAACCAGAAGTGATGCAGTGCTGTGGAATTCTAGCCTGGTTCTGTCATTTTGTTGAGTTGCTGAATTGATTTGGAAAGACTAGTCTGAAGATGACTGATACTGCATGTGAGACTCCTGACTCATTCATTCCAAGTGAAGAAACTATTCTGCAATGTAGGAGCATTTAAATTTTCAGAGTCCAGCACCACCCAATCACTCTATCTGCAATGCAATGTTGTTCAACAATAGAAATTACAGTTCAGAAAGTAATTAATTATTTGTATTTGCTGTTACTTGTATTCCAAAACAGGGTTTAGACAGGACCAGTTCAGACACAGGGCTATCAACTTGAAACTTTAACTCTTTTCCCACAGATGTGGCCTAACCTGTTGAGCGTATCCAGCCCTTTCTGTTTTCATCTCATATTTTCAAAGTTATTTCTGTACCAATTGCTCCTATGCAGAGCTTCGAAGTACCAAATTGGGGAAAATTTACCGTAAAGTTCAAAGTCAGTAAGACCAAAGACTTCAGAAAGGGGTAGATGAGGAAACACACACTGGTCCTCATAGAGGGTTCAGAAGTGGAGAGAGTGAGCAATTTCAAGTTTCTGAGTGTCAATATCTCTGACGACCTAATCTAGACCCAATCTATCGATGCAGTTATAAAGAAGACAGGACTGTGTCAAGTTTCGTTAGGAGTTTGAGGAGATTTGGTACGTCACCAAAAGCACTTAAAAATTTCTACAGCTGTACCGTGGAGAGCATTCTAACTGGCTGCACCACCATCTAATATGGAGGTACTGCACAGGATCAAAGTAAGCTGCAGAGGGTTGTAAAATTAGTCATCTCCTTCATGGGCACCAACCTCCATGCTATCCAAGACTTCTTCGAGAAGTGGTACCTCAGAAAGGCAGTGTCCATCATTAAGGACCCCCATCACCCAGGACATGTCCTCTTCTCATTGCTACCATCAGGAAGGAGGTACAGAAGTGCAAAGGCACACACTCAGTGACTCAGGAACAGCTTCTTCCCCTCTGTCGCCTGATTTCTGAATGGGCATTGAACCCAAGAACACTACCTCACTACTTTTCCCCGCTTTTTTGCTCTACTTAATATATATACTGAAACTCAGTTTTTCCCACTATTATCATGTATTGCATTGTACTGCTGACACAAAGTTAACAAATTTCACAATGTTGCCACTGATAATCTGATTCGGATAAAACCAACCATTTTTTAATGAATCAGGGGAAGGGGGCTATTGAATGATTGCTGCTGCACCTATGCATGCAGGAACTCTGATTTTATTTGTAAACATGAATGTATTTCTTGATAATTTATGGTAAAATTTAAGTTAAACTTGAATCCAGATGGGAATAGTATCAAGAATAAATAGTTCTTCATTTACCTTGGCTTGGCAATGCATCAAAAAGTTGACATTTAAGCACTGGAAGGACCCAAAATTGGAAGGACCACACGTCCCTCAAAACTGAGTGGATTTTAATGTATCTGGAAACAGTTGTGTGTTAGAAAGTACTGGCTCATTGCCATGGGAAATCAGAAATGTTTATGAATAAATGGCAAACCTCAGTAAATATTTTCAGGACTGATATACAGATGCACATCATAGTAGTTTTTGTTCTGTATTGGCCTTTATCGGCAGAACCCAAATACACAAATAGCAAATCAAAGACTATGGATGTAAGCTGTAGTTGACTTGATCTGTGGCATGCCAGAAGATGAGAAGGTCAAATCCAATGCCATTGGTCAATGGCTTATCATTGGAAAGGTTGAAAAAGTAGTACCCTGCTTGAATTACCAACCTTGTATGATATGTTTTTGAAGTTACTTAATGAACAATAAGGTTAAGATGTATTTGCAGTAGATCTGCATCCTTTCCTTACCAGGATACTGCTGGATTAGGGAGCGTGCCTTGTGAGGAAGGGTTGAACGAGCTGGGGCTATTCTCTTTAGAGTGAAGGAGGATGAGAAGTGACTTAATGGAGGTTTATAAGATAAGAGATATTGATAGAATAGACAGCCAGTGCCTTTCTCTGAGGGCAGAAATGGCTAATATGAGAGCATAATCTTTAAGTGATTGGAGGAAAGTATTGGAGGGGATGTCAGAAGTAGTTTCTATTTACACACAGAGTGGTGAGTACGTGGAACACACTGCCAGGAGTGGTCTAGATGCAGATACATTAGGGACATTTAAGAGACTCTTAGATAGGCATATGGATGTAAGTAACATAGAGGGCTGTGTGGGAGAGAAGCGTCGGTTAAAAGATCAGCCCAGCATTATGGACTGAAGAACCGTGTACTGTGATATACTGGTCTATTCTATTTACTTAATGCTTAGCTTTTCAGGCTGGGCTCCGGGTCCTCGGATAAGCAGGGAAAGGTCGGGGTAAAGTTAGAAAGGAATCAGAATCGGATTCAACATCACCGGTGTATGTCGTGAAATTTGCTAACTTTACAGCAGCAATACAGTACAATAAAATACATGACAAATAAATTTTAAAAACCTTATTAAATTATATATATGTATTTTTTCTGTCATATATAACTGTTATATATAGAACCACAGAATATTACAGCACAGAAACAGGCCTTTTGGCCCTTCTTGGCTGTGCTCAACCATTTTTCTGCCTCGTCCCACTGACCTGCACCTGGACCACATCCCTCCATACACCATCCATGTACCTGTCCAAGTTTTTCTTAAATGTTAAAAGTGAGCCCGCATTTACCACTTCATCTGGCAGCTCATTCCACACTCCCACCACTCTCTGTGTGAAGAAGCCCCCCTAATGTTCCCTTTAAACTTTTCCCCCTTCACCCTTAACCGATGTCCTCTGGTTTTTTTCTCCCCTAGCCTCAGTGGAAAAAGCCTGCTTGCATTCACTCTATCTATACCCATCATAGTTTTATATACCTCTATCAAATCTCCCCTCATTCTCCTATGCTCCAGGGAATAAAGTCCTAACCTATTCAACCTTTCTCTGTAACTCAGTTTCTCAAGTCCCAGCAACATCCTTGTAAACCTTCTCTGCAATCTTTCAACCTTATTAATATCCTTCCTGTAATTAGGTGACCAAAACTGCACACAATACTCCAAATTCGGTCTCACCAATGCCTTATACAACCTCACCATAACATTCCAACTCTTATACTCAATACTTTGATTTATAAAGGCCAATGTACCAAAAGCTCTCTTTATGACCCTATCTAATTGTGAAGCCACTTCTAAGGAATTTTGTATCTGTATTCCTAGATCCCTCTGTTCTACTGCACTCCTCAGTGTCCTACCATTTACCTTGTATGTTCTACCTTGGTTTGTCCTTCCAAAGTGCAATATATATAGTTAAGTTAAAATAAGTAGTGCAAAAGTAAGAGAAATAAAAAAAAAGTAGTGAGGTAGTCCAATCACAAACAAGAGAAGATCTGCAGATGCTGGAATTCCAAGCAACACATACAAAATGCTGGAGGAGTTCGGCAGGTCAAACAGCATCTACAGATAAGAGTAAACAGTTGACGTTTTGGGCTGAGACGCTTCATCAGTAGTGAGGTAGTGTTCATGGGTTCAATGCCCATTTAGGAATCGGATGGCAAAGGGGAAGAAGCTGTTCCTGGATCACTGAGTGTGTGCCTTCAGACTTCGGTACCTCCTTCCTTATGGTCACAATGAGAAGAGGGCATGTCCTGGGTTATGGGGGTCATTAATGATGGACACTGCCTTCCTAAGGCACCGCTCCTTGAAAATGTCCTGGATACTATGGAGGCTGGTATCCATGAAGGAGATGACTAATTTTACAAGTTTCTGCAATTTATTTCAATCCTATACAGTAGCTCCCCCACCCCCCATACCTGACAGTGATGAAGCCAGTCAGAATGCTCTCCATGGTACATTTGTAGAAGTTTCTGAGTGTGTTAGTTGACAAATCAAATCTCCTTGAACTTCTTATGAAATATAGCCACTGTCTTGCCTTCTTTATGGCTGCATCAATATGCTGCCGCCAGGTTAGGTCCTCAGAAATATTGACACGCCAGAACTTGAGATTGCTCACTCTCTCCATTTCTGATCCTTCTGTGAGGATTGTTTTGCGTTCCTTTGTCTTACCCTTCCTGAATTCCACAATCAGCTCTTTGGTCTTGCTGATGTTGAACGCAAGGTTGTTACTGCAACACCACTCAACCAACTGGTATATCTCGCTCCTGTACGTGCTCAATCCGCCATCTGAAATTCTGCCAGCGATGGTTGCATCATCTGCATATTGAAAGATGCTGTTTGAGCTATCCCTAGCCACACAATCGTGGGTGGAGAGAGAGTAGAACAATGGATTAAGCACACATCCTGTGGAGCGCCAGTGTTAATTGTCAGTGAGGTAGAGATGTTATTTCCAATCTGCACAGATTGTAGTCTTCTTGTTAGGAAGTCGAGGATCCAGTTGCAGGATGAGATACAGAGCCCAGGTGTTCTGTAGCTTTTTGATCAGGTTGGTGCTAAATGCTAACCACAGTGGAGTTGCTATATAAGGAGGCACAATCATTGAACGTGGATAGTAGAGCATTACAGAACAGTACAAGCCCTTCAGCCCATAATGTTGTGCCAAAGTTTTAACTATTCAATCTAACCCTTCCCTTCTACATAACCCTCCAATTTCCCTTTGATCCATGTGCCCACGAGTTTCTTTAATGTTCTTGATGTATCTGCCTGCACCACCACCCTTGGCAGGACATTCCTCACTCCCACCACACTGTGTACAGAAAAACATTCCTCTGTTATTCCCCCTATACTTCCTTCCAATCATCTTAAAATTGTGCCCCCTAATTATAAAACCAAGTCATTTTTGTTCACTATTGAAGAACTGTTTATGCTTGGGTGAATGAAATATAAATCTGTTTGAAATGGGCAAACAGAGGTATGTGGCCTCTGATATAACAAATATGAGAAGTTGGTATGTTTCCTTACCCTGCAGTCTTAGTAGGCTGCCGTCCGGTTGATGCAATTGAAAAGTCTGACAGAACTGTTTGGGGAGATTTACACCCCTGTGCATCTACAGACCGAGGAACGTACACAGTAGACTTCAACAAGAGTAGTGATGTAAGTAATGAGCAATTCAGAGCAGATCTATTGTGAATTTGCATTGTTGGGGGCTTTTCAGGTTCAGATTTATTTGTTCGACTCCTTAAGGCTGAAATGTTAACAGTATATTGCATGTGTACTGTAGTGATTATCAGTAAAGGTTTAAGGTCTAGCATTTTATTGTAGAAACAGGAACTTTTCTATTGTATTAATAGGATATAATAGTGGAACCATGTGCTGACTTGCTCTAAATGGCTTAGTAGGGAACAGGCACCATTGATATCAGTCGGTTTGAATTTCTGATCAGTTAGCCATCTCAGGGTGTTAACAAGGGTAGTCTTTTGCATCAGATCAACAGTTTAATAACATGCTCTCTGCCCATTCAAAAAGCGAGTAGAATTTCATGGGCTCCCTGATGTCTAAGTGGATAAGTACCTCATGAGTCATGCATGCCATGAGTTTGCAGATTTTAACTGAGATTGCTTTGAGACCTTACAATTGGTTTCAGTACACTCAGTAATGAAACTGAGGCAAAAATTATTACATGATCTCTAATGGAAAATCTGTGATATGAGGCAATGTTTCACTTAAATAAGTTACCAGATCAGATTAGGTTCATGTGCACATTGAAACATACAGTGAACTGCGTTGTTTGCATTAACAACCAACACAATCAGAAGGTGTGCTGGGGCAGCCCGCAAACATCACCACACACTCTGGTGCTCACAGTGTTCAGCACGACAACACATAGCCAACATACAACATGCAACAACAGCAAAACAAACCACTTTCTCACTCCCCGCCCCACCTACGCACACAATCCAGTCCCAGATCAGGCCCCCTCCAGGCTTCTGACCTCCAGACCAAGGCCCCAGATTCACACACATTTGGACCCCTGACCTCCAGACTCGCCCGCCTAAGGGCTTCAACCCCTGATTCTGACCTCCGGACTTGCTGACCTATGGGGTTTGACCCCAGGGCTCACCGATCCCAAGACTCCAGCTTCAGGATGTGCCAGCTGATCTTGGGCTTCCAATCATTTAATGCCCCTGACTTCTCACTCCCCTCATCCCTGTCCCTACCCCTAACCTGACCCCTGATTTCCCTACTGGTCCCAAAAACCATTCATAAGAACATAAGAGCAGAATTAGGTTATTTGCCCATCATCTGCTCCACCTTTCCATCATAGCTGATTTACTATCCCTCTCAACTACATTCTCCTCCTCTCTCCCTGTAACCTTTGACACCCCAACTCATCAAGAACCTAACAACCTCCTCTTTACGTATACTCAATGACATAGACTCCACAGCAGTCTTTAGCAATTAACTGGCTAAAGAAATTTTTCCTCATCTGTGTTCAAAATGGAAGCCCCTGTATTTTGAGGCTGTGCCCTCTGGTCCTATTCTGCCCCATTATAGGAAACATCTTCTCCACTCTGTCTAGGTCTTTCAATATTCAATAGGGTTCAATGAGATCCCCCCTTATTCTTCTAAACTCCAGCAAGTACAGGCCCAGAGCCATCAAATGCTCCTTGTGCATTAACCCTTTAATTCCTGGAATCATTCTCGTGAACCTCCATTGGAGCCTATCAAATGCCAACATATCTTTTCCTAGGTAAGGGGCCTCAATACTTCATGCAGTCTGACAAATGCCTTATAAAGCCTCAGTACTACAAACTTGCAAACTACAAACTACAAAGTCTAAAATGGTATTTTAGACCATTCGAAATGAATATTAACATTGCTTTTGCCTTTCTTACCACTGACTCAACCTGCAAGTTAACCCTTGGGGAATCCTACACAAGGACTCCCAAGTTCCTTTGTACCTCTGAATTTTGAATTTTCTTCCCGTTTAGAAAATAGTCCACACCTTCGTTCCTTCTACCAGAGTGCATGACCATACACTTCCCTACACTATATTACATCTGCCACTTCTTTCCCCGTTCTCCCAATATGTTTAAGACCTTCTGCAGACTGCCTGCCTCTGCACACTACCTGCCCTCCACCTACCTCGTACTGTCTGAAACCTTGGCCACAAAGCCATCAGTTCCATCATCCAAGTCGTGAAAAGAAGTAGTAACAATACCAACTCATGCGGGACACCACTAGTTACTGGCAGCCAACCAGAATAGCCCCCTTCATTCCCACTCTTTGCCTCCTGCCAGTCAGCCAATCTTCTATCCATGCTAGTATTTTTCCTGTGTTACCATGGGTGCCTATCTTGTTAAGCAGCTTCATGTGCAGCATCTTGTCAAAGTACTCTGAAAATCCAAGTAAACTACATCCACTGACTCTCCTTTGTCTATCCTGCTTATTATTTCTTCAAAGAATTCCTACAGATTTGTCACCGTGCTGTCTTTGCTCTATTTTATCATGTCTCCAACTACCTGGAAACCTCATCCTTAATAATGGACTACAAAATCTTTCCACCCACTGAGGGTCAGACTAACTGGCTTATAATTTCCTTTCTTCTCCTTCCCTCCCTTCTTAAATAGTGGAGTGACATTTGCAATTTTCTAGTCATCCAGAATCTTGTGAATCTTGAAAGATCATTACTAATGCCACCACAATCTCTTCCACTTCCCATGTCAGAACTCTGGGGTGTAGTCCAGCTGGTTCAGGTGACTTATCTACCTTCAGACCTTTCAGCTTCCCAAGCACCTTCTCCTTAGTAATAGCAACTCTACCCACTTCTACCCCCTAACATTCTCACATTTCTGGCATACTGTTGATGATTAAAGATGTGTGCCATTTCTTTGTCCCCTGTGACTACCTTTCCAGCATCATTATCCAGTGGTCTGATATTCATACTCACCTCTCTTTTACACTTAATATATCTGAAAAAGCACCGGGTATCCTTTTTTCCATGGTTTACTGAGATACAGTATGGAGTAGGTCCTTTCTGGCCTTTGCGCCACACCGCCCAGCATACCCCAATTTAATCCTAGCCAAGTCATGGGACAATTTTTAGTGACAATTTAACCTACTAACCAGTGGAACTTTGGACTGTGGGAGAAAACCAGAGCACCTGGAAAAAACCCACACACTGCATGGGGAGGTTGTACAGACTCCTCACAGGTGACTTCGGAATTGAACTCTGAACTCTGCACCAAGCTGTAATAGCATCTTACTAATGGCCACCTTACCTTGATATTTCATCTTTTTTCCTTTGACTTTTTTAGTTGCTTTCTGTTGCTTTTTAAAAGGTTACTAATTCTCTAACCTCACACTAATTTTTGCTATAGTGTATGTGCTCTCTTTTGCTTTTATGTTGTCTTTGACTTCCCTTGTCAGTCACGGTTGCATCACCCTCCCTTAAGAATACTAATTCATCTTTGTGGTTTCATCTATCCTGCACCAAATTCCAGCCTTTGCTATTCTGCCATCCTCCCTGCTAGTGTCCCCTTCTAATCAACTTTGGCCAGCTCCTCTTTAATACCTCTGAAATTTCCTTTACTTCACTGTAATACTGATACATCTGACTCACTCTCAAACTGCAGGGTGAATTCTATCCCAACAACAAACCCAAACAAACTAAGTCCGAGCCGTGAACCCAACTCTTCCTAAGTGATTTGAGGACTGCCAGTTAGGGCACTATCACTTTCAGTAGAGGAAGTGCCACTTCACTCTGAGAATAAACAGAAATATAGCATCTATGAGGAGACCCATAGCATGGTCATTCATACCAGACAGTTCAAACCAGAGGGTAGTCTTAATCACAACTGGTTGTCCCCGTGATTCAAATCCGACTCCTTTTAATTGGAAAATCTTCATTACTCTTGATCTCGTGCCTGTCACATTATGTACAAGAAGTGCCATCTTTCATCTTGATCTACACAGCAGAACCTTTAAATTGACAGGGCAGATGGAGGTCACCAAATTCAAGTGGAAAATAGAAGTTATTTATGATGAGAAAAAAGTTAAAATGCAGTCTGCTCCTATGAGTTATGAGTTTACATAATGACTGGCAATTTGCCTTTGTTTTCTGTGGCCTCTTTTGCAGCATAAACATTGTGCATACTGTGCCAAACAGTCCCGTGAATATTCTACCATCTTATACTACAATTATAACATAAACAATAATATAATGAAAAATAGTGGTGTAATCTTATAATTATAAGCATCATCAGCCATTTAAATATACTTTATACTAAGTTAAATGATAACTGATTCATGTATCATTCTAATCCAAGCATAAAATTCCAATGGTGTAAATCACTTCCTGTTCACTCCCATTGTGTACAAACATAATTTTAGGTCAAAACATCCTGAGAAAAAACAGATAGTATTTTAAGGCCATAAGACATAGAGCAGAATTAGGCCATTCGACCCATTAAGTCAGCTCCACCATTCCATCTCAAACCCATTTTCCTGCATTCTTCCTGTAACCTTAGATGCCCTTACTAATCAAGAACCTATCAATCACTGCTTTAAATATACCCAATAACTTGGCTTACACAGCCACATGTGGCAATGAATTCCACAGATTCACCACCCAATGCCTACAGAAATTTTGCCTCATCTTTGTTCCATTGGGTCATCTCTCCATTCTGAGGTTGTGCCCTCTGGGCCTAGACCCACTGACTATAAGAAACATTCTCTCCATATCCACTCTACCTCAGTCTTTCAAAATTCAGTAGGTTTCAGGGAGATTGTCCCTCATTCTTCTAAACGCCAGCGAGTACAGGCCCAGAGCCATCAAATGTTCCTCATACATACTTTCTAAAATACCAGCTGATAAATTATCACCATTTTATGATGAAGTTGACCTGAAGAGAATACAAGCGAGCTTTGTTGCATGTAATTTGACTTTTTATTTTTTCAGTGAGTCAGTGTAGGAACGACTCCAAGCTGTTTTTTTTTTTGGAAATTCAGACAGGGCAGAAGGGTTTTTAAAAAAATACTTTAATTACCCTATCAGCAGGGCAAGTTAATCTTGATGTACCAATATAATGCACCACTTTGTGGGAAATGTTATTCCAAATCTTATGATGATGGTACATAGAGCTTGGAACTTTAAGTTAAGGAAAAGTTTCTTGAGTCTAGTTTGGCTGTACAGGATAGAACTGACAGTGCACCCCCAATGATATTCTACTGCATGGTACTCTATCCAATGGTTCTTATATGCAAAACTTTTATCAAAAGTCTTTCATTTGTGAGATCGTGCAAGCATTTGGCATCAGTTTAGGAGGAAAGGATTATAAATGGGCTGATGATTAAGCGGTTGGAGAAACAGCTGCAGGAGAAAGATGATTGTGCGAAGATTTGTGGTTAGCCTGTGTTAATCGCTTGGAGTGGAGTATTGAGTGAGTTCAATTGGAAGAACAATCGGAGGGAGGTGATGATTGGGGTGGGTTGTGAATGGTTTATCTAGCAGATGTACAGTGATGGACTGGGGGTTGAACAAGGGAGACAGGCAGAATGACTGGGAAGGTAATGAAGACACATGGTCAACCACAATAAGGAGATGGGAAAGGAGCTTTGAATATCGATTGGAGGAATATGGATGCCTCAAGCTTCCCAGTAGCTCATAAAAGATCAGGTTCCATGTATATAATGCAGGGGCAAGCCACAATCCATCCTAAGGCTTGTTTCTGCACGCAAGTGTTTTCTGTACTGCTCCCATTTTATGTACACAATATCAAAAAGATTGTCCCTGTCCATTTCATATCTCTGTCCATGCCCATTGTGAAAGCAATTTATAATCACTCTGAAGTACACAGAAACAATGTGCAATCAGATATAATTTCCAGCCTATGATCCTTTTAGACCTTTGGCTTGGGTTGACATGAAATGATGGGAGAAATATGTCCGGCAAACATTCCCAGAAACGTTCTCCCCCTTAAACAAAATTAATTTAAAAAGTTGCAAAATTGAATATGGAAGAACTCAAATAGAAGGTATGGGCAACACTGTAGTAGACTCTGAATGCTATTCTTTTGAAGGAGACAATTACTCAATGTTTTATTTAGAGGTACAGTATGGTAGCAGGCTCTTTTACCCCAGCAAGCCCCATGTCTTCCAAATTCACCCATGTGACCAATTGACCCACTAACCCATATGTCATTGGGTTGTGGGAGGAAACCAGAGGACCTGGAGGAAACCCATGCGGTCACTTTCTGTTAATTGAGGGAACATCCATTGAGAGAGAAAGGGCTTCCCTTCCAACCACACCCCTGCATGCAAACCTATGAAAAGCAATGCTATGCATTTCACTTCCTTCTATCCCATTGTCCAGGACCTCAAGTCCTCCTTCCAGGGCAGAGCAATATTATCTCCGTTTCAGTGTAACATGCTATAGGAGGTCTTTTCTACGTTGACAGAACCAACACAATTTGAATGGCCGCTTAGTCAGACTGCAAATGCCATCTGCGCTTATAGTTCCTTGGCATTGTACTTTCCTGTGACACTCCCACTTCAGATCACATTACACCTTCCTTCACTCATCCAATGTTACTCTAGCAGAGGTGGATTTTACAATCTTCTGGATTTGATCCTGTTTTCAGTAAGAATAGCGTAAATTGTACTGCCTCAAGCTTGGGTCTACAACCCAAGGATACCCTTTGTCAGCACTTGCCGGATTTGAATGCCTCCCTCACTGGTCCAAAGCAGGCCTTCATAAATTTGCATGTGTATAGTGGTATGATGTGAGCAATGGCTTGGCTTCCAGTGGCATAGTGAGGAACATTCCTGACAAAGCCCCACATGAGTCACAGTGCGGAACATCCCTGACAAAACGGGCAAAACCCAACCCTAATTTTATCTGCTGTATACGCTGAAAGAGTCATTAATTCATTTTTCTACTACTGACTTTACAAATGAAATTCATAATATGCAAACATTAAACCATTTTTTAAAATTAACAAGATCTAAAACATGTAAATAATTAAAATGCCTAACTAAACTGAAATAATTTAAAGAAAAGCAACCTGCTTTGAGGTGGCAAAGCATGCATGGAAATCTTAGCCCTGCTTCTTTTTAAACAAGTAAATGTCAGTGTCTTCTCAACAAGATTCAGACCATAAAATATAGAGGAAAAACTCATCAGGTTAAATTTCCTCTGTGGAGAAAGAATCAGAGTTCACATTTTGGATTAATAATCTTTGGAAGAACGTTTTGTCATGATTTCTGTAACAGATCATTACCATTGTCCCTGTTTTTTTCACCATCTGCTATTAGCATTTCGGTTGTTTATTTCCTCCATGGATGCTGCCTGGCTTGCTGAGTTCCTCCAGCATGTGTGTGCTGCTCAGCATTTGCAGAATCTCTTGTGCTTATGATCTTCAGGACCCATTTTCTTTTTCTTTACATGTCCCAGTATTTTCTCCTATGACTTTGAACCATTAGGTTCTTTGTCAATTAGATGTTCCTGCCTTCACACACTCAAATTTATTCTACCTTCTTCTTCCTCTTCCCCTGCTTAAAACCAATAGCATGTATAACTTTTTAAGTCCTGATTAAATATCACTGGTCTAAAGTATCATCAGTGAGTGATCTGATGTGTGTATTGAGCATTTTCTGTGTTTTTATTTCAGAATTGCAGGAGCCACAATATTTTGCTTCTATTTGTTTGTTTCAAAATACCCTTCATATTGATCTATCACAATAAGATGTAATTTTATTATTTGCTGACTATTAGAATGGTTGTGAAAGACTAAGATTCCTCTAATTGATGAAATGTTGAAAAGATCTAAAAGTATGCAGAGGCATTGACAAGATGATAATATGTATGATTAACCCTGTCAAAGGGGTTTTAGCTCAAAACCAGTACTATTATCTCTGAGGCAGGGCTTGACAAGATCATGCTCACTGGCATTTCTGTGCAGTTACTGAGAGAATGCTGCATTATCAGTGATGGTGCCTTTTGAAGGAGATGTTAAGGCTGTCTACCCAAATGATCTAATGGTACTTTTTAAGGAACAAAGGACAGCACATAGAATGGGTGCAACATCAGTGAAACGACTAAACTGCTTATTTATCTCCTTTGCTGTTTGTGCTTAATCCAAGTTGACAACTGCTTCTCTCCATTAAAACAGTGACCACTATCTTCTTTGGAACACAGATGCATTTCATTTTATTCCCCATTGTTCGAGTCTAGACTTCAAAATTATTGTTATAATAGGACATGATTTGCATTGAAAGAATCACATGTCTTTAGTTTTGATGAAAATCTGAATTCTTCTGGGACATTCAAAATTTGCACCTCTCACATAATAGTATCAGATAGTGAAGAACTGCTACATAAGTCCTTAGCATAATTCTAAAATTACGCTTTACAATGGAATCTCTCTGGAGTGATTCTATCTTTATTGTTTTCAAGTGTTAAACTCAATACATAACTTTTCTATTCAAATCATAATAAATCTGACTATTAATTTCAACCTGAATACAATGGTCAATGACATGACGTTTTATTCTTTTTTAAAAAGAACAGGAGAAGTGCAAAAATGTGCCATTTGATCTCAGATGTGCTATATATTGTTTTTGTGGAAGGGTAATTGTGAAAGCTGTGGATGCTGTGTCACATATAAGGGTATGATTTCAAACGATAGCAGAGTCGTTTATAGAGAAAACTATTTTCACCGTGTGTATAAAGAGCTAGTGTAGGAAGAAGACAACAATATAATGTTGGTATAAACCAAATAAACTCATGATAGTCACGTCATTTTTTAGTTAGGGAAAAGGTGCTGGAGGAATTCAGCAGGTCAGGCAGTAACTGTGCAGGGAAATGGGGAGCTGATGTTTTGCTCTGAGATACTTAAGAGTTCCAATGAAGGGCCTCAACATAAAACGATATGCATTTTACCCCACAAATCTTGCCTGACCTGTTAACTTTCTTCATCATCTTGTTTGTCACTCCAAGTTCTAGCTCCTGCTGTCTTTTGTGTGTCCGCATCATTTTTGCCTCTTACCTGGGTGATCTGACTTGGGCCACTCCTCAGACTGTAAATACTTTAAGTGATTCAGCATCTACCACAGGGAAATCTCCCCTCAGCCACCTCTGGTTAAAAAGCAAACATCAGTCGCTACAATCTTTCCTCACACACCCTGTCCAGTGCAATCACTTTTTTCTGTAATGTGATAATGGTAACCAATCCAATATAAAGTACTCAATGGTAGTCTTAACTTGCGAGTATATCATTCCAGCATAGTTTAAGAAATAGAAGGGAGGAACATGTTGGATTCCTCATGCCTGTCCAGCCATCTAACAATGTCATGGCTGTTCTTTAACTTGGGTAGCCTCCAACCTGATGGCATGAATATTGATTTCTTAACTGTTGGTAATTTTCCCCCTCTTCCCTGTTCTCTCTGTATCCACTCCGCATTCTGGCTCCACTCTTACCCTTTCTCTTCTCCTCATCTGCCCATCGCTTCCCTCTGGTGCTCCCCCTCCTTCTCTTTCTTCCATTGTCCACTCTCCTCTCCACTCCAATCAGATTCCTTCCTCCTGCAGCTTTTTACTTCTTCCACCTTTCACCTCCCAGTTTCTCACTTCATCTCAATCCCTCACCCACCCACCCACCTTCCCCTCACCTGGCCTCACCAATCACTTGCCTGCTTGCACTTCTCCCCCAATCTTTTTATTCTACCTTCATCCCCCTTTCTGATGAAGGGTCTCGGTCTGAAACGTCAACTGTTTCTTCCACTCCATAGATGCTACATTTTGTGTGTGTTGCATTTACTTCACAGTCACTTTCATGTACTAATCTTATAAACCTTAATTTATGTCTCTCTGTCTTAAGCCCATGTCCACTCTTGGGGCATAGGCCATTGGTCAGCAACTCACCAGAGTCCTCTATCCTGATCCAGTCTTTCCAGTTGCCCCAAAATGTAGACCATTTACGATCCTTCCTCTCCTAGGGATGAGGTCTTTGGAGCTTCTGTTGGTGTTTCTGTATTGCTGGGTTTTTAGTGGAATAGGATTGCTAGACCTATCCCCAACCCTTCTACTTTTGCAGTTGTGTTTGCGACTGCTCATGGTGGAGCTGATTTCCCTAATATCCAAAATTTGTTCAGTCTCCTCGATTGTTCACAGTCTCTAACCTGCATAGCCTTCTTTGGTCAAGAAATCCAAAGGTTCCCAACTTTCTGAATGAAGAAATATCTTCTCTTCACTTGTTTTAATAGTTGATCACTTATTTTGAGACTGTCATCTTTGATTCTACCACAGAGAAATTGTCCCTGGATCTGCCGTGTCAAACCTTTAAGAACTTTTATCTTAATGAAGCACAACCTCTCTACTTTATATTCCATGCTTTGACTAATAAATCAAAACTTCCTTTATGCCTTTTATAACCATGTTAATGACCTGTAATTTTCCTTTGTTCCTCCTCATTGCTCAGATTCCTGCCATTTATTACATACCCTCCTGCTTATTGTGGGGTCAGAAGGAAATATAATCTCAATTTTAAGATATAAACTGGCATTGGGGAGAAATTTGATGTCTGCAGTGGGCCACCTGACATCGCTGCTGGCCAATGAAAATGATCCACTTATCAGGAATGGTTTCCCCATCATGAACATACGGGGTGAAGCTGGCTTCATTTGACTGTTAGCTTTCTGGAACAAACTGGCATCACATGGGACAGCCAAACAAGCTCTGTCCATAAGACAATTGGAAAGCTTTTGGCAGCAGGCTAATCCATGCCCTGGCTGTTAAAAGTTTTACAAATATTTGAAGCCTGTAAAGTGATGCAATGTTGGCCTTTATTATAAAAAGTATACAGCAGTCAGTACAGCATTTATCAGTCACAGGAGAAAGAGTGCAGCTGCTGGAAATCCAAAGCATCACGCACAAAATGCTGGAGGAACTCAGCAGGTCAGGCAGCATCTTTGGAAATGAATAGATGGTCAACTTCTCAGGCCAAGACCCTTCTTCAGGACTGAGAAGGAATGGAGAAGATGTCAGAATAAAAAGATGGAGGGAACGAGGGGAAAGAGGCTAGCTGGAAGATAGTAGGTGAAGGCAGGTGTGCGAGAAAGGTCAGGGGCTGTAGAAGTATGTCTGATAGGAGAGGAGAGTGGACCCAGGGGAAGTAAAAGGCGGGTGAGAAGATTTAAAAGGTCGGCGTGGGAAATATAGGAAGGAGGTGGCAGGGAGAATTTGTTTACCAGAAAGATAAATTGATACCTATCATGGCAGGGATGATGTAAACATCATTGTGACCCCTTTCTTGGGCCTCCCTTGACCAGAAATGTTGACGGGATATCTTGTGAGTACCCCCCTGTCAAAGGCTGTTCATTGTCTGTTGTCCAAGCATTTTGTCCGGACAAGGAGGCTACAGGAGTGTTGTTAATTATGCCTTGCCAGAAAATTGCATTCCTTCTTCCCCTGGAAGTGAAGTTGCCTAGAAGAATTAGTTCTTGCTTTGGGAAGCAGACAAGGATACTTTAAGATCAGAGTAGAAGTCCCCATCAGCTTCAGCTGAAGCTTGAAAGGTGAGTTGCTGACAATGAAGATCTTTGCATGATTCTGAAGGGTGGGTGGATTCTGAGAGGATTCCCTTGGTGAGGACCCTAGGACATGGTGTAGAGGCAGAGTTTCAAAATACAAAACTATACATTTCAAGTAGACATGAAGGTAAAATTAAATAAAAGCAAATAGCCAAAAAACAATTCATTTGAATTATTTAAATTAATACATTAATTGCTCACTTGTGGTCCCTTGAAAACAAATAAATAAGGAAACTGGTCCCATCTCTGGTCCAATTTGTTACAGATTGTTTGGCAAGATTTCCCACCAAAAGTGAAAGGGAACTACAGCAATTTTGCATCCCCACACTTTGGAACATGGCTGGCAAAATTGCCACAAACTGCTGCAAACAACTTCATTCTTTCAGAACTACGGATATATTTCCACAACTATTCACGCCAGTCATCTCCCAGGAATGTACTGCCATGAATTCTAGTTTACCCAAAGTGCTGAATGAATTTGCTCCCAGTCTCTCAGTCCATTTCATGAAATGTTCGCATTGGCAAAGTCTTTGTTGATTTTAATTAGTAATAAGAAATAAATTGTTATTAAAGGATGTTCTGAGTTTTTAAAAAAAAGTTACTTGTTTTCCTATATTAATTGAGTCTTTCTTTCCTTTACTCTTGCTCATTCTTTGCCTATTTTGATTCCAATTAATGATTGATCCTCTCCTCTCATATATACACTGTTGCTATCAGGTCATATTTCCAGCTATTTTTATCTAAATAGTGATTGAGGTGAATAGGAAAGAACTTTACCTGACTAAAATCTACTTCAAGATAATCTACTTCAGAAAAATGTCAGTCACTATTTACAGTGATTTGCACAGACAAAGTCTGAGTTTCATTTGGGTTAATTAGCAAAAGTGAAATGTTTTATCATTCACACATTCAGTACTTAATTGAACAATTTAGTAATTCCTCCTCATTTCACTGTGCTGGCAATATAGGAGAGGCTGCAGGTTAGGCAATTCTAATATCTGGTCTCACTGAAGAGTTAGGAAGTGTTTTAGAGATTAAGTGACATGAATTGCTTGCATTAAAAAGGTAGGTATAAATGTCAGAACTGACTTGTGATTTGAATGTAGACATTATGGTTTTGGTTCCATAGCTGTGGACTATGTATGATAACCCTGGATCAACCACTGTCATGTTATCTAAAGAGCATCAGGACATGATATTTCAATAGTGGGAGCTTTTCTGACTGGCAGAAATGCAGATGATACCGACCACTTCAGCTAACCAGTATGAAGAAAGAGTCCAGAGATTGCAATCAAACTGAGGCAACAAAAGAACCACTGTCTCCTAATGGCAATTCACTGATGTCATGTGCTGTTGTACATTACACAAGGCTGACAGCTAATTGCTATGTCGTCGTTTGTTCCACTTTGTCATTTTGGGATGGCTTTTATCAATTCTCAGTGATACAGTGGGTAGGAGTTGTTAAAATATATGCATTATAATGGCATATTTTGTGGTGCAAATTGAGATTGAATAATGCAGTTCGTCTGTTTGGCACATGACAAATATATTGTTAGTGGTGTATTAAGCTCCAACTATAGAGTTAGCAGTCAGTGTGGTACTTAGAGGCATGTATTATTCATAGCCAAAGGGGACACACAGTAGGTTTGAAATACAAAGATAAGCAAACCACAAGTAATATGTCAAAGGCTGTTTTGAGTGTAATCTCTTGCTGAACCATAAACAGATTCCATAAAGGCAGAAACTCAGAAAGGATAGTTGATGCTAGTTGGACTCGGGCTCTGAAATCAGTTCGCAAGTTTCTTTTTAACTGGTGGCAGAATGATTTGACACAATGTGGATTTACTAAAAATGTGAAATGAAATAATGGTGCTAAGGACCATATGATGTCAGAAATTAGAGAAGGCTCAGTTAAAAATTTGAGATGGAAAGGGAGAGCTGGCTTGGAAATTGGCCAGTTGATTGTCTGTCATTAAAGGAATTCTTTCAGAAGAGCTTGAGAATGGAATTTCCTATTTCTTTTTAAATCAAGTCAAATAAAACAATCGTGTAAATACTTCTGCACTTTCTGAAGCAAGTATATCCAATAGATTTTTGCTAGCAAATATCCTGAAACTTGTATTATCATAGCTGTGATCTCCTCAAATAGTGGTGTAGGTTTGAGGGGTCAAATGGCCCCGTCTTAATTCTTATGTATGTTCAGTTTCAATTTTTGGCATTTCCTGAACCCTGTGGATTAACTTTGTATTCTGTAGATCCAAGTTATCATGCTATTCTTAAAATATTTGTTTTGTTTTCCACCACTGTAGCTCAAATAACTTGTATTCTGCACTGTTCATGAACATAACGATTTGCATTACTATTGAATTAAAACTTGTCAACTCTTCGTATCTTTAAAATCATAGCAAACTCAGTGGGGGTATTCATTTCATTTCAACAAAAGATGCAATTAGATCTTCCAGCACAAAGCGTTGTATGTGGGGCATCTCCTGTGATGATTTGCCTTGGACCTTGTATACCTTACTAACTTCCAGTGCTGTTTCAGTGCTGAAACCTTTTAATTTGTGACATATTTCACAACTTCAAACACTTCACAACCAATTCCATTTGAAGTGTCCTCCTGCTGTTTTGTAACTAATTGTGGCAACTAACTTGCACACGTGGTTTCACAAAGTCCAGGGAATAAGTGGCCATTCAATCAGATTTGGCCAGGAGATAGAGTGACAATTACTTATCATCATGAATTTAATTATTGCAACTCAGCACTGCAAGTTTATCATTTAAAGGTGTTCCAAAATATTAAATAAGGGTCAGAATCCTGCTGATGTTTTTTGACTGCTGATGAGTATAACACCTTTTTGCTGAAAGTGTAAATCTCACTCCTTGGTTAAGTCATACTAGCAAAATTTACAGGTCGTTAAACCTGTCAAAAGATTTTAACTGTCTATGGATATCTCTGATACCTATAACCATTGAGAGATACAGAAATCTATTCAAAGTAATATTACTAAATAATAAAAAGCACAAAAACTCAAAATAAAATACAAAAATGACAAAATATATTGAAATACTGAAAATATGTTTAATTCTTAAAATGTCTGTTATCTGAAAATTACTTGTCTCCCTCTGAGCCATTGTTCTCTATTAAAATGAAAGTTATCAGATCCCAGTCAGGTTTAACTTGGCACAGGTTTAGCAACCACATACCCCTGAGTAATTACTTGGAAATAGCTGTGGTTACTACATTTTGGCACTTCATGACAGGCTCAAAAGTGGTAAATAGGCAGAATGACAGTGGCAAAGACCTCAAAGAAACTGGGATTTCTGTGTTAGTGATTGACCCTCAGAAATGGTTCAATTGCCAATCTACCTCTTGTTGAAAGAAACTGTTCATTGCTTCTCTATAAACAGCAGTGAGATTGACTTTGATCCCTCTGGTGGATGTGTTTGCAAGGAATTCACATACCCCCTTTTATAGCTAATCCTCTATGTGCAAAAATAAGATATATTTCTGCAAGAAGTTCTCTTAAAGGTAATTTCACAAATAGAAAAGGCTGGGCAAAATGGTAGCCTTGGTATTCCTGTGGGTGGAGAATGGTGCACCACTCATTGTAATGATAAATATGTTTGTGAATCAAAAACGCATACCCTTAATCAGTGAGGTAGTGAAAACTTGTAAATTAAATGTTTGCAAACTGAAGGATATTTGCATTTGTTGTGTAATGATTTGATCAAGACAAGCTTGTAACTGTTTCTCAGTACATGTGACAGTAATAATCCAATTGCATTTCCTTTGCGTTTAAATTGAATTGTGCCCACACTGATTAGCCTTTCTGCTGTATTTGGTGCATTTACTTTTACTATGGATATTGTTTACTCAACAATGTATTTCATTATATATGGCAATAAACTAATCTGAATCAAATTTATTCCATATAGGTGATATTAGGAAACATTAGTCCTTGTGTTTCTGGGCTTAAGGCCAAAAAGTTGTGATATTTTCACTTAATTCAGGGTTAAATTTAGTATATCCACAATGAATTGTTGCAAAAACTCCTCTGGTTCACTAGTGCACCTTGGGAAAGAAAATCTGGCATCTCTAATTGGTCTGGGCTGAATTGAGGATGAACGGTAATCGCCAGAAGTCTTCTCAACTGAGAGAAAGAATTAGTTGGTATAGAAATTAGGAGATGCAAATACAGCCCTTTAATCACATCACAAGGAATGTTGTTCTATAGTTGGTTTATCCTTCATGGTCTGTGTTTGCAAAATGAGACACCCAAAATAGAAGAATGTTCCATTCCTGTTATGTGACATTTTCCACTTAATGGCCTTAGAGTACTCCTTAAAATAAAACTTGAGGATCTTTGTGGAAAAAGCAAAACTGTCTGGCTAACAAAAGCAAAGATTGTTCAGCTCAGTAATATTAACAAACTGTGTGTCATGACCTCGAAGTCAACCTGATATTAGAATTCCTGTTTCTTGTTTATTCCTACTGGAGACAGTACTCTGAGAAATTGGATAAAGCTATATTACAATCCAATCATTGGACCCATAAAAGGAACTAAAGTTCTTGGAAATCTTCAGTTACAAAGCAAAATGAAAGAATTAGTTGCATTTTAAACAATGGTGTAAGAGTTGACAGGTATGTAACAGTGACTTAGGAATTTGTTCTTGGATCAGAAGGGAACAACGCATGCCGATTCCTCATTAATTTGACTATGTCACATTGGATGCTGTCCAGATAGAGAATTGAGTTGACCTTCTGGAATAACAATGGAGCAGAATTAAAAAAAAGCTTGCACTTGTGCCTTTCACAATCTCTGGGTGCCTTGAGGCACTTAAAAGTATTTTATTTCTGCTCCTGTCAATGCAAATGACTCTGGTTACAGATGTACTGCACAGAAACGTGTTCATGCTAACCTTTTGTCCATCTCCACTAATCCCATTTTAGAGCTGTATACAGTACTCCTCTCCCCTGCCTATTTGAGCACAAGTCTAAATGCCTCTTCAAGATTCTTCATTCCGTACACATGTGTAAAGGAGAATGAAATGATTGTTACTCTGGATCCTATGCACAATAAGCATAAAGAGTTCAACAGTCCATAAGCAGGGTAGGTGGGATCGTTCATGACATTGCTGGGCTGTTTCCGGGACTTTCTGGCTGGTGCTGGTGAAGCTTTGGGCACTGTCTGCCACAGTGCAGTTTCTGTGCTACGCTTTTGATGCAGAAGGTTAAAATGCTTGCCACTGTGCATCTGTAGAAGGTTGTGAGTGAACTAGATCTCTTCAGCCTCCTCAGAAAGTAGAGGCATTGGTGAGCATTCTTGACGGCGGAGAACGTGTACTGGGAACATGAGAGGTCTGTGAGATGTGCACTCCCAGGAGTTTGAAACTGCTCTTCAACATAGTCTCCCGTAAACAGCAATATGGTAATGATCAAACAAACAGTTTTGATAGGGCTGGTTGAGAAAATGAATATCGCTCAAGGCATCAGAGTAAACTCTGCTGCCCTTGTTGGAAAAAGTGCTGATGGATCTTTCTTATTTCTTCTGAGAGGACAGATGAGTCCTCAGTATCACATCTTGTTTGAAAGATATCATTGCAGAAGTGTCAACAGTCTAACTTAATTTAGGAGGAAAACATATTGTTGTACAGCTGTTGTGCAATTTACAATAGTTCACTAGACATAGTCTTGTTGATGTTCAATGTTCAAAAAAGACATTTCTATAGCACGTCATTTGAAAGAAATTGTACTTTACTATAGTGTGGGTGTTGGCATAAACCAAGAGTCATTTGTGATTAATTATTTCTTTGGATTTCCCAGATTCTGATGGAAGAAGATCCTGATTTATATCATTGGCTGCAGTTACTCATTTTGACACAGTGTGTGAAGATAATATTATGCAAACAGTGCTGAGATACCAGTAGGCAGGCCTGTAAAAAGACATTTTTTGGTGTTTAGTTTGTTACTGAGTATCTCATAATGGGGCCCTCTGTGTGTTTAAAATGATAAGAGTTATTCCTTTGATATAAAGAAAAAAAAATATTTAGCAGATCATATGTGTGCCAGATATTTGAAAGAACTGCTTAATTCAACCATAACCACAGCTCACAGTTCAAATTCCATTTATTATCAAAGTATATATACAACCTTGGGATGCGTCTTCTTGCAGGCAGCCACAAAACAGTTCCTCTGTCTCCGCCGCATCTGCTCCCAGGATGAGGCTTTCCGTTCGAGGACTTCTCAGATGTCCTCTTTCTTTCAGGATCGTGGTTTCCCTTCTGGCATCATCAAAGATGCCCTCACCCGCATCTCCTCCACTTCCCGCACTTCAGCCCTTAACCCATCCTCCCGTCACCACAACAGGGACAAGGTTCCCCTTTGTCCTCACCTACCACCCCACCAGCCTCCGGATCCAACATATTATCCTCCTCAACTTCCACCACCTTCAACAGGACCCCACCACCAAGCACATCTTTCCCTCCCTACCCCTCTCAGCTTTTCGCAGGGATCGTTCCCTCCGCGACTACCTGGTCCACACGTCCCTCCCCACAGGCACTTATCCCTGCAAGAGCAAATGCTACACCTGTCCCCACACCTCCCCCCTTACCACCATTCCAGGCCCCAGACAGTCCTTCCAGGTGAGGCAACACTTCGCCTGCGAGTCCGCTGGAGTCGTCTATTGCATCCAGTGCTCCCGGTGTGGCCTCCTCTACATCAGCGAGACCCGACACAGATTGGGGGACCGCTTCGTCGAGCACCTCCGCTCCGTCCATCACAATAGACAGGACCTCCCGGTTGCCACCCACTTCAACTCTGCCTCTCATTCCCATCTAGATATGTCCATACATGGCCTCCTCTACTGCCATGATGAGGCCAAACTCAGGTTGGAGGAGCAACACCTCATCTACCGTCTGGGTAGCCTCCAGCCTGGTGGTACGAACATTGAAATCTCCAATTTCCGGTAATTCCCTCCCCCATCCCCTATCCCAGGTCCCTCTCTGCCTCTCTCCCCTTTCAACTTTCTGCTTCTTTATCTCTACAGTTCTTTCATGCTTATCCTCTCCCCCTCCCCCCTTTATCTTTCCTCTGATTGGTTTTCCACCTGGCGCCTCTAGGCCCTACCCCCTCCCCTATCTCTATCACTGGGCTTCGGCCCTCTCTTCCCCCCCATTCCTGATGAAGGGTCTCGGCCCGAAACGTTGGCTACTCTTTTCTCACGGATGCTGCCTGACCTGTGAGTTCTTCCAGCGTTGTGTACGTAGCCACAAAACAAAGAAGCCTAATAGAACCCATTTCAAAAAAAAAGCCTGTCAAACACCCAATGTGCAGAAAAGGAAACAAATTGTGCAAACAATAAAAGTAAGCAAATAACGTTCAGAACTGAAGTTCACGAATTTGAGTCCACAGCCACGAAGCCAATCACCAGCATAGACAATCCAGGAGCCCGCTAGTTGCAAGCCACAGCCTCCGCTAGGAGCAGAGGTGAGTAAACAGCGTGGAGCAGTGAGCTGAACACTGGCCTGTCCCTCACTTCTGGCCCCACCACCCTGACCTTTACAATCTGGTTCAGTGCTTAAATTGGTCAAACCTCATGTCGTTCCTCAATCTCGAATCTGTGCCCCGGCGCTTCGATACGCAGTTGGGCCTCTGCACCACTGGCTTGATCTGGCCACACGGTGGGTCGTTCATCACCTTCAAGCCTGGGCTCTGCAGCCAGGACTCAGCCTGTACCGTCTATGGATAGCAGTGATCATTTCCAAGATAAAGTGTGAGTAATAAACTAATTGATGGTTGTGTTTGCTGCCAGCAAGTCGTCGCTGTGCTTCACTCATGCCATCTTTTACCTTCAAGTTTTTAAACATCTGCATTTTGAAGCATGTTATTAGAGTTGTTCCTGTTAATCATTCAGGTGTATAACTTGTGTGAAAAGAAAACATATCTCATCATCAGCTTTTTAGTTCTGTCTGGAGAAATTTCTACTAGAACATGGAGTGGAGAGTGAGTTTGTATATCTGACAGGAGAAAAAGATCACAAATACAGGACTGTATTTAGTCTTAGGAACCCGAGCTAAATATATGTGCCTATATCTTTTGCACAGTCCTTATGTCTATGCATATATGTGTATACATATGTACTCTATGTGCATATAGATAGATAGAGAATGAATTGCACCACAAATGGACAAAAATATTCCCATTGTTAACATGTGTTCTATTAAAAACTCCACCATCAAACAAGCCTTTGAAATGGATCTTTGGATCATACTGTGCCAGGCAGTTGTATTTGTACCTTTCAGTTGTTTTACCTTAGAAACGTAATGCAGTGGACAAAACAATATAAAAACAGGGAAAATTCACGTTGCTGTCTTATACTATTTACTTTCAATAATTTCAGAGGTGATTATATAAACATTTATTGGTAACACTACTTGAATTTTATTATAATCCTGAAAACTCAAAGCAATAAAATTTAAAATAAATGTCAGAAGATGAGCATAAATTTTTGTATTTGAAATTATTCAAAAATAGTAACATGATTGAGCTAAATCAAAAAAAAGTTTCAATAAAACCGTTCAAGTTCACAGTCGTATTATTAACCATACTGCCTGAATTATCTCCCTCTCTTGCTTCATAAAGATCTCGGTCAAGCTGGTTACAGATGATTTACTTTTAACAAATCTGTGCTGGGCTTTGATCGACTAACTTGTAAATTTCCTTGTGATAATTTTGCTATGTATTATTACCACTGAAAGTTCCCTTGCAATTGAAATTAGATTGATCTAAATTTGACCATAAGACTTAAGGGCAGATGTTGGCCATTTGGCCCATCGAGTTTAGCCCACCATTCCATCATGGCTGATTTATTATTCCTCTGAATCCCATTCTCTTGCCTTCTCCTTGTAAGTCCCCAATTTACTGGATTTGTTGCTTTTGTTTTATAGAGGGCTGTAAAATTTGCAGGTGTCTAGCTACAACCTTTCACTTTGGCACCACTGCTAGAACTCCAGTCATTACCAGCTTGTCCTCGAGAATGCATCCTAAATGGACCAGGAGACTTTTCCATCTTGAGTACAACCAGCTCTTTAAGCACCTCCCGTTCACTTGTTTTTAGCCGATCAAATCTCTTTGCTACTGCACCCTTTTGACACCAATCACTTTTTATCCAATATGAAAATAGGCATTATATACCTGCTTCATGTAGACATTTATAAAAACAGAACTAAAATATAAGAAGCCCCCTGGTCCAGATAGGATACATTCTAGGTAATTGAAGAAAGCAAAGGGAAGATGTTTATTTCACATAATGCTTCTCGATGCCACCTATGTAACTATGGAACGGTTAAGACAAAGTGCCAAAATTGAATGTACAGAATGCGGGAGGAACTCAGCAGATCAGGCTGGTATGCACAGAACTCTAGAGCTGTATCTGCCTGACCTGCTGATTTCCTCCATCATTTTGTGTATGTTGCTCAGTATTTCCAGTGTCTAGAACATAGAGAACATAGAATAGTACAGCACATTACAGGCCCTTCGGCCCACAATGTTATGCCGGCCCTCAAACCCTGCCTCCCATATAACTCCCTACCTTAAATTCCTCCATATACCTGTCTAGTAGTCTCTTAAACTTCACTAGTGTATCTGCCTCCACCACTGACTCAGGCAGAGCACCAACCACTCTCTGAGTGAAAAACCTTCCTCTAATATCCCCCTTGAATTTACCTCCCCTTACCTTAAAGCCATGTCCTCTTGTATTGAGCAGTGGTGCCCTGGGGAAGAGGCGCTGGCTGTCCACTCTACTTATTCCTCTTAATATCTTGTACACCTCTATCATGTCTCCTCTCATCCTCCTTCTCTCCAGAGAGTAAAGTCCTAGCTCCCTTAATCTTATAATGCAAACTCTCTAAATCAGGCAGCATCCTGGTAAATCTCCTCTGTACCCTTTCCAATGCTTCCACATCCTTCCTATACTGAGGTGACCAGAACTGGACACAGTACTCCAAGTGTGGCCTAACCAGAGTTTTATAGAGCTGCATCATTACATCGCGTCTTTTAAACTCTATCCCTCGACTAATGAAAGCTAACACCCCATAAGCTTTCTTAACTACCCTATCTACCTGTGAGGCAACTTGCAGGGATCTGTGGACATGTACCCCCAGATCCCTTGGCTCCCCCACACTACCAAGTATCCTGCCATTTACTTTGCACTCTGCCTTGGAGTTTGTCCTTCCAAAGTGTACCACCTCACACTTCGCTGGGTTGAACTCCATCTGCCACTTTTCAGCCCACTTCTGCATCCTGTCAATGTCTCTCTGCAATCTTCAACAATCCTCAACACTATCCACAACACCACCACCACCTCCACCACCAATCTGCAGAATTCCTGTGCGTCTCTGAAACATACAACCCTTGCTTTCCCTGTACTCGTGGCAGTGAAACCACAAAGGATAATGCTCACTGACGATCTATCCTATGAGCAGTACACCCTAGTTACCAGTGAAAGCAGATAATTTAAATTGTAATTTTATGAACTGTAAAGGGCTAATGCAATTGTGAAGGAAATGCAGTATTGCAATTTGTTTCTTCATGGTACTATACTTTCTTCACGGTTGTTCAACAGGTACTGTTAAAAGTTTAATGTCATTTCTGTCAGAAGAATTTTGTTTTGTTCATGAGGCTGTGGAAAGGTCCAGCAACTGATAACTTGCTGAAGCACTGATTTTGTGGTGAAGTACTCTCACGTTGACGTGGGAGAATGTTTTAACATGCTGCCTGAATGACACTGAAGTCACTGTGACGTACGTCAAAGCTAGAAATATGTGTGGTTTGGGAGAGAGCAAGGGTGGTGGTAAAAGAGGAGTGATAAGTAAATGCATTCCACCTCACTCATTCATTTCTTACTATTTATGGCGAAAACAATTGTGGACGCTAGGATGTGAGCAACTCATTGCGGGGCACACCGTCTCTGATCAGTGCTTGTGGCCATAATATTTAGGCACATATTCCATTAAATTTTTGGTTAATGATGGACTACATTAGAATGGTCTATGTTAAGAGTTCTTCACAGATTCATGCTGATTCCAGTTTTTACTAGGATGACTTACTGTCATCATGCCAGAGCAGCTGTTCTTGCCCTGCCTTGAGAGTTCAGCTCTTTTGCCTATCCATGCACCAAAGCTGTTCGAAGAGGCGGCGGTAAAGGTACAAGTGCGACTTCATTGTACAACTGAGAACAGCATCCGATCCGATCCGTCACTTTTACTCCTGGATTTGTCCTGCATGTGCAGAGCATATGCAGGCAGTTTTTCCCACTTCCCAGTTTTGTTGCTGTTGTAGAATGTTTGTTTAGAGATTAGATCATGAGCAACATTGTTTAACTGATGTGTTACTGCAGTAAGCAACTTTCAACAGAACAGTACTACTATATGCTTTCATTTAAAAACGCATGTTAAGCTTCACTACAGCAATGCCTTAGGATGCGAGGCAAATTTCTATTTGCCAAAGATGTAAGTCTGGAGGATTTGGCATCCCAATGCACAAAGCATTTGATTGGTTAAGAAGAGTGGATAATCAGAGAGAAGAACTGAACATTTTCAAAAAGCAGAAACTGAAAATCTGACATAAAAACAGAAAAAGTAGGCCAAAAATCGTTTGTGGAAGAAAAACAGAATTAATATATCAGATCAAAGACTGACAAATTATGAATGAGAGGCACAGCCTGAACAAGGAGATATTAGAATAATCAATTAAATGCCAAATCAGGTACAGTAACTTAATAAAGAGAGGGTAGAAAAGAATGCCTAGCAAACTGGATCTACCAACGTTTGTAAAAGAGACAGAAAAAATTTGTAAGAAAGGAATTATTTTTATTGTAATCTTTTTAGTTTTCTAAATCTGCCACAGCATTCAGTCTAAATTCATTGAATTTCATTGAAAATTAATTTTCAGTGCTACAGGGGTTGTTTGGAACTATTAAGATTGATCAAGGTTTTACAAAAATCTTTGAAATGAAATGGATAATGCTTAACTATTTCAACAGGTTTGTATAAACTCTGGGTAAATATGGCAGCCATACCATTCCGTACATTTCAATGATGAACCTTTCAGTGAAACACTTGTTTAATGCTTCACTTACATTAAAGTACACACTTAATTGCATGTGCAGGCAATGGAAAGTACTGCTTAGTATTCATATTTAATCACATTAACCTAAATCGCTATTTCTACAACAGAAATAGACCCTATTCAATGCCCCTGTTAGCTGTGTCTCAAGTGAAAGTGTATACACATCAATATCAATATTCAATCAATAGTTCCATTTAATATCAGAGAATGTAAATAATGTACAACCTGAAATTCTCGTTCTTTGCAGACATCCACAGAAACAGAAGTGTCCCAAAGAATGAGTGGCAGTAAAACAGTTAGAACCCCAAAGCCCCCTACACCCCCCTCCCATGTACAAACAGCAGCAAAGCAACGGCCCTCTCCCTCCACTACTCATTTCAGCATAAAAAAGCATCAGCACCCTCCACACACCAAGCAAGAAATAGCAAAGCCCCCAAGAAAGACCATGATCTGCAGTACAACAGAAGCTAATCGTTCACCTGACAATTCAGCATGCTGCAGGCTCTCTCTCTCCCTAATAGACGGACGGGGAGTTGTCACCTT
The DNA here is from genome assembly GCF_048418815.1 of Hemitrygon akajei. Classification (NCBI taxonomy): domain Eukaryota; kingdom Metazoa; phylum Chordata; class Chondrichthyes; order Myliobatiformes; family Dasyatidae; genus Hemitrygon; species Hemitrygon akajei. The sequence continues at coordinate 31,546,707 of NC_133135.1, forward strand.
TTCACAAGAGGGGAGAGAAACAAAAACAAACAACTCGCTTATTTATGGTGTTAAAGTCTGTTACATCATCTTTTTCTGGAGTTCTGTGACTCGAGAATCAGAAACAAACTCTCCCCCACCAATGTGAGAGAGAGAGATCCAAGTACAGAGCCCCCAACAGCTGATCCGCTGTTCCCCATGTTGTTTTCTCCCATGATGCTTCAGATGGCTGCATTGGCATCAAATATGCTTATCCCCAGGACCACAAAGCCTAGAACCCTGAAGGCGCACTCGTCTTGTAGGCCTCATCAGGGTCTTCAACAGAACCCCATCTACCTTGAAAGGAAAAAGAGAGACATTATAGGCAGAAATTAATCTGTGACTACAGATGAGCCTGAAGAAGCCACTGTTGAGTACCATCATAGCATAAAGTACATATATGTTACTATATACTACCTTAAAATTCATTTTCTTGTAAGCACTTACAGAAAAATAAAGCAGCACAATAGGATTAATGAAAATCTATACATAAGCAGAGACAGACAATCAATGTGCAAAAAAAAGGCAAATTGTGTAAATAAGAAAAATAACATGAGTTGTAGGTCCCTTGAAAGTGAGTCTGTATGTTGTGAATTCAGTTCAAAATTGTGGTGCGCGAAGTTATCCACAATGGTTCGGGAGTTGGTTGAAGGTAATAACTGTCCATGAACCTGGTGTTATGGGACCTAAGGCTCCTGTAGCTCCATCCCAATGGTGGTAGTAAGAAGAGAGCATGGTCTGGATGATGGGGGCCCTTGATGATGGAGGCTGCTTTTTTGTGGCAGTGCTCCACGTAAGTGTACTTGGTGGTGGACAAGCTTTACCTGTGATGGACTGGATTGTTTCCAACAATTTCTGTAGGCTTTTCTGTTCCTGGGTACCGCTGTTTCCATGCAAGTGGTAACTGAGTCAGAAAGTTGTGGGTTTAAGTCCCACTCCAGATAGCTGAACCCTGAAAGCTGACACTGTCATGCACATTTGAGGAGAGCTAGAATATTGGAATTGGCAGCTTTTGGATGCCATGTTAAATTTAACATCCTGTTCATCTCCAGGCAATTTTAAAGATTGGATGGCACTATTTCAAAATAAGATCACTGGTCTTTATCACATTGCTGTTTACTGGAAATACCTGAATGAGAAAAGTTGATGGCCCTATTCCCTGCATTAAAAATGACTATACTGCATTAGCTATGAAATGTTTTGGGACATCCTCAAGTCATGAAAAGTATTGTATGAATGTAAGCCTTTTATTATGTTGTGAAACCTTAGAAAAAAATTCACAATATCACAGATTCAAAACCTATTAAATTTTAAAAGTTTCTCAATCATCCAACTTCCCACTCACTTTTGCTACCTTAAATATCCTTTCCTTGGCTTTTATGCAGTCCTTAACTTCCCATGTCTGTCATGGTTGCCCACCCCTGCCATTTGAGAACAACTTCTTCTGTGGGACATATTTATCCTGTGCCTTGTGAACTGTTCCCAGAAACTTCAGCCATCTTTGGTCTGCCGTCATCCCTGCCAGAATCCTCCTCCAATCCACCTGGACAAGCTGCTCTCTAATGCCTCTGTAATTCCCTTTATTCCATTGCGATACTGATACATGTGAGTATTGCTTCTCCCTCTCAAATTGCAGTATGAATTCAATCGTATTATCACTGCCTCCTAAGGGCTCCTTTACATTAAGTTCCCTTATAAGATCTAGGTTATTACACAACACCCAAAGTGAGCCATTCCCCGAGTAGGCTCAAGCACTAGCTGCTCTGAAAAGCCATCTCATGGGCATTCAAGACATTCCCCCTCTTACGATCCAACACCAACCAGATCTTCCCAATCCCCTTGCATATTGAAGTCCCCCATTACAATTGTGTCATTACCCTTTTTACATGCCCTTTCCAGCTCCCTTTACAATCTCAACCCCACATCTTGGCCACTATTTGGAGGGCTATATATGATTCCCATAATGTTTTTTTTAACCTTGCAGTTTCTTAACTACAGTTTCAAAGATTCAACATTCTCTGACCCTCTGTAACCTCTTTCTAAAGATGTAATTCCATCCCATACTAACAGATCCACACCACCACCAATGCCTTTCGATACAAAGTTTATCCTTTGATGTTAAACCCCACCTATGGCCTTCTTTCAGGCATGACTCCATAATGCCCACAACGTCAAACAGACTAATCTCTAATTGCGCCATGAATTCATCCACCTTATTCCAAATGCTGTGTGCCTTTAAATACAGCAATTTCAGTCCTTTGCCCTTTTGAATTTTACCTCTGTGGTACAATTTAACTCTTTGCTATGTCTGCATTTGTACCCAATCACTAGCTAGTCCTTTCCTTACATTCATGTTACACCCATCATCTACTTGTTAACCTGCTAGCTCATTCTCAGCTCTGTCATACTGGTTCCCACCCCCCCCCCCCCCCGCCATACTCGTTTAAACCATAACCATATAACAATTACAGCACGGAAACAGGCCATCTTGGCCTCTCTAGTCCTTGTCGAACAGTTACTCTCACCTAGTCCCACTGACCCACACTCAGCCCATAACCCTCCACTCCTTTCCTGTCCATATACCTATCCAATTTTACTTTAAATGACAATACCGAACCTGCCTCTACCACTTCTACTGGAAGCTTGTTCCACACAGCTACCACTCTCTGACTAAAGAAATTCCCCCTCGTGTTACCCTTAAATTTTTGCCCCCTAACTCTCAACTCATGTCCTCTTGTTTGAATCTCCCTTACTCTCAATGGAAAACCATCTGCCAAGCTCTAGCAGAAGGAACAATAATCCTGGAAAAGTGCTTGAACTTTTGGAAAATAAAAGACTGTTCTCAAAGTATTAGTGGAACTAACTGTGCCAGGTATGCTTTCAAGGTCTAAACAGTTAGACAGTTAAATCCAAACAATGATGGGAATGTTACGCTTGATTCTGAATTTTCATTCACATCAAAGGAAAAATAAATTTATAATCGTTTTATTCACTACCAACAGAAAACACAGAAAATGGATATTACTTCTCCAGAAAAATTCTACTTTGAAAATTTAGCTACTTCTGTGCAATAAATGTCTGTGATCTGAATGTATTTAGGAAGGTATAATCAGATGTGTGGCATAGTACTGTAGCAGTATGCATAATGCTTTACAGGGCCAGCAGCTTGGGTTCAATTCCTGCTGCTGTATGTTAGGAGTTCGTACGTTCTTCACATAAATGCATGGGTTTCCTTTGGGTGGACCAGTTACCTTCCAAAGACATACGAGTTAGCAGGTTAATTGTTCACAAGGGTGTAGTTGAGCATCGTGGGCTCGTTGAACTGGAAGGAGCCTATTACCGTGTTGTATCTCTATATAAGAATAAATAAAAATGATTGAAGAGCATGTTTTACATCAGAATTTCCCTGCTTAATGTTATTATTAAATTAGAAAACTTGTAAAGTCAAAGTACATTGAGATAATTTGATAAGTATTTTACTCAAAGGATTTTAAATATCCCAGTTATCCTTTGCTAAGTAACTATTGCATCCTATACATTCAAAGCATTAAATCTGACCATGGCAAAACTATTATTTTATTCAGTTGACCCAGACAAATAAAATAAATAACTTCTTGAGACTTGGATGCAATTATAGGGGAGACCAGCCACTATTAGTTGCAATGCCTCACCTGGAGTTTAAAAAATAAGTGTTTTATGAGCTGCAATTGTTTATAGGTGATTAAATCATCAGCTCTGTCTCACTTGGTTCATTTACTTCCAAATGCACAATATCTGCTTTGCTTTAAGTGCTCTGTGAAGAGCATAGCTCAGTAAGTTTAAAATGAGATGGAAAATAGTAGTGTAAAGGTTCCAAGGCCAGCACTTATTGTCATAAGACCACAGGGAAATAGGAACATCTCAAATGCTGCTGCACAATTCACAATGACCGTGGCTGATCTACCTGGGACTCAGTTCCCCTTTTGTGCCAGTTCCCCATAGCCCCTAATTTCTTGCAAAAACTCATCAACTTCCTCTTCAAAAAACTCCAAAGATATAACCTCGTCTACAACCCTGTCAAGTGGAAAACTCCAATGATTTACCATTTCTGCAAGAAGAAATTTTTATAGATCTCATTTCAAATGACCACCTTTATCTTCTAGCGATACCCCCTCGCTACTAGTGGAAACATTTCAATGTAGGGTATTAATGAGGGTACATCCGGAATACCCTGCGCACCTTTGATTATTTATAAAGGGTGTATTGTTTGAGTGGCCCAATCCATAATCTTTGGGGTCAGAACTGTTTTGGATTTTGGATTTGTTTTTTGTACTTTGGAATATGTAATGAATAGCTTGGTGTTGCCATTATTTCTGACTCTGAATTTATGTGCTACCAGTAACAGAAGCAGCACAGCAGCATGGGGAGAATACCAAAATCAGCTGTTGAACAATAACAAACAGCAGCAGGCTTTCAGTCTCCACCTACAATGCTGTGATTTGATGAAAGGGTTGCAATACACTGTATTTGACTTTTTTTTAGGTTTTATGTAACATATCAAAACAAGCGGCATTGTAGAGTTGTTCTGGTGTTCAATTTTCATCAGCGATGCTTTCAAAATTTAATGCCAGTATGTAAGGTATAAAAGCAATCAGCATCGTAGACTTGTTCTGGTGCTAGATTTTCGTGGTCAGCAGATACTTTAAAAATTTAATGCTGTGCCTTTTCTTAAATTTCTCCAACTAGCCTGCTGAATATTGATAATTACCTTCAATTTTCAATACGTCATGATAGATCTTAGCTTGTTTCACAATCAGTATATCATTAATCGGCATACATTCACTCCGATGTAGATGATAAATGATAAAGATCTAAAATTATTGCTTTAAGTAGTGCTTTTCTATTTTGTATTAACTTCTGCTCATTATATATGTGAGGTCACTTCTCAGAACTGTCTGTGATGTGCAGAGAATTACGCTTTGCCCGGGAACCTTCCCAGAGTCTTCTGGAATTTTCCATTTGTGATGTCATGTCAGTGCTCAAAAAATTTGGATTTTGGAGGTTGTCGGATTTTGGAATTTCAGAAATGGGAAACTCAACCTGTCATGGCATAGGAGGCAGTTCGACAGATATTCACCAGGCTGTTTCTTCAGATGACATGGTTAAAGAAGAGGATATTATAGGAGGGATTTTCTTTGTAAGGCAACCAGCAAAATCAAAGACTCGTTTCATGCCAGACATTCTCTCTTTTCCTCTCTCCCATCGGGCAGAAGATACAAAAGCCTGGGAGCTGTACCACTCGGCTCAAGGACAGCTTCCATCTGGCTGATCTCAGACTGTTGAAAGTTTCCCTAGTGTAATAAGATGGGCTGTTGACCTCACAGTTTGCTTTCTGATCTTGCACCTTATTGTCTACCTGCATTCTTACTTTCTCTGTAAATGAAGCACTTTATTCTGCATTCTGTCATTATTTCATCTTCTGCTTCAGTGCACTGTGTAATGGATTGATCTGTATGAACAGTATGCAAGACAAGCTTTTCACTGTATCTCAGTAGAGATGGCAGCAGTAAACCAATTCTAATTCCGAGATTAATCTTATATTGCTATACTTCTCATATGATAATGAAATAAGATTTGAATGGCATAATAAGTAATAATTACCCAAAGATCTGTTCGGATCTCTCTAGTAACTCTTATTTATTAAAGAGTGACACAGCATGGAAATATACAATTTTCCCAACAGAGCTATACAAACTTTTACAATGAAGTTTACTAATCCGATTTTATCTCCTCCACCCCCCCCCCCAACATTTACATAAACTTCACTTGAAGGGCAGTGGCCAATTAACCTAGCAGTGCCCGTGTCTTTAGGATGTGGGAAGAAACTAAAGCAGTTGAAACAAACCCACGTGGTCACAGGGAGTACATGTACACTCCTCGGTAAAAGCACCACAGGTCACGAGTCAACCCTGGTCTCTGGAGCTCTTAGACAACAGCTCTACAAGCTTTGCCACTGTGTAAGTCCAAAATATATTAATTTCCTCACAGAAATATTTCAAAGTATGATGTATAACTTTTGGTTTTTATTTGCTCTTCAGTGTCAAGTATGCTTCAATTTTTTTCTTCAACGCTCTGTAAAATGTTTCATAAAAGTAATCAAAAGTCGTGCTCTTTTCCTTCCTGGACTGCTGTCTGAGAGGCTTTTCCTTAATGTGCTTGACATGAGAGCAGACGAATGCCAGAGATCGCTCTTTGATTCAGCAATATTGGGGAAAATGTTCCTGCTGTCGGGACAATGTAACCGTGTGAATAATACTGATCGCGAAACCTGGGCCATGGCATTGGTCCCTGAAACCAGTTTTATTGTTTATCCTTTGCAGTAACATTACAGTAATGTATCAATTTGCAAAATCGCACACTATTCCCAAACGTTTTTTTTAAACTGAAGGGAGATAGACTGATAAATAATTTATTGCATTTTGTACTCTGAGTAGTAATGAAGACTGGAAATCTTGTAAAGTTATTTTTACTTCTTGGCCTAACAGAAGCGCATAAATTACTAGAGCTTCATCTTTGAGGTGTAAGTGCTTGTAGTATTTTTATAAATTTGACAGACTTGTTATCCCATGAATGTTAAACTATTAAAGGCCAAAGTTACAATACCCGATGCAAAAACATCAGTAGAATCCACTAACCGTCATAAATTATTGGGGCAAAAATTCTGTTGTGTGTGTCCTGTGTCAGAAGTTTCTTCCTAACGTCATAGACTTTTATTTAGCCTGGGGTGTCTGAAAGAGTATCCACAGTCAGGAGTTATTCAACATTAATTCCTGTGGAAGAAAGCCTGGGTATGAGATGTATTCCTCTTGCAACCTTTTATTTAGTTAACTCTGACAACATTGTAAATTAGGCCTTTAAGTTTTAAAACATGCCCAAAAGCTAAAAGGTAAAGCTTGTCTAAGAACCTACATTTTTTTTTAAAAAAAAAGTGCTATACTGCTGGAGTGCAATTATTTTTACTAAGTAGAGTTTTGGCACGCTCAGCAAACACGAAGATAGACTCTTTCCCAAATATGTTCATAACTGTGTTTACATAACTCATGTGGTGGCTGTAATGCATCTGCATGGGGGAGACGCGGAAGGAATTTCGCAAAAAATTCTATCAACACAGTGTCTGAATCAGAGGGTACACCAAAGCTTCCTGGTAAGGAAGTAGTGACCGTTATTTGGAGTACAGTAAAGATGAAGTATAAGCCGATTTAAGTGGCAAGGCAAGAAATTGTCGTAGCTGAGCTTGCCTGCAACTAAATTCAGAACAGGTCACAGCAGACTTTCTAAGGAAAGCCTTGCTAAAATCCTTTCATCATCTGACTGAAAACAGATACACAGTAAAATCAAATGTAATACAGAAAAGTTAATTGAAACTTGGAGAGTTAAGTGGCTACACACTTTCTTTGAAATTTGACAGAGCTGAAAGGAAAAAGGCGGTGTGTAGAAACATAAACATGAGAGGTTTTGCAGATTCTGGAAATCCAGAGCAACACACAAAAAATGTTGGAGGAACCCCCAATGAAGTTCCTCCATTAGCCCGATACGTCCACTGTTTATTACTTCCGTAAATCCTGCCTGACCTTTTGAGTTCCTCCAGCATTTTTTGGTGCGTTGCTCTGGATTCCCGGTATCTGTGGAATCTCTTGTGGAAGCAAGGTGAGTGAGGAAGGGGGGGATGAGGTGAGAAGCAGGGATGTGATATGTGGAAGCGGTAAAGGGCTGAAGAAGGAGGAAAACTAATTGGAGAGGATAGTGGACCGTGGGAAGGAGGAGAGGCACTAGGGGGATGTGATAGATATGTGAGGAGAAGAGAAGAGGTAAAAGGGGAGCCAGAGTGGGGAATGCAAGAAGTGTGAAAGGGGAGGGGCAAAATTATGGTAAGTTGCATTCCTTATATGTCTATAGCATGCTGATTATACTGCTTGGCTTCTGGTCATCCCATCTTGCAGCTTTAATTGGTTGGCACCTGTTTTTCAGTGTAGCTGTTACTGTTCCCTGCATGTGCTTTTCCATTTCTCACTGCACTAGACTGCACCCCATGGCTTGATTCAGGACTCAAAGCTCATTTATAATAAACTATACACCTTGAAACTTGTCTGCTCACAGGCAGCCACAAAGCAAGAAACCTAAATAACCCAGTTTAAAAAAAAGACCAATCGACTGCGCAGAGAAAGAGCGAGAACAAAAAAGACAAATCATGCAAACAATAGAAGCAAGCCAACAACATCCTGAACCAGACTGAGTCCCAGATCCGCTTCTGGAGCAGCTGGAGTAGGCACAAGCCTCAGTCTCCAGATCATCACACCAGCAGGGTTCAGAGACGCAGAGTGGCTGAAAGATTTCACAGCCTCTGCGCTGCAGAGAAAGGAATAAATGTTTGTGGGAGAGTGAGTGAAACGAGCCCAACCCTTGCTTCCGTACCTGACAGTTGGGCTTCCAGACAATCTGGGCTGACGTTTAAATTGTCCAAGTACCAGGTAGTGTCAGGCTCTGGGACCTGGATCCTGGCTTGGGCCACCCGGCCCGAAACCATTCTCGTTCTCACCATATCAGCTCGGTGCTTGGAGCAATCTAACCTCGCACCCAGGTCAGGTGCTTGGGCATCAAAACTCTTCCGTGTCGACTCCCCTCCAAATCACTCACTCCATCTCAGGCAGCAATGCCCCAACTCAGTCTGCGACCCCCACTCGAACACGCTCTGCTTCGCGATGGCCCAGCACGGCTCATTCCCCGAACCAGCCTCGCCTCCACCTGCCTTCTACCCATGTGCGGCGATAGTTCAACACAATTTGCTTCAGAAAAGATGTTATAAGTAATGCTTTTCATTGAATCTCTTGCCTTTCAATCGGCCAGTAAGCTGCCACACGTCTTCAGTATTGCCATCTTAAACCAGAGTAAGAGTTGATAAGAATGAAAGATGTGTTAGCCATAAGTTACTGGATGTCATGGGATGTTACATGGAGCTCAGAAAAATAGAGGGCTGTGGGTAACCCTAGGCAAGGTAGGGACATGTTCGGCACAGCTTTGTGGGCTGAAGGGCCTGTATTGTGCTCTAGGTTTTCTATGTTTCTATGAGGGTGATTGATAAGTTCGTGGCCCAAGGTAGAAAATTTTAGAAAACCTAGCACATTTATTTTTCCTACATTTACACACTTAGTCCAGCGGTCGTGGAGCATACGGATCCCTTCTTTGTAGAAGTCAGTGTCTTGGACCTCCAGAAGTGGTCCACGGCAGGAGTGATTGATAAGTTTGTGGCCTAAGGTAGAAGGAGATGAGTTATTAACGTCAAACTTTCTGCATTTTCACTCAATGAATGAACTGCACATGCATGTAACGAGTGCCGTATAACTCATCGCCTTCTCTTTTGGGCCACGAACATCAATCACCCTCATACACTTTGAAGTTAATAACTCATCTCCTTCTACCTTGGGCCATAAACCTATCAATCACCCCTGCTGTGGACCATTTCTACAAAGAAGGGATCCGTGTGCTCCACAACTGCTGGACTAAATGTGTACATGTAGGAGGGGACTATGTTGAAAAATAAATAAGGTTTTCTAAAATCAACTCCTTCTACCTTAGGCCACGAACTTAACAATTACCCCTTGTATGTCTACATGGGCTGAGAGGCCTGTTTCTATTCTGTAGTTCTCTAGTGTATATTTCTGTTGCTGATGATATCACTGCATAGATATCCTGTTCTGAGCTGCCATTGGGTAAAACCATGCTGGGGTCTCCTCGGGCTACTTCCACCCATCTCTGCACCACCATCCTAACCTCTTTGATGCATCAGGCCAAGTGGCACAAAGAGATATACCCAGGGGAGTCTGGCACATTGTCTGTAAAGGTATAATTCTGAGGACACAGCTCTGTTAGGCTACTGATTGTTCCCAGTTCCCAGACATTGCACAGGACACTGAAACTTGCCTCTCATTACCCCCTACCTTGCTGAATCACTGCTCCTCCTACAATGAGCAACATTTAAAAGTGCTGAAAACGGCACTGCATGGAAGGTACTCTGAATGGAGGGCTTTCACAATCAAGATTGATAATTGTCATCTGTCAGTACACAAGTGTAAAGGAGAACAAAACGATTGTTACTTCACATCCAGTGAATATAAATACATAACGTTAACTTATGTACCTAAACTGATTATATGTGCATAAAGTGACACTAGGCACAGGAGTAAGGTGACAGGAAATGTTGAAGTAGTGTTGGTGGGGATGGTTAATAGTTGGAGGTGTTGACCTGCCTAATGGCTTGGGGGAAGTAACTATTTTTGAGTCTGTTGGTCCTGGTGTGGATGCTGTTGAACCTCCTTCCTGATGGGAGTGGGACAAACAGTCCATGAGCAGGGTGAGTGGGATCCTTCATGATATTGCTGGCCTTTTTCTGTCACCTGTCTGTACTGATGGAGGATGGCTCCTGCCAGTGATACACTGGGCAGTTCATTACCAAGAAGGACTGAGTAATTTTGCTGGCTGGTCTGGACTGAGCCTGTGTCAGTTAGTCGGTGAACCAGCAATAAGCTGCTTCAGTAGAGCTGGGAGTGACTCTACCATAAGACCATAAGATATAGGAGCAGAAGTAGGCCATTCGGCCCATCAAGTCAGCTCTGCCATTCAATCATGGGCTGATCCAATTCTTCCCATCATCCCCACTCCCTTGCTTTCACCCCAATACCCATCGATACCCTGGCTAATCAAGAACCTATCTATCTCTGCCTTAAATGCACCCAATGACTTAGCCTCCACAGCTGCTCGTGGCAACAAATTCCACAGATTTACCACCCTCTGACTAAAGTAATTTCTCCGCATCTCAGTTCTAAAAGGATGTCCTTCAATCCTGAAGTCATGTCCTCTTGTCCTAGAATCCCCTACCATGGGAAATAACTTTGCAATATCTAATCTGTTTAGGCCTTTTAACATTTGGAATGTTTCTATGAGTTCCCCCCTCATTCTCCTGAACTCTAGGGAATACAGCCCAAGAGCTGCCAGATGTTACTCATACGGGAACCCTTTCACTCCTGGAATCATTCTCGTGAATCTTCTCTGAACTCTCTCCAATATCAGTATATCCTTTCTAAAATAAAGAGCCTAAAACTGCACACAATACTCCAAGTGTGGTCTCACGAGTGCCTTATAGAGCCTCAACATCACATCCCTGCTCTTATATTCTATACCTCTAGAAATGAATGCCAACATTGCACTTGCCTTCTTCACACCGACTCAACCTGGAGGTTAACCTTTAGGGTCACTTTTAACATTTAAGAAAAACTTGGACAGGTACTTGGATGAGAGGTGTATGGAAGAATATGGGCCAGGTGCAGGTCAGTGGGACTAGGCAGAAAAATAGTTTGGCACAGCCAAGAATGACCAAAAGGCCTGTTTCTGTGCTGTAATGTTCTATGGTATCTTGCACAAGGACTCCCAAATCCCTTTGCATCTCTGCATTTTGAATTCTCTCCCCATCTAAATAATAGTCTGCCTGTTTTTCCACCAAAGTGCATGACCGTACATTTTCCAACATTGTATTTCATTTGCCACTTCTTTGCTCATTCCCCTAAACTATCTAAGTCTCTCTGCAGGCTCTCTGTTTCCTTAACACTACCCGCTCCTCTACTATCATCAGCAAATTTATCCACAAATCCATTAATACTGTAGTCCAAATCATTGACATACATTGTAAAAAGTAGCGGTGCCACCATCGACCCCTATGGAACTCCACTGGTAACCGGCAGCCGGCCAGAATAGGGTCCCTTTATTCCCACTCTCTGTTTTCTGCCATCCAGCCAGTGTTCCACCCACGCTAGTAACTTCCCTGTAATTTCACGGGCTCTTATCTTGGTAAGCAGCCTCATGTGCGGCACCTTGTCAAAGGCCTTCTGAAAATCCAAGTACACCACGTCTACTACATCTCCTTTGTCTACCCTGCTTGTAATTTCCTCAAAGAATTGCAGTAGGTTTGTCAGGAATAGGTTTACCATGTCTGACTGTGGTGTCTTTGTCAATACCAGCTACTTTTTCTGGTTTTATTCCTTTTCAGTAAACATGTCTTGTTTATGTCAAATGGAGGGCACTTGAGAGTAATCCCATGGAGTGAGTCTGCTTGCTTCACTGTGCATTAGAAATGTTTACTGATCAGGGCACAGAGATAAGTAGCACTTGCCACCCATGATGGTATAAAATCACATTAATGGTAACACAAGGCCATCAGATAAAGTTCTGTGCATCTGTTTAAAAAAAAAGCATCAGGAGAGTTGCTTTGGACTCCCTGCTCTCCACAAACATTAAGATCTCACATTGACTTTGGTTTGAATTATACTCAGATGTTGTGCAAATCTGATCTCAGATAGGGTGCTTTGGAATGTGAGATGCCCCAATCTCATGGGTTTGGTGGGACTGGAGTGTGTATTCCCAAGATGCACGCAGCCAAGGAAACCAGGTGGTTTCATACACAAAACTATTCCCAGTTCTCAGTGTCAGATCTGGCACTTTGCAGGACTCCAGTGCATATGAAAAGAACTTTGGAGCATTTTCAGATTGAGATTTCCACTAAGCACAAAGGAGCTCAGATGAGACTTATTGTAAGTTGGGTGACCACTTCGTCGAGCGCTTCCACTCCATCTGCCAAAAGTGGAACTTACCGGTGGCCCAACATTTTAATTCCACTTCCGATTCCCATTCTGACAAGGTGCCACGATGAGGCTACACTCAGGCTGGAGGAACAACATGTTATATTCCATCTGGGTAGCCTCCAATCTGATGACATATCATAGAACATAGAAAAACTACAGCAGGATACAGGCCCTTCAGCCCACAATGCCGTGCCCAACATGTACTTACATTGATTTCTCCTTCCAGTAAAAAGTATATTTTCCTACACCTCCCCTCATCTTCTATTTTCCTCTCTTACCTCTTCTCACCTGCTTATCATTTCTCTCCGGTGTTTCTTCTCCTTCCTTTCTCCTATGGTCCACTCTCCTCTCCCATCACGTTCCTTTCTCTCCAGTCCTTTACTTTTCCCACCCACCTGGCTTCACCCATCACCTTCTAGCTCTCTTCCTTCCCCTCCCTCTACCTTTTTATTCTGACATCTTGCCCTTTCCTTTCCAGCCCTGAAGAAGGGTCTCAGCCTGAAACATTGACTGTTTCTTCAATTTCTTGGATGCTGCCTGGCCTGCTGAGTTCCTCCAGCATCTTGTGTCTGTGGCTTTCGATTTCCAGCATCTGCAGATTTTCTTATGTTGAAGGTACCTTCTTCATTCTTCCATTGGCCACATCAGGTCCAATCCCACCATCTGGAGAAGTTGTGAACGAGTAATGCAATGACAGGCCTGAATTGGTTGCTTTTAATGATATGATTTGTCCAATGTTTTATTCTTGAGGGAAGAATCTGTTTTCTGTATACTGTGGCTGAAATTGGCATCGTTTTACAGCTCAGTATTCAGACACTGAAATTCCTAATGGACTACAACTGTGCACTGCTTAGTAATGTTATTTTGTGTATTTAACTGTCTTTTTGTTTATCCTTTGTGTATAAGCATGTGAACTGCAAGTAACTTCATGAGTGGCCCTGCGCTTCATTTTGATTCGCTGACAGAAAGCGTATTTTTGAAAAGCAGGGCTCTTATAGCAGGTTCTGCTAATTCATGCTCTGCTGTGGCTTCTGTGCCACTATTCTTCTGGTGAAGTCATTTTGGTTGATTAGTATCTTGAATCATTTGGATATGATCCTCATTGCTCTTGAATGAAACTGGATTTTGTAATGTAATAAACACAGGCGATTCTGCCGATGTGGGAAATCCAGAGCACTGAACTCAAAATGCTAGAGGAAATCAGAAGGTCAAGCAGTTTCTATAAAGAGGAATAAACAGTCTATGTTTTGGGCTAAGACCTTTCATGAGGACTAGAAAAGAAGGGGGGGGGGAAAGAAACCAAAATAGGAAGGTTAGTGGGGTGGGGGTGGTGTGTGAGGGACAGCGGGGAAGCAGGTAAGTGATGTGAGACCAGGTGAGGGTGGAGGTGGGATGAAGTGAGAAGCTGGAAGGTGATAGGCAGAAGAGACAAATTGCTGAAGGAGGAATGTGATAGGAGAGAGAGTGGACCATGGAAGAAAAGGACACCAGAGGGAAGTGATGGGCGGGTAAGGAGAAGGGGTAAGAGGAGAGTCAGAATGGGGAACAGAAAAAGAGAGATGGCAAAGGCAAAATTACTGGAAGTTGGAGAAATTGATGTTTATACTATTGGGTTGAAGGCTGTCCAGATGGACCAGGAAGAGCTGATTCTCAAACCCGAGGAGGGCTTCATCATGTAGTAGAGAAAGTCATGGTTTGACATGTTGGAATGGGAATGGGAAGTAGAATTAAATGGGGCAGCCGCTGGGAAAGCCTGCCTTTTGTGGCGGAGTGAGAGTGCTCAGTGAAGTCGTCCCCCACCACAGGAGCACCAGAAACGCTCGACGACCTGACAGACTCACAGGTGAAGTGTTACTTCATCTGGAAGGGCTGTTTCTGCTCTGAAGGTTAGCCTCTGATAGATTTTTATATGGATTAGAATGATTAATATATAATTGCAGTGGATGTGAAGTGGAACATGGACTTGGCAGGAGTATACCAGTGTCTTGCTGGATGAATTCACATTGATACGGTAAATATTTCATCATTGAAAACTCAATGTTACTTTCCCCTCTGTTTTCCGACAATGTCCAGCCTTTGATCTATTTCCCACTGCCTTGAATCCTCCATTGTCTCCAATTTGTCAGATAGCCCGTCCAACAACAACGACTGGCTGAATAGTATTTTCTCTACCAAGCATAACTCTTCAGATCTCAACATGAATTTTGTTCTTCAGCCACCTACTCAATGTTCCTCTCTGGCAACTTCTGAATGTGAACCAGCATGCTTGTGCAAGCTTTAACTCTGCTTATTTCCTCTTCTGCAACATCATCCAGCTCACCTACTGCTGTCACCCTTGTCTGGAACCTCACTCACATCCCTGGTTGACCTCTGATGCAGCAATTGGCTTTGTTTTTAAACTCCTTTATTCTTCCCGCCATTTCCTGTCTATAACCTCAGCAACCCTCAGATATATTTGCGTTCCTTTAATTTTAACCTCTTGGTCATACCCAAAGTAAATATCTTAACCATTGAGGGCTATGTGTTTTTTGCTCACCTATGACTGGACTGCTGAAAATAGATTATTCTGTTTCACTCTAGGTTGTGCAAGGTTGAAAATGTGGGATGAATGTAATCAGATTAAGATAGTACTACACTGGCCTTGTAGTGTACAGTGGATTCCTGTCATTTTGGCACAATTAAGTGGCTGCCAATAAGCTGAAGTTTCATGGAAATAGATAAACAGTAGTTTGTCTTTTTATACCTTTTTAACTGAGTACCAAATTATGTATTTTAATGATACACAGAACATACTTGAACACTACAGCTACCACTACAGTACTATAAAACTGTATTAGTTCCTAACAGTTATCAGAGGAATTTATCCAGTGTATGCTGTGTTCTTTTGATTGACTGTCAATGAACAAAATTAAGTGCAGGCACCTAGTGCAGATCAAATGGACTGACTTCATACAATGCTTCTGAAAATTTCAGCCTCTAAATATTCATTTTCATTGTAATACTTAAGATGATTGTTGATAACTTCAAATTATTCATAGTCCCTAACTTGCTGAAGTAGTGAAATTGTTTCATTTTCACTCCCGGCCGTTTCTGGCATCTCTGTGCCTGAACGCTTGAAACCGCAGCAAGCAAAACAGTTATGAGTTATTTCACTGCTTATTTCTCACCAACTATCAGTGGGAAAAAATCACTGCATTTTGAAAACATGCCCACACCCAACACTATTTGAAAACTGCTCACTCTAAGCATGGTATTATGTCTAATGGCCACATGATAAGCACACAACTAATGTTAGTTAGAAACTGTTCCGCAAGAGACTCCTGTCCCAATTAAGCAGCATAGTGTCCCAAATAAACAGCTGCCGATTAACCGATGCCCCAATCAACGGGAATCCTCTGAATATGCTATGACAAATTATATGCCTCATTCCACTACTTGCCTGCTCTGTTATCTTTCTCAGTCTTTCAACACTCCAGAATGTGCCCAAATGATTTACAACTGATGAAGTACTTTATGAAATGTTGTAATAATATTTTAAATATACATTTCCTGTCTCCTTACATTACTAGATCTCCATTTTTTCCCTTTCACAATGTGTATAATAGTATGCTCGGCCACAGGAAATAATCCTTTTAGAAATTTAATTTACCTTTTCTCTCATGAATTCTTCAACTTATTTCAACACTGCAGCATTTTGGTAACATTTTTTTGACTGATTTTTGTGCGGCTTCATTTGGAACAGATACAAATCCTGAAATTGAGCAGGAGATTTAGAGCTCGAGACTTCCAGCTCTGTGCATTCTGTGGTTAAGAAAAACGGCAGGATTTTGGAGGGTGGAATGGAGGCCTGTACATGCTTCAATATATTTGCAGATGAGTACAGTAGTGGGTGAATAGCCTGGCCTGAATCACTATTAGTATCAGACTTCATTTTTACTTAGCAGCTTCTTTAATTTCTTTAATGTCCCAATAAAAATTGCGATAATTTCTTTGCATTCTGCAAGACGTGTCTAAGAATTTACTGTAGCATAGTGTAGCACAATGCTTTTACAACACCAGTGATCTGGGTTCAATTCTTGCTGCTGTCTGTAAGGAGTTTGTATTGTTAGGGAGTATTTTGGGGTTAGGACATTTAGTGAACATTGACTTCAGCAACCAACTTTCAGATCCAAGTTTGGATTGCAGATTAAACTTGAAATGTGGCTGGAAACCGTAAAATGCAAACCAGGAAACAGGCACTTAATCTATTGTCCGCAAATGCATGAATCCAATTACCCCAGTGCATGAATGCAACAGTAATTTACTCTTATTTTGGGTGTGTTGGTGGGAATCCAGGCAATTGAAACTGTTATATGTAACTCAAAAGAAGCATTATTATTTCTTCACAAACAGGAGAAAATTTATCGATGCTGAAAATCCGAGCAACACACACAAAATGCTTGAGGAACTCAGCAGGCCTGGCAACAGCTATGGAAAAAAAGTACAGTCGACATTTCAGGCCGAAACCCTTTGGCAAGATAATTTTTTAATTCATTTGAGATACAGCGTGTAGTACTTCGAGCTGTACTACTCGAAGTGTAGTACTTCGAGCTGGGCCGCACAGCAACCCACCAACATACCGTCAGCTTAATCATGGGACAATTTACAATGAGCAGTTGACCTACCAACTGTTATGTCTTTGGACTGCAGGAGGAAACCGGAGCACCTGGAGGAAACCCACGCAGTCGCGGGGAGAACGTAAAAACTCCTGACAGGCAGTGTCTGGAATTGAACTCAGGTTGCCTGTACTGTAAACCACTACACTACCGTGCCTGTAACTACAGAAATACATATATTCTCTCACCCTAAAAGGCTGTTAGCTTATTTGTGAGTGTGTATATTGAATAAAAAGATGATTTTATATCTACCAGCTGCATCTCTGAGATTTTGTTCACTTCACAGCAGTATGTTCTCCCCTTGACCGCATGGGTTTCCACCCTCATCGGAAAGATGTACAGGTTAGTAGGTGAATTGGTCAATTGGTTGTATTGGGCCGTGTGGACTAATGGACTGGGAGGGCCTGTTACCATGCTGAATCTCTAAATTCCTTTTCCCGTTTCTACTCGACTGGCTTTGGAGCAGTGCAGCAAGGAATGAAGTTATTGGGATGCTGCTACTTCTGGGTTTGGAGAAAGCAAGCCAGCTGCTGAAGAGAATAGTGATTCCTTTAGCACCGGGTATGTACTTGCCTTTGTCGAGGGTCCTGCATTAATTTATTTCATTGTTTCAATGCAGCCCGGTGGAGGTCTATTATTTCACAAGGACGTCGACTTGACTTCTCCAATTCATGGACGCCAGCAAACCAACAGATCTAAAATTCAAGATTATTTAATGTCATTTCTAGCACAAGTGTAAATGTAAAGGAGAACAAAATCTTTGCTACTCTGGATCCAATGCAGCACAGAAAAACACCCCAGTATGTCAAAGAACAATAATTTCAAAAAAAAAACTAACAATAAATAAAGATAGCTTATACAGTATACATAGATTTATTGTATGTCCATAAAGGGACACTAGGCAGAGGAGTGTCTGTGCATAAGGTGATTCTGACAGGAAATGATAAAGTAGTTGTGGTGGAGATGGAGATGTTAACCATAGAACAGTACAGCACAGAAACGTGCCCTTCAGCCCAAAATGTTGCGCCAAATCAATTAAATTAGTAAACAAATGGCTAACTAACCTAATCTCTTCTACCTACACAACGTCAGTGTCTCACCATTTTCCTCACATTCTTGTCCTTGTCTAAATCTCTAAGTATCGGCCTCTACCACCACCTTAGAGCATTCAGACACCCACCACTCTGTGTGGGGAAAAAATATCTTGCCCCTCATCTCCTCCCAATGCATGTCCTTTGCTATTAGACATCTCAGCCCTGGGAAAATGATACTCTGTTTACTCTATCAATGCCCCTCATAATCTTATAAACCTCTATCAGCCTCTACTGCTCCAGGAAACAATCCAAGTGTGTCCATCCTCTCATTATTGCATGTCCTCTAATCCAGACAGCATCCTAGTGAACTTCTGCACTCTCTTCAAAGCCTCAAAGTGTTTCCTAAAAGGGGGCCACCAGAACTCTATACAATGTTCCAGATGCAGCCTAACTAGAGTTTTTATAAAGCTGCAAGATAACCTGTGAACTGCTGAAATCGATGCCTTGATTAATCAAGGCAAGAATACCATACACCTTCTTACCCACTCTATATGCAGCTTGTTGCTTTTTTTTACACATTGGTTTGGTCATTGTCTTTGTTGGATGTGGTATTTAATTGTTTCTACTGTGTTTCTTGTATTTACTGTGAATGCCTGCAAGAAAATGAATCTCAGGTTTGTATATGGAGACATACATGTACTTCAATAATAAATTTACTTTGAACCTGTGTCATAAACAAGAGAAAATCTACAGATGCTGGAAATCCAAGCAACACACACAAAATGCTGGAGGATCTCAGCAGGCCAGGCAGCATCTATGGAAAAGAGCGTAGTCAATGTTTCGGGCTGAGACCCTTCATTGAACCTGTGTAGTCACTTTCAGGGAGCTATGAACTTGGATTCAAAGATCCCTCTGCCCATCAATACTGTTAAGGGTCTTGGCCTTAACAGTGGACTAATTTACAAACGTTTGTATTTGTCCTGTCAAGGTACGACACTTTGCATTTGGCTGGGTTAAACTCCATCTGACATTTTTCCGCATGTATCTGTAACTGATCTATATCCCACTGTATTCTTTTCCAGTCTTCCACATTATCCGGAGTACCACCAATCATTGTATCATGATTGATACTTATTAACCCGCCCATCTACATTTTCATCTATGTCATTTTTGGTGCATACATCACAAACAGCAGTGATCCCTGCAGAATACCACTAATCACAGACCTGCATCTGGAATAAATCCCTTCGACCATCACCCTCTGTCTTCTATGGTCAAGCCTGTTCTGCATCCAAATGGCCAATTCACAATTGATCCCATGCATTTTAACCTTCTGAATGAGCTTTCCATGAGGGGTCTTGTCAAATGCCTTACTAAAATGCATGTAGACAACATAGAAAACCTACAGCATAATACAGGCCATTCAGCCCACAAAGCTGTGCCAAACATGTCCCTACCTTAGAACTACCTAGGCTAACCCATAGCTCTCTATTCTTCTAAGCTCCATGTAGTCATCCAGGAGTCTCTTAAAAGACCTTATCGTTTCCGCCTCCACCACCGCTGGCGGAAGCCCATTCCACGCATTCACCACTCTCTGAGTAAAAAACTTACCCCTGACATCTCCCCTGTATTTACTCCCCAGCACTTTAAAAATATGCCCTCTTGTGTTAGCCATTTCAGCCCTGGGAAAAAAGCTTCTGACTATCCACATAATCAATGCCTCTCATTGTCTTGTACACTTCTATCAAGTCACCTTTCATCCTCCGTTGCTCCAATGGGAAAAGGCCGAGTTCACTCAACCTATTCTCATAAGACATGCTCCCCAATCCAGAAAACATCCTTGTAAATCTCCTCTGCACCCTTTCTATGGTTTCAACATCCTTCCAGAATTGAACACAGTACTCCAAGTGGGGTCTGACCAGGGTCCTATATAGCTGCAACATTACCTCTTGGCTCTTAAACTCAATCCCACGGTTGATGAGGCCAATGCACTGTATGCCTTCTTAACCACACAGTCAACCTGCGCAGCAGCTTTGAGGGTCCTATGGACTCGGACTCCAAGATCCCTCTGATCCTCCACACTGCCAGGAGTCTTATCATTAATACTATATTCTGTCATCTTATTTGACCTTCCAAAATAAACCACCTCACACTTATCTGGGTTGAACTCCATCTGACACTTCTCAGCCTAGTTTTGCATCCTATCAATGTCCTGTTGTAACCTCTGACAGCCCTCCACAATATCCACAACACACCCAACCTTTGTGTCATCAGCAAATTTACTAACCCAACCTTCCATTTCCTCATCCAGGTCACTTATAAAAATCACAAAGAGTAGGGGTCCCAGAACAGATCCCTGAGTCACACCACTGGTCACCGGCCTCCATGCAGAATATGACCCATCTACAATCACTCTTTGCCTTCTGTGTGCAAGTCAGTTCTGGATCCACAAAGCAATGTCCCCTTGGATCCCATGCCTCCTTACTTTCTCAAAAAGCCTTCCATGGGGTACCTTATCAAATGCTTTGCTAAAATCCATATACACTACATCTACGGCTCTACCTTCATCAATGTGCTTAGTCACATCCTCAAAAAATTCAATCAGGCTTGTAAGGCACAACCTGCCTTTGACAAAGCCATGCTGACTATTTCTAACCATATTCTGCCCCCCCCAAATGTTTATAAATCCTACCTCTCAGGATCTTCTCCATCAACTTGCCAACCACTGAAGTAAGACTCACTGGTTTATAATTTCCTGGGATATCTCTACTCCCTTTCTTGAATAAGGGAACAACATCCACAACCCTCCAATTCTCCTCATTGATGATGCAAAGATCATTGCTATAGAGGCTCAACAATCTCCTCCCTTGCTTCTTCACAGTAGCCTGGGGTACATCCCATCCAGTCCCACTGACTTATCCAACTTGACGCTTTCCAAAAGCTCTAGCACATCCTGTCCACCAAGGCCTTCTCGTGGCCCCTTCTGGCTCTCCTAATTTCATTCTTAAGCTCCTTCCTGCAAGCCTTATAATCTTCTAGATCCATATCATTACCTAGTATTTTGAACCTTTTGTAACTCTTCTTGACTAGATTTACAACAGCCTTTGTACACAACGGATCTTGTACCCTACCATCTTCTCCATGTCTCATTGGAATGTACCTACTCAGAACCCCATGCAAATATCTCTTGAACATTTGCCACATTTCTTCGGTACGTTTCCCTGAGAACATCTGTTTCCAATTTATGCTTCCAAGTTCCTGCTTGATAGCTTCATATTTCCCCTTACTCCAATTAAATGTTTCCCTAACTTGTCTATTCCTATCCCTCTCCAATGCTACGGTAAAGGAGATAGAACTGTGATCACTATCTCCAAAATGCTCTCCCGCTGAGAGATCTGACACCTGACCAGCTTCATTTCCCAATACCAGATCAAGCCTCTCCTCTTGTAGGCTTATCAACATATTGTGTCAAGAAGCCTTCCTGAACACACCTAACAAACTCCACCCCATCTAAACCCCTTGCTCTAGGGAGATGCCAGTCAATATTTGGGAAATTAAAATCTCTCATCACGACAACTCTGTTGTTATTACACCTTTCCAGAATCTGTTTCCCTATCTGCTCCTCGATGTCCCTGTTACTATTGGGTGGTCTAGAAAAAACACCCAGTAGAGTTATTGACCCCTTCCTGTTCCTGACTTCCACCCTAGGGACTAAGGACTAACAGACAATTTAAAAATACTGCTTACCTGTGCCTTTTCTTTGAAACCTTTGAGTTTTGCACTCACCTAGCTCACTTACTCAGTCTCTTCTTGACGAGCTTGGCTCCTTTGCCTCCAATTTCAAGCCCAAGTACCACAATCAAAACAAAAGATACCAAATGACTCAACAACTTTACCCTCTATCTGTTCTTTCTGAAGTTTATTCAGCCAAGTCTGACTGCTCTAACAGAGGCCCATGCCAATAGCTGCTCCACTTGCACCTCCATTTTTATTGGCTCAGATAAAACTCCTGACAAGACCTGTTCTTTACAAATGTCTCTCACCCTGCAACAATGTCATTCTTTCACTCATTAATTCAAGGTATGATTCACTCCTTTCAAGACTTGTTCTTTTGAAAGGGCTCCCACCCTGCAATGATGTCAATGGAATGGAAAAAGAAATAAATAGTATTTATATTTTCAACAATGTGAATATATGTGAGAGGAGCCTCAAATATTAAAATTGCTCCTTTTTGGACGGATTGGGCCTCATACTATCACCTTGTTGAAAAGATACGACAATAGAATAGGAATCCAAACTTACTATGCCAGGTTTAACGAGCAATTATTTTGCAAAGGCAACTATGCTTAGGGATGGAGTGGAATGGATGAGCACAGAAAATGAAAAGCAGCACAGTGGAGGTAAATGGCAGAGTAAATTGACCTGAAAGCTTTGGATATCACAAATAATAACATTGCAATGAATCCCTTCAATTCGCTAGTTAATGTGGGTTTGTAATTCTTATCCTGCAAGGGTTGGCCTCACATGATGGGTTAATGAAAACATGGTTCTATTTATAATATGTTCACAATGTTATAATCTTTTCTGAAATGTAAACTTGCTGATAATTTATTTATTCATGTCATATTTTATTTTACCTTACTTTTCCCCATTCAGACCATTGTTGTATTTTCTGATACTGCAATTCTCCTGGTTAAAGGAATTATTGGCCAGCGTTGCTGGTTTTCAGACATCATATATGCTGGTGGTCTGGAGAAAGAAAACAAATCATTGAGTAGTGGTAATGAGAATCCTTCGGTAAAACCAGAACTTCCAGCCAGAAAAAGCATCAACGTCAGCAAACCCAGGCTTAACAGAATAGTGTCAGTGGGAGATTGCAATATTTAGTCTAGAGCACATGATACCATCATCTCCATCTTGAAAAAATCTTGCTAAGTGTAAGAGAGATAACGTGTCTGTTGAGCTGTAGATTGACTACAAGCTTATCAGCAAACATGCGAACAGTGAGTCTTATATCCAGATTTCTGTTTCTAATATTTAAATTTGTTATTCATCCAAAGTAATCTCAAGTAAGCTCAGTTTCAGAGATTTTTCTCAAAAGTATTTTTGTAACAAAGTTGAACTTCTTCAATGGTGCTTAATATTTAGAAATAGATTTGGCAACTGTTCTTGCCTCTGACTTCTCTTATTGCCAGAATCTGAGAGATGAAGAGCAGTAATGCAATATTGTACTGAAGTGTAGCTCCCCTTGAAAATAAATCAGCATAATTAAATCTTCTGGAACTGACTGGTTCAAGTTTGATATTTGACTTGTAATAGGTTAGAGTATTAATCTCATGGCCATTGTTTGATGTGTGGACATGCATTGACTTGCCACCTAGCAGCTGTGGGCTGTTCTGGCACAGGAAGCAAGGTTCATTCAATTTACTGTAAGTTTTCTAAAAAGTATGTTTCATTGATCTGGCATCAGAACTTCATACTGCTAATATCAAGGAAATTTTTCATTGGAAAATTAAAAACATTAAATCACATAGTGGAAAATTAATAAACCAAACACCAACAATGCCTGCCAACAAAAAATATATTATGCACTAGTCAATTTACTTTCAGAAAACTCTTAGATAATCCTTTGCTTATTTAATTTTTGACTCATGGTGTGAACAATCATAGTTCTAGAGAAATATGAATTGATTACTTTTCGTTTAGTTAGGCCATGCTGCATGAAGACTTCAGTTGGTAGTTCCAATGAACTAAACCACTCATGATGCGTGTTTCATATTTTGTTGAGGAGCTGAGTTTCCAATTTAGAGCAGATGCTGCTGGAAAGTAAAGTCTGATTCTCAAGGAAACAATCTGTAATCAATCAACATTCCAATGAAATCCTTGAAAATGATAGAAAATTGTACTAGTAGTAATAAATTTAATAATAATTTTAACTTTCTTATTCCTGACGTGGCACGAATAGGAATTCCCATTTCCTACCCGTCAGTGTGATTGATGCTTGGAATTTCTGTCTTGTTCTGCTGACAGCAGGTTGTGCTCTTGTACAGGACTCTATTCTGCATTCACATGCTGCTCACAATGAATGAATGAATGAGCATTCTTTTAATTTCTTAATGTGGACATGTAGTTGCAGAATGCCAGTAAACAATACAGAATAAATTTAATTTTTTAAAAATTGCCCGAATTCATTAATAATGCATAGTGACAAATTCCCAAGTTATTTTTATTGCATGCACCCTTCTAGATACAAATAAGCTGACTGTGTAACCCTGTCAGCATACTTTATATCTTATGCCTTTAAATCCTATTATGTAATTCTTACAGCCTCTCCATTTCTTTGTTAATTATCTTAGAAGACAGTGCATTGCTTTATCAAACCC
This sequence comes from Hemitrygon akajei, assembly GCF_048418815.1. Classification (NCBI taxonomy): domain Eukaryota; kingdom Metazoa; phylum Chordata; class Chondrichthyes; order Myliobatiformes; family Dasyatidae; genus Hemitrygon; species Hemitrygon akajei. The sequence continues at coordinate 31,571,465 of NC_133135.1, forward strand.
TCTTTAAAATAAATGCTGAACTCTCATTTATTTTATCTCACCTCCTCTTCCAATTCATATAGTTCATTAGTACTGCTGTTCATATTTCATATTTGAAAGAACAAACTGTAATTAGAATCATTCTAGTTACAATTTTTAATTCATTTTAATAAGGACAATAATAGTGTAAACATTACAAAATATTATAAAATACAGCACATTATTCATTTCAATACAATTTCACTGATTTTAGTTGGTTTAGGCCTCGAGTTATTTCACATCCCTACATAAGCTTCACAACCCTGTCCATGGACCCGATAAAGTTACAGAGTCATGGAACACTGCAAGACAGGAACAAATCAAACCAACATCCACCACTGGCAGCTCATTCCGCACAATCACCGCCATCGGAACGAAGCAGTTCCCCCTCATGTTCCCCTTAAGTATTTCACATTTAACCAATGACCTTTCACTCTAGTCTCAGTCAAACTCAGTGGAATTAGCCTGCTTACATTTACCTGACACCTCTCATAATTGTTCATACCAGTGTTAGAAACTATTGGGTGACAATGTTAATGCTGCTGCCTCATAGTTGTATCTCTCCAAGCTTGATCCTAATTTGGTATCATCTGGATGAAGTTTGCATGTTTTGCCTATAACCATGTGGTTTTCAGGTGGATATTCTTGTTTTCCCCAAGATGTGTTACTAGGCGATTGGCTGCTGGACATTACCCCTATTTGAGGGTAGGTTGCAAAGGGTCAAGGTGGGCATAAGGGCTGCAGAGAAATATGAAATATGAAATATGAAATATGAGAAATGGGACTGGTGCATCTGCTCTGTATGGACTTGACAGACTGCTTCTAATGTCATCATGATAAAGAAGTGACAATGAAGTTGTTTTACAGTCCTTTAGGGAAATGTATGAAAATGTTTTGAATGATATTTGGGGATAAATGCCACTCTTTCCCAGCAGTGGGTTTGTCTATTTGGAGCACCTTCAAATGAGTCCCCGTTCACACGTGGAGTAGCTGATTCCATCAGCTGAAGCCAGAATGCATCTTTGAATTGTGCATTGGATAACGAAGGGGCAGTATTTGCACAATGCCTGTCAATCAGACACCAGCTAAGATTTAAGGGTTAAGCACTGTGTTGGAATGCAACTGCATAACCCTAGGTAAGGCTAGTTAGAGTAGTTAACTCTACCAAGCTCCTGTCTGAGCTTGTGCTGCCACCAGCTGTGGAACAGGGTGACTGTCAAGACTCGCAGGAAATATAAGGACAGGATGCTGGAGTCTGGAGCCACAAATCACCTGCTGAGGGAACTTGGTGGGTTGAGCAGTGTCATGTTCTGGTCACCGAATTATAGGAAAGATGTCAACAAAATAGAGAGTGTACAGAGGAGATTTACTAGAATGTTACCTGGATTCCAGCACCTAAGTTACAGAGAAAGGTTGAACAAGTTAGGTCTTTATTCTTTGGAGCACAGAAGGTTGAGGGGGGACTTGATAGAGGTATTTAAAATTATGAGGGGGATAGATAGAGTTGACATGGATAGGCTTTTTCCATTGAGAGTAGGGGAGATTCAAACAAGAGGACATGAGTTGAGAGTTAAGGGGCAAGAGTTTAGGGGTAACATGAGGGGGAACTTCTTTACTCAGAGAGTGGTAGCTGTGTGGAACGAGCTTCCAGTAGAAGTGGTAGAGGCATGTTCGATTTTGTCATTTTAAAAAAATTGGATAGGTAAATGGACAGGAAAGGAATGGAGGGTTATGGGCTGAGTGCGGGTCGGTGGGTTTAGGTGAGAGTAAGCATTCGGCACGGACTAGAAGGGCCAAGATGGCCTGTTTCCGTGCTGTAATTGTTATATGGTTATATGTGGCGGGGGGGGGGGGGGGCCTGGTAGTAAGTAATTGTCAGTGTTTTGGGTTGATATCCTAATATAGAAACCGTGTCCTGAGCTCATATCAACACCAATTAAAAATTATACCCAACATTTGAAACAAAGCTAAGGGCAATTTTATTGTATTGTGCTCCTGATAGCAAAACAGGATGTGTGGGATTTACCATTATTGTGTGCATCATTGTGTTCCTGATCTCACGGGATCTGACTCTCGCCCTGCAGAGATTAGGCTTCACAGAAGCTGACAGCTTTCTGGCACCTCACCAAAATAACCATTTATTGAATATGCTTAAGCAGGCCAGTGAAAACCCTACCAGGCCTTATACTGTAGTTGGCAGAGCCTCATAAACATAAAAAAATGGCAAATATCTAGAAACTGCCAAACAGATTTTTACAAATTGGATTTGGCCAAAACTATGTGAAAAGAGCAAAGTCACGCATCACTTACCATCAGTCAGTGCAGGCCAGGAGTGATGTGACTAAATCAGGCTGAGATCATTAAACTACTTGATTATAACCCAAAACCCTGAAGGCACCATCCTAAGACCAGAGTCATATCCAATCCTGGAAGCTTAGTAATTTAAATTTTTAATAACAAAAAACTTTTAAAAAAGAACATTTAGTTTTAACAAGTATGACCAGAAAACAACTTGATTTTCACAGGAACCCATTTGGTTTACCAATATTGTGTAGGGGAAGAGATCCGCCTATATCTGTCTCAGGACCCGTAGCAAGCCACTCTTAAATTTCTTCTAACATGGCCAACTGAGGAATAACAGCAACAGTGAGGAGATATCGAGTTGCCTGGGACTGTAGTCGCTGGAATTCAGAAGGATAAGGGGAGATCTTATAGAAACATAAAATTATGAAAGGGTTAGATAAGATAGAGGCAGGAAAGTTGTTTCCACTGATAGGTGAGACTAGGAGAACATAGCCTCAAGATTCGAGGGAGTAAATTTAGGACAGAGATGAGGAGGAATTGTGCATGCCAAGTCATTGGGTGCATCTAAGGCAGAGATAGATAGGTTCTTGATTAGCCAGGGCATCAAAGGGTATGGGGAGAAGGCAGGGGAGTGGGGATGTCTGGAAGAATTGGATCAGCCCATGATTGAATGGCAGAGCAGACTCGATGGGCTGAATAGCCTACTTCTGCTCCTATATCTTATGGTCTTATGGAATTGCTTTTCGAAGAAAATGGTGAATCTGTGGAATTCTCTGGACAATGAAGTAGTGGAGGCTAACTCAGTATGTACATTTAAGACAAGGTTGGATAGATTTTTGCATAGAAGGGAAATTAGGGTTATGGGGAAAAGGCAGGTAGGTGGAGATGAGTCCGTGGCCAGGTCAGCCATCTTATTGAATGGCGGAGCAGGCTTGAGTAGACAGAAGCAGATGGTCTACTCCTGCTTCTGTTTCTTATGTTCTAATTGCTGCTTGCTTGAGAAGGCTTGAAGCCAAGTGTGTTCCTGATCTGGCTGAGATCAACCATTATGGATTCTAATGCACTGGGATCATCCAGTCATATATATCAGGTGACCTCTTATACTCTAGTCCGTGTACTCCGTTCTATAACAGATTTTGGTTTTACTTCAAACTGAGCATTCTATGTTAACACGGAAAATATTTTAAAAATCTGCAGACACTACAAATCTGAAATAAAAACAAGAACTGCTGTAACTAAACAGCAGGTCAGGCGATATCTGTGGAAAATGAATCAGAGTTAAATTTTAGACTGGACAGGTTTTCTGTTTGCACAGACATTGCCAGATCTCTTAAGTGTTTCCATTATTTTCTGTTATCACCGTTCCCGACAATCTGTGAATCATCTTGGGAAATGTTGGAAGCGTTAGTACCTGAACTTGTGCAATTTAAGTATATATTATATCTTAATAAAATATCTCAAAATAAATTTAAATATTGAGGATTACTTCCATCCTCAGTTCAATTCTGTTTTTTTTTGTTGTTAGCAAAGTAGTTACTGACCCAGTGATTATCAGATAATAATGTTTCAAAATTTAAATTTATGTGAAAGCTAAACATGTCTCAATGCTTATTTTATATTTGTTGGAAAATTATCTGAACACAAACAATACCAAATTAACCTTCACTTACTTCCTTGAGATAGTTCCTTACCATTATGTTGAATGCAGCTGCTGTATCTGTAGACAAATGTCGCAGCACAATAAAGTGTGACATTAAGCTTGCATTATGTTCCTGGTTTCCATTAGTCCTACACTGGAGTGTAGTCGGTATTGTTGTGGAAGTACTTTCCCGATTTCTCGGCTCCTTTCAGAATTTCTCTTCAACTTGGGCTGAGACATCTACTAAGTCAAACATTAGCCCCCAATGATTGTGGGAACAATAGTTTTTATTGTATCTTTCTTTTAACTTTGGTGGTTTCCTTTCTCTAAACTCCAGAAGCCTATGACTCATAGACTGTTGTTGGTGACTGTAATTCCTTAAGTATTATACACGAACCCTACGCTGTGAATATTGGCGGGCTCTTTTACTGTAGCAAACGAGCTTGACTCTGCCCTTAGCTGATGTATGAGTGTACTTTGAACATGAGTCAGTAGATAGATTCCTGATGGGCTGATTTACACTGACACTTTAGCTGTAGTTTTTATGTACGTTCAAAGTTCAGTAATGGAAATCAGTTCCAAAGGGATAACATTTCAGTAGACTAAATTACTTAATTTGGCTCTTCTCTGAATTTGTGATCCTCAGCAGAACACTTAAATAGAGAAGTTTAATACCAGTTTTCGAGGTAACCTCGTGATCTGTATATCAGGAATAAAAAAGGCAAATGAAATCCGAAATAAAACAGAAACTGCTGGAAATATCCGGGAGGTCAGGCAGTGCCTGTGGAGAGTCCAACAGTGAACATCTCAGGGCAGTGACCAGGCATCAGGTGTTCTTTAAGCCAATGGGTAGGGCTGTTTTATACAATGAATCAGCTTCATTTTTGCCCTTTTCTATCTATCACATTTTTCTGCATTCTTTGTTATTGATGAGTTGTTCTTACGAGGTCTAATTGCTGAATGAATTATTCAAGGCTCTTTGGGTTAAACATTTACAACCTGCTGTTTCATGTTCTCCATTGGAGATTATGCGATCATTTGGGGCAGCGCAGTTAGCGTAATGCTATTACGGACCAGCGACACGGGTTCAATTTCACCGCTGCCTGTAAAGAGCTTGTACATTCTCCCCGTGATTGTGTGGGCTGCCTCTGGGTGATCTGGTTTCCTCCCACGTTCCAAAGACATATCAGTCAGTAGCTTAGTTGGGCACAATAATGTATTTGGGCGCCACCAGTAATGGGACTGGAAAGGATCATTACCATGTTGTATCTCTAAATTAGAGGCTTCATTCTAAGTATTATGACTGTGAGAATCCAACGTAAATGAAATACTTAATTGGTCAGAATCAGTTCCTCACCTTGTATGTAATTTATAATATTTGACCTGTTACCTGTCTGGATTGGATTCTCTTTGACTCTGTTCAGCAACTTTTTAAGTGTGTAACATGTAAGAAAGACATTGGTGCCATTGTTCGTTGATTCTATATGTGATACTAATTATGGAATCAGGTCACTGTGATAATCACATGGACCTTTGCCTGAACCTATTTAAATCATTATCTTTCTGCTTAAGTTTAATAACTTTTGCCTTGTTTATGTGATGTAAAATCTTGTTTTAGTTACTCGTCATCACACGATTTCACACTTCATTCCCTCCACGAGAGATTATTGCTCATAAAGTAATGAAAGATTTGGTTTTATTATTTACTATCAGAGCGAAGATATGGTTTATTGCTTCTACAGACTGCACTAATCTTGGAACTGTAACAGAATCAATGGTTTAAGCTATTTTTAAAACTGAAATTGTACATATTTTTTTAGACAGATGCAGGCAAGTGAGTGAAGGCATCAATCAGATTACTCTGGGATGTCTGGCTGATTCGCCCTCAAAACCTTTGAGAAGATGGAAGGTGAGAAATGAATCAGAAAATTCAGGTGTCCCTCCTCCGACCCTTTTTCCCATGGTCCATTATCCTTTCCTTTCAGATTACCCCTTCTTTATCCCTTTACCTTTTCCACCGATCACCTCCCAGATTCTCACTTCACTCCCCACCCCCCCACCCACACGCCTAGCATCACATATCATCTTCTAGCTTGTACTCATTCTCTTCCAGCATTTGGACAGTATGTGTTCCTCTGGATTTCTAGCATCTGCAGAATCGGAAAATTAAGATCTTTGCAGCACTATGCTGTAATGATGCTTGGAGGTCTGGAAACTCAACTGTTGGGAATTTCCATACTGTCCATTTACCTACCCCCAAACCAGAACTCCAGCATTTCCATTCTTCTCCCTCTTCTGCACCCCTACTCCTGGTGTTAAAGGTCAGTGATCCTCAATTTATTGTAACCATATAACAATTACAGCACGGAAAACAGGCCATCTCGGCCCTTCTAGTCCGTGCCGAACGCTTACTCTCACCTAGTCCCACCTACCTGCCCTCAGCCCATAACCCTCCATTCCTTTTCTGTCCATATAACTATCCAATTTTTTTAAATGACAAAATTGTACCTCCCTCTATCACTTCTACTGGAAGCTCGTTCCACACAGCTACCACTCTGAGTAAAGAAGTTCCCCCTCGTGTTACCCCTAAACTTTTGCCCCTTAACTCTCAACTCAATACTTACAAAATACTCTGTAGCCTTCAACTCTCACCCTTGAGAAATACTGCATATAAACCAACCTTGTGCCTTCACCATTGTGCAGAGAGTGATTTGTTATCTGTCACTTTTAGCAAGACTATTTATCTCTTGACAAAAGTACTTAAAGCAGTCCATGAGTCAATATAATAATTCAGCCCAAAGCTACTGTAAAAATCCAAATGACTGTTGATTTACTTTGAAATGGAGATTGGATGGGCTTTCAAATTATCTTGAACTTGGCTTCTAGGAATGTGCCTTACAAATTAAGTTGGGTCATAGATCTGAAGGCTGTCATATCAGCAGAGATGGAAATACTTTGTCTTTATTCATTATTGTTCTCATCTTGAAGACTACTTCGTGGATCCTGGCTATCTTTCTGTCCCTGGCTGTTAGTACAATTGCTTCGTCCCAAGACGAGAACTGGCTTCCAGAATATCATCTACACTCCAGAAAGATACTACTCCAGGAAAAGAGTAGGTCTTCAGTGGAAAGCGAAGCAACCCTCAAGAGCAAGACTGAAGAGCGAACAGAATCACCAACACAATCATCCTGGCCTGCTGATTCCTGTGAGTACAGATATTAATCATTAAACAGGAATGAATACATTAAAGTAGCAGAAAAGGCATTAGAGTGTTAAACACTATCAGGGAGTTGAGAACACACCCGACGTTTTGGAGTTAGGTTAATAAAATGCAGTTTGGTTAGGTTTAATGTACTGAGGAGAGTGGATACTTTACATCTACTCTCTTTGAACTGGACCAATAAGCTGTAAGAGTGTATTACGTTGTCCATTGGTGAACTAATTTTGTATTCAGTAATTTGGGTTCCCATTTTCTATAAGTATCGTGTGATTATTTATTTATTGTTAAAATTTGGGCACCTTTCACAGCAGACCACTATGCAAAAAATTGCACAGCATGAGATTTTTATGCACACTGGTCATTACAGATTAGCGGGAACATTGGTCGTCTGGATGAAGGTGGTATTGGCTACGCTAATGTCCTCGTTATACAGGGAATTGTGCATCACAGATTTTACACTGGGACAGCTACCGTAGATTCCGGACTACAGAGCGCACCTGATTTTAAGCCGCTGGCTCTAATTTTAGAAATAAAATCATTTTTTTAATTGTAAAGGCCGCATCGGATTTTAGGCCGCACCGGATTTTCGGCCGCAGGTGTCCCACGTTGTAATATGAGATATTTACACAGAAAGATATTACACGTGAGGATTTTTTTAACTTTTAATTAAATCCATATGGTAACAAAAACAAATACATATTGCAAATGCTTTTTTTCGAACCGTGCCCGTACGCGGCTACTTTTAAATATACGTTGCGTATACTTCTTTACTGAACAACATTCCAATATCTCCTAACGACTGGTAAAAAAATATATATATTGCAGCCTACCAGGAAAAGTTATTGATACCTTTAACTTAAAAGCAGAGTTGGCTCAGATCCAAAGCCGCTCGCGTAATGCGCTCCCTCCCTCCGTCCCGTTTCATCGCAAACCGGCATTTTCCCACAAGACACCGCGAAACCGGGTGTGACGTCATAGCATCCCGCGATGTAGTACAGAAAACAAATATAGTTTAAACTAAGTAGGCAGCACAATGCTTCGAGTGTTTTCCATGTTGATGAGGGTGAGTACAAATGACTGATTTACAATAATTTAATTGTGAAAGTGCGCTTGATTTATCGTACAATTTCATTGGACCTCTGTGAACTACTCATCAATTTTATTGGTCTACTGTTACGAGGCAAAATGTTTACGAGGCGGCATGAAAAAAATCATGCATTAGCCGCTTCGGATTATTGGCCGCAAAGTTCAAAGCTGTTCAAAATGTGGGAAAAAAGTAGCGGCTTAAAATCCGGAATCTACGGTATTTGGTATCCTGCAGCTTTCCAGATACGTTGCAATTGAGATTACGAGACTGTTGGAAAGCTCTTGGCTTGTGCATATAACTTCTCAACTTGACCAAGGAGTTATCATATTGTTGAGACATTTATATCAAATGACATTTCTGATAGATGTGGAAAAGATGTATGATGAGCAGGGGATGAAATAGATGGGTAGGTAACAGGGTTGTAGGATAGGTGAGGGGTATAACAAGTGTTAGTTAAGCAGGGAATATATGATGTGCTATGATGAACATGGGAGAATAGATAATTGGGGAAGTAAAAAGCCTGGTCCGTAATCAGCAAGGATTTTGTATGTGTGAAACTTAATAGATGGGGCTTTTAATAGGTGAAAGATGTACTGAATTGGAGTGTACAATATCTAGGAGATATAATGGTTTTGGTGTTAAAAGCAGATTAAAAAAAACAAATGAGGTATATTGGAAATGAAGGCCTTATAAGTGAGTGAGGGGTATACATTAACAAATAGGGCATAAAATAGTCAGGAAATAAAACAGCTGGTATGTGTAACAATTGTTGATCTGCTACCATAGGTTAAAAATCAATCCTTAAGATGTATTATTTCACAATGCAAGACAGTGGAAATAAAAGTATGTGAAGCTATTGTTTGGTTAGCATTGAAATGGTTGATTAATATAATAAAGTTATTTCAACTTTTACAATATTTTAGAAATTGAAGTCATCTAATTTTGAAACAAACCAGCAAATTATTCTTGTATTCTATTGAATGACGCAATAGATGAAGTAATTCCATTTTACCAATACATATACTCAGTTGCCACTTTATTAGGTACCTCCTATGTATGTTTATGGTCTTCTGCTTCTGTAGCCCATCTTCAAAGTTCAAAGTGTTGTCAATTCAAAGATGCTCTTCTGCATATTGGTGTAGTAACACATGGCTTAATGTTGCTTTCCTGTCAGCCTGAACCTGTCTGGGCATCTTCCTCTGACCTCTGTCATTAACAAAATTGCCAACAGAACTGCCACTCATTGGATGATTTTTGGTTCTTGCACCCCTCCCTGTAAACTCTAGAGACAGTTGTGCATGAAAATCCCAGGAGATCAACAGTTTCTGAGATACTGAAACCATCTCATCTGACACCAAAAACCATTCCATTGTCAAATCACTTACTGTAGATTACATTTTTCCCCCATTCTGATGCTTGGTCTGAACAACAACTGAACCTATTTACTATGCCTACAAGCTTTTATGCATTGAGTTTCTGGTTGTTTGCATTAACGAGGTGTACCTAATAAAGTGGCCACTGCGTGTAGAATCAGAAACTTCAGAGGAACCTGCATCTAGCATTGGATTTGGTTAAAATCAGAGGGAAGCATTCATTCGGCTATAGTCCAGAGACCAAAAAGACATTAGGCATCTCTCCTCTCAGCTATGCAGAAACTATTGTGAAGACAATGTTTCAAAGACAAGGTAACAAAAATTAAGGAAACAGAAAAGTGTCAAATTAGCATAGAAGATTTATCATGCTGCAAGACAAATATGCCTCCATTAGGGTTATTAATGTTTAAAACAGTCCAATTGAAATTCTTTTAGATGTTTTTATTTTGTTGACTGGTAGTGAGACTCCCACGATTTTTGCAATGAAGAGAATCGTGTTCTATTTTTGTCCTTTGTACTGGTTTGTTGCAAAGCATTGAATCATCTAAACAAGCTCGTCTGGGAACCATACTATCAAAAGAATAGAAGCTAAGGTTCTGTATTAACTTGATGTTCCATCTTGTGCAGATGCAACTCCAACTTCAGACAGACCGGGAGCACTTGTTGAGGATCTGCAAAACCGTCATCAGCGTTCGCCAGGGGGTTCGCATCAAGGTGCAATGCCCTCAAGTGGTTCACGCAGGAACAAGCAGAGAGAATCAGGCCGATCGAACAGAGGATGTCAGATTAACAGCCAGACAGTCAAAGTTAGAAGTCTGGGACTTGGGTATGAATCAGAAGAGGTCGTACTCTTCAAATACTGCAGTGGAAGCTGTGCACGCTCCCGGACAAATTATGACCTTACCTTGTCCAATCTGCTCAAGAATAAAGAGATCCGTTTAAAGAAGCATGAGAAGGTGACCCGTAGCCCATGCTGTCGACCAATCAAGTACGATGACGTAACCTTTCTAGATGTGAAAAACAAATGGCACACACTCATGAACTTCTCTGCAGTTGAATGCAAGTGTTTGGGATGATGGAAACTTTGCATCAGATGCAAGTACAGTGGTTTTTGAGGTGAGGGAACAATGTGCTAGGAAAGGCACCAGGGCTGAACAACACTATCTTGACAATAACAAGATGGTGGTCTACTATTTGGGCATTAGGAAGGATGGGAATAAGTGCGCGATCTGCACTTTCAATTTGATTGAAACATTGGGGTAATTGATTTGGATCAATTGTACCAAGAACACTTAGCTCTGGCTTGTGCCACTATTTCCGAAACTTCTTCATCAACCAGGAGTAACCTGATATTGGGTCCATTTCCCAAACAGTAATGTGGGCGCTTTCAGCATTTCAAGGGTATGTGACATTGCTCAAATGAAAATGTTGCCACATGACAGGGATGAACCAATGAAGTAGTCCTTGCAACAACAATAACAAAAAAAATTAATCGTATGGAGCGGACGCAACAGAAAACAACGTTTTCATTTTTTCAGGAAAAGGACGTGCAACATTTCAAAGAGAAACCTTCCAAATCGAATATGCAAAAAGCACACTAATGACTTGTGAAAGTTGTAAATGGTTTTTTCCAAGAAAAACCAGAATTATCATTAAGTAAAGCATATTTTTATAACAAATATCTTATAATCAAGAACATTCACAAAGTAATCCTGAAAATGGAGCTGAGGAAGTGGTACTCAATCTACAAGTGACTTTCAGCATATTGACTGCCTAACACTTAGCTTAATGGAATGCAGAGTGTTTTTTTAAAAAAAGGCAAAAGCACATTTACCTCAATGAATTTGTGCTAACTCCCAAAGGAACGATGCTGTAGAATTCTCAAAGTTCTTACTGAAGAAAACGCGTGAAATTGTAAAATAAAATATAGGGAGTTTATAGAAAGGAATGAATTGCATTGTCTCGGAAGAACAGAGGATGTTCCAGAACACTGATTTCACCACCACATTCCATCCCGATATTTAGTGTGCATCTTGGATACAGCTCCAGTAGTCAGCAATACTCCTGTTAACCTGTTAATCTGTAGTCAGCAATACTGTTAACCAGAGGAGAAATATATGCAAATGTGCATTTTTATGTATTTAGACTTCATACAAAAATTTACCAAAGCTCCCTAGTTTTGGTTTATTTAGATTTTTTTCTGCTCTTTCCATCCAGCGTAAGTGGTTGGAGAGATTGCTAGTCCGCACCCCCCACCCCCCCCACCCCCTCGGTTTCCAAAGACCAGACTATGCTGGTACTGTCCTCCATCGAATAATTAGGGAATAATTAATCCAGGCCCATCTTATTCGGGGACCATTAATTGGGAAGCATGTGGTGTGGAACTCTGACTATTTGCATCTACAAGCTGTGTGGAGAGATGCACCTTAATGCAGTTAATCATTAATAATAATCATTCATCTGACATGATATTAACCATATTGCCGCTTTTCAACACAATGCTCATCTACCTTGTTCAAAGAAAAGCAAAGGTAAATCAGTTACAAGGTGTGCAATGCATAAAGATTAGAAAAGGCAAGGCCAATTCTCATTTCAAAATAGTAAAACAAACTTTTTTTATGTCCAGGGTCACTTAGAACTTCTAATTAATTGTGTGTATGCTCTAATCAGATAAAGAAAATATTACTGATACAGATCTCTTCATCAAATCAACAGACAGTAAACATACATGACTATATTGTTATAATATTATCTCAGTGGTTAGTGTTCTGAGGATTGCAGAAGGACCCAAAAATGTCATATGCCCTCCTGCTTTTCTACAGGTCATCTTGCACATGTGATTCTTCAATTCATGATGATTCTAACACCTCCTTAGTGAGAAATTTCAAAATTTACTTTCAAGTCTGCTTAGCCTGAAATGTAAAGATAAAAATTCATATACTTAAGGGCTTAAGTTATGTCTTTAAATATTAATGCTTATGCATCTGTTAAGAAGGTTGCTAAGGATTTCAGATGTATTTGTTTTAGAGATTTTAGCATTCATGATTCTTGTTTCTATAAATGAGCAATGATGATTATTATCCTTACAGGAACACAGCCAATTTGAGAACATATTTATGAGACAAACATAATGCTATTAATACTCTGCCTAACGGAACAGTTCTTCCAACTCAACATCGCCCTGAAATATTTGGTGTTGCTCCTGACCTATTCTCATAATCATCCTTAAATGTAAACTTCAAATTCTCATCCACATGTTATTTATTGCAACAGTTCAACTGACATATAGTAATTGCATTTTCCACAGTGCATTATCTTAAAGCCCAACTTCTGTGGGTTTTGTTTTGCTGAAATCTCTATCCAGATGGACAATATGAAACTAATTCATGTTGATCTCAAAGATAATTCCAGAAATTTTCCCAGTTTTTTTTTTAACCTTATTACCTCTGTCTACGCCTGTTATTCTCCATCTTATGAATCTGTTGTTTTGCTTTTAAGCTTCATTATACCTGGTGTGTACTGTATCCACACAATTCATGAAGTAATTTTGTTAAACTTACATTCATTCAACTCTTGCAAAACACCAGCAGATTATAATCTGAACCCTAAAACAAAATTAACATTATGAATGTTATAAATCACCAGAAAATTGTTAAGTTCAATTACTTACCATATTACACCACTTACAGATATTTGCAGTTGTATGTTGTATATGACGAAAATAGATTCTAGATAGTTACACCCATTCCACCCCTCGCCTCCCCCAACAACCCGCTAATATTAACAGAGTTGGTTAGTCTTTTTGTGGAAGGATTGTGTGCTGTTTCCAGAATCATCTTTATCATCAAAAAATCTTTAAGTCCAACTCTCCAGCGTTCAATGGCTCACATCCAAGAGAGCTGTTTTTCCAAAATGAGCAAAGTCTAAGCATCAATGACAGGAATGCCTTTTAAATAGTCAGGATTTCTTCATCATCTATATAAATAAAGGTAATGGCTGTTAATTATAGTCTTTAAATACAATTTTCCCTTTTGGTTTGTTAGGTATGCAGGTTACAGTGAAATAAATCAGTCTGAATACAGAACCTTATCCAATATCAGCCCTCTTCTGCCTTTAAATTGGGACAGTTTATCCAAGGAATTAAATTTTCACTTTGAGGTCCAACTGGAGTACGTGCAAGTCATCGGAGGCAGCTTGCCAGCTAGTTAATCCCTTTGAAAGTCAAATAGGTTAAACTAGTGGAGTCTTAGAAAAATATAGTACAGAAATTGGCCATTTAGTCTACAGTCACTATCATCCATCCATTTATGCTAGCAGTACATGAATCAATCTTTATTTTTTAAAAAATCTCTCTACATTCTCTTCAACTCTCCCTAGATGTTACCACTTAGCAACATCCTAGGGGCAATTTACAGTGGTTAGTTAACCTACCAACCCGCATTTCTTGGGGTGTGGGAGGAAATTCATATGGTCACAGGAGGATTTGGTGCTGTCTGGGTAGCAGTTACACACTTCTATTGAAGGGTCTCAGCCCAAAACATTGACTGTTTATTCCTCTCCCTAGATGCTGCCTAACCTGCTGAGTTCCTCCAGCATTTTGCATTTATAGCTCCAGATTTGCAGCATCTGCAGAATCTTTTGTGTTTTTGAACACACCCTTCATTCCTTTTTCTCCCCCCCCGCCCCCCCCAGTCTGGTTATTGCCTCCTCTACACAGGCACACATCTCTGGGAATCTGGGGCAGGCCAAGACTGAATGTAGCTAGGGCCTCAGTTCTGGGAGAGGATGTTGATATTAGTTCACTCAAGCTTTTATACCACTTCACAAACAATTAGTCTCCCTGCCCTATCTATGGAACAATGGGCACTAAAGAGGCTAGCGAGCCCAAATATCAGAGTGGAAACACAAATCATCCTCAATACTGAGGGACTGCCCATGAAAAATACCTGATCAGAACAAAGAAAACATCTTTGATGATTTGATAGCTCTGTAATCCATCTCATTGGAAATGATGGAATAGAAGTGACTCATTAGTTAACTCTGTCAGTAAATATTATATATATATATATATTTTTTAGATAGCCTATGAAATCTTTGACTCAGAAAATCTTTGGTTGTTAGTGCAAATCAAGTACAATATTATCAGACAACTTGTGTTCCCTAGATTTTTGGTGCACTGGACTTCAGCAGGCATGAACATCAAAAGGGGAATGCAATACTTTAGTTAAAGTCCTTGAGCAAATAATGACAAACGTTGGTCTCATGAAATTCATCAGAACTATGGACATTAGGGAACAGCTTGGGTGAATTTTTGTAAAACTTTACTTAGCAAAGTAGCCATGTTGGACATTTTTAAATGGTTGCCAAACAATGGTGGTTTCTTTAGTGCATACTGATCCTTAGTATTTACTCATGAATATCACCCGTTTCTTTTTAAATTTGGCATTATTATGGCATGGCTCCAAAGAACAAAGGAGACTAAATGAATAATAAAGAAAACTTTGCATTTTTATAGCAGTCAATACTTAAATAGCACTTCATGGTATTATCAACAAAGATACTGGAAGATACAATGGAAGATTTAAAGAATTTGCTTTCAAAGGAACGAGAGGATAAGTAGCAAAGCCTAGATCTTGTGGCTTTCACTGCCTTAGGTCAGTAGTGGAGTGATTAAAATTGATGGTCCTCATATCTGACTAGTTTATTTTCTCCATAAATGACTTTGTCTCAGACTTTTTCCACATTCGTGACTAAGACATGAAATTTGTTTTGGTACCAAATTTCAAGTCACTTTTCTGTCATACAAGTTTGACTTATGGCATAGACAAAAATAAAATGCTCTATCAGTGTGAGTAAAAAAAACAGGAACATTTGGGTTTGTATAGTGCCTTATACCCACCAGAAACTTTGTGTCACACAAGATGCAGAGTGTAACGCTATCAACTGTGGCAGTAATTTTCAATAAGCAAGCTTCTACAAATAGCAAACCAGATCAAAATTCTCAACAGATATAAAAATTTCTAGAGCCACGCTGTAAAAATAATTCCACTCCCTATCCCATATTAAATTGATCCTTATGAAAATGCTAAACCACAAATAAGGAATGAGAAAAGGCAGGCCGGTTCACTTTTTGAAGAAGCCAGTGAAGGCTCAAGAGATAATAGTTGGATTGCCAGCAGGTTAAAAGACTAGATCAAACATACAAGACTCCCAAAATACTAATCTGTGTTTCCGTAATTTGACTATGCTGTAAGGCAGCTTGCTCACTGTTTCTGGTGACATGGACTGCAAAAACAAAATGTATGTTGAATTCAAGTTCAGCTAGTTGCAAAGGAATGAGGGAAGTCTGATTAACAGTGCTGGGCTGCAAATTGTGGTGACACAAAAATCAATGGCAGGCAAGTGGCCATTGTCGCCACAGGTCAATAAATGAAAATATTAGGCAAAGCGTGGAATGTGGCCTGTGACTTTTGAGCTGCTACCAAAACTGAATTCCACCCCAATTAACTTGATATGGGTTATATTAGTCACATGGGTGCTATAG
The DNA here is from genome assembly GCF_048418815.1 of Hemitrygon akajei. Taxonomy (NCBI): domain Eukaryota; kingdom Metazoa; phylum Chordata; class Chondrichthyes; order Myliobatiformes; family Dasyatidae; genus Hemitrygon; species Hemitrygon akajei. Next base: position 31,587,650 of record NC_133135.1, read on the forward strand.
TTATCACAATTTAGTGAAGTGATCTGAAATCTACCAAAGGGAATTCCCATTTACTGGTACACTTGAAAAACCTGATTACATTTTTTGTTTTCTTCTTATTTGATCATTCAGTTCTTGCTCTGGGCAGACACATGGCTCATGGCCTGTGTTAGTATTAGTAACTGGCTGCAGGCAGTTGTACAAGACATTAGGTGTCTCAGCTTTAAATAACCCTCTCATTCTCCCTGTAGCATTTTCTACCCAGAAACATTTTTTGTCATCCTAGATATAACGGATTTTGAACTAAAACATGGAGAAGGATAAAAGTCTTATCCCACTACAAGAGACCCTATCACTATATAATCGTAAAACGCTCCCTTTGTCTCCCCACCCCTCAATAAATATTGTAACATGTACATTAGAATTGGTTAATCAACTTGCATTTCCACAATCAATCTATCAGTTGAAGGCTCTTTCGGGTAAAACAAGTCTTTAAAATTTCATGCTCAAATGCAGTGTCTGGTACGAGATTTGATATTTGCCCCTTTGATGGGAACGTGTACAAATGAAACAGGTTAACAGTTGAATCCAATACTGAAGCTCATATCATCTCTAAGACTTTCAAATGCATACGAATTCACTCTCAACAGAAAAGGGTCTGTTCTAAAAAGGCTCCATTGAAGTGAACGGCCTGTGAGAATCATTAAGCCAAAAGACCACCAATAAATTTGCTCACATGAACAAACAATTCTAATAGATGTCTTGAGCACAAGCCAGCCATGTTGGATGCTATGCATCTCTTTGCATTAAAGAAACTTATTAGGCAAAATATTTATTATAGTTAAGTTATTTATTTATTTTTATCAACCTCATCCTTTTTCAGATATAAGATCCTATTTATTTGAAGTGAAATGTGGGGCCATGTCTCTGACAGCTTTTTTTTTAAATAATGTAATTTAATCTCAACCATGCAGAATGTCAACACTAAACCTCTGTAAAACAAAGCTTTTCCAAAGCAGTATTTTAAGATATTTCAAATAAATTTTGTGATACTATGCAAAGAGTTTGACTATTCTCATTATTTCTGCTTCACAAGGTGAAATGAGTAGTTTAAAATCTGATTCACTGCACGACAAGAAGACCTTTGGAAACTGAGGAGTTTTTGAACAGCCTGTGGTGGCTGGATTTGTCTTTGATTCTTCTTTTAAAATCAAGGCCAGAGCATTTGCCATTTTCAGTCCCCTGACACTTAGTGTGTAAACAGCATTAGAAAAAGTATAATCAGCAATTTCCTCCCACTCCTACCAGCAATCTCCATTGGGTGACCTGTGCACCTTAAGAATAACTGGCCTTGCCAATCCATTTTTCTTATCATTCACCCCATCCATTACCTTGGCTACCCTTTCCTTTAAACTGAGACTTTGACCGAGTACAAAGTTTTTTTTGGGCTTAAATTGACTTTGCCTCTTCACATCTTACACACTCCAGCAGCTGCCCCTCCTTCCCAATTAACTTTCCCCCTTCCGACTAAGACACTTCTCCAAATTGCTCATTGCCCTTCTCCGTCACCAGTCTTTACAAATGAATCTGGAGATTGTGATTCATAAGGGATGCCTGGCAAGATTTCTGGACAGAGTCCTCAAAACCGTGTTTAGCACAGACTTCCTGGGGAGAAAATAAGCATGTGTGTAAGCACATTCAAATGAACCTGCTGAGCGTTTGGAAAAGGAAGTGTAATCCAATCACAAACAAGAGAACATCTGCAGATGCTGGAAACCCAAGCATGGAAAAGGAGGTACACAGATCCCAGATATGTTGGACTCCTGTACTGCTAAATCAAACTTCCAAAAAAAAACTGATAGAACATTTTGTCAGAAAATATTTTACAAACAAAAAGCCAGCTTCTACAACATTTACCTTGGGAACCTTCCCAAAATGCAGATCCTGCCTCCCTATTTATTCCCTAGTCCAAATTTGATAGACTTTACCATATTTCTGTGCCAGAGAATATAAAGAATTCTACTGTGGAAGATCTCTTATGGATGGACTTCCAAGATTAATCTGAAGCTGTTTCGGTAACAGTGCAGCCATAAACAGAAAATACATTTTAAGACCTGTGGGCAGATTCCACAAGCCTTAATTCCAAAGCATCATCGGAAAAATGCAAAGAAACAATGTCAATTTACATCTATCACCTGACTTGTTTTTTCCCTGTGGGACATTAACTACCATCACTGGAATTGCTTCAGTGTCACAGCTATTCCAGACGAGTCTTATGCTTCATCCCAAGGTATTCTCTCGTTACCCAGTCATGAATTTAAAGACTTTGCCTTTAAACAATGACAACTGATAGGCAACGTGCACAGTGATTAACCACAGCATAGAAAACAGCAGCACTTCTACCCACTCAGAAATTGGACCATGGAAAATTATGTTAAGTAACAATATCTAATTGGGATTTTAGGTACCCCCCCCCCCCCGAATTCACTCCACTGTTCCATCCAACCCCTACAGTACGACCAACTGGATTCAAATGTAATAATGTGTTAAATCTGAAAGGGATGTTGCTGTTTACATCAGCAGTGCAAACAGGTCACTTGTTATTAGAAGATTTCAGATACCCAAGATCGCCTTGTCTTTGCTTCTCTCACAGAAAAAAATTGATAAAAGAAATATTAGTTGGATATTCATCAGAAAGATGAAAGAAGGTTGAGGGGGGTACTTGATAGAAGTATTTAAAATTATGAGGGGGATAGATAGAGTTGACATGGATAGGCTTTTTCCATTGAGAGGAGGGGAGATTCAAACAAGAGGACATGAGTTGAGAGTTAGGGGACAAAAGTTTAGAGGTAACATGAGGGGGAACTTCTTTACTCAGAGAGCGGTAGCTGTGTGGAATGAGCTTCCAGTAGAAGTGGTAGAGGCAGGTTTGATATTGTCATTTAAAAGAAAATTGGATAGGTATATGGACAGGAAAGGGGTGGAGGGTTATGGGCTGAGAGCAGGTCAGTGGGACTAGGTGAGAGTAAGCGTTTGGCATGGACTAGAAGGGCTGAGATTGCCTGTTTCTGTACTGTAGTTGTTATAAAGAGGGATCTTAGAAAAACAATTTACTCCAAAATAACGGAACACAGACTGTGTAGATATCTTTTTTCTCTCCATCTCACTGTGCTAATGGATCATGAGCTTAGATCACTTTCAACTTGGTTCTCAATTCCAACATGGAAGGACAATGTAATTTGTGCAAAACCAAATGACCGTACATCTGGGTTGTGGAATCATATAACAAAGAAACAGAGCCTTCACCTTCTATGGCCACACAAATCAAGTATTTATTGATGCTAAACTCCAGTTACTAGCATGTGGTCTCCAGCCTTCCTATGCCTTGGTGATCGAGGTCCTCGTCTAGACACTTAAGTGGGATTTATATTTACAGTTCTGGATTTAGAAGCAAAATTGTTCAACGTTTCAAATCAAGGAGCTGCATGAAAGGGTTGCCACTCTGTGCACCATCTTAGTAAACAAAAACCATGACTAACTGATTTTTTGCACTGCTTTTTAAATATATTTCTTATTGTGACTTTTAGTAATTTTCGTTTAGGCATTGCAATACGCTGCTGCAGAACAGATTTCCCAACGCATGTCAGCAATAATAAACCTGGTTTTGATTAAACCGGTTATTTGACTTGTGTGGCTGGGGCATAAATTAAAAGGCAAATTCACCACCTAGTGGATTACTCTTGCAAAATTTAAAAGGTAATAGAATTTAAGGAATGGTTTATAATCTTCCAAATTACAAGCTTGTGATAAAAGTCACACAGATTCTCGGATTTATTTTAATAGTTGGAAGCGAAGCTATTTTAAGATGATGGTTAATCTCTGATTCGAAGATTTAGGTGAACCGTTATAATTTCTGCAATTTATTTCCATTAACATTAAAAGCAAATCTGGTTAAAATGCTGTTTATACGCCTCTGGGACAGATGCATACTTCAAAAAAATGCACAATAGAGCGTGATCCGCAATTGCACTTATTTTGAGGTAGATGGACTGATAGTTTTGGGGGCTCAGTGGTGAAGAACAGGAGAGCCAGGGCAACCTCCCTCGTGTACGCATTTAGCGATTGGAGCGTCAAGATTATTGGGTCCACCGAGACGGAAAAGTTGATTACAAATTTATCCTGTCACCTCAGGGGTGAATCTGCACACACCTTGAGTTCGACAAACTTTCAAAATGCAATTACTAACAGTAAATGTTTTACTTACTCGCGGAGACCATTTCGCCAAATCAGTTCCGATATCCACTTGGATTCGACACCAATATTTGAACCACGTGAGGGAGTGTCAGTCAAACCCAAGGTAGGTATTTACCTCGTCTGCCGGCCAGTGCAATCGGTGTGATAAGTGTAGGCATATCAGCGAGTGGAAACACACAGGATAGCAGCTTGGGGAGAAGCTACAGCCAGACTAATTGTGGAGACGATAACCTTCTCCCACCGTGCTTCTATCGGCTTCTCTGATGTAGGATGAATAATCAGATTATGGAGAGCGAGACTGATTATATTTAAATTGGCTGAGCATGATGTTAGTTGATGCAAAGCCCCAGTTCCTATGCATTTATTTTTTCAATAACTCTCGATTAATAATTATATTGACTAATTTTAATTGCACTTTAGGTATTGAAACTTTTAAAGTGGTTAATAATGTGGGGTGAGTTTTAGAAGGTTTCTTGCTACAAACAAAACCTCAGTCAGCTCCATCATGGGCATAATCTTAGCTTTAAACTTAGCTAGCTCTATCATGGGTACTAACCTCCCCAGCATTCAGGACATCTTTAAAAGGCAACACCCATTATGAAGGACCCCCATCACCCAGGACATGCTCTCTTCTCTTTGCTACCGTCAAGGAGGTGGTACAGAAGCCTGAAGAGACACACTCAACATTTTGGGAACAGCTTCTTCTCTGCTACCAGATTTCTGAATGTACAAGGAACACTACCGCGCTATTTTTTTTTCTTTTTTATTGCTGTCTCTTTGCACTAAATATTTAAGTGTTTGTCTCTCCTATTGTATAGCTTTATTATTATAACACATTTCACAATATATGCAGGAATGTTAAATCTGATTCATTTGTTACAAGACAACTGGAAGTTTCAACTCTGTTAGTTTCTCCATTGATGCGGGTGACCTGCTGAAAATTCAAGCATTGCCTATTTTATGCCAGGAAGGTACGTTTATCCCGGAATTTAGGTCATCATACTCTTCTAAGTATCTGGGAATTTCAGTATTCCCCAGTGTGTACTTCTGACTGGAGTAACGTGACGATACAGCAAGATCAGCAGGAATTTATTTTGTTTTATTTTCACCAGTGGTTTGTTTCGTGCAAATGCTTCTCATTTCTAAATTAATTAGTTAACTAAACTGCTGTGCTTTTCATTGGCCTGGATGAATGTTAAACAATGATATGTTTAAACATAAAATATCAATCACTTTAATTGTGTGATGTGTTACACTTAAACAAATCCTTCCTCATTTTGGAAAGATTTCATCCACATCTGCTTTCTCGTGTTTGCTCTCCGAAACCTTACCCCAAACTCTTTGCAGTGGTTGGACAAGAAAACACTGCCATAAGAGGAAGGTCACCTTCTTCTCCCTCCCCTAAGGAGGAAGAAAAGGCCTGGCAATCTACTTCTGTATCCCGCCATGAAAACCTAGCGACAACTACACTATCCATAGGGTCACCATGAGTCAACAGCGACTCGATGGCACTCAGCAACGATAACAAGGATGTATGACACCCTATCCACTGACACCTCTCACTTGGGAGTGGAGGACTGGCTGGCATGTACATCATTTTTTTGTGGAGGCATTCCTTACTGTGACAATGTTCTCATTCTATTTTAAGGCCAGGGGTTCTTTGATGTGCAAGTGTGATCTAATTCAACTTCTGAAGATTAGCTGCCAAGTAATCACCATCCAATTTCAGGCAAGCAATGTATTTGAACTTCGGTTGATGTCTACCCTTCCTCTGCGACATGTGGAAATAAAGGATTCATTCATGGAATGGAAGTGGGCTGATCTGAGTTCTAACTGTGGACCACAAACAGCTATGTATGGGATACTAATCATTTACAAAAATACACCAAACAGAAGCTTGAAGTTGTATGGACATTTCACTGATGAACATTAAACTCTCTTATTCAACTTGCTTTGCAAAATAAATTGCTGCTTTTGGGAGACACAGAAACATAGAAAACCTAGAGCATAGGTTTGTGGCCCTTCAGTCCACAATACAGTAACGGGCATGTACTTAATTTAGAAATTACTTAGGGTTACCCATAGCCCTCTATTTTTCTAAGCTCCATGTACCTGTCCAGGTGTCTCTTAAAAGACCCTATCGTATCTGCCTCCACCACCGTCCCTGGCAGCCCATTCCACGCACTTGTGAGCCTCTGAATAAAATAAAATCTTACCCATGACATCTCCTCTGTACCTACTTCCAAGCACCTTAAAACTGTGCCCTCTTGTGGCAACCATTTCAGCCCTGAGAAAAAGCCTCTGACTATCCACATGATCAAGGCCTCTCATCATCTTATACACCTCCATAAGGTCACCTCTCATCCTCTGCCACTCCAAGGAGAAAAGGCCGATTTCACTCAACCTATTCTCATAAGGCATACTGATCAATCCAGGCAACATTCTTGTAAATCTCCTCTGCACCCTTTCTATAGTTTCCACATCCTTCCTGTAGTGAGTTGACTAGAACTGAGCACAGTACTCCAGGGTCCTATCTAGCTGTAATGTTACCTCTCGGCTGTTAAACTCAATCCCATGGTAGATGAAGGCCAATGCACTGTATGCTTTCTTAACCACAGAGTCAGCCAGCACAGCAGCTTTGTGTGTCCTATGGTCTTGGACCCATAGATCCCTCTGATCCTCCACGCTGCCAAAAGTCTTGCCATTAATACTATATTCTGCCATCATATTTGACATACCAAAATGAACCACCTCACACTTATCTGGGTTGAACTCCATCTGCCACTTCTCAGCCCAGTTTTGCATCCTAGCGATGTCCCACTGTAACCTCTGACAGCCCTCCATACTATCCACAACACCCGCAAACTTTGTGTCATCAGCAATTTTACTAAACCATCCCTCCAGTTGTCCCCGGAATGTTGACTGTACTTCTTCCTATAGATGCTGCCTGGCCTGCTGTGTTCCACCAACATTTTATGTGTGTTGCTTGAATTTCCAACATCTGCAGATTTCCTCGTGTTTGCATTTTTAAACTTCCTCATCCAGGTCATTTATAAAATCACAAAGATAACAGATCCCCTACCATCCTTTCCCTGTCTCATTGGAACGTACCTATGCAAAACGCCATTCAAATATCCCCTGAAAGTTTTCCATATTTCTGCCGTACAATTCCCTGAGAACATCTGTTCCCAATTTATGCTTCTTTATTCCTGCCTGATAGCTTCATATTTCCTTTTACTCCAAATAAACGCTTTCAATAGACAATAGACAATAGGTGCAGAAGTAGACCATTCGGCCCTTCTAGCCTGCACCGCCATTCTGAGATCATGGCTGATCATCTACTATCAATACCCGGTTCCTGCCTTGTCCCCATATCCCTTGATCCCCCTATCCATAAGATACCCATCTAGCTCCTTCTTGAAAGCATCCAGAGAATTGGCCTCCACTGCCTTCCGAGGCAGTGCATCCCAGACCCCCACAACTCTCCGGGAGAAGAAGTTTTTCCTTAACTCTGTCCTAAATGACTTACCCCTTATTCTTAAACCATGCCCTCTGGTACTGGACTCTCCCAGCAACTGGAACATATTTCCTGCCTCCATCTTGTTCAATCCCTTAATAATCTTATATGTTGCAATCAGATCCCCTCTCAATCTCCTTAATTCCAGCATGTACAAGCCCAGTCTCTCTAACCTCTCTGCGTTAGACAGTCCGGACATCCCAGGAATTAACCTTGTGAATCTACGTTGCACTTCCTCTACAGCCAGGATGTCCTTCCTTAACCCTGGAGACTAAAACTGTACACAATACTCCAGGTGTGGTCTCACCAGGGCCCTGTACAAATGCAAAAGGATTTCCTTGCTCTCGTACTCAATTCCCTTTGTAATAAAGGCCAACATTCCATTAGCCTTCTTCACTGCCTGCTGCACTTGCTCATTCACCTTCAGTGACTGATGAACAAGGACTCCTAGATCTCTTTGTATTTCTCCCTTACCTAACTCTACACCGTTCAGATAATAATCTGCCTTCCTGTTCTTACTCCCAAAGTGGATAACCTCACACTTATTCACATTAAACGTCATCTGCCAAGTATCTGCCCACTCACCCAGCCTATCCAAGTCTCCCTGAATTCTCCTAACATCCTCATCACATGTCACACTGCCACCCAGCTTAGTATCATCAGCAAACTTGCTGATGTTATTCTCAATGCCTTCATCTAAATCGTTGATGTAAATCGTAAACAGCTGTGGTCCCAATACCGAGCCCTGTGGCACCCCACTAGTCACCACCTGCCATTCCGAGAAACACCCATTCACCGTTACCCTTTGCTTTCTATCTGCCAACCAGTTTTCTATCCATGTCAATGTCTTCCCCCTAATGCCATGAGCTCTGATTTTACCCACCAATCTCCTATGTGGGACCTTATCAAATGCCTTCTGAAAATCGAGGTACACTACATGCACTGGATCTCCCTTGTCTAACTTCCTGGTTACATCCTCGAAAAACTCCAATAACTCCAAAAACTCCAGGCTTTCCTAACTTGTCTGTTCCTATCCCTCTCCAATGCTATGGCAAAGGAGATAGAATTGTGATCACTATCTCCAAAATGCTCTCCCACTGAGAGACCTGACATCTGACCAGGGTTATTTCCCAATGCAAGATCAAATACAGCCTCTCCTCCTGTAGGCTTATCTACATACTGTGTCTGGAAACCTTCCTGAACACACCTAACAAACTCTACCCCATCTAAACCCCTTGCTCTAGGGAGATGCCAATCAATATTTAGGAAATTAAAATCTCTCACCACGACAACCCTGTTGTTATTACACCTTTCCAGAATCTGTTTCCCTATCTGCTCCTCGATGTCCCTGTTACTGTTGGGTGGTCTAGAAAAAACACCCAGTAGAGTTATTGACCCCTTCCTGTTCCTAACTTCCACCCACAGAGACTCAGTAGACAATCCCTCCCTGACTTCCTCCTTTTCTGCAACCATGACACTATCTCTAAGCAACAGTGCCATACCCCCCCCCCCCCTCTTTTGCCTCCCTCCCTGTCCTTTCTGAAACATCTAAAGCCTGGCACTCTAAGTAGCCATTCCTGCCCCTGAGCCATCCAAGTCTCTGTAATGACCAGAACATCATAGCTCCAAGTACTGATTCATGCTCTAAGCTCATCCACTTTGTTCATGATACTCCTTGCATTAAAATAGACACATCGCAAACCGTCGGCCTGAGCGTATCCTTTCTCTACCCCCTGCCTACCCTCCCTCTCGCACTGTCTCCAAGCTTTCTCTATTTGTGAGCTATTCTCCATCTCTTCAGTTCGGTTCCTAGCCCCCAGCAATTCTAGTTTAAACTAGTTAAAATTCAATCAGTGTCTGATTGTTCATTCTGTTGCTTAAATAGGGCACTGGGTGTACTTTGCAGAAGCTCTCAAGTGGGAGGTGGACTCTGCAAGTCACTTCCACATCTGCACACAGCACTGCAGAGCTGTCCCAAATATCTGGAATGCACCTTCTTTATTGAACAGCTGGGAAGTCAGGGTGCAACTCCGAAACATTGATGCAATGTGCAGACTGAAGAGGAGCCGTGGAAGTAACCATACCTTGCATGAATTGATACTACATATCAAGTTCTGCCTAACGCATTGGCCATTTTCAACATTCAAAATAAATTTATTGTCAAAGTGTACGAGGGGTGATTGATAAGTTTGTGCCCTAAGGCAGAAGAAGGTGAGTTATGCAGCTCTCGTTACATGCACATGCAGGTTAACTCTTTGAGTGATTATACAGAAAAGTTGAAGTTAATAACTCATCTCCTTCTACCTTAGGCCACGAACATATCAATCACCCTGCCGTGGACACTTTCTGGAGGTCCAAGATCCATATGCTCCACGACCACTGGACTAAGTGTGTAAATGTAGGAGGGGACTATGTTGAAAAATAAATGTGCTAGGTTTTCTAAAATTGACTCCTTCTACCTTAGGCCACGTACTTATCAATCACCTAGTATATATGTCACCATATACAACCCTGAGATTCACAATAAATACAAAGAAACAATAATAATAAATGACGAGCCCTTGAAAGTAAGTCCATAAGTTGTGGGAACAGCTCATTTGTGGGGCGTGAAGTTATTCCTCTGTTCAAGAGCCTGATTGTTGAGGAGCAATAACTATTTCTGAATCCAATAGTGTGGGTCTTGAGGCTCCTGGACCTCCTTCTTACTGGCAGCAGTGAGAAGAGACCATGGCCTGGACAGTGGGGGTCCATGATGGATACCACTGTCCTGCGATAGCACTCCATGTAGGTGTGCTCAGCGACGGGGAGGGTTTTTACCTGTGATGGACTGGGCTGTATCCACTACTTTTTCTTTCAAGGGCATTGATGCTTCCGTACCAACCTATGATGCAACCAGTCAATATACTCCCCACCCCACATCTATACAAGCTTGTCACAGTTTTAGATGACATGCTGAACCTTTGCAAACTTGTAAAGAAAATAGAGGTGCTCCCATGCTTTCATTGCTATGGCACATACATGCTAGATCCTCTGAAATGATACGCCGAGGAATTTAAAGATACCCACCCTCTCCAGCAGCCTTTCAAAACACTTTGTCACCATAGATACAAGTGGTACTGGAAGATGATCATAGAGGCAGGTTACCATGTTCTTCTTGGGCACCTGTATCATTGAAGCAGGTGGGTTCCTCAAAGTAAGTTGTAAACGGTGCCATCAATTACACTAACTTCAAATTTCAAGGCGGAATACAGGGTTAAGGGCAGTGTGGAGGAACAGAGGGATGTTGGGTTCATGTTCATAGATCTCGTAGTGAAGGTTGTGTGTTGGCCTGCGTTAGTTGGAGGATTGAGTTCAAGATACACAAGGTAATGTTGTAGCTCTACAAAATCCTGGTTAGACCACACTTGGAATATTATGTTCAGTTCTTGACCCTCATTAGAGAAAAGATGAGGAAGCTTTAGAAAGGGTCCTGGGGAGGTTTACCAGGATGCTACCTGGACTAGTGAGTGTGTTTTCTGAGGATAGATTCAAAGTACATTTATTATGCAATATACAGCCCTGACATTGGTCTTCCCACAGATAGCCATGAGACAAGGAAATATCATGCAACCCGTTCACAGAAAACATCAAACACCAAACGCGCAAAAAAAGACCAAGTTGTACAAACAGCAAATGAACAAGAAAAAAACACACAGAATATTAACCATCAAACCACAGAGCTTTGAATCAGTCTAGGAATGTTCAGTTTACTTCAGATAATGTCAGTTCAGTTCAGCACTGTCTTTCATTGGTTGCAGGCCGCAGAGCCAGCCCGCCCCTGTCAAAATCGCCATAAAAATAAAATAAAAGGTGCAATCAGAAACATGAAGCACATAACCTGAGCTGCAGAGTCCAATTGAAAGACCACGTTGATGAAACCTTGCCCAAGACCCAACACTCTGGCACCAGCAATCTAGAGGGAGACCTTTCAAACACAGGCAGACGGCGCTGAACACCCACTTTCCTTCTCTGCTCTCATCCTCGCTGAAAGCACACCATCAAAATGTAAATCATGGGTTCCAATCGCATCCAGCCTAGTGGTAGAATTATATCTGAAAGTAGTCTGAAGGATGTCGCCATTGGTTGCATAGTTTGCCGGTGCCATCTTCTCTGCGATAGGCTGAGAAAGCTAAGGCGACTCACTTCAGAGTGAAGGAGGATGAGAGGTGACCTAATAGAGGTTTACAAGATGATAAGAAGCATAGGGTGGACAGCTAGAAACCTTTTCCCCCCCAGGTGGTAATGGCCAACACAGAGGGCAACATTTTAAGGTGTTTGGAGGAAACCATAGGGGTAGATTTGCTTCCTTTCAGTGTGTAGAATGCACTGACAGGCGTGGTGGTAGCGGCAGATAAATTAGGGGCATTTAAGAAACTCAGAGACAGGCACGTGGATGAAAGAAAAATGGAGGGTTATGAAGGGCTAGGTTGATTTTAGAGTAGGTTAAAAGGTCAGCACTGACTATGGAAGCTTTATGACTGGTTATCAAATCTATCCATACTATCCTTTGGCCTTAACAGTCACATACTTACAGACACTGATTGCAACGTTTCAATGGTAAGCCATCCATCTTTCTCAGGCACAAATTGGTCAAGGGGGGAATATCATTTGACTAGCTCGTGCCTGAGAAAGATGGTGAGCACAACTATGTGAAATGAAGTACCTGAACTGTGCAGTACTGTTCTATGTTCAAGTATATAGTCATACATATTACAAATTACCCCTCATCAATTACACAAAAAAATCCCAGCTAGGGACTAACCTATAAATGATAGCTGTTCACCTTTATTTCTCCTTTGTTCTTTAGACCTCTGCTTATATAGCAGAGGATGTGTAATTACACTTGTATATCTCCCCGGGAGTTTAACTGATTACCTCCACTATCCCAGACATAGACTTCCATCCCCTGCCTACCAATAACGTCTATCAAATGCAACAACTCATATTTATCTCTTTCAAAAGTGAGACAGAGTTCAGGGCCAGTTTGTTCCTTTTGGAGAGCAGGGCAGATTAGGGCGTTAGGGTTTAATCAGTTGTTTTAGAATACGGCAGATCCAAACCAGAACCAGCCTTCGGAAGATAAAGACTAAACACGTTGCCGCACACGCGGAACGCTGGAGGGACTCAGCTGGCAGGCAGTATCTATGGAAAAAAGTAAACAGCTGATGTTTGGGGTCGAGACCCTCCATCAGCATTTTGTGTGTGTTGCTATGGTTTCCCCGCATCTGCAGAAATCTGTGTTCCGAAAATAAAACTTGTTCAACAATTTAACTTCAACTGATACCTTAAGGCTAGGGAAACCGATTTACTTGTGAGAATATTACAGACACAAAGTGCTGGAGGAACTCAGCAGGTCAGGCATCATTCATGGAAATGAACAGACATCTAGTTTCAGGACTCAAACTAAATGTTCATTGATCATTGAAACCTTTAGACTGAGATCAGGGAAGGCACTAAGTGACCATCTCTTGTAAAACACATCATTAAAGGCACATCTCTGCCACATAATGCAGAATTCATGAGAGATCTGTTTTGTGACTTAACTTTTGAGTTGGTGCCTTGAGTATAAAACTCTCTCTCAACACTGGAACAAAAGGGTATGTATATTTTGGGTGTCTGGAGTTTGTGCCCTGAACCTTTCAGAAAAGACAGCAGTACTGAAGATTCAAAGTGGTTCTGATAGACTCTCTCCTGAATGTTTACAGTGTGAATAAAGACCTTCATATTTCCCAGTTACAGTTGGTATATAGCTCATCTTCAATCTATCAGTCACAACTTAGGGAACCCTTGTTTACAAAGCACATTGAGGCTCTGGTTAGCCTCAGCAATAACAATATAGCTCTGACTAATTCTGGAAAGGAGAAAGGAGGCACATATTTAGGCAGCAGGGATAAGTAAATCCAAGCAACACAAACAAAATGCTGGAGGGACTCAGCAGGTCAGGCAGCATCTATGGAAAAGAGTTAACGGTGGACATTCCGGGCTGAAACCCTTCATTAGAACTCATATTTCGATCAAGTAATTCCCTTGGGTGCAAGGCATGCAGGAATGCTCTTAGAGGGAAATCAGGAGGGTAAAGAGAGGATACAAAATAGCCTTAATAATACACAGAAAATGCTGGAGGAGCTCAACAGGCCAGGCCTGATGAAGGGTTTTGGCCTGAAATTTCGACTGTTTACTCTTTCCCACAGATGCTGCCTGGCCTGCCAAGTTCCTCCAGCATTTTGTGTAAATTACTTTGATGTCCAGCATCTGCAGATGTTCTCTTGTTTACAAAATAACCTTGCCAGATAAGAGGAGAGACAAATCCACGAGATTCTACAAGTATATTAAGAGCAAAAGGATAACCAAGGAGAAAATAGGTACCTTTATAAAGATCAATATGTGAAGCCAGAGGAGATGAGCAAGGTTTTAAATTACCTCCTTTGTATTCACTGCGGAGAAGGTCATGGAAGGTAAGGAATTCAGGGGAAAGAATAATGAACTTTTGAAACACATCCACATTACAGAAAGAGGAACTGGTAGTCTTAAATGAATAGCTGTGGATAAATCTCCAGACCTTGACCAATTGTATCCCAGGGCTTCGTGGGAAACTGGAGGAGCAGTCGCTAGGGCCAGGCAAAGATATCCGTAGCAACACACACAAAATGCCAGAGATGAAAATGCTCAGTGGGCCGGGCAGCATCTATGGAAAGGAATAATGAGCCAATGTTTCAGGCAGAGTCCTGCTCCTGCCCCACTGAATTTGTGTCCTTGTACCTCAACTCCACTCTATCCCCCTTAGTTCAGTCCCTTCCCACTTACAGGAGTGAAAAAGGGGGAAGAAGCCAGAATAAGGTGGAGGGGGGAGGGAAAGGAGGACAAGATAGAAGGTGGCAGGTGAAACCAGGTGAGGGGGAAAGCAGGTGGGTGGGGAGTGGGAATGAAGTGAGAACCTGGGAGATTACAGGTGAAAAGGTAAAGAGCTGAAGCAGAAGGAATCTGATAGGAGAGGAGAGTGGACCATGGGAGAACATAGAACAGGTCAGCACTGGAACAGGCCCTCTGGCCTACAATGTTGTGCTGAACAAAATAAATTATTATAAAAGGAGAAAGGGAAGGAGGAGGGTCACCAGAGGACGTATTAGGCAGGTGAGGCAAAGAGAAGGGATGAGAGAAGAAGAATGGCAAATGGGAAAAAAGAAAGGGGGGGGGGAAATTACTGGAAGATGGAGAAATTGATGTTCATGCCATCAGGTTGGAGGTTACTCAGACAGAATATGAGGTGTTGCTTCTCCAGCCTCATCCTGGCAGTAGAGGAGGCAATGGACCGACATGTCGGAATGGGAACGGGTAGTGGAATTAAAATGATTGGCCACCGGGACATACTGCTTGTTGCAGACCGAGCGAAGGTACTCCTCATAGATTTCCCCAAATCTACGTCGGGTCTCACTGATACAGAGGCGGCCATACCAGGAGCAACAATAAATCAGCAGTGAGAACTCCTATCCCCACTGCCACCAGACTCATAGTTCCCTTACCTTACACTGTTTGCTTTCACCCCCACCCAAGATTAAAGAGCCTGACTGTTTTGTGTGGACCAATTGTCTCTGCCTGCTCCTGCCCCACTGAATTTGTGTCCTTGTACCTCAACTCCATTCTATCTCCCCAGTTCAGTCCCTTCCCACCTACACTCACGAACATCTCCTGCTCTTGATCTCCTCACTAACTTTCAATTCCCTGGCCCAGACCACCTCATTTTCACCATGGATGTCGAGTCCCTAGACAGTTACATCCCCCCTTCAAGAAGGCCTTAAAGCTCTCCGCTTCCTTTTTAACACAGACCCAACCAGTTTCCCTCCACCACCATCACCCTTCTCCATCTGGTAGAACTGGTCCTCACACTCAACAATTCCCATTTCAGTTCGCCCATTTTCTCCAGACTCGAGGGGTAGCCGTGGACACTTGCATGGGCCCCAGCTATGCCTGCTTTATCATTGGCTACATAGAACAGTCCACCCATTTTCCAAGCCTTCTCCGGGAATGTTCCCAAACTCTTCCTCTGCTGTGTTGACAACTGCATTGGTGCTGCTTCACACACCCATGCTGAGGTCATCATTTCTTCAACCCTGCCCTTAAATTCACCTGGTCCGTTTCTGACAACTCCCCTTTCTCGATCTCTGTCTCCATTTCTGGAGACAAATTGTCAACTGATGTCTTTTATAAACCTACTGACTCCCATGGTTATCTTGACTAGGCCTCTTCCAACCCTGTCTCCTGTAAAAATGCTATTCCCTTTTCTCAGTTCCTTTGTTTCCACCACCTCTGTCCCCAGGATGAGGCTTTCCAGGAGAGGAATTTCTTTAGCCAGAGGGTGGTGAGTTTGTGGAATTTATTACCACAGGCAGCTGTGGAAGCCAGGATGTTGGGTGTATTTAAGGCAGAGTTTGATAGGTTGATCAAGGTTGATCAAGCTTGATAGGTTCTTGATTGGACATGGCATCAAAGGTCGTAGGGAGAAGGCCAGGGTCTGGGGCTAAGAAGGGGGGAAAACAGGAGCAGAAATGATTGAATGGTGGAACAGACTCAAATGGCCTAATTCTGCTCCCATGTCTTATGACGTCAGAGATTCAAGACTCATTTATTGCCAAAGAATGTATAAATTATAACTTGTGATTTGCTTGCTCACAGGTAGCAAGAAACCTGAAAGAAGCCGATTAAAGAAAAAAAATGAAAATTAAAAAAAGACCAACACTTGATACACAAGAGAAAGATTAAAAATCATTCAAACAATTGAAGCAAACAACACTAGGATGTCCGCCTTCTTCCAAGGACAGAGGTTCCCATCCTCCACCATTGATGCTGCCCCACCTGCATCCCCTCCGTTTCCCAGACATCCGCACTCACACCATCTTCCCACCACCTTAAGAGCGATAGAGTTCCTCTTGTTCATATCTACCACCCCACGAGCCTCTGCATCCAACACATCGTTCTCTGCAAGTTCTCCACCTCCAAAGGGATCCTACCACTAAGTATAATTTTTATCTTCCACATACTTTCCACAAGGATCACACCCTCTCTGACTCCCTTGTCCATTTGTCCCTCCCCACTAATCACCCTCCTGGTACTTATCCCTGCAAGAGGCTAAAGTGCTACACCTACCATTCACCTCCTCCATTCAGGGTCCCAAACAGTCCATCCAGGTGAGGCAACACTTCACCTGCAAATGTGCTGGGGTCGTCTATCGTATCTGGTGCTCCCGATGTGGCCTCCTCTACATTGGTGAGATCTGCCTAAAGCAGATCTTCCCAGTGGTCCAACATATTAATTCCGATTCCCATTTCCATTCAGATATGTCCGTCTCCTCTTGTGCCAAGATGAGGCCACCCTCAGGGTGGAGGAACTGCACCTTATATTCCATCTGGGTCCCGCCAGCCTGAAGGTATGAATATTTGTTTATTTATTGACATACAGCGAGGAGTAGATCCTTCCGGTGCCATCCAGCAATTTAAATTTCCTGTGTTTAGGCCACCCTGACAGACTCACAGGGGAAGTGTTGCCCAACCTGGAAAGACTGGTTTGGGTCCCTAATGGTGGTGAGGGAGGAGGTGAATGGGAAGGTGTGGCACTTTTTCTGTTTTTCAGCTCGCATGGCTAAGTGCCAGGAGGCTGATTATTGTGGAGGGATGAATGGACAAGGGATTTATGGAGAGAGCTATCCCTGCAGAAAGCACATCCTTGACTTCCTAACTGGCAGATGACAACCTGTGTGAATCAGAAATAAAACCACTGACATTTGACAATGGCGCACCTCAGGAATGTGTGTTTAGCCCACTGCTCTACTCTCTCTACGCCCACAACCGTGTGGCTAGGTGCAGCTCAAACACCATCTATAAATTTACTGACAATGCAACTATAGTTGGCATAATCTCAGGTGGTAATGAGAGGACATACAGGAGCGAGATACATCAGCTGGTTGAGTGGTGTTTGCAACAACAACCTTGCACTCAGTGTCAGTAAGTCCAAAGAATTGATTGTGGACTTCAGAAGGGAAAAGACGAGGGAACAAACACCAGTCCTCATCGAGGGATCAGATTGGAAAGTGTGAGGCATCTCTGAGGATCTATCCTGGATCCAAAATATCAATGCAGCTACAAAGACACAACAGCGGTTATGATTCATTAAGAGTTTGAGGAGATTTGGTATGTCATCAAAGGCACTCACAAATTTCTACAGATGGTGGAGATGGTTCAGTGGT
Organism: Hemitrygon akajei; assembly: GCF_048418815.1. Classification (NCBI taxonomy): domain Eukaryota; kingdom Metazoa; phylum Chordata; class Chondrichthyes; order Myliobatiformes; family Dasyatidae; genus Hemitrygon; species Hemitrygon akajei. The sequence continues at coordinate 31,605,676 of NC_133135.1, forward strand.
AAATGTCATACCACTACTTGCATGAGGGGTGGGGTGGAAGGCGGGTGGGCTACGAAAGTGATAGAAAAAAATGAGAACACTTAAAACTGATTTCAGTACTGGGAGAGTAGAAATAGTGCAGTTAGAAACTAATTGAGAGTTAGGCAGAATCAACACAGACTTTTGAAAGGGAATTATATTTGACAAATTTGTTTATTTTCTGGCAGAATAGGTGAAGGCAATCTAGATATTATGTGTTCACACTCTCAGATGGCTTTCAATAAAGGCAGCACGTGGAACACTGCAGTAAAATTCAGAGCACATTTTGTTGGGCTTAATATACTGGTGTGGTTAATAGAAAACAGTAGGATTGAAAGGGTTAATTTTGGGTGGACAGATCATAACTAGTGGGAGTCAGAGACAAGTTTTTTTTAAAACATTGGATGGTAGGTGCATAGAACATGCTACTAAGAATAGTGGTGGAGGAGGATACATTAGGGACATTTAAGAGACTCTTAGATAGACCCATAGATGAAAGAAAAATTGAGGACTATGTGAGAGGAAATTGTTATATCGACCTTGGAGTAGGATTAAAGGTCAGCACAACATTGTGGGCTGAAGGGCCTGTACTGTTCTATGTTCCATATTCTAATTATGTTGGATCCTGGTGAGCCTGCTTCTAGAATACTGTGTATACTGCTCAAGAACGGTTACACAAGTGACAGTGGGAGCAGAATGATCTTACTAAATCACAGGGCAGGCAAGAGAAGGCGAAGGTTTCTGCATCCATTCACATTCTGCTGTCTCCTCTGCTTCCCCTGGCAGGCGTGCCAGCCTCCAGAGGAATATCCAGCAATGCAAACATGTTCCGTGAGCAACTGCTATGCACACAGCCTTGACGAGCTGAGCTGGTGACCTTTGTGTTGCTGAGCGGATTTTAAGTGTCACAAGTAAGAGATGGTTAAACTCTGCTTGGCAACACCGGTGCCAAGTCAGCAGGGCGCACACGGCCGATGCTGGTGTTGCACATCTTTGGTAGCTTTTACACTCCGTTGAGCTTCGCTATTGTCTGACCTTATTCTAGCTCAATGCACTGTCATCTGTACGAATGGCACAAACTTTTCACTGTACCTCTGTATACGTGGCAACAATAAACCAAAACTCTATCAGCCTACCAACTGAGAATTGAATGTGCACCTTGATGTAGTTGTCAACAATATAAAAATAAATTTGGCACCCATGGGTAACATCTAAACAAAGATCCTCATGGAGCCATAGAGCTGTTTAAATAGTGTCATTATGAGTTAATCAAATTAATGAACTTAATGGTATTTTGATGAAACCTGATACCCATAAAATTCTGACAACTAATCAAACATTTGGTCAAATAAACTTTTGGCATGTTAAAATGAGTGCAAAAGTATGAAGTACGGTTTTCTTCTACAAGTACAAATCAACAGTGCTACATAGTTGTCTATGATTATTACTCTCACTGTACGAAGTGAAAAATATTTAACAGTTTTTAGGCGCTGCTTCTTAAAATTTATCATTGGATGTGTAGTTTGATGCTCTTTGTGCAACTTGTGTGGGACTTTTAATACTTCGGCGCCCTCTAGTGAAGGCAAACAGGATAACCGAACAGTTGAATTTTCCCCACGCTGATTTTATTGACATTTAATCACCGTACATATTTATATACAAATGTTATCCATGTATTTTTCAGTGCACAGCAGTTTTTCCCTGTGCTATTAGAATATATATGCAGATTGGCTGCCTCGATGTGACATATAACTTGGGTACCAAACCCACGAGTTTCCGGATTCCATGAAAGCATGCGAGCCTGATTCTGATTAGTGCTGGCAGGAATGTCAACCGTGTGAATAACCTTTTACCCGATATAAATCATGTTCATACAGCCAATCAATGGGAATAATTGAGCACTGGGAGTCATGGGTGGGAAAGTGATTTCAGGTGGCAATGGTGCTGTGATGTAAGGGGTACAGGGTCAGTGAAGGGATCAGGTTTAAAAATAACACATTGAAACTGCATGTACTCCATGGAAAACAAAACAAAGCCAAGGTTAGGGTGAGAATCACCAAAAAAAAAACTGCCACAAAAGACTTTGTGTAAAAGTTTCAAGCATTTGCCTTAAAGTAGCTTAATAACCACCTCATTGATAGGACAGAGTGAGGCCAGTGGAGAACAAGTACAAATCCTGGAAAAGGGCTCTTGAGACAAGAGCAGCAGAATGAAAAGTTCAAAGAAAATTAACCAGCATCAGGAAATCATTAGGTCAAGGTCACACAGCTGTTTGTCATAGTTCGGTTCATTTTCTTCACCCATTGAATTGGGACTGTACATCAGAAATACTTCATTTCTGATAAGCACTTTAAGATGCACTGAAACGATTGTGAGAGGGTCTACACATGCAAGCAACACACATACAATGCTCGAGGAGCTCAGCAAATTAGGGAACAAATGTTCGACGTTTTGGGCCAAGAGCCCTCCCTGGCTGCTGTGGGTTTCCCCCAATCACTGAGAAGTCAAACATCACTGGAAAGTGACCATTGCAGTGCAAGTGTTTCCACCGTGCTGAAACTGCAACAGAACAACCTCCTCCCTGGCACTCGAAAGATTTAAAAACCAGCAGGGATGAAACGATCGTGACTACAGAGCAAAAATCACATGATTTTGACAGTGATCATGTCACATTAACTTAAGCCTTTCATAGACAGATCGGTTCAAACTGTGTACCACTTAGCATCGGATTTGGAAGCCCAGAGAGACTGTATGGTGGGGGCACGGCACTGTCTGTCTTACTACTGTGCAAGGTGTGTTGGAGTAGAGTTTCTGAATGGTGTAACTCTCAGCACAGTCAACATTGAAATCGATGCACAGCTGAAGAGGTTCAAACTGGGGTTGGATGCAAAACCATCTCCCTTTCTTTCTTTATCAATCTTTTTATTAGTTAATTCAAAAAGTCTCGAACGTCTATATCAATAACAATTCAAATAGAAGGAAAAATAGAAATTATCATAATCATACATAGAATTAATCAAAAAGTACATAATAAAGAGAGAATTAATTCTCGTCTTATCCATAACAAGAAAAAAGTTAAAGAAATTTTTATAATTGAAATGTATATGGAAAAAAAAACCCAAAACACAAAAAAAAAGAAGAAAAACTGGGCAGCTCATCTTGAGAGTAAAAGCAGGAAAAAAAGGAAAAACTTTCTCATTAAATCCAAAACTTCAAAAAGGTAACTGGAAGGGCCATAAGTCAGAGCCTTTGAAAATAATGAATAAAGGGTCACCAAGTTTCCTCAAATTTAAAGGATGTATCCAATGTCTGACTTATTATTTTTTCTAAACTTAAACAGGACATAATGGAGAAAAGCAAAAATAAGACACCATCTTCTAGAGATAAAACTTTGTAACCCTCCAAAACAAGCCAGTCCTTTGTTCCACAGGTGTTGTTCTACCACCTGCCGTCTCCAGCAGTTTTAGTCAATTCCAGGCAAGTGCTTTCACAACAACCTCATTTACAAATTATAGCTTTTTCTTGTATTAACCATGCAATTTTCTCATGGGAAGGATCAAGAGGACAGATTTACATTTGATTTCTGGCAACATGTGCTGAGCATGTCCCCAAATGCTAGAATGGAAGAGGACAGTATGTATTCATATTTCTCTAGCAGTCTCAAGAGGGTTTCTTACTGGCTGGCAGGAACAGCACAGCTCTGTAGCATCAAGTTTCCAAATATGGGGCCTCTGAAGCAAAAATCAGAGTGCTTAAAACATGAATACTCTCATGCACAGTCTGGGTGAGTCTTTGAACTCAATCCCTCTGGAGATCAGGCTGGGTGACCTACTTCATGAAGCAAATTATGAGACTGAAAAAATGTTAAATATGAAAAATGTAAATGATCATCCATCATGTCTGACAATACCAGGAAACCCATGTGGAGTTTTTAAAAAGTGGAAAAGCCATTGCACTGGGCAGTTCCACTCTCTCAACCTTGGAAATCCAGTTGCTGTGATACAAACTGGGGTCTTCCGTGGTTATAGTGGATGCTGTGATGTCTTCTGTCCCTTCTCCATGGAGCAGTGCAGTACCACCTACCTACCTGCTGGATCTTATCCAACCAGTCCACCGGAGCCGACTTTGCATGCTAGGACAGGCATGTCCCTATCTCATGAGGGTGTGAGGCTACTGTCTACCCTCACCTGGTTCAGCCCGCCTGTCAAAGCAACGTACTGGGATACGGCCACTGTTGCATGCAAACAGCTACTTGGAGCCACAGGTGAGAGCTGAGTGGTCGGTGAGCGAGCTGCCCCAGAATGGACTCAAGTCTCTAGACACGCCACAAATTTAAATACGAGGTTCTAACAATCACATGATATTTATCCAATCAGAATCCCCCCCCCCCCCCATTACACTTCTCCCCAATTTCTTCTGCACAAGATAGAAAATAACGGGTTAGATCTTGCTGGTTATTTTGTGAGAGTTAATATCTCCCCTAATGCACGTCCAGCCCTCACGTCTGTAATTGCCCAGTTCCTGGCCCTCTAAGCCAGTGTCTACTAGGGGATAAACAAGGAGATCTGCTTCCTTATATCTCCAGTGACCCAAGTTCTAGTGCTTCGTATTATGAACAGTTCTCAGGAACAGAATACTGCCATACACCAGCTTAGACCTGCAACTTACCGGCCTGTCAATATTTGGGATTTGGGAGGAAACAGCCACAAGGTCACAGGAGAAACTTGAAGACTCCAGATGGCATTGAACCTCGGTACTCCTGTTCCCTCCCACACTCCAGAACAGGAGGTTAATAAGCTATTCTCACCCGTGCTGGTGACTGGTAAAATCTGAAGGGAGGTGATGGGAAAATAAAAACAAGAATAAAAATGGCTTTAGAATGGGGTTTGTGTAAAAGGGTGCTGGATGGTTGTTTGGCATTGAAGGCTCTCCTTCCTTCTGCATGACTTCATGGTCTCAAGCAGGGGTGGTCTAGAACAAAGTCATGCAGGACAGAAAGTCCTTTTTGAGAACATGCACCCAAATGGATATTCTTCCACAAAATTCTCTTGCATGTCGTGATAATTTTGAGCAGAGATCATCATTAATTAATGAATTATAACCATATTTATGGACCTAAATGAAAATTGATGAGTCCTGTCATTTATTCAAGGCTTTACTATAATAAAAGTATTACAATTCAAAATGTAAAGTTCAAAATACATTTGTTATCAAACTATGTTTAATAAGGTTCAACAAGTACATTTAATGTCAGAAATGCAAACAATATACATCCCAAAATTCTTTTTCTTCACAAACATCCACGAAAACAGGAGTGCCCAAAGAATGAATGATAGTTAATTGTTAGAACCCCAAAGTCCCCCCCCCCAGTTTTCCCTCCCACATATAAACAGCAGCAAGGCAACGACCCTCCCACCGCAAAAAAAAGCATCTGCACCCCCCACCGAGCACTCAAACATGCAGCAAAGCATCAATAAAGACACAGGCTTGCAGTACCCCAAAGACTACTTGTCACCCAGTAATGCGACATACCACAGGCTCTCTCTCTCTCTCCCTAATAAGGGAAAAAGAGGTATTCCCGTTTCACAGCGAGAGGGGAGACATAACAAAATAACTCGCTGATTTACGATCTTGAAAGTCTGTTATGTCCCTTTTTCCAATCTCTGCACCCAGAGAATAGGCCCTGGAAAGGCTCAGGTCTCTTGACACACAGCTGGCAGTTAACCCGCTGCTCAGTTAACAACTCATTGGGGTGATTGATAAGTTCGTGGCCAAGGGTAGAAGGAGATGAGTTATTAACTTCAAACTTTCTGCACGCTCACTCAAAGAGTTGACCTGCATGTGCATGTAAGGAGAGCTGTATAACTCATCTCCTTCTACCTTAGGCCATGGACTTATCAATCACCCATCTGTGGACACTTTCTGGAGGTCCAAGATCCGTATGCTCCACGACTGCTGGCCTAAGTGTGTAAATGTAGGAGGGGACTATGTTGAAAAATAAATGTGCTCGGTTTTCTAAAATTGACTCCTTCTAACTTAGGCCACAGACTTATCAATTACCCCTTGTACATTACATAGACAAAGGTTAATCTGATTAATTGATTTTAAATGGTCAAGGTTGTATTTCACCCTCTCAGAAGGTCATGTTGTCCTCAGTTCAGATTTCCAGTATCTGCTGGAAGATAATAGGGTTGGATAGATCCGATGTGAACATGGACATGGTATACAGTATATGAAATTTCAAGCCCTTCGGAAAGTGTCAGATTGGGTTATTTAATAAAATTAAAGTCCATACATTGGGGATAATGTACTGGCTTGGATTGAGGATTGGATAGCAGTCAGAAAACTGTGGGGGTATATAGGTCTTTGGGTTGAGAAGCTTTGGCCAGTGGGTTACCGTAGTGACTGATATGGGGCACCAACCACAAGTCATGTCGATAACTGGGGGGAGTCAACTTGCTGTTTAAAACAGAAGAGGCAATGTTGGTCCTGGTCTTACTTTGGTTTCAGTGCTGGCCAGCAGAATGCTGAACAAATGACATTTTTCTCCATTTTGCCAATAACCAGCTGAGCAGCCAGTCAGGGAGGGCGGAGGATGGAACTCACTCAACGCTTGCTAATTCCAAAGTTGTATTTCCAGCTCAAGGAATGACAGTCAAATAACAAGAGGCGTTTACTTTGGCTCTGTAACTGGATGCAATCCTGGCACAGGAAGCCGACTCCAAATCATCACAGCAGACACCACAGAGAATACTATTTTTACAATTCGTTTCAATGAATAGTACAACGAATGGAATAAGCCAGGAAGAGAAACAAACGTAACTAATAGCCAGAGCAATGAGACAATATTTAGATCTGAATTAGGAAGCACTCAGCCTCGTGAGCTTACTTTTATCATTCAATAAGATTCAAAGAACATTTATTATCAGGGTGTGTATAAATTATACAACCCTGAGATTTATCTGCTTACAGGCAGCCGCAAAGCAAGAAACCCAAAAGAACTCATTGAAAGAAAGATATAGAAGTTCAACCCCCAATGCGCAAAGAATGAGAAAAAAAAATACAAATCATGCAAACAATAGAAGCAAGCAACAGCAGCATTCCGATCCAAATTGAGTCCTTGGATCCAAATCTATGGAACAGCCCGGAGTAGGCCCAAAGCCTTAGTATTCAGTTCATCAAATTAGCGGCACAAATGATCGCAAAGTTCGCAGACACAAAACACAGCAGCCGGGGCAGTCCCGCAGCCTCAGCATCACGCAGAGAGGAGCCCCCAGTCTATCTGGGCCGGCATTTAAATCGTCTGAACAGTGGATTGTATCTCGCATTAGGACCTGGGCCTGCTTCAGCCAATTTCTCAGGGCCTAGAACACACCACCTAGCGATTCACTTTGGGCCTAGATTTTGCTGTTAAAAAAAGCCTTTCCTGACCTCGTCAAATCGGATCCACCCTCACACCCGGGTTAGTTGGACAGGTATCTGAACTCTCTGCCTCGACTGCTCCTCTGCAAATCATTCACTCTAACCAACACAGCTCCAACTCCAAGAGTGTCAATTACGCAGCACATCAGCATGGCTCATCTCTTGAATTCACTTCACCTTCACTCACCTCTTTCTTGTTTGCTGTGATAGTTTACTACAATTTACTTCAAAAAAGTGATATCAGTAACTTTTTAATCGAATTTTGTTGTTTTTGAACTATTAGTAAGCTGTCAATTTAATGGTAACTCTCCCTCAGCACTGTGTTTTTTCAAAATCCCCAGCAGCCTTTCACACCTCAGCTTAAGAATCCATGTATTTTGTCTTGGAATATTTGAATTCTCTGCTTCCTGTGCCATCTGAAGAGAGTTGCAGAAAAAGCTAATACTTAGAGGGAAAAAAAATGCCATCCACTTACTTTTAAAACAATGACTTTTGATTCCAGCTTCTCCTATGGGGGAAATGTACTGTCCACACCCAGCCTCAGGATATTGTCTTTCATGTGGATTTAAAAAAAAATGCTCTTAATGATCTGGCATGGGAATACACATTTCATTAATGGCAATTTTTTTTTCTTTTTCTCCTTTACTGCTGTTTTGACAAGATCCAGTCCCTTAACCCCAGAAGTAACAGACACTCCTCTCCATCTGAACATTTACAAGCATACTTCATAGAAGAAACCATTTTCAATCCAGCTAAGGTCAAAAGCCACGCAGACCAAAGACTGAACCAGGGACATTTCTGCATGTTACAGCAAAATTAGTTCAGTGTGTTCACAGTCTACTTGTTGGAAAAGATTCTCCCTTTTTTTCACAACCTTAAAAATCTTTGACCTTTACCCCCATGATGTTTCCACTGAGTTTATCCCAAGGACTTCTAAAGTCTTCTGCTGGGAACTCATTTTAGGAAAGCTGGATCTTCATCCAGACAAGATGCCAATTTCTTACCCCAACTTGTATTGACAATTAACTGAATGATCATATGACAACATTGCTGGTTGAGCTGCTTCTCATAAGCAATTTTAGGCAATCCAAACAAGTTGCAATCTATAACCTTCGTGGATTTGTCTTTCAATTGCACTCAAGTTGCTGGCTGCTGTTTACCCCCTTTCTCGCTTTCACCCTTCAACGTTGTTAATTTTAACATTTATTTTCTAAAACAAACCTTTTAGCTTTGCAAACAACTTGTAGTGTGGATGATTGCCACCTGGTGGAATGAATTGGCTGAATCATTCACATTAGTAACAACAATTAGTTTGCATTTTCAAATACTCTACTTGTTAACGGTCGGTGAAGGGAGGTTGAAATAAAAATTATCCCACCAGTTTCTTTCTCCCCAATTATGTGTTTCAAACTTTGTCACTAATTATTCACTTCCATTTCTTATCTGGATGTTTTCTCAGTTAGGGTTTCTATTAACTCAAGCAACACACACAAAATGCTGGAGAAACTCAGACAGGCCAGGCAGCATCTATGGAAAAGAATACAATTGATGTTTTGGTCCAAGACCCTTCGGCAGGGCTCAAAATAGTCTGGTTAGTATCAATGTTACTGTATGATGCTAAACTTATTACTGTCTGTGCTACCCAATGAGGGAAGACAAAACTTCACAGAACATGCAGCCTACCCTCATGGAACCTCAACAGTATAAAGCCAACCATTCTACGCCTAAAATCAATACAGAACTTGAAAAAGCACAGAACCAATCTACTGAAGCACCAGTCAATGTAGAAACCATCAAATACCAATTATTAAGCCTGTGTAGCTTACCCTGTACTAATGGAGTTCCTGACTCATACAGAACCTGTTTAATGTAACCAGCTACCATTCACCCAAAATAAAACAGTACAGTAGAAAATGCCAAACATTAGATGCACTGAATGAACAATATCAAAAGAGCCCAATGTCAAAATTACCCAAAGCTTAAATAATAAAAATAGATTTGACCTTTTTTGTTACTCCAGAACATCATGACAGGAAGCTAATTTCAAGTTAAGTTTCCTCTCCTTAAACAATTTTAAAATTGGCTGTAAATTAGCTTCAGCATAGCATTCAATCGTGACTGTTTGGGAGTTTCCGATTCAGTAGGCATGTTGTTTGGGCCTGTGAACATTCCTCAAACACAGATCCGGTCGAGATGGCACTGGGCTGCGATGTCTGTCGAGCTCGTAGCTCAGAGTTAGTTGTTTTTTAGGTTTGTAGGGATGGTTTTGGGAGCAGTGTGGAGGTCAGTGGTTGAGGGACATTTTCTATTTCAACTTCCCTCTCTTTCTTCAAATCAAATGTGTGGCAATGAAAACTCACATGGAGCCGAGCGATGCCTATCTCATTATCAGAATCATTGAGCAATTCTATTTAGGCCTGCCTGGACCCCCTTCTCTCAAATTTTTCTGTATATCAGTCACTGTATTGGTGTTGCTTCCTACACTCATAAGCAACTGAATGCTAATTTCTACCATGGTGTCATACATCACCAAAACAAGCACTTCAGCACATTATGTCTATACTAATCCCAGTTACTAGCCATTGTTCCATAGCCTGCCATGCGATTTCTCAAGATGAGTTTTAAATTTAATGATCAAAGATTCAGAAAAATGTTTCTGGTGTCAAGTGGCTAATTGCTGAGGAATGTTGGTATAGATCAGTGATTCCCAACCTTTTTTATGCCATGGACCCCTAGCATTAACCGAGGGGTCCGTTTACCCCAAGTTAGGAACCCTTGCTCTAGTATAGATTATGATTGTATTCCTTAAAAGATTAAAGGCCAAACTAAATGGAGTTTTAAAGATGACAAATAGTTTAAATGGTTTAAAAGATAGTTTAGATAGTTTAAAAGATTAAGATTAAGTTGGGTTTTTAAGATGATAGATAGTTTGCATAAGTAAGATGGAGAAAAATGTCTTCTCTGGTGAAAGTGGAACAATTTAGCATATGTTTCATGTGAAGGACCAGGGTGAGCATAAAACTGGGAGAGCAGGTAAAGGTGAAAAAAACAGGAGTTTTATTACCCAAAATGTTTACAAACTCAACAGAACTGTTCTAGAGTCCAAACTTGAATCAGCTAAGCAGAACAACAACACCAGTAATTGCAGTCGCCACACTTCACTTTGGAGCTGGGCTCTTCATGGTAATGTCATGATGCCCCACATCACATAAATAACAGTTGGGATCTGAACATTCTACCCAAAAGGCGTTAGAGGACCAGTGAACCCAACAGTTAAAATCTCATATTGATAAACACAGGAGATTCTGTAGATGTTGGAAATCCAGAGCAACAGACACAAAATGCTGGAGGAACTCAGCAGGTCCAGAAGCATCTACGAAAATGAATAAACAGTTGATATTTTGGGCTGGAAAGAAAGGGTGAAGAAGCCAGCATTAGAAGGTGGGAGAGGGCAAGGAATACAAGCTGGAAGGTGATAGATGAAGCCTGGTGGGTGGGGGAGAGGGGGTGATAGGTGGAATAGGGCTGGAGAAGAAGGAATCTGGTAGGAGAGGAATGTGGACCATGGGAAAAAGGGCAGGGGAAGGGGCACCGGGGAGGTGATAGATAGACGAGGAGAAGAAACGAGGTAAGAGGGAGGGCAGAATGGGGAACTGAAGAAGAGGGAAGGGAGACAAGGGAAAATTACCAGAAGTTGGAGAAATTGATGTTCGTGCCATCAGGTTGGAGGCTACCCAGATGGAAAATGAGGTGTTGTTCCTCTAACCTGAGAGTGGCCTCATCATGGCAGGAGAGAAGGCCGACATGTCGGAATGGGAATGGAGATTGGAATTAAAATGGTTGGCCACTGGGAAATCTGGCTTTTTGTGAATGGATCGAAGGTGCTCGACAAAGGGGACCCTCAATCTGCATCGGGAGTCACCAAAGTAGAGGAGGCCGCATCATGAGCACACAGTACAGTAAGTGATCCCAACAGATTGCAGGTGAAGTATTGCCTCGCCTGGAAGTACTGTTTGAGGTTCCAAATGGAGCTGAGGGACGAGGTGAATGGGCAGGTGTAGCTCTTCTTCCACTTGTAGGGATATGCGCCCAGAGGGAGGTAAATGGGGCAGGGCGAATGGACAAGGGAATCACGGAGGGAAAGATTCCTGTGGAAGATGGAGGTGGGAGTGGTAAAGATGTGTTTGATTTCCCACGGAAAATGGCAAAAATTGTGGAAAATGATATGCCGGATGTGGACGCTCAAGGGTGGTAGGCGAGGTCAAGAGGAACTCTATCCCTGTTCAGGCGAGGGGAAGATGGGATGAGGATGGATGGCCAGGAAATGGAGGAGATATGGGTGAGGGCAGCACCAAAGGTGGAGGACGAAAAGCCCCGTTCTTTGAAGAAGGGGGGATGTCCTGGGAAGGAAAGACACCCTGGGAACAGATGCAGTGCAGATGAAACAAATGAGAAAGGGAATTGCCTTTTAACAGGAGACAGGGTGGTATGAGGTATAGTCAAGATAGCCATGGGAGTCGGTAGGTTTATATCTCACATTGATATGCCTTTGTGATGCATGGATTCGAAGTGTTGCTAGGTCAAGGCAGGAAATAAAGTTGAGATATACACCAGCAATTTTCTAACTGAATTGCAGAACAGGCTTGAAAGGCTACATATTACACTCTGTACCTATCATCCTGTCTAGTGAATAGGTTTCACTGAAGTTAGACTTAAGTCAGAGGAGCAGAATTAGGCCATTTGGCTCATTGGGTCTGCTCTGTCGTTCAATCATGGCTGGTTTCTCTTCCACCCCAACCCCTTTGACACCCTGACTATTCAAGAACCTGTCAACCTCCACTTTAAATATACTCAATGACTTGATCTCCACAGCCGTCTGTGGCAATGAATTCCACAGCTTCAGCACCATTTGGCTAAAAAAAATTCTCTTCATGTTTGTTTTAAGTGGACATCCCTGTACTCTGAGGTTGTGCCCTCTGGTCCTAGATTCATCCACCATACATCCATATCCACTCTGTCCAGGCCTTCAAATATTTAGTGGGCTTCAATGAAATAAACTCCAGCAAGTACAGGCCCAGAGCCATCAAACATTCCTTATACTTTAACCCTTTCTTTGCTGGGATCATTCTTGTGAATCTCCTTAGGACCCTTTCCAATGCCAGCATGTCCTTTCTTAGATAAAGGGCTCAAAACTGCTCTCAATACTCCAAGTGCGATCTAACCAATGCCTTATAAAGCCTTTTCTATTTCTAATTTTGCACTACTTATTTAACTATTTAATATTTGCACTATTGTTTTCATTTGCTTTTAATTCTGTACAGAGAGAGCTCAGGGAAACTGGCATCAAATTCCCTGTATGTGTCCTCATACTTGGTGATAATAAAAGATTCTGATTCTGATATACTTTCTGTAATTCAGTTTTTCTCTATTATTATGTATCGTATTGTGCTGCTGCTGCAAAGTGAACATAGTTCACGTTGTATGCCAGTGATATTAAACCTGATTCTGATTCTGCATTACATCTTGCCTTTTTGTTTGCCTTAGAAAAATTAAAAATAAATTGCTCCGAACAGCAGTGGATTTCTTTATTTTTAAATCTCTTTATGTAAAAATACTTTACATAATTAATTTAAGAAATGTTTGCAGACGTATTTGCCCTTCCGATCATGCAGTGCAAGTGACCGATAATTATATTTACACTCAGACCAGACCACATTTACAATGGGATTATTGATCACTGAGGAAATAACCATAAATTATTCACAAACTGCAGGTAAATAATAAACATTTGTTTTCCAAGGATGTAATTGCTGTTGGGTCTGCAGTTCCAGGATTGTCAGTTAAAACTTGGATACGTTGTGGAGAGTAGGCCAGTCGCCATGTGCAAAGTCCAAAGCCCTAGCATCCTGATTTCAGTCAAGCTGAAAAGATTTCAGGCATTGCCATAAAGAACTGAAAACTGCATCACTGGAAGAATGCCTGACCACTTGAGCATATCAAGATTCTGATGGCTTATACTGATAAGTTACATCTCAGGTGAATGGATAGCATGACATGAGGAATGGATTCAATTACCAGATATTTACATGAGCACTTGAGCCAAAACATTAGAAGGCTGCGGACCAATTCCTGATGGATGGGATTAGTGTCATTGATATTGGCCAACGGGCCCATTTCTGTGCTGTATGACTTCATGATTGCTTGACGATCTCCTCAGTTTGGCAACATACCAGCTTCATTTGAGGCTTGTCCTCGACTTAAAAGGAGCTGATCGCAGTGCAAAGGAATGCTCCTGAATATTAACGCCACCAAACACACTGAAGCGAAAATTGAGAACCTTTTCATATAATTTAGTAGAATATTTACTCTCTTGTGACCACTCGGTGGATAACACTTAGACGTGGGTGATGCTACTGTCATTTCAAGTAGGGCAATATATTCTGGAGGGAGATGGAGAAGGTCTGAAGGAAAACAATGCAGACAGCTTCCACAATATGTTTTGATTCAGACTTGTTGTCTCCCAGGATTTGTTAAGTATTTACAATACTTCTGCTTCTTCCAATTGGTCCAATCACTAGTTTGTGCTGGATTATATTAACACGGCAGGATAAAACCCTTTATTGGTACCACCTGAAAAGTATCTGATTGCTGGCCCAGTGCCAGTGCTTGGTGTGGGTCATATTGTATTGATATTCTGGTCTTCTGCCAATCTCTCACATCAGCCAGGTAAGTATTCGATTACTGCTCAGATGCTGCCTCTGGATTGGGCTAGGCAGTAATGAATTACAGGTTTTGTAATATGAGCTGGGAAGTACTGGCTTGCTGATCTGATGTGATGTTAACAACATTTTAGAATTACAAATAAGTACAAATACTCTGAACATGAAAGATAAAAAATATATTAAAACAGACAGAGTCCGGCGTGCCACATTGAATGTAGACCCTTGCTCAAAATCAGAAATGTTAACACTTATGTTCTGGATAGAGTTTACAAGCTAATGTATCATCAGTTGTTGCAAAGGCACAGTAGTATTTGAATACAGCGACATTGACAGCTTTTTGATAAAGCTCGGATGGTGTCCATCTACTACTATAGTGCCTGTTTCTGACCAGAGCTGACTAATGACTATGAACAGTAGTTTAGTGTTACCTTTTAGTTCTGAAGCCTTGGATTGTTTCCAGACAAATTGTTATAAAACTTTACACTATTATGATAACAATGCTATAAAACAATGCTGTTTAATTTCACTTTGTTACTTTTGTACACTGATGATTGACTGGTTGAGAATATTAGTCAATATTTTAAAAAAAGTTGACATTCCATTTTTATCATTAGTGAAATTGCAGCGTTTTGGAAATAAGACAATTATCAGATAGTTTTTGAACAGAAATCAGCAGCAAGTTTGAACCTGATTAACATTAGTTCCACTGAGGTTGGATGGGACTACAACTAGAGGTCATGGGTTAAGAATGAAAGGTGGAAATGTTTAAGGGGGACATGACAGGATCTTCTTCACTCAGAGGGTCGCAAGAGTGTGGAATGAGGTGCCAGCACAAGTGGTGCATATGATGGAACTAGGCAGCTTAAATGGATTGGCATGGACTCGATAGGGTGACTCTATGATTCTATGATTCATAGAGTGACTCTATGATTCTAATATGAGGGAGCCAAACAAGACTGGTTCAATTGAGGTCTGTTAGAATATGAGATAATAAAGAAAGGAACAGCATAATCCTGAGGATGCATTAGTGTAGGATGAGGGGTATCAATAGCCTGTACTATTAATGTGGTAGTCTGGGTGGTTACTCCTGTTCCTCCTGTCCCCATAGAAGTAATATCAAACATATTTTGCCTTGATCCTTTTCCACATCCATCTCTGGGAAATGACTGGCCGGTGTTATAGCTAAAATGAATTGGCAATCATTTGACCCCAAGCTGTATAATGAACTGTTCACAGAATGTAAATGTGGATTAGCTCAGAGGTTGTCAAACAGTGGTTATCTTTTATAATGCCACTGATTATATTACCAAGATTAACGTGAAGGTAGGACTATCAGCTCTAAATTAAGGTCAATTCTATTTCACAAATTACACACAATGCAAATTAAGATAGACTCCTAAGTGTCATTAGCCTCAGATATTTGTAGCTTAGAAATTGACTGATTTGAGTGCATTTCAGAAGAGGACCCCAGGATTCATTATGATGATGAATGTTTTTGGTATATCCAAATAACCTTGTCTCATTGTTCAGGGCACCATTTAATTAAAAGAGCAGGAGCAATTTCTGTGCTAGAAATAAAATGGACTCCCAGTAAAGTCTATAAATAAATGCTCTGTATAAAATGTCTTCCATTTTAAATAGTTTTTTCTGATGTGCATGATGAAGGCGTACTGAAACTGCAATTCAAAATGTCAAATGTTCTCCCCTCCTCACTTAGAATAATGTTGTTTTGTGCTCCGACATCCGGCACCATAGATTCCTGCAGAGCTGTGCGTAGGATGGCTTTGGTCTGTGGAGAGGTCTCAAAGTGTGACTTGGTGGGGCAGACCTGGTTGTCATGAGGGATGCTAAAAGGGTGAGGCCCAGCCTGCCACACCTGCTGCCTTGTGAAGTCTGTGAAAGATTGTGTCACGGCACCAGACCTCTCGCCGGCTTCCCTGTGTTGTGGCTCAGGTTTGGCTTTTGCTTGTAGTGAGGCGTAGCTACTGGTATATGACAGCGGTGTCTGCTGGCTGCTTATCCACCCTACCCTGCGGGCTTGACCATCTTTTGCAGCGCCTACTGTTCGCTTCAGGCGCTCGCATCCCAGGGTAAGGAGCTTTTTCCGGCAAAGGATGTACACCCAGGGATCCAGGATCGGATTGATGGAGGCAAAACGGATGGCTAGAAGGTCACCTCGGTAATCCAGTTGCTCCCCCGCCAGGATCTGAGCTGGGCCATACAGCTGATTAATGAAAATGCGTATCTGAACAGAGAAAGAAAACAAATATGTTAATGTAGGATACACGTCTCAATGTGCAGTCAAGGTCACTATACACCAGCAAAGGTCACTTCCCTTACACATTAACCAAAATGCTGCAGTATTGTGGAAAATGGTGTCATCCTCCACAGTCCTGGAAGGACATGGAAACTTTAAAGAGGAGATTTACCAGAATGCTGCCTGGACTAGAGGACATGTCTTATGAGGAGAGGTTGAACAAACTAAGGCTTTTCTGTTTGGAGCAAAGGAGAGGTGACATGATAGAGATGTACTGGTTGGTTTCTTGATTTTATTTATTGTTTATTGATTTTATTTATTGTTTTATAGCATTGAGTATGAGAGTTGCAAACTTATTTTCGCTGTATTGGTGCATGACAAATTGTACTATGTAATGACAGTAAAGATATTTCATTTCATTTCAAGATGTTAAGAGGCATAGACAGAGTAGATCGATAGAGGTTTTATCATAGGACACCATAAATTTAAAGAGATTGATGAAAAGTATAGGGAGATGTCAGTTCTTTATATGGAGAGTGGTGTGTGCATGTAACACCCTGCCATGGATGGTGGTAGAGACAGATACATTAGGGGCATTTAAGAATCTCTTAGATAGGCACATGGATGATAGAAAAATGGAGGGATATATAGGAAGGAAGGGTTAGATTGGTCTTAGAGTAGGTTAAAAGGTCAACATTATGGGCCAAAGGGCCTGTAATGTGCTGTAGCATTATGTGTTCTAAATTTCACCTTTTCTTCAGTTGCTGGTTGCCAGCAAATTCTTCCTGACTGACAAAAACTCAGATCTGAAATATGACTCACTTCCTTCTTCATTGATTCTGATAAACCTGTTGGATATTTCCAGCTTTGCCCATTATTGACTTGTTGAACTAAGCTCTTTACTTAAAATGAGATTCATTACTGGAGCATTAGCCCGGCTTTATTTTGTTAAAAGAACTTTAAAATGCTAACAGCAAATCCAGAAAACATACAATGGCTGTGAGGAGAAGATTAATGATTTAAGTGCAATTCCTGTAAGGATATATTTTGCATTGAGTTATAATATTTAGAAATTATGGTGGCATACATCATATTCCACTATTTGCATAGATTTGATAAGTTACCTAACACTTCCTTGGAAGTGTTCCTGAGGGTTCTAGTTCTGGTTATTTGGGCCATTGGTTAATTGGGACGGATGCTTATTTGGGATGTCTCTTAAACTCAAGAACTAATCGAGAAAATAGTTGAGATTCATAGTTCAAAGCTCGAGATTCAAAACAAAAATTTGATAATAATATCAAAGTATATATATTTTACACAAACTTGAGATTCATCTCCTTACAGGCAGCCACAAAACAAAGAAACCCAATAGAACCCTTTGAAAAAGAAGACTGTAAAACCCCCAATGTGCAGAGAAAATAAAAAAAAAACAAATCGTGCAAACAATAAAAGTAAGCAAATTACATTCAGAACTGAAGTTTACAAAAGTGAGTTCATCCACAGGCATAAAGCCAGGCATCACTGCAGCTGGTTCAGGAGTGGGCCACAGCCCCATTTCAGCGAGGAACCAAGTGAATGTCATGGAGCAGTGACTTGAACTGGCCCATCCCTTGCCGCCGGCCCCAACAACCTAACCTTTCCAATCTGGCCCAGTACTTAAGTCGTCCAAACATTGAGTTATTCTTTGGTCTCAGACTCGGAACCTGTTGCTTCAGTACACTATCACATTCTCAATTCAGCCTGGCACTTAAATTGATCAGACCTCAGATACTGCCTCATTCTCTGGCCCGGGCCCAGGCTCCACCTTGACTCTGCCTCCCCTTGGTTCTGGAGCACTGAATCACCAGCAAGTCGGCTCCAGTAAGGGCCACATATTGGCTCATTCCTCACTCTCCAGCCCGGACCCCGCTGCCTCCATTCAGCTGGGTCACTATGTCAGGAGACTGTTGCGGACTAAGGCTAGACTCATTCACTTGTGTGGCACTTAGCTCATTACACCATGTTTAGAGTGAACATTTTTAAAATAGTGACAGTTGTGTGTCTTCAAAAAGCAGAGTTTTTGTAACTGATAGTTGGTGACAAATAAGCAGCAAGACGATTCAGAACTATTCACTCAAAGCAGTTTCAAGCATCCAGGCTGGAAGATGCTAGAGATGGCCAGGAATGAAAATGAAACAATTTTCCTGCTTCAACTAGTTGGGAACTAACTACAAAAAAATCTGAACATATCAGCAATCATCTTGAATATTACAATGAAAAGGAAGATTTTGAGGATACAAATGTTGTTAGTATTAATAAAGGCAGTCCATTATCTATACTAGGTGTCTGTGCTGATTTTGTTCATTTACAGTCAATCAAAGGAACATGGCAGCTTACACTAAATACATCCATCGATAACTATTAGGAACTAATACACAATTTTATAGTACTGCAGTAATATTGGTAGTGTTCTAATATGTTCTGTATTTCATTTAAAAACCTAATTTGTTGCTCAGTTAGACAGTAGTTTTTATAAAATCCTTTTTATAAATTTTTACCTATTTCCACGCAACTTTGGCTAATTGGGGTAGCTGCCTAAATGAGCCAAAATGTACTGGTCCCAATGTGTCCTATATATTCTTTGCACAACTATTTGTTGTCATTGGTTGTTTGCAGTTTTTATTTATGTATAGTTTTTCATAAATTCTATTGTATTTCTTTATTTTCCTTTAAATGCCAGCGAGAAAATGAATTTCAAGCTGGTATATGGTGACTTATACATATATTGATAATGAACTTATTTTGACTTTGACAATACTTTGGCCTTTTACAAGTCCTGCTATGGTAGATAAGGTAGGCAGAGGCCCTTTTGACACATGATTTGGCAAGTGCTAATGGTTTTTAAAGTGTTCAGTGATTTATTTACCAAAATAATCCATCAAAAAGCACACTCGTTTTATCTGAAAGATATTTATGTCAGATATTCACAAATATAAATTCGGCCAGTAGCAATTCTATTTAAAGCAATTGTCTTTGAGTGTTCTGATTGAAGTCATAGAGTGCTGGAAATGCCTAGTCAGGCAGCATCAGTGGGGAATGTTACAGAATTAGCTTTCCTGCAATAATGCTGCCCATAGCAGAGCATTTCCAGCTGAAGTTAAAGTCAATGGACAGCAATCTATTTGTTTCCTGAAACACCGGATACTAAGACCATAAGATAAAGGAGCAGAATTAAGCTATTTGGCCCGTGGCATCTGCTCCTCCATTTCATCATGACTGATCCAATTTTCCTCCTCTCAGCCCCAATCTCCTGCCTTCTCCCCATATCCCTTTATGCCCTGACCGATCAAGAATCTAACAACCTCTGCCTTAAATATACATAAAGACTTAGCTTCACAACTGCCTACGGCAGGGGCTCCCAACCTGGGGTGCGAGATGAAATTTCAGGGGGTGCGACAAAGAGTGGCTTGTGTGCTTGAGTGACAAGTCACGAGTCATCACTCAGCCAGCTGCCAGTGTACCTTGAGAAGTGGTAGTAATGTTTGTCCCAAGCACACCCCAGTCTCCCGCTGCCCGAGTCAGTGATACCTGGGAGTTACACCTCAGAGTTGAGGAGTCTCATCAATTTACTGTTTACAATTTTTTCTGAATAAATTAGAATCTAATTGCTCAATTTATATTTGCATTTTATGCACTGATTTAAAAGCTTATTTTTTTAAGTTCAATTTGTTCACCCGCAGTATTGTATGTGGTTCAATAATTAGAAATTAGACTTCTTCATCTTCAAATGTGATATTACTTTTGTAGGGGGTGTGAACATTAATCAAACATTTCCTAGGGGTGTGGGGCATAGAAAAAGTTGGGAGCCACTGGCCTATGGCAAAGAATTCTACAGATTCACCACTCTCTGGCTAAGGAAATCCCTCCTCATCTCCATTCTAAAAGAACGCCCCTCTATTCTGAGGCTGTGCTCTTTGTCCTTAGACACTCCTACCATAAGAAGCATCCACTCTATCAAGGACTTCCACGACTTGATAGGTTTCAGTGAGGGCAGCTCTCATTCTTATTAATTCTAGTGAATACAAACCCTGAACCATCTAACACTCTTCATACAACAAGCCAGTCAGTCCTGGAGTCATTTTTGTGAACCTCTTTTGAAATCTCTCCAGTTCCAGCACATTCCTTCTAAGATCAAGGAACCAAATTGCTCACAATAGGCCTCACTAGTGCTTTATAAAGTCTCAACATTACATCCTTACTTTTATATTCTAGTCCTCTTAAAATTAATACGAACGTTGCATTTGCCTTCCTCACCACAGACTCAACTTAAAAATTAACTTTTAGGGAATTCTGCACAAGTCTCAAGTCCCTTTACACCTCAGTTTTTTTTGTATTCTCTCTCCATTTAGACAATAGTCAGTTATTTCATTGCAAGTCAATAAAAACACAAGATTCTGGCAGAACTCAGCAGGCCAGACAGCATCTATGGGAGGAGGTAGTGACGACTTTTTGGGCCGAAACCCTTCATCAGGAGTGAAGTAACATGGGATGGTCGAGGGGGGGATAAGAAGTGGGGGGCGGGATGAAGTAGAGAGCTGGGAAGTGATAGGCTGAAGGGAAATGGGCTGGGGGAAGGTGGAGAATTATGGGAAATAAAAGAGAAAGAAAGGTAGGGCTGGGGGGAGATTATAGTGAGGGGGGGGGGGAGGGGGGAAGAGAGAGAAAGAGAACCAGACTAAAATTATAGATAGGGATGGGGGTAAGGGTGGGGGGCAGGGGTATCAACGGAGGTCTGTGAGTTGGATGTTCATGCCGGCAGGTAGGAGGCTACCTAGGCGGGAGATAAGGTATTGCTCCATCAACCTGCGTGTGGCCTCATCTTGACGGTAGAGGAGGCCATGGCAAGTCAAGTCGCTTTTATTGTCTTCTACCGAAGTGCATGACCATACACCTCCCAGCACTGTATTCCACCTGTCATTTATACGCCCATTTAAGATCCGTCCCACCATACCGATGTCTACTTAAGATCGGTCCCATCATACCGAAGGACCAATAATTAACAGATTAAAAACTGTGACGAAAAGACAATTTGAAAATGTCTTACATTGATTTTTAAGCGAAACGTGACACGGAATAAATGCCTTAAAGTCCACAAATAAAACTTAAATGAAATTTTGTTCCTTTTTGTCTGGCTAGAAAGTCAACGGTTCGCACTTCTAAATCTGCCCGGTACCCCTTCGTACTCAGGTCAGTGGAAAGCTTTTTCCATTCGTAATCAGGCAGAAGCTCTCCACTGTCCCCTTGCCGCCTTTTATTTCTCTCGCTCGCCCTGTCTTGCTTACCACCAGAGGGATGGAACAGACCAGGAAGACGATGGTCATGAAAACCAGCAGCCAGAACATCTGCATCTCGGCGGCGGACGCGGCGAGATTGGGGAAGCGGCGACCCCTCGAACTTCCCGTGGCCGTCCCCACGGACTTCTTCCTCATGCTGATGAGGGTGGCGCAGACGCTCAGGTTGCACAGAACTGTGACCACGATCAGGAAAGCGCTGAAGCCCCCGTACATGTAGGTGTAAGTGGCGCACACCGTGCTGTTGGCTCGCCAATCCAGGAAGCACCAGGTGCCGGGGAAATGCCTGGCGTTCCTCCCCAGACCGAAGAAGGGCAGGATGCATAAGACTAGGTTGAGCAGGTAGGCTCCCATCAGGGCTATCCTGGCCAGCCCCTTGTCGATGTACTGGCTGTAGAAGAAGGCGTGGTTGATGGCCAGGTAGCGTTCGATGGACATGGTGCACAGGATTGTCATGCCGGCCGAGCCGAAGAAGAGCATGGAGAAGGAGAAGAAGTGACAGAGCGGTTGTCCTCCGGGCCACTGCTGGGTCAAGTAGGTGACGATCACCAGCGGGCTGGTGCAGCAGGTGCCCAGCAGGTCGGTGACGGCCAGTCCGCACACGAGGGTGTAGAAGGTGGTTTCCTT
Organism: Hemitrygon akajei; assembly: GCF_048418815.1. NCBI lineage: Eukaryota > Metazoa > Chordata > Chondrichthyes > Myliobatiformes > Dasyatidae > Hemitrygon > Hemitrygon akajei. The sequence goes on from NC_133135.1 coordinate 31,628,052, forward strand.
CTGTTCCTTCTTGGAGACGCACAGCACCACGATGGCGATGAGGTTACCCACCACCCCGACGGCGAACATGCTGGCCGGGGTGATCACCTGGCTGGACCTGATGTTCAGAGACACAGCGGAGTCATTAGCCGAGGTGCCGTTAACTTCTTCCCAGCTCGAAAGGTTGAGAGACTCGGGCAGCATCCCCGTCGACATCCTCCCCGCAGCTTAAGACCACAGGCGAAGGGTGAATTGCCGGCTAGCTGGCTGCCCAGGACCCGCGCGCGCACACAGATACACACTCAAAGGGTAAAATCTTTGCCCGCTCTCTGTCTCTTCCACAGCGCGCTCTCATTTTTAAACGGGAAGCGGACTGCTGCAGGTGACATCGACCAGGAGTGCGGACGTCACATTCCCGCTTCTGCTGATGTTACAGCAACCACAATGACACTGCTGAGCCGGGGGACGGGGGTGGCTTACTGCGAGCAGCCTCCCGAAAAAGTCACATTTCCACGATGCCGCAGAGAATTCAGCAAACCATCTGCACCCAGAGAGTGGCTGGAGGCAAATAGTATTCATGCATTTTAGAAGCCGCATACTGTGACGAGAAAAAGAGCCAAATATTATGCCCGAGTTGCACGAATAGAAGATGGAGAAAGTGCCTGTCATGACTAGTTTGTCCGAATATCTGTCTGCAAGCTCATTTTAAAGCTCGAAGTTCAAAATAAATTTATTATCGAAGTAGATATATTGTATGTCACCGTATAATATCCCCGAGATTCATTTTCTTGCAGGCATTCATAGTAGAACAAAGCAATTCAACAGAATCAATGAAAGGCTACACCCAAAGAATGACAAATAATGTGCAAAAGACGACAAACTGTGCAAATAGAAATAATAATAATTGACTGAATCCGATGAAATTAGGGTATCGATCAAATCAGACTCAAGCAAACAAATTATACCTTGACACAGCTTCTATACATGAACGTTGAAATTACATGCTCCTTTATCAGTAAAGCTAAAGCAATTAATTTAATGTTCAAAGTAAATTCGATAATTTATTAATAATTTGATAATAAATATACTTTTGTTTAATTCAAATAGTAGAACTACTTTCTAAAGATATAAACGTGAACTTTGGATGAGATAAGTGCAGAACATTAAGCATAATGAAAAGTGCAATAGAGCTATTAGAAAGTTGCAACATAACTTCCTGACTTTTGAACTCAATACCTCGACTTATAAAAGCAAACATTTCATAAACCTTCTTAACCACTTTATTGACGTGCGTAGTCACTTTCAAGGAATTATGAACTTGGATTCCAAGTTCTCTCTGCTCATACTATCTACTTACATTTGTCTTACCAAGGTGCAACGCTTCACATCTATCTGGGTTTAACTGCATCTGCCATTTCTCTGCCCATATCTGCATCAGGTCTATATCATCCTGTATTCATTGCCAGTCTTCTGCACTATCCACAACTCAACCAATCTTGGTATCATCTGCAAATTTACTAACCCACCCATGTACCGTTTCATCCAGGTCATTTACATACATTATAAATAGAAGAGGTCCCAGCACAGATCCCTGCAGAACTCCACTAACCACAAACCTCCAGATCAAATAAGTCCCTTCAACCACTACCCTCTGTCTTCTGTGCGCAAGTCAGTTCTGAATCCAAACAGCCACTTCGCTGCGGCTCCCAAGCATCTTAATCTTCTGGATTAGCTTCCCATGAGTGACTTTGTCAAACACCTTACTAAAATCCATGTAGACAACTTCCACTACCTTACCCTCATCAATCTCTTTCATCACCTTCTCAAAGAACACTATCTCAGACAGAAGGAAGAAGAGGAATAGCAGACATAAAAAATTTACACAACAGTCAGAAAAAACTCCTAACGAAAATAGGATTCAGCATTCCATGCAAGCATATGTAACTCTGATAGAAAGTACACATCACTAAATTTAAATGAAGATACAACCAAGAAAAATGAAGAAATTATCACTACAGAAGAAAATATTAAGAAGAGCATGACCCTCCATGATCTGAGCAAAATAGATAATGACAAGGAAGCATCAATGGCCTGGCTCAGAGTTGGAGACCTTTTCCCAGAAACAGAAGGGCTCCTTGTGGCAATACAGGACCAGGTGGTTGACACAAAAATCATCAAAAATATATAATAAAAAGAATAACAAATTCAAGATGATAAATGCAGAAATGCAAAGAGAAACCAGAAACAATCCAACACATTACAGGATCCTGCAGCAGTTTAACTCAATCTGATTACTTACACAGGTACAATCAAGTGACAAACATCATTCACCAAAGTCTTGCTTTAAAATACAAACTCATAAAAGACACCATAACTTACTACAAATAGCAGCCTGATCCGGATTTAGACTCAGAGTCCTATAAATACCAATCCATTATTATAGACAGAACAATCCATAATAACCATCCAGATACATTACAGGATAAACAGCAAGAACTACTGACTTCATAGATATAGCCATTCCAAACACACTTAACATACAGAAATCAATGAGTGAAAAACACTAGAAATAGAATTAAAAGAGGACATTGAAAGACTATGGAACATAAACAGGGTATGCTTTTTCCAATTAGTAGTATCTTCAACTGGTATCATTCCAAAGTCACTGGAAAATATCATCAAATAATTAAGTCTACATAGCAATATTTATGAAAATCTCCAGAAAGCTACAATACAAAACACCACTAACATAGTCTGAAAGTTCCTAGCAATTGAGAAGTGAGTGTACTTGACTATGTCTATACCTCAGGTTTTACCAGCTTGAACTGAGAAAAAAATATAATGAATGAACGAATTGACTTTATTTCTTACATCCTTCACATACATAAAGAATAAAAATCTTTACGTTATGTCTCTGTCTAAATGTGCAATGTGCAATCATTGTAATTTATAATAATTTATAATAAATAGAACAGTCAATGTAACTTAGAAATACACTCAAATCAGTGTGAGTTAATCAGTCTGATGGCCTGGTGGAAGAAGCTGTCCCGGAGCCTGTTGGTCCTGGCTTTTATACTGCTGTAGCTGTACTCTACTACTTCCCGGATGGTAGCAGCTGGAATAGATTGTGGTTGGGGTGACTTGGGTCCCCAATGATCCTTTGGGCCATTTTCTCAACCTGTCTTTGTAAATGTACTGAATCATGGGAAGTTCACAACTACAAATGCGCTGGGCTGTCCACACCACTCTCTGCAGAATCCTGTGATTAAGGGAGCTACAGTTCTCATACCAGGCAGTGATGCAGCCAGTCAGGATGCTCTCAATTGTGCCCCTGTAGAAAGTTGTTAGGATTTGGGGGCCCATACCAAACTTCCTCAACCATCTGAGGTGGAAGAGGCACTGTGGTGCTTTTTTCACCACACAGCCGGTGTGTACAGACCACGTGAGGTCCTTGGTGATGTGGATGCTGAGGAACTTGAAGCTGTTTACCCTCTCAACCCCAGATTCATTGATGTCAATAGGGGTTAGCCTGTCTCCATTCCTCCTGTAGTCCACAACTAGCTCCTTTGTTTTTGCAACATTAAGTATACTAGTGACATGAGTTGTAGAGTCCTTGAAAGTGGGTTCATATGTTGTGGAATCAGTTCACTGTTGAGGTAAGTGAAGTTATCCATGTTACTTGAGGAGCCTGATGATGTAAGGGTAATAACTGTTCCTAAATCTGGTGGTAAGGAAACTGAGGCTTCTGACCTCCTTCCGAGTGGCAGCAGCGACAAGAGAGCATGGCCTGGAAGATGGGGGCCTTTGATGTTGGATACAGTTTTCTAGTGGTGAGTTTTCTTGCAGATATGCTCAATGATGGGGAGGGCTTTTCCTCTGATGGACTGAGCTGCACCTACCACTTTTTGTAAGTTTTCCTGTTCTTGGGCATTGTTGTTTCCATGCCAGGCCATGATGCATCCCGTCGGGATACTCTCTGTTTGTCAAGGGTTTAGTTTCATTCTAAATCTGCCAAGGAATTTAAAATTGCTGTCCCTCCTCAGCACAATGAGGACTGGCTCACGGACTTCTGATTCTTTCTCCTGTAGTCAATAATCAGCTCTTTGGTTTTGCTGACGATAAGTGAAAGGTTGTTATTATGGCACCATTCAAACAGATTTTCAATCTCCTTTCTGTATGGAGACACATCGTCGCCTTTGATTTGGCCAATAACAGTGGTGTCGTCAGCAAACCTAAATATGGCACTGGAGCTGTACTTAGTCTCACAATATAAAGTGAGTAGAGCAGGAGGCTGGCTATGCGTACAACCTTCTGATAACCTGTGCTGATGGTGATTGTGAAGTAGATGTTGTTGTCAATCTAGACTGACTACAAGAAAAGAAATAGAGGATCCAATTGGACAAGGTGGTATCGAGGCCTAGGTCTTGGAGCTTATTGATTAGCTTTATGGGGATTTTATGACCAGGCCCGTGAATAACAACTGACAGAGAAGCTGCATGTCCATCACCGTCCAGTTTCTTAGCAAAACTCAATCAGGTGTAGTACCCTAACCATCTGGAAAATGGTCTTCCTTGCTCTCCTTGTTCTGTTGATAATTATTGAGTCTGTTCACATATTCACGTTTATTTAAGTTTGATTATTGACATTTGCACATGTGACCATTCTGCTAATTGTTGATCACCGATGGCTGTTCACACTGCTGACTTGTAAATTGTTGGTTTCTATTGTGTTGTCTGTGGTGGATTTGCCCTGTGTTTTATGCTTGGTGTCAAACCACACCAATTCTAGAATGTTTCACATACTGACAATAAAGTGATCGGATTCAGATTCTAATATTACTGACTGGCGTTCCAGTTGAACCAGTGACTTACAGCTGTTGGGTCTTCGGTGAGTGTGGGACTTTCACTTCTGTGCTCCCGAGCGTGGAAATGTGAGACCACTGGGTAACAGAAGGCACCACATCCATCACTCACCTCCTCATCAGACTGGGGACATTTGGCATCTAACTCAAAAGTGCAAAAGCTGTTGAGATAGCCCTTTGGCAGATGGGTCCACTGAATCTAGTCTGGTGGGAGCCACAGGTTGTGGCTCCAGGAAGCAATCCACATAATGTAGTAAAGTGTGTAAAAGTAAATATGACCATAAGACCATAAAATATAGGAGCAGTCAGGCTGATTATGAAAGAAAGACCAAAAAGTAAGACAATGTATATTGGCTGCCCAGTAATATAAACGAAAATTGGGCAAGGCCATGCCACCTTCCCTTTTAGATTTATGAAGGTGAACTTTATTAAGTCTGGAACATTTACCCTTCCATAGATAGGATGAAATAATAGAATCTAACAAATCAAAAAAAAAGCTTTAGAAATAAAAATTGGTAAAGATTGGAATAAGTATAAAAATTTAGGAAGGATATACGTTTTAACAACATTAATTTGATCTACCAGAGATATGGACAGGGGTGACCACTGTGCCAAACTCTGTTTTGTAGAGAACTCTGTTTTGACTGCCCAAAATGGGTGGCAATGGAGTTGAACTCTAGTAAGGATTTTTCCATTTCTGTACTCACTGAAAATCTGCACTTCCTTGTCATTTGCCTAGACTAATTGTTAATCCTCCTATTAAAAATACTTTGCGAATATGGGCTCAGTTCAGAAGGTATAATGGCCTTCACGGTTCCTCTCTTTCTAGTCCTATTTTACATAACCATCTTTTTTGACCTTCTATGCAAGACTTAACATTTCATGACTGGTACAGAAAGGGCATTAGGCGCTTTGAAGATCTTTTCATTGATAATCGTTTTGCAACTTTTGAACAACTCTCTGCAAAGTTTATCCTACCTAATACTCATTTCTTTAGATATCTTCAAATTAGATATTTTATTAACCCTTTAATATCAGACTTTCCTGAGATGCTTGAAAAAAATGTTGTGGACTTGTTTCTTTGTATAAACCCATTGGCAAAGGTTTAATATCTACTATTCGTGATAAGTTAATGACCTTGAGGTGTGCCCCCTTTGAAAAAATCAGAACTGTCTGGGAGCATGATTTAAATATTTCTCTGTCCGATGAGGTTTGGGATTTAATCCTTAAATCAGTTAACTCAACCTTTTTATATGCTCGCCAGTGCCTTTTGCAGTTCAAAGTTGTACATTGGGCTCATATGTCTAAAACTAAATTATTGCGATTCTATCCTGATATTAGTCCCTTTTGTGATAAGTGTAAAGGGGGTGAGGCTTCTCTTGTTCATATATATTGGGCCTGTCCTAGTTCAGAGAAATTTTGGAGAGATTTTTTTAAACTTTATCCCATATTCTTAGTTGTCATTTAGAACCTAATCCTCTGATTGCTCTTTTTGGCACCTTGGGTGAAGTTGAAATGCATTTGAGTCCGACGAAACGTCGAACATTATCTTTTGCATCTTTTGTCTCTTTTGGCTAGACAGTTAGTTCTTCTTAGATGGAAAGATGTTGCCCCACCCACTCATGCTCAATGGCTTAAAGATATTATGTCCAGTTTAGACCTTGAAAAGATTCATTATTCACTTCTTAATTCGGACATAAAGTTTCATAAGGTGTGGGGACCTTTTCTTGAATATTTTCATAATTCCTCTTTAGATTAACAGTTTAACCGTTTTTATTGTACTACAATCCCTTACTTTCAGCTTTTTTTCTGGTTAAATTTTACCTTCTTTTTTTGTTGTGAAATGCATTAAAGCTTAGGTAAAGCTTATATGCATCTAGAGTCAGGAAGCGAGCAAGCAGCATTATTGTAGACCCATCACACCCTGGACATCACCTGTTCCAACTCCTTCCTTCTGGTAGGTGCTTTAGATCACTGTATGCCAGGACAAATAGGTACAAGAACAGTTTCTTTCCGTATGCCATCAGTCTTATGAACACTTGAATTTTAGTCTATTATAAATCAAGTCCACCTGTACATTCAATGAGGTGGACCTCATTGTATATAGTTTATGATTATTTGCACTATTGTTTTTGTTTGCTTTTAATTCTGTATAGAGAGAGCTCAGGGAAACTGGCATTAAATTCCCTGTATGTGTCCTCATACTTGGCGATAATATAGGATTCTGATTCTGAGGTAGTAGGCATTACACTTTTATTTAATATTTACAGCTCTGTGGTGATGAAAGCTCTGATTAACTTTTCTTTACAATGTAATGGTTGGCTTGCAGTTTTGTAATGGGAGTGTGGGGAGGATACTAAATTTATATAATTTCATTTCGGGTGCTTTTTCTGTTTTGTTATGAATTACATATTAGACACGTTTGTTCAGCACTGTATAAATCTCCATTTTGTTGGTGGTTTTCTTCCATTGTAGTGTAGAAACTTATAAAAAAATTAATTTTAAAAAAAGATATAGGAGCAGAATTAGGCCATTTGGCCCATTGAATCTGCTCCACCATTTCATCATGGTCGATCCATTATTCCTCTCAGCTCCAATCTCCTACCTTCGCCCTGTGTCTCTTTATAGCATGACCAATCAAGAAGCTATCAACCTCTGCCTTAAATATTTGTAATTCAGATGCAGTCCATCATGAAGGAACCCCACCACCTAGAACATGCCCTTTTCTCATTGCTACCACCAAAGAGGAGACAAAGGAACCTGGAGCCACACATTCAATGTTTTAGGAACTTTTCTTCCCCTCTACCAACAGATTTCTGAATGGTCCATGAATCCATGAATAGTACCTCATGGACCGGCTCTCTTTTTTCACTGCTTATTTATTTTTTATATATTTTATATTGTAAGTTTTAGTAATTTTAATGTATTGTTTATATATGTATTTTTCTGCATTTTATAAACCTGATTCTGATTCTAAAGGCCTTCACCAAGAAATGCCTCCTAACATATGAGAGGCTTTTTCTCCATGAGCCTTAATTGTCGGAGAACAACGTGGGTCAGTAGGGATGAGCTGGTTAAGGTGGCTGGTCTTGGAAGATATTGTATGTAGGGCCCACAATCTTAAAGTGAACAAGATGACAATGGCTCAATCTTAAAGGATTTACAACATAAGCATCACGAGCTAGTGAGGTTTGGGTACACTTAATTCTGGATTGTAGTCTCCATAGATTGAACAGTTGCCCATTGGCCCTGAAGTTTATCACCTCTGCCAGGGGACGTTAGTTGGAGGTGAGGTGTAACTTTGCAGCAAGAAATGTTTGACAAAAGTATTGAGCGATGATATAATCTTGTCTGATGCTCCGAGGGGGTTTTCCAAACCATGGCGTAAAGAGGATGTTTAGACCCTGATCTTTGAAAGCCGCCTTACTAAGCTTGGAAATTCTCTGTCCTCTTGTTATTGGCTGTAGAATTTATTCCTTTCATCTTTTCAGTGACTGAGAAATGTTTTAAGTGAGACAGGACTTGGATGAATGTACATTTCCAAGTACTGTACAGGGCCATTATTCACTCTGGTGAATTAATAAGCTGATAAATTGCTAATTTGGTTTATTATTGTCATACGTCCAAAGTAGTGAAAACTTATCTTGCATACTGTTCATCCAGATCAATTCATTCCAACAGAGCATTTAGGCAGTACGAGGGAAAACTACTGCAGTGTGATACTTACACTGAAATGCAGTGCAGGAAGACAATAAGGTGCAAGGTAATAACGAAATAGATTATGAGGTCCATGTTATTCTACTAGACGATAAGAGCAATGCTCCAAGCTGAAGTTAATGGTCCAAACCCACATTCACAAGAATCAGATTTATATCAGTAAACATAGTTCCCAATAGTAATGAAGACAAAACATACTGTAACTGTACTTCTCTTTCCCATACTACATTCTTTAAACGTGTTTTCCATGTTTCTGTGTTTGTCTGCAATCTCTGATCCCTTTATTCACCTTTTAAAGCCAGAAGATAAGAAGACATTGAAGCAGAGTTAGTCTATTCGCCCCATCAATTCTGTTCTGCCTTTCCTTCATGTCTGATTTATCCCTCATGGCTAACTGTTATTACAAACTTGGCTCCATTTCAGCAACACAACATTAGCTATAAAGTACTTTAAAGAAAACTTGGAAGGCACCTTATATTTCATGCTTTGTTTCCTTTCGCTAAGTGTCCAAACATTCCTCTATAATTTGCATGACATACTGCTTTCTGGCTCTCGATTGAAATACATTAAACCTACTCTTTCTGTGTGATAAAAATGAATGCAACTCACCACAAGAAGCCGGCTCAGTGTAGAGGTTGGTACAAAGCTATTACAATTTGGGATGTTGGAGTTTGGAGCTCAATTGCAACATCCTGTGTCAGGAGTCTCTGTACATTCTCACCCTGGAATGTTTGGGCTTTTCCTTCGGTGCCTCAGTTTCTTCCCACAGTCCAAAGACACACGGGGTAGATTTATCGGTCATTGCAAATTGTACCATGATTAGATAAGGGTTAAATCGGGGTTGTTGGGGGTTGCTTGTGCAACTCAGCTCAAAGGGGTGGAAGGGCCTACTCTGGCTGTATCTCTAAATAAAAATAAAATAAAAATTTTCATTCTGTATCCTTTGATGGCATGGTTTGTTAAATTGTTAATTACTGATAAACAACCTCTCTGGTATTGAAAACTAACAGTTGTATTACCATTCCTTCAGTTAACTGGTTTATTATTGTCACGTGTACTGGAATACAGGGAAAGGCAATGGTTTGCATGCCATCCAAGCAGTTCATTCCATGCACAAGTAAATCAAGGTAGTGCAAAAGATTTTTAAAAATGCAAAAAATAATGTTACAGCTACAGAGAAGGTGCAGTGCAGCTAGGCAAATAAAGTGTGAGAGCATTTTAGTGGAAGATTGAGAGATGAAGAGTTCACCTTTAGCATATAAGAGGTTCGTTTATGAGTTACATATAACAGCCGGATTGCTGTCTGGTGGCACATATTCCCAGACTTTTGTATATTCTGCCTGATGGAAGAGAGAATGACAAGGATGGGAAGGGTCCTTGGTTATGTTGGCTGCTTTCCCAAGGCAGTGAGAACTGTGGACAGAATCAGTGGAGGTGAAATTGGTCTTTTTAATGGATAAGACAGTGTTTTCAACACACTGCAATCTTCTTGCAGTCCTGGGCAGAGCAGTTGCCATACACTGCTATGATGCAGTGGGAGATCTATGGTGGGTCTGTAAAAATCAGTGAGAGTCATCAGCAACATTCCAAGCTTTCCTTCATTTTCTTCTAACTGAAGCCAATGTTTCCTTCTTTCTTTTTGTTTTTCATTCTTCACTTGATTTGGCATTAAATTTGCCAACTCTGTTTTGGGTCTCCATCTAATTTCACCAGCTGATGAGTAAAGGAGCTGTACCGTTGTTGCCCTGATTACTCCAGCTGTCGTTATCTGGTTTCCCTCACTGTGACTTTATAAACTTACCTCTTCAGCAACATGCTGTTCAAAGTTGAAAGTCTACGCACAAAAGACGAAGTCTGATAAGCATGACATGGTACAGCAAATTACAACTATATTTCCAAGATGGCTTTGGCAGATTACAGGCAGCAAAAACAGGCTAATTTAAAATATTAATGTAGTACATTTTTCTGTTTTTTCTTAAAATCAAAAGCACCCCACAAGGAAAATAGATCCGGGCCCATGCTCCAACTAATAGCGTTGGATGGGTTTACTTAATGCAAGTGTAATCAGTCACAATGCACTTTAGCCATTGCTGACAGAGTAAGCACTTCCTAATTTTTTCCCTTTTGATATTTTCTTTGTCACAACTGCTGTGGACTGCATTAAAATCCTGCCTCTTCCAGCTAGTAGAGTCACAGAGTCATAGAAAACTACAGCACAGAAACAGGCCCTTTGGCCCATCTAGTCCATGCTAAATCATTTAAACTACCTAGTCCCGTATACCAGTGCCTGGACCATAGCCCTCCATTCCCCTACCGTCCATGTACCTATCCAGATTTTTAAAGGTTGAAATCAAAATTGCAACTGGTGGCGATCCACTTTCTATGTAGGCAAACCAGCTCACAAAATGGCGCCCGTGTCGGCAGAGAGGCCATCCCCAAAATGGCGCTGGGCCTTCTTCTTCACCAGCAAGGGGAGAAAGCCCGCACGTGGGAAGAGACTTTTGTAATGCACCTCTGACGTCATTTCCGCCCGGAGAGGACCAGAATGGAACTGCGTAAAAGCCAGTGCCGTGAAGTTTGAATAAACTAGTCTGGAGTGCAACTTACAGACTGCGCGTCGTTATTTCTAGCTCTGTGTGTAGCACATCGCTACAATCCACCATTTATGCTGGCAGCTCGCTCCACACTTGCACCACACTCTCAGTGAAGAAGTTTCCCCTCATGTTCCCCTTAAACACTTCACCTTTCACATTCCACTCCTTGAACTCAGTACGACAGATGGGGAAGAAACAGCAATGGACAAAGCAGTGTGAGGTGGCTTTCCAAGAGTCTACCCTTATTACTAATCCTCGACCACTAGTGTCCATTTTCAGCCTACAGAAATGTTTTCACTAATAGTAGCAGCATGAATGCAGAGATGGGCTCTGTTTCTTTGAGGACACAAACTACAAGACTGAATTCAAGAGGACAACTAATCATGGAAATACTAATGGATTGTCCTGTTTACCCTTGGAAAAGGAAATACCTGAAAATTTTACAGAAGAGGACACTCCTCTTGACATATTCTCCCTACTGTAAACCAAAAGTCTCCCTATTATGGCAGAGATGATCCAAAGGGAAACCAGAAAAGACTCCACACTGTCTCATGTCTACGTGGCAAACCAAAATGGAGGGAATGTGAAGCAGAAGTTCCAATTCCCCACATTTTTAACAGCATCAGGATGAACTTGCTCTTTACAGGTGTTGCCTTATGTGGGGATTGAGAGTTATTGTACCATCCGAGCTGAGAGCTGAAGTATTGGAGTGCTGGTCATCTAGGCATGGTCAAAATGAAAGCATTGGCTCAAAGTCTTGTCTGGTGGCCTGGGATAGATCAGCAGATCAAACAGCTTGCCATGTACTGTTCGGGATGCCAACATGTCCGGAAGATGTCAAGAGCAGCATGCTCCACAACCAACAATTCACCAGCCATGCTCATTGTGCTTTGTCCCTTGCATGCGCACTTGGATCTCCTCAAACCCAATGTCAGGAGGAGTCTGCAGGACAAACAGGTGAGACTAACTGAGGGCTAACAACAAGGAGTTTTGATGTTTCACTTCTGGACAAGCAATCCTGGCGGTGATCAAAAGTGGGTACTTGGAAAGATTAAAGACAGAACTGGAGTACTCTCCTGTACAATGGAGATTGTGTCTGATATCATTTTGCTCTGCTCTCCTCAGCACATTGTTCAGTTGAGGGCAGCAGAGTCAATTGCTAGAGAAAAAAGTGTCTAGAGTTGTCAGAACCACTTGCTGCAGTCTCAGATTCAACTCCTACAACCACCATGGAGGAGGCCACAGAAGCTGAGATTGTTTGACAGACACAAGCCTCACCTGCCAAGCAGAGTGACCCCCACCTTTTTAAGGAAAGACGTTATCCCACATGAGTAAGAAATGCAGCACAGCCATTAAATCCTTAGACCTGAATGGCACGTTTGAATTGAGTTGCATTATATATTGAGTTGGAGTTTACAGCTAAGCAGGGAGGTGGGCAGTGTATTTAATATTTCAGTAATATTTGAGTAATATTGTAATTATATGTAGATTAAGCATCCATTGTTTGTTTGCATAGTACATTACGGGATATAGGTAAGAAGAATCTAAATGGCATATGTCATTATGTCACCACGTCATATGTGAGCACCTGACTAAAGAGAAACAAAGTAGACAGGTTCCCGTGTTTTCCTTTTGATTAGTTCCTGGAATTACAAAACATAACAGTTAATGCAAATATCTAATCAAGCAATTATGTGGCAGCAAAATGCACAAAAGTATGCAGACATGTTCAAGAGGTTCAGTTGTCGTTCAGACCAAACATTGGAATGGAGAGGGAATGTGAACTAAGTGACTTTAACTGTGGAATGGTTATTAGTACTATGCAGGGTGGTTTAGGCATCTCAGAAACTGCTGATCTCCTGGGATTTTCTCTCTCAACAGCCTCTAGAATTTACAGAGAATGGTGTGGAAAACAAAAAAAAAAAATCCAGTGAGTGGCAGTTCTGTGGGTGAAAATGCCTTGTTAATGAGAGAGGTCTGAGGGGAATGGCAGCATCTTTAAAACTGACAGGATAGTGACATTAACTCAAATAACCATGAATTACAACAAGGCTGTGCAGAAGAGCATCTCTGGTGCACAACATGTCAAACTTTGAAGTGGATGGGCTGTACCAGCGGAAGACCATGAATGCACATTCAGTGGCCACTTTATTAGTTACCTAATACAATGGCCATTGAGTGTGCATTATTAGCTTCTGTGCTTCACTAATGTGGACTGAAATTTTTGTACAGTCTGTGATATATTCTTTCACTGAATCTCAATACTACAGAGTTCCTTCATCCATCTGTCTTCTTTTAATCAGGATGTTTTTTGAAATCTAACCTTAGTCTTACCTAGTTACTACCACACAATCGATATTATTATTTAGTCCTCTGAGAAAGCATGCTGGGTTTTCACCTTTTATTTGGATCTTCTCTGATTGCCTGCTTTGACACTCAGCAATGTAGGTCAATCTTCATAATAAACTCACTGCTTGAACTCATCAGGGTATCTCCTACTTAACTTTGCTTTCATTTCCACATAAAACTTGGCAAATTGTTTCGACTGTCTGATAATTGTCTTTTGCTCCAACTGATCTTGGAAGCCCATCTCTGAATGGAAGACTATTTTTTGTGCATCATTTCATATCTAACCTTTGTCACTCTCTGTTTCTGAGGCGCAATTGTTGGCTCTTGGTCTGTACTCACTGGAGTTCAGAAGAATGAGGGGGGAATCTCATTGAGACCTATCAGATATAGAAAGGTCTTGATACAGTAGATGTGAAAAGGATGTTTCCTGTAGTGGGGAAGACTAAGACCAGACGGAACAGCCTCAGAACTGAAGAACGTCCCTTCAGAACAGAGATGAGGAGGAATTTCTTCAGCCAGAGAGTGGTGAATCTGTGCAAGTTATTGCCACAGAGATCTGTTGAGGCCTAGTCATTGAATCTATTTAAAGTGGAGGTTAGTAAGAGTGCCAAAGGTTATGGGGAGAAGGCAGGAGAATGGGATTGAGAAGGATAATAAATCAGCCATGATGGAATTGCAGTGCAGACTCAGTAGGCCGAATGGCCTAATTCTGCTCCGATTTGATCTTATAATCTGTCTTTTTCTCTCTCTCGCTCTCTTCACTTTTCAATCCTCTAGGTCATATATGTCAAACTCAAGGCCCGCGGGCCAAATCCGGCCCGCGGTGGAATTATCTTTGGCCCGCGAGATAATATCTAATTACTATTAAAGCTGGCTCCAGTAATCGAAGCGCCTATGGCATATGATATGGCTAATGCTGAGTTTATTCAGGTACCAGGTTTTCAGGGTTTTTAGTGTTTATTCAGCAGTCTTGCTCGGCATTCTTCTTCATAAGAAACGGAATTTGTAAAGTGAAACACTTTGTAGTTATAGCAGAGACTGAGACACATGAGAGCAGGCTGAAAAAACAGAGGCAACGAAAGCTGCGTTCGCATGCGTCCGACTGATCCGGCCCGCATGAAGCTGCATTTTGCTCAATCCGGCCCGTGACCTAAAATGAGTTTGACACCCCTGCTCTAGGTCATGTAAGGAGTGGATGGAGTAGAAGGTGGGTGGGTGACAGAGAAATATCTTTGGCACTGGCACTAATTGCTGAATGCTGGGAGTATCAGTTGTCAGTTGTACTCATCACTACTCTTTCAGCACCATTTAAATACAGAGGTACTCAAATCTTTCTACTTGAAATCTTCCTCACTCTCACTTTTCTAAACTTTTCATCTTTTCCCTCACCTACTTTCCCAAACATTGTTATGTCTTTCTCTCTCTCTTCTATTTCTCCCTGTTTCTTAATCATTCTTCCATTCAGAACCGTGTTCAGTCTCTACCTTTATCCTCTTCTAGATTTGATCCAACCAAGTGCTGGAGTAATGTTTCTTTTCTCTGCCTTTTTTCAGTTCTTCAATTTGCCTTTTGCACATTTGTAGATGTCACTAATGAGTAGGAAAGTATGTGTTGGAATAATCCCTTTAGAGGTGGTAACAGGGCATTTGGTCTTCCCACAGCCTCCAACCCCTTCAGAATGTCCTCCATTCCTTTCACCTCATGCATTTATTGTACCCTTAAATGCAAGCATTCTGTCTTCCTTAAGTACTAACTGTGATAGTGAGTTTTATATTTTTGCTGTTCTCTGGGTAAAGTACTCCTCTCAAATTTCCTACTCAATTTATTACTTATATAAGATAAGGAAAGTCATGTCATTGAAGAGATTTGATTTATTTACATTAATTTGTTTTAAGTATTGACAGTCATGAAGTTTAATATTGTTTATATTTGGCAAAATGTACTGTATTTCACTAAAATGCTGGTTATGACTACACTTCAGTGGTAATAAATTTATTTTCATACATTCTGGTTGAGTAGTAGTCTGGTAATCTCAGAAATCTGAAATAATAATCTAGTGACCTGAGTTCAGATCTCACCATGGGAGCTGTGCAGCTAATATTCAGTTAATAATTCAAAGTTTAAAAAATACATTCATGTATATGAGAACCACCAGTTTTCATGAATCTGTGAAAAAGGTGGAGCAATAAATGTGAGATTACTTGACTTTATCCTCATATATCTGTCT
The DNA here is from genome assembly GCF_048418815.1 of Hemitrygon akajei. Classification (NCBI taxonomy): domain Eukaryota; kingdom Metazoa; phylum Chordata; class Chondrichthyes; order Myliobatiformes; family Dasyatidae; genus Hemitrygon; species Hemitrygon akajei. The sequence continues at coordinate 31,643,779 of NC_133135.1, forward strand.
GTGGCAGATGTATCTGTCCATGATAGCATTGGCAAGAAGTGTTGTTGACTTTGCCATCAAATGGCACTTACAATATCCTGCTTATTGTCACCCAGCTGGATTTTGGCTCCTGAGCTCATTTGAGCTCATTGAACTCATTTGGCTCCTGAGTTCACCAGGGCTTAGATCCCAACATAGACCATAGGATGAAGATGATCCAGAGGTTGAGTTGAGACTGCTCACTTTGGCCACAAGGCAGCATTGGATCAAGTTTGGAGACAAGGACACTTGGTATATCTGAACTTAATAGGCATCAAGTGAAAAATGCTCCAGTGGCTGAAGTCATAACCTGCACATATGATAGCTATAATTTTTTGGAAATCAACCATACCAATCCAAGGAGATCATGTTATGATTCTTCAGAGTCGTGTCCGCAAACACTTAAGTTGATATATCAATGACCTTCCTGCCAGAAGTCAGATGTGGGATTCAACTGATATTTGCAAATGTTCAATCTTATTTGCAGTTCCTGAGAAAATGAACAGTTATGAACTGTTATTGTTATAGTTCATGCCTGCCTATAACAATACCAATTTGGGATTAAGTGATGAGTATTAGCAAAAAGGTGCTAGATGTTATCTATCTCCACATGAGAAAGTTTAATCACCTATCCTTGTCATTCCATGGCATTGACATTGCCACATCTTCCATAATCAACACTCTGCGGTGGAATGGAGCTCAATGGACCATTCACTGAAAGAGATCAGTTTTATTTGTCACATGTACCTCAAAGCATACAGTGAAATGGATCATTTTTTGGAGAGGTCAGAAACAGGGCATCCAAAAGCAAATAATTCATCTTTTGGCACTCTATAGCCTTTCTGTTATCTATAAAGCAAGAATCTGGAGCACAATGGAATATACTCCACTTGCTCCATTAATGTTCAAGCGGCTGGGCACCATCTAGGTCAAAGCAGCCTGAGCAGTCATTCCTTCCAGTACAGAAGCAGCATGTGTGCTGTTTACAAAATGAAATGAAGTTACTCACCAGGACTACTCCCAAACCTTTCTCCTCACCCAGAGGATGAGGGCAACAGATGCATGTTCCTTCCAATGTATACACACCTGCTGTGAAAATATATCATTCCTTAGTCATCATTGTTTAATTTAACTGTAGAAACACTCTCCACAGTACTCATTCTTTGGGTTTGCTCCATGTCTATCATGACATGATTCTGCAGAAAGCTGATGACACTTAGACCTTATATACGCTGCTCCTGACCAAAGTGGGTTTCATGAGCACTAAGGCAGAGGTCCTCCAGTGTCTGTCCATCAGGACAGTGATAGGTCTACTGCTATATATCTCCTGATGGTGAAGTCCTCCTATCAGTGTACCTGGCTGTCACCCTGAGTAGCCTCTAAGACATTGACACTGTAGATCTGATTTTTTTTCATTGAATTTTCAAAATCCTATTCAGTGAAGTGGAGTGCCTGACTCCTTTACCCTCTCCTCTTTCATAATGTGTGTCATTTTAAAGTGTATTACAAGTATGTGTGCTGTGTGTGTCTGGAGTCCTGACATTAAAACTGATGACTAAATTTTAACATTCCTGTTTTGGTGCAAATAAAACTCTGGACCTCATATTGATGTGTTTAGAAATTTGCTGTGTCTAACTTAGCTCCTATGTTCTAATAGTGACTAGTGTTGACAGTATTGGCTGGAGATGTTGTAGCATTGAATAAAGTTGAGGTCTTTCTTTGTTTTTTCATGGGCAGCCTGAGTCAACCTTCCTCTTCCCAGCCACTGCTGAACTCCCTCTGATGAACAGTTTAACAGATGTCTTGAAAGTATCCTGAGAGTAAATTAAATGAAGAATTTTGAAATGGATATGATGAATGGAAAATCAGAAACATATCAAAATAAAGCAACATAATTCAGAATTGTTGAATGGATTTAAGCAGAGCAAATATTGGAAATACTTAACAGGCCAGACAGCATCCGTAGAAGAGGAAACAGAGCTAGCATTCCAATTCGGTGATCTTTATTAAACATTATGAAAGTTTAGAAAACAGGAACACGCTGTAGGAATTTAGAGAAGGGGGGGGCTGCAGTAGGATAGATACTGTAGTTTTGGGTAGGGTGAGAGATTTTGATAAACATAACTAATCTGACTGGTTGAGAACAAAGATGTAATAAACCTTCAAAAAACATGCTGTATCTGTGAAATAAAGAGGGTGGCTGTTGCTGGGAACCTGATATAAAGGAGAATGCTGGGATGTATCTATCAACACTGTGAAGTAAAGAAAGTGGTAGATCATAAGTGAGTTGGTTGGAGGTTGTGAGCATCTTTGTTCCTCAGACAATTAAATGTTGTGCTAATTCACATGGAGTGGTAGCTGCCTTTATTTAGATTTGGAAAGTGGTCCAGTAGTAAGAACACATTTACACACAGATACAGACACCACACACAGCCGAAGAGACGTACAAAAATAAACAAACACACAGACATGAACACATACAGTACATTTATAGATACACACACATAAATAAAGGGTCACACTCACATCACTCACATATATATAGATGCACAGACACATACTGTACATTTGTAAATGCACAAGTATATATAGACAGACAGACAGACAGACAGACAGACACACACACACACACACACACACACACACACACACACACACACACACACACACACACACACACACACGTGTTATTTTCTTCATGCATATATGCTAAATGACCTTCTCTTAGGCACCACTCCACTTAGTCTTTTTCACTGAACCTCCTATTTTTCAGTTCCCCACCCTCTAATCTTCTTGTGCCTCTGTCCCCTCCTATCGACTTTACCTCCCTTTTACCCACCATTCAAACTCTTCTCCTCCAGCACTTATGCAGCTACTTCTCTCTACTTCTTTCTTCTCCTCTTCTCCCAGTTCTTTTTCTCCACACATTCCTTCGTTCTCAGCCACCACCCTCCCAGCACTCTTCCACAAATCTCTCTTGCTTTCGCACTCCTTCTGCTTCCCGATCCTGAGAGAAAGCCATGGAGAACGTAATGTACACGCCAGTTTATGGAAATCTCTGCCTCAGCATGGAGTGAGGGCATCTGAAATAGATCTAAGGACATTGCGTCTCCCTGTTGAAAGCACACCGAAACCCAGCAAACACGATGGAAAGAGTGCATCGCTGTTGGAATTATTTGAGAAAGTAACAAGCAGGATAGATAAAGGAGAGTCAATGGATGTTGTATACTTGGATTTTCAGAAGGCATTTGAAAAGATGCTGGACATGAGACTGCCTAGCAAAATAAGAGCCTGTAGTATTAGAGGAAAGGCACTAACATGGATAGAGGACTAGAAGACTGGCAAAAGGTAAAGAGTCGAAATAAAGGGGTCTTTTCTGGTTGACTGCTGGAAATTAGTGGTGTTCCGCAGAGGTTGGTACTGGGACTGTTACTTTTCATGTTATATGTCAAAAATTTGGGTGACAGAATTGATAGCTTTGTGGCGACGTTTGCGGAAGATGTGAAGATAGTTGGAGGGGCAGGTTCTGTTGAGGAAACAGGGAGTCTGCAGAAAGACTTGGACAGTTTGGACAAAGAACTGGACAATAGAATACAGTGTATGGTTATACACTTTGGTAGAAGGAATAAAGATGTAAACTATTTTCTATACACAGAGAAAACTAATGAAAGATCAGAGGTGCAAAGGGACTTGGAAGTCTTTGTGCAGGATTCCTTAAAGTTTAACTTGCAGGTTGAGATGGTGGTAAGGAAGGCAAATGTGATATTAGCATTCATTTTGAGAGGACTAGAATATTAGAGCAAGGATGTAATGCTGAGGCTTTATAAGACATTAGTCAGACCACACTTGGAGTATTGTGAACACTTTGGCCCCCTCAGCTGAGAAAAAAATGTGTTTACATTGAGAGGGTCCAGAAGAGGTTCACGAGAATAAACTGCATTTGTAAAATAACCCAAGGTCTGGAATTCCTTCCCGAAGTCTCAATCTCTGTTTATTTCTGCCTCTTTGTTATCTGTAAAGATTGCAACAGAACTACTCTGAGAGGTTTTGACATTTACTTAGTGACAATACTGTATTTGTTCAATAATGTTTCTTGTAAAATTTCTTGTCATCTTGCTTTTTAGAAGTGTTAATACAAGTATACTGGCAGCTGTTGATAAGATTAAATTTCCTCCTGGTCTTACCTTGTTTATGGCAGATTTTGCATCAAAGTTATAGCATGTGTCTGTGAAAACCCTGTGGAGATTCAAACACAGAAAGCTTCAGCTTTACTTTCTTAATATCTTTTGCCACAAAGGGGAACATTATCACACATTCAGATTGACTGCAGCACCAAACACCAGAAAAACTGGTTTATTAATAATAAATGTAAAGTAAATAACACTGATGGCTTCAATCCTGATGAAGGGTCTCAGCCCGAAATGTTGACTGTTTACTGTTTTCCATAGATGCTGCCTGACCTGCTGAGTTCCTCCAGCATTTTGTGTGTCTTGCTTTGGATTTCCAGCATCTGAAGATTTTCTCATGTTTATAGCCCTGACAAAGGTAATTTGGCCTATTTTCTAGATTAAACCAATAGGCTTCTCATTTAGCATTTTATTTTACTTGTTAATAATGCCTTGTGTGAAGAGCTTCCTATTATCAATCTTAAATTTACTTTCCACAAACAAGAGGAAACCAGCAGATGCTGGAAATCCTGGGTTCTGATGAATGGTCTCAGCCCGAAGCAGTTTCCATAGATACTGCCTGGCCTGCTGAGTTCCTCCAGCATTTTGTGGTGTTGCTTAAATTTACCTTCAGCTCAAATGAAGATGAGCAGTCATTCCTCTCGCCAAAGAGGAAGAAATATCTGTAGGTTACCTTTGCAGTGCGGTTTATTGCCAAGTATACCTCTCTTTTATGCCTTGCCTGTTTTCATGTTGAAGTGATCACTTATAAGGGGTTCATTCCTGACCAGTGAAAGAAAACACATTTTATAATTAAGGCAGTACATTGTAGTCTGAATCCAAAATTCCATCCCTTAAGATCATAAGACATAGGAGTAGAATTAGGCCATTTGGCCCATACTTTCTTAGAAGTTTGCGAAGATTTGGCATGTAATCTAAAACTTTGACAATATAGTGGAGAGTATATTGCATCCTGGTATGGAAACCTTGAATGGAAAAGCCTACAAAAACAATGGATATAGTCCAATCCTTCACAGATAAATTCACCTCAGCACTGAGCACTCCACGTAGATGTTGTTGGTTGTTTTTTGGTATTTCAAGATTTAAGTGCATTTATTGTCAAAGAATGTATAAATTATACCATATTCAAATTTGCTTGGTTACAGGTAGCCACGAAGCAAGAAACCCAAAAGAACCCAATTAAAGTAAAAAAGACCAACACCTGATGCGCAAGTGAACGAAAACAAAAACACTAATCATGCAAGCAATTGAAACAAACAACATTCAGAACCAAAGTTAAGTCCTCAGTTCCGAACCCCGGAGCATCCCGGAGTAGACCCAAAGCCTTGCCTTTAAGTTCTTCATATTAGTGGGCACGGGGCACAACAGCCGGGGCAAACCTCATAGCCAGAGCACCATGGCGAGAGGAGTGACCATCATGGAGAACAAGAAAATTTGGCTCTCGCTCTGGATCCCAACACCTTTTCAATCTAGGCCAGTGTTTAAATTGTCTAAACAACGAATTGTACCTCACACTATGACCTAGCGGCAGCAAAAGGCTCCAGGCCCAGACCATGTTGCCCAACGACTTGCCCAGGTTTTGCCACCCAGCCCAAAGCCACCCTCAAGCTCTTCAAATCAGCTTGGCACCCACAGTGATCCAACCTCGCCGTTGTATGGGTATTGGAACTCTGTCTGCAATGATCTTGCAGCACATCTCAGCTCTTTCCCCAAACCTGCCTCGCCATCGTTCGCCCCGTCGCTGCTTGTGGTGATACATTAACACAAATAAGCTCAGAAAAGTTATTTTTAGTGATGTTTTGAGTCAGATCTCTTTGCTTTTCAACTATCAGAGATGTTGCATGTGTTCGCAGGATTGCATATGTACTTTGATAATAAATTTACATTGAACTTTGAAGATGCACACACGATACTGACTTGGAAATATATCTTTATGTATATGTACTTTATGGTTTCTGTATTTAAAGGATGGAACTCCCTTTCCAATACCTTACAGGAGTACCTTCACCAGAAGGACTGAAACAGTTCAAGAAGTTGACTCACCTCCACTTTTTTGATAATAAGGGATGGGCAACATAGCTAGCCATCTAGGAATGCTGAGATCTAAAAAAAATCATACCTACCAAACATAAAGACTAAAACACCATAAAATATAGGAGCAGAATTAGGCCATAGAGTCTGCTCTACAATTCCAACATGACTAATTTATTCTCTCTCTCAACCCATATTTTCCGGCCTTCTCCCCCTAACACCACCAGAAAAAGCAGGATCTTTTGGTAGCTACCCATTTTAATTCTTACTTCCCATTCCTATTCTGACATGTCAGTCCACGGCCTCTGCTATTGTTACGATGAGGCCACATTCGTGTTGGAGAAACAACACCTTGTATTCTTTCTGGGTAGCCTTCAACCTGATGGCATGAACATTGATTCCTCAGACTTCTGATAATGCCCTCCCTTCATCATTCCCCGTCCCCCTTTCCCTCTTATCTTCTTACCTGCCCATCACCTTCCTCTGGTGTGCCAGCCTTTCCCTTTCTTCCATGACCTTCTGTCCTCCCCTATCAGATTCCCCATTCTCCAGCTCTTTCATCAATTGACTTCCCACCTCTTTACTTCATCCGTCCCCCTCCCAGTTTCACCTATCACCTACTACCTTGTACTTCTTCCTCTCCTCTCACTTTCTTACTCTGACTTCTCATCTCTTTTTCCCAGTCCTGATGAAGAGTCTCGGCCTGAACTGTTGATTTGTCACTCTTTTCCATAGAAGCTGTTTGGCCTGCTGAGTTCCTCCAGCATTTTGTGTGTATTGCTTTAAATTCCTCCTTATTTCTCTCCTAAAGGGATGTCTTTGTATTCTGAAGCTGTATCCTCCAGTCCTAGACTCCTCCACTATTGGAAACATCCTCTCCATGTCCACTCTAACAAGGCCTTTCAATATTTGATAGATTTCAATGAGACCCCCTCATTCTTCTGAACTCTAATGAGTATAGGGCAAGAGCACCTCATACATTAACCCTTTTTATTCCTTGGATCATTCTTGAAAACCATGATTGCTGTGTATTTAATATTTCATCAAAATTAAAGTAATATAGTAAATATATTGTTTGATTAAGCATTCTTTGTTGCTTAAGATGGCAGTACTGAAGGCATGTGACAGCTTACTGGTAGATCAAAAGGCAAGAGAATCGACTAAAAACATCACTTATAACATCTTTTCAGAAGCAGATTGTGGTGAACTATTGCCGCAGACCGGGATAAGACAGGAGGAGGCGAGACTGGTCTGGGGGAAGAGCCAGGCTGGTGCATTGCATGGCCCAATGTGTTTGAGCTGGGGTTGCAGTTGGAATTTGTGTCCCCGCAGGAGAGGGAGTGAGCGATTTGGAGAGGAGTTGATGCAGAAGAGTTTCAATGACCGTCCACCCAACCCGGGTGTGAGGTTTGATCACTCCAAGCACTGAGAGGATTTGATGAGATCAAGAATAGCTTTGGGTCTTAAATTTATCCAAAATGGTTGAATTTTAAAACAGGACCAGGTAGAATGTAAAAAAGTACCAATTTCTTGACCACATCGAAAACATTGGTCAAACATATTTAAATTAAATCTATTTATTTTCTGTGGTGTTATATATAATTGATGTAAAAAATTATATTGTATTAATCTAAGTCGAACATTTATTGTATTTCTCATACTATCAAAACATAGTCTTGACCAATTTTTTCCATCAATTTTAACATTCAGATCAGATTCCCATTTTTGTCTTGATTTATGAATTCCTAACTTAATTGTTTGCTTTTGAATCAAATTTAAGACTTTTATTGGAACAATTTATTGGAGTACAACTCCCACATAGTCCATTATTATTTTTATTAGGAGACATTGAGGGGACAATACCGAAACTTAAATTGAACAAGTATCAGAAAAAATTTATAAAAATTGCATTGGCAGTAGCCAAAAAAGTTATCGCAGTTAGTTGGAAATCTGATTTATATTTAACTATGGACCATTGGAATAATGAAATACGTAGTTGTATTCCATTTGAAAAAATTACGTATAATCTAAGAAATGAATATGATATATTTTTGAAAATTTGGCTCCCATACTTACAAAAGATAGGATTAAATACACAGGTCCTTTGAAGATAAAATCATAGTTATTGGGGAAAGTAAAAATAAATATTAAAATTATTTTGAACTCCATGGAGCATGTGGGGGTCCTCCGATATCCAGGCAATCTTTTTCTTCTTTCTTTCTTTTTTTTTCCTTTCTTTAGATAAGGGTTAAGGGGAGGGGAAGGGTCAACATTATTTTTCTTACTATTTTATTATCACATTTATTCTTTGTAATTTCTAAAATTTAATAAATAAATAAAACAAAATTTGAAAAAAAAAGAATAGCTTTGGGTTTGGCGGCCCAAGTGTATTGTGGTGCTGGGGTCCGGGTCCTAGAGCCAGGCACTATCTGGTACTTGGACACTAGCACAGATAGTCTGGAAGCCCGAGTGTCGGGAATGGAGGCGAGGTTTGGGCTAATTTTGCTCGCTGTCTTGCAAATGTTCATTCCTTTCTCCATGGCACCGAGGCTGTGAGCTGACCAGCTGTTCTGCTTGGGCCTACTCCGGCTGCTCCGGGAGCGGATCTGGGATTCAGGCTGGTTCGGAATGCTGTTGGCTTGCTTCTATTACTTGCATGATTTATGTGTGTTTCTCTCTCTCTTCGTCTACGCAATGGCTTTTGTTCTTACTTTTTTAAAAATCGGGCTATTTGGGTTTCTTGCTTTGTGGCTGCCTGTCAGCAGACAGATCTGAAGTTGTATAGTAGATATATTCTTTGATAATAAATATGCTTTGAATCTTTGAAGTTTTGAAAGAATTCATTATGGGTAATATGTAAAAGTACATGAATGGCATAGGTCATCATGTCACCACATAATTAGTGGGTGCCTCACATAAAGTAAAACAGAAATTAGTTATCTGTTGGCTCCGTGTTTTTACCTTGATTAGTTTTATGTTTTGGAGTTACAAAACTTAACAGTGGCGATGAGGAAGTTTTAAATGAACTTGAGATGACTACCTACTTGTTGGAGTGCAGTGAGACGATCGTGTTAAAAAAAGTGCAGCATGTCTTTTTTTTCCTTCGGAGCAGTATACTTTCTTCACAAGAGGAAAGAGTTACAAAAAAAGGGAGAAAATGAAGAAATTCACAGGTTCATAACCAGTCAATACTAGATGATAATAATCATAAATTTAAAAAAACAGAATTGGCTGTCTACATCGGAACATGGACACATTTGATTGCACAAGAGATAACTGGATATTGTATAGTGAGTGAATTGAGCAGTACTTTGAAGCAAATGAAATAGCCAATGAAAAGCAAGAGCCGATTTTGCTGAGTGCATTGGATTTAAAGAATACAGCTTGCATTGAACTATAATTGCTCCAAGCAAACCAGTCAAGCTGAGCTTTGCTGATATCATGAAAGTAATGCAGGGACATTTAGAACCAAAACCGTTGTTGACTGTGCACATTGCTGAATTTAAGAGATTGTCTAAGCACTGTCAGTTGATCACTCAGTGCTGGGCTGGGTAATGCACTGAGAGATTGTTTTCCTTGTGGAATCTTACAAGAAAGCATTCAAAAATGTCTCCTAACTGAAGCACGACATACATTTTAAAGGGCAGTTGAAATAGTTATGTTAGTGGAAAAAGCAGACAGATGCAATTGAATTGAGGTCTGGAATGACTGATCATGTACAGAATTGTAAATCTAAGCAGAAACTGGCCTGGCCAAATAAATTGTGTTACAGTATCGTTGTGGCAGGGGCTCACATACACCAGACCAATGCAGGTTTAAAGATGAAACTTGCAGAAAATGCAACAAAGTAGGACACATACAAAAAGCATGTCAGGCAGACATAAATAAATAGATACACAGAGAGGAGGTAAAGATAAAAAGTCAAGTTGCAGTTTCAAAAAGTGCACTACTTTGTGCGCTGTTGATGAAAAATCTGGTAATGATGAAAGTGATGCAGGACTAAGTATTCTTGAGATTTATGTGTAAACACTTATATTAGACAAGTAACATGGCTTACAGGAGAAGTGAACAGCAAATTAATTAAAATAACATTGGCTCTGCTGTTGCAGTTATTCCACAAAATGAGTTTGAATGGCATTTCAAAGATACTGAACTGAAGCCTGCAGATATCCAACTAAGAACCTATATTGGAGAAAAGTAACTCCTGCGGGAATGACATCCATAACAGTGAAATACAACAACCAACCAGCCACATTGGGCTTGTACGTGGTAAAAAAAAAAGGAGGGCCAACGTTATGGGAGTGTGATTGGCTGAGATAACTACAAATTGATTGGAGATCTTTCCACCATTTGCATGCCATAATCCCTGAAAAAGAGTCAACCAAAAGAAAATTAAGAAAGGTACCAGAGGAAGCCAATGCAGTGTTCAGGGATGACATTGGAAAACTCCAACATTTCAAGAGTAAAATTCTGTTAAATGAAATTGCCACACCCAGGTTTTACAAAGTCTGTCCAGTTCCTTATCCTATCTATGATAAAGCAGCCAGTGAGCTAGATTCGAAATGGAAAGCAGGCAAAATCAATTTTTAAAACAGAAATTAATACAGACTGAATGAATTCTTTCCAAGTCTGTGTGGAGCTCATGGACGACATCAGTGGTCCTGGTAGCTAAGAAGAATGTGTCTGTCGGGACCTGCGGTGATTTTAAGGTCACCATCAACCCTGTACTAAAAGTAGATCAATACTCCCTATCCAGGATACAGGTAGTGGATAACTTTGGAAACCTTTCTGAAAGAAAACACTTCAGCAAAGTGGACTTCTAGGTAGAGATGGAAGAAGAGTCTAAAATGTTTCTCACCATAAACACTCATTAAGAGCTTTACAGTGATAATAGACTATTTTTGGAGTAGCATCACCACCTGCACTCTGGCAGAAAGCTATGGACCAGATGCTGCAAGGCTGCCCAGGCATTCAGTGTTACCTGGATGACATCATTCTTACTGGTAAGGATGACAGAAACGTCTCCAAAATCTCAAGACAGTGTTAAAAAAATTAGAAGACTGGGCTCAGAGTACAACACATGTGAATTATTTAAAATAAGCATCACTTACTGTGTTCACACCATTGACGCTCAAGGATTAATAAAGTGTGCTGAGAAAACTCAAGTGGTGGTAGGTGACCCAAGGCCAAGGGACCTGTCACAGCTGCGGTCCTTTTCAGGATTTGTCAATTGTTGTAACAGGTTCCTGCCAAACTTAGGTACTATGCTCCACCTCTTGAATTCATCACTACAGATTGGGAAGAAATGACAATGGACAATGCAGTGTGAGGTGGCTTTCAAAAATGTAAAGGAAATGTGGTTACTTCTGACATTGACTCACACAGTCCAGTGAAGCTTGCCTGTGATACCTCACCTATGGTACAGGTGCAGTCATGTTACATGTTATGAGAGATGAAAGCGAGCACCCCATAGCCTCTGTATCACATTACTTACCATTGCAGAGAAAAATTGCACACAGATTGACAAAGTGGCCTTGAGTCTGGTTTGGAGTGTGCAAGGTTTCTACCAGTGCCTGTAAGGGAGAGAGTTTACCCTCATTACTGATCATCAGCCACTAGTGTCTATTTTCAATCCAGAGAAGGGTGCTTCTCAAACAGCAGCAGCATAAATGCAGTGGTAGGTTCTGTTCCTTGGAGGACACAACTATAAGATCAAATTCTAGAAGACGACTAATCATGGAAATGCTGATGAATTGTCCCTTGGATAACTGAAAAATTCATAAAAGAGGACACTCCCCTTGACATATTCTCCCTAATGCAAATTGAAAATCTCCCTATTATATTTGAGATGATCCAAAGGGAAATCAGAAAAGACCCCACACTGTCCCAGGTCTGCATGGCCATCCAAAATGGCTGGAAAGTGCAGTAGAAATTCCAGCTCCCCCATTTTTGATAGCACCAGAATGAACTTGTCCTTGACAAGGATTGTCTTACGTGAAGATTGAGAGTTGTACCATTGAAAGCTGAGAGCTAAGTTGTTGGAAGAGCTACATGCCAGTTATCTAAGCATGGTCAAAATGAAAGTGTTGGCTTGAAGCTTTGTCTGGTGGCCTGGGATAGAGCAGCTTGCCGTGCACTGTTCAAGATGCCAACATGTCCAGAAGAGATTCATCCAGTCTGTCAGAACCACTTCCTGCAGTCTCATAGTCAACTCCTACAACCGTCATGGAGGAGGCCCCAGAACACGAGATTGTTTCACAGCCACAAGTCTAACCTGCCAAACAAAGTGACTGCCCCCCACCGCCCATCAGTAAATATTTGAATTGCAGTTTATATTGAATTGGAGTTTATAGCTGAACAGGGACAAATGCTGGGTATTTAATATTTCGGTAATATTTGAGTAATATTGTAAATATATTATTATTAAGCATTCTTTGTTGTTAACATAATGCATTGTTGGCGTTATATAAAAGTATGTGAATGGCATACGTCATCATGCCACCATTTCATATACGTGCCTGCCTAACTTAAAGTACAACTGAAACTAAGACTTGCATTCCGGACTCTGCATGATTTTTTTCTATTAGTTTTATGTTTCAGAGTGTTACGAAACACAACAATGATCATTCTCATGAAGTCATTTTGTAATGATCCTGCTAGGAAGATGCTTACAGTCTGTTCTTTGGCTCCTTCAATCAAATGAGCCTTTTGTACACTCCGTCCCGTGCCTGAATGCCACCCTTCTGCCTTCCTCATCAAATGTGTGTCAACGCAGTATTAGGCTTGATGACTGTACTGTTCTAGCATGAAACCCTCAAACACGTGATGTACAGATCTCTTCAGAAACTCAGTCATAGCGGTCACGTCAGTGCATTGTATTTTGCATCTGATTTTCATCACATTGATTTGAATGACACAGCTCCGTAGTGGGCCTTACACAGCTGGTTAGCAATGAATTTCTTGATAATTGTGTTTGAAACATAGCTGAGTGACCCTAATGGCTTTATTGATTGTCATTGCTGCAACTGAACATGTTAATTGCTGTGTTTACTAACAGACTTAATATCTTTTAATTTCTTTTCCTTACAGTGGTGTCACTAATGGAATATGCATAGTGCCTATCTGTCAGTATGTAAAACTGTACATAAATATCATCAATCATTTGCTTTTCCTCCCCACATTTTATCTAAAGCTCTTTAAATGTTTATTGGAGCTTTCTCCTCTTTTTTTTTCTGCTGAATCAAAAAGTAGAAATATTAACAGCTCCGGCACCCATCTCATAAAATATTCAATTTAATATTGCCCTCAACAACCAGTTCTGTCTTTCTATCATTCTTTTTCCAGCATTTCCCAGTATGTGAGACTTGCTTTATTTTCCCCCCAGATGATTTTATAGAGCTGATGCTAGTAATGAAACCCTTTTCAATAAAATTGTAAGTGCTGTGACTATCCTGATAACTTGTCTTCTCAAAATCTGGGAGCTCTAAACAGAAACAGAATACAAGCAAAGTTAAAATAAAGAATAAACACGAGAGATTCTGCAGATGCTGGAAATCTAGAGCAATGTACATGTAAGGTTCTCAGTAATATTAACTGTAATATTTACTGCTAACTGCTAATAATGAAATGGCTTCTCTGTAATGTTAACTATGAGGTAATGTTCTCTGTAGCTGAAATGTTTGGGTTATAACTACTGATAATGGGGAAACGAACCAATGGGAGTCTTGTTATTCTACCTGTATGTGTGGGAACTGGGGTTGGTGCGTGGGAGATTGGGGAGGAGAGGCAAAGAGGAAGGACATGCGGGAAACGCTCTGGTAGACCACCGTGGTTGGTCCCAGTCTGAGGGTCGTAGGAAATCGAATCGTGGACCGAGGATATTGCGTCAGCTCCAACGTTGTGACGAACTGTATAAGCTCTATTCTTGGCACCTTATATTGTATATTTTTGTTTCTCTATTAACCCCATAGTCCCAGTGCAATTTATAAAGTGTGATTGTTTAAACGCACATTGTGTACTGACTGATATTTTACGTTGTGGGTTTGTGCCGGGGTGCATACACAGCATCTACGCAAACATGAGACAGTTTGGCGGGCAGACAGCAGTTTCCTCTAGACGAACGTGGGTTGATAGAGCTGAGTGTTACATACACAAAATGCTGGAGGAACTCAGCAGATCAGTCAGCATCTATGGAGAGGAATAAGTAGTTGACATTTTGGGAGGAGATGCCTAATGAGGACTGAAAAGAAAAGGGGAAGATGCCAGAATAAGAAGAGAGAGCAAGAAGGACAGGCCAGAAGTTGATAGGGTGGGGGAAGGGGATGAAGCAAGAAGCTGAGAGGCCATAGATGGAAAAGGCAAAGGGCTGGATAAGAAGGAATCTGATGGGAGAGGAGAGTAGATCATAGCAGAAGAGGAATGAGTAGGGGCAGAGTGGGGAATTGAACATGGGAAGGTGGAGGGGTAAAATTACTGAAAGTTGGAGGAATCACGGCATCAGGTTGGAAGTTACCTTGACAGAATATGAGGTACTACAGCTCCATCCTGAGAGTGGTCTCATTGTGGCAAAAGAGGAAGCCTTGGGCTGACAATGTTGGAACAGGAATGGGGATTTGGATTAAAATGGTTGTCTATAAGGAAATTTGGATGGTGCAGAGGTGCTTGTCAAAGCAGACTTCCTATCTTTGTCAGGCCTCACTAATGTACAGGAAGCTGCATTGGGAGCACCAGATACAGCAGATGACCCCAAATGATTGCCTCACTTGGAAGGAAAATAATGAAAGTAGTTCTGCAGTCTAAACCGGTAATCTAACCATGAACAAATTTTGAGAAAAAAAACTCCAAAGGATAGTCCTTATACTCATCAGCCACAGTGATCAGAATGTGAAAAGCCAGAATAATTATATCCTAGTTTTGATACAGGGGTGGTGAACCTATGGAATGCATGCAAAAAAAATTCTGGCATGCAGTTGCACCTCTTCATTCTTTAAACCCTGTCCATAATAAAAAGATACATAATGATTATCCTTCCAGTCAAATGAAAAAGCAAATGATTTTTTAATGACCCATATGCAAATATCTCATGCCTGCTTGCTGCCAGCTGCACAGCTATGAGAACACATGGTCAGTCAATGAAAGCAAGCATGCAGGTACAGCAGGCAGTGAAGAAAGCTAATGGCATGCTGGCTTTTATAACAAGAGGAATTGAGTATAAGAGTAAAGAGGTCCTTCTGCAGCTGTACAGGGCCCTGGTGAGACCCCACCTGGAGTATTGTGTGCAGTTTTGGTCTCCAAATTTGAGGAAGGACATTCTTGCTATTGAGGGAGTGCAGCGTAGGTTCACAAGGTTAATTCCCGGAATGGCAGGACTGTCATATGTTGAAAGATTGGAGCGACTGGGCTTGTATACACTGGAATTTAGAAGGATGAGAGGGGATCTGATTGAAACATATAAGATTATTAAGGGATTGGACACGCTGAAGGCAGGAAGCATGTTCCCGCTGATGGGTGAGTCCAGAACTAGAGGCCACAGTTTAAGAATAAGGGGTAGGCCATTTAGAACAGAGATGCGGAAAAACTTTTTCACCCAGAGAGTGGTGGATATGTGGAATTCTCTGCCCCAGAAGGCAGTGGAGGCCAAGTCTCTAGACACATTCAAGAGAGAGTTAGATAGAGCTCTTATAGATAGCGGGGTCAAGGGATATGGGGAGAGGGCAGGAACGGGGTACTGATTGTGTATGATCAGCCATGATCACAATGAATGGCGGTGCTGGCTAGAAGGGCCGAATGGCCTACTCCTGCACCTACTGTCTATTGTCTATTGTGATGCTGGATGATACATTTAGAAATCACCACGGACCTGGTGTACACATTCCTATTTGGATAATAAATGGTTCCAATAACAATACCATTTATAAATGATGCTATTTTACAATTGTCTTTCTAAAAGATTAATTTAACTAAATTTGAATAGTTTTTAAAAAATGCTTCATTTATTTCAATCTGTCTGTGTTACAATTTTATTTATGGTAAAACAATTAATACATATTAACTCAACAGGATTCATCCTTTTTCCTTAAAATAGTCCATAAATATTGTTACTAATTTATCAATCAATGATAATTTGTGTTCAAAATTAGAGAACTTCTTAGATTATCACCAATTTTGGCATACGGTCTCAAAGAGGTTTGCTGCCTCTGAATAAATGTATTAGTTTCTGTTTTAAAATTGATTTTGTCTGCTTTCTATTTCAAATTTAAGCAACTTGTTACGAGTGTGGAACTTTAAAAATGAAATCTTTTTATGGACTATATAGGCTGACATTTATGAAGAGGCCCATGTTACAACTGTAAGTCACATTTGGAAATTAGTGTACAATTCCAATTGCCATGATATGGGAAGGATGTCATTAAACAGGAAAGGGTGTAATTGAGATTTAGGAGATTGTACTGGGCCTGGAAGGCCTGAGGTGTAAGGAGAGGTTGGATAGGCTAGGACTTTTTACCCTGGAACAAAGGAAACTAAGCGGTAACCTTACAGAGGTTTATCAAATCATGTGGTGCATAAATAAAGTGAAAAGCCAGTGTTTACCCCAAGGGGAGTCAAAAACTAGGTGACAAAGGTTTAAGCTGAGATAGGAATGATTTAAAATCAGACCTGAGACATAACTTGTTTACACAGAGGTTAGTGTGCATATGGAATGAGTTGCCAGAGGAAGTGGTGGAGGCGGGTTCAATTACAAAAGTTAAAAGATATTTGGACAGATACATGGGTAGGAAAGATCTTAGAGCAGGAGTTCCCAACCTGGGGTCCATAGACCCCTAAGTTAATGGTAGGGGTGCATAGCATAAAAAGGTTCGCGAACCCCTGATTTGTAGGGTTATTGGACAAATGCAGAATGACCTCAGAAGAAAATGGGACTGGTTCAGTTAGGAAACTTGGCCAGCGAGAATGAATTAGCTTGAAGTATCTGCTTCCATGCTCTATAGCTTTATGACTTTGTGATGGTGACTCATAAAATTTATAGTACCATAAATATTTGTGTGTGCTTTCGCTTTGGAGAAATTATTAAGCAGGTACTACACAGAGATTAATGGGTCAATTTTGTTTGGGTTGTGAAAGCGTGTTATTAATGATAACAACTCTTCTTATATTCCCATCACCAGCAGAATCCTGTGGAGATTAATATGTTCTTTGTCAATATCTTTATGAGTAAAGTGAATGGAAGTAACCATTGAAAGAGTGATTTGTCTGATAATTCATTGTGTGTGGGAGTTAGAACATTAAATGAAGCATCAAACTAGCATATATCAGAAACAGTAAACCTATGTACAGTATGACAGAGCCGGATGAATGCAAATGATGTACTGAGAACTAATTGTAAGCATGACTATTCTATGCAAGGGTACCCATCCAACAGGGAAGGGTGAGCCTGTGACTACAACCTAAAAGGCCGCACTTGATCCTTTCTCATGATGGGGTGATGGAAGTTATTAGGATTGATTTGACAATCAAGTTTTATTTTCACTGGAGAACAATGGAACTTGAAGGACAAGAGTTCTTTGAAAAGGGAACAGTTCAGTTGAAAATAAATTGACCCATGTTATGTTCAAAGGAATTGTTCTTATTACATAAAAGATATATTTCTCAAACAACGCCATAAAAGCAAATGAACTACTTTTCCTTGATGTGCTCTTGCTGTGTATTAATTAGACGCTGGACTTGGTGGATGTAATAGTTATGAGGAGAACTCAAAGGTACTTTAATGCTTATTAATCCCTTTGGACTATACCGAGACTGTTAAAAGTGCTATAAATGTAAATTCCTCTCTCTATAGATAGAGGCTGGAGAGCAATGAAGTAGCACGTGATGATATAAATCAGTTCGATTTAAAGAGTGTTACCTTACACAAAGTGATTGACCACTGCAGTAGATCATTTGCACTGAGTAAATTCCTTAGATTTTTTCTTGTCTCATTACTTGCAGAAATGGACCTTCCTAATTCGACACAACACAACATAAATCTACACAAAATTCATCACTTAGCTGGCAGCTTTGTTCAGAGTAAGCAGAGGCTAGTGTGAAAAAATTAAATAAATTTGAGTATATGGTAGAGAATATTATTCTTAATGCTGCCTGTAAAATATTTAGTTATTGGAGCTGAAGGTGAACCATGAAATAATATTATCCAATAAAACTGCCATAAATACTGTGAACAAACAATGTCACTTGCTACAATATAAATTAACTAATTTCTGTTTTGTAAGGCAAGTATAAACATTACGTACTCAAAAATGATTTAATATTGAGTCACGTAGAAATGATTTGGATTATTTACTGAGGAAGTCGGTTACAACAGCATGCAGTTAATGTTGATCAGTGATTTGTACCATTCCTTAGCAATTTAGGAATACATAATGGCTGGGTTTAAAGCAGAAAAGAAAGGGAAACCAGATCATTATGTTGTGCCTCTTTATCCCTATTGGTATTGATCTCAGCAGGATTCTTCATGAAATTAGGGCTCCAAAGAGTGAGAATTAAAGGGGGAAGAACCTGGCTCGATCACCTCACTTTGTCTCTTAATTATCAGCAGGGAAGATACCAGAGAAAGTGGACTTTTAGTGTGTGATCAGTACTTAAAACTCTTCAACAACCTTCAAGAAAGCAAAGGTGAGCAGAGCTCTTTAGATTTCCATCTGTCCTATAAAAACATAGAGATTGCTGCCTCCTCTCTATTAGACCTTTATACCCAGCCTAAATGTAAGCAAGCTGTTTCTATTCTGCATTGTAAAATAATGTACTCTCTTTATGGTTGCCAGCAGGTATAATCTCTTTTATGTGTGCTTGATCACTCCATACATTGGTTATCAGTTCCCCAACCTTACATTTGTCTCACCTCCTTCCCATCATAATCATGGAATCTGGTGTGCCCTCTACACAGGAGAGTAGAGACCTCACTGGTTCTCCTCACTCTGTAAGAATTTGCAAGTGAGACTGGAAGACCACCTTTTCCGTGGGTGTAGGGGCAGCAAAAAACTGGATGTCAGGAACTGTTGGATTTCAAGGGTCAGTGAATCGGACAACTGGGTCCATATGATGTAGCCCATTCTCCCTCCCCTCCCCCAAAACCACACAACCAAGCATTAAGCTGTATTATGATAACTGCTGTTTTTGTTCTCAAGTATTTCAGTACCATTCTTTCTTGTCCCTTTTCACTTTCTTCCAGGTCTTTTGGATGCCCCTTCACTATTTGCCATTCCTGTTTCCCTCTCTCACCTTTTCCATTAGCTGCCTATCAACCCCCTCCAATGCTCCTCCTTCCCTTTCTTTCATAGTCTCCCATCAGATTTTCCCTCCTCCAGCCCTTTATTTCTTTCACCAATCAACTTCCCAGCTCTTTACTTCACCCCCTTCCCCTCTCCCGGCTTCCATTATCACTACCACCTTGTACTTCTTCCTCCCTTCCCCCTCCTTCTTACTGATCTTTTTTCCAGTTCTGATGAAGGGTTTTGGTCCAAAACATTGTTTGTTCATTCCTATCCATGAACCCTGCTGAGTTTCCACAGCATTCTGTGTGTGTGTTGCCACAGATATTTTCTCCCATGGACTGAGGGGACAAAACCATGAGAAGCCTAGAAATTGTAAACTGGAAGGAATAATTTGCATGATGGTTTTGTGGCCAAGTATTCAGACAATACAAAGACAAGTGAAGGGCCGGTAGTGCTGAGGAAGCTAGGAATCTGCAGAAGGACTTAGATTGGGAGAATGGGCAAAGAATTGGCAGTTGTAATATAGTGCAGGGAAGTGTACAGTCATGCACTCTGGTAGAAGGAATAAAGGTGTAGACTATTTTCTAAATGGGAAGAAAATTTAAAAAAAACACAGCTGCAAGGGGACTTGGGAGTCCTTATGCTGTGATGATAGCAGGTTTGTTGACCGTTAATTTCTAAACTCAGGCTACGTCCACACTAGATCGGATAAATCCGTAACTGAACCTTGTTCTCTTTGTTTTGACCCTCCATCCACACTGAAACAGCATTTTCTTCCCCCGAAAATGGAGCTTTCCTAAAACGCCCTCCAGAGTGTGTAAATTTGAAATGCTGCTTGGGCAAGAGTAGTGTGTACAGGGTAACCGGAGATTTCTAGAAACGCTGTCATGACGTGCCGGAACAGATGGCAGCATTTCATTGTTTTCCTGAATGGAACCCCACACAACGATTTCAGAACAGATGGCAACGAGACTGAAGCCAGAAGCGTTAGAAATGTACTCACCAAATACTTTGACCCATAACTTACTGAATAAATAAGTATACTCACTTTGCCCTGTTTTCTGTCCTTGCTTGTATGAAGGTGGTTTACCTATTTATTCAAGTACTTCTCTGACAATAGTTGTGTAACACCCTAATGTAACATTGTACGGAAATACAGGATAACACTGATGCAGACATGTTTTATACATTTAACAACGTGCTCTATTAATGCAACAGAGTTAGTCAGTTTTCCAATGTTCGTCATCAGCCGGGTCAATCTGTCCGTGAACTCCCTGTCGGTTGCCTCCGTACGCTCCAGTATTTGTTTTTTTTTTAGTTTTAAGTCCTCCTGCGCGAGAGTGAACAGCTGTCCATTGTTTGGCAATTTCATTTAAAGTTTTTCTAGTCCGTAACTGCACAAATGCGCACTTTCACAGTGAGATTTGTCACCAAACATATCGCCTTGTTTTCTGTAGATGTGTCCTGCGGATGCCCAGTAGGAGGAGATTTGCCCAAATACCCATTTTTCTTTTCAAATTTTTAAATTATTATTATTATTATTCAAAAATAACACAGGTACATCGAAGCAATAACACTTACAATGCCTCAAAAAAAGGAATTATCTTAAAGATTGAAAATTTTTGTGAATCAAAAAACCCTACAAAGCAAGAAAAGTATGTAAAAAAAAGAAACCCATTGGGGGTACAACCCCAGAGCCATGCATCAGACAGAAAGCTTCTAAAAATAAACATCAAACCACCAACAAGAAAGAAAGATATATCAAAACAAAATTTACACTTAGATCATGGAGGAAATCTATCAGTTAACTGAAATGATAATAACGAGCAAATGAGCCCCATCTCAAAATCAAATCAAGGTTCAAAGGTTCGACTTCTAATTTTCTCCAAGCTAAGACACAGCATCACTTGAGAGAACCATTGTGACAAAGTAGGAGCTGATATATCCTTCCATTTCAACAAGATGGCCCTCCTAGCTATCAATGTAACAAACGCAATAACATGTTGGTCAGACAAAGAAATACCATGGATATTTTGAGGAATTATTCCAAAAAGCACAGTCAATTTATCAGGTTGTAAGTTGATTCTGAGTGCCTTAGAAATTGTCGAAAAGACTGACTTTCAAAACTGTTTTAATATAGAACATGACCAGAACATATGTGTCAGTGTGGCTATCTCAGTTTTTCATCTATCACAATACTTGTCAACATTTGGAAATGTTTTAGAAAGTCTCTCTTTCGTCAAATGGTAACAATGTACAATTTTAAATTGAACCTGTGAATGACTAGCACAGATCGAAGAAGAGTTAACCAGCTTCAGAATCCCCGTCCAATCCTCCCATATAAAAGTCAAATTGAGTTCCTTCTCCCAATCCTGTTTAATCTTAAGTATAGGACGCTTATCCCATTGTAATAATAAATTATAAATTCTTCCAATAGAACCTTTCATCAAGGGGTTCATATTCATAATAGTATCTAACTAGTCAGCCTCCAATATGTAAGGAAAATTACTTAAATATTTTTGTAAAAAATGTCTAACTTGAAGATATTGTAAAAAGTGTGAATATGAGAGAGAATATTTATCGACTAATTGTTCAAAAGACATCAATCTGCCTTCTTTAAATAAATCCAAAGCAGACTTAATACCTTTATTTTTCCAAAGTAAAAAAACTGGATCACTCCAGGAAGGTTTAAAAAAGTAATTAAGATAAATTATACTACAAAGTTTAAATTTTTTAAGATTAAAAAAATTGCGGAACTGGAGCCAAATTTGTAAAGAGTGCTTAACCACAGGATATAAATTTAAATTAGCAACTTTAGCTGATTGTATAGGTAGAGCAACTCCTAATAACGAAGTTAAATAAAACTGTTTCACAGCTCTCAGTTCCAGGTCTACCCAAATTGGCCGATCATTCCTATCACCCCAATATAACCAAAAGGACATATATCGCAAATTAACAGCCAAATTAACAAATTAATCTAAATGCATTCTTAGATTAGGCAAAGTGAGACCTTGGAACAACACACACAAAATGCTGGTAGAACACAGCAGGCCAGGCAGCATCTATAAGGAGAAGCACTGTCGACGTTTCAGGCCAAGACCTTTCGTCAGGACCCTCCGTCCTTTTTCAAATTTTGTAAATGACTTTTACTGATTCTTGGTCTTTTATTATCCCAAATAAAAGATAGAATAATAGAATCAATCCGATCAAAAAACTTCTTAGTCAAAAAAACAGGAATATTCTGAAATAAATATAAAATATTTGGTAAAATCATCATTTTAACTACATGAATACGACCAACAAGTGAAAATGTAAGTGGACTCCATCTACTAAATGAGTACTTCATAGAGTCCACAAAAGGAGGAAAATTGGCTTTATAAAGATCCTTACTTTTTTTTTTAGTAATTATGACACCTAAATACCTAAAAGAATCCGTAACTTTAAAAGGAATATTATCATATATAGAGACAGATTCATTTAAAGGAAGTAATTCACTTTTACTAAAATTTTACAAATGTACAAATACCCGTTTTAATGTGGACAGAGGTATTTTCAAAAATGCTTGGTGTGGACGCCTATCGTTTTTATGCAAAACCAGTGTTTTCAAAATTATCCGGTCTAGCGTGGACGTAGCCTCATATGAAGACCTTAAGCCCTATTGGATGTAATGTAAATAGCCATGAGTGTTCCCACTAAAGACAGATTATACTGCAATTACCCAGCCTTCACAGACCATTTCACTTCTTTGTTCTCAATGGTGAGTTAAAGTGCTAATACAAACTTTTCAAGTGGTGGGTCCCCTCTCCCTACCAAGGTGAAGATACTTCCAGCTAACAAGGTAGTTTAAAACACGGTTCATTTTTATTCAATGATACACATTTAAATTTGAACAATATTCTTAAAACACATTTAAAAGTCACAAAGGATTTCTATTTTAAACATTTCCAAATCACAAACCATTTCTAAAACATAAAGCATTTCTGAAACTCAAATAATTTTCAAAGCACAAAAGGCAAAAGATTTCTAAAACACAGGTACAATACCTATAAAATAAAAAGACATACTAATGATTTGAAGATGAACAAATTGTCTGCTGCAGAAACTGAAGCCAGAGGAATGGATTCTAGTCCTTCCAAGTTCCTTAATGTTCCCTACCCCAGTCTTAAGAAACCGGAATTGCTCTCTACGTTTCTACTGTTTCTCTGCTACTTTGGTGACTTCACACACATTTGATATTTCTTCAGACACCCTTTTAACACAAAAGGTCAAAAAGCATCTTGGACACATAGTTCTCAACAAGTGCTCTAAAGCTAACTCCTTTGAGTACATAAAACTCCCAACATCAGTTTTTGATGTGCTAAGTTATATTATCCATCTGGTCTGCAAGCTTTCTTGAACTAAGCAACTTAGTCAGCCTTGTCTGTTTTGAAACAAGCCAAATTAAATAACCCGTTGTGTTATACTGAGCAGCAATAAAGCAGAAACATCTCGTTTCTCACAGACAGCGTGGTTTCCTATGTAGAGAGCTTGTTTACAAAATGGTTCTATAGACAGTGCCTGTTTTAACTTCAAGCTGATTACTGCTTTCATTTATAGTTTAAGAACTGACCCCTTTTTATGACCAGAAATTTAAAAGATGAAATGTAAATTGGAAGCTTACTTACAACTATTTGTGCTCTTACAAGTGGCAGCTGCTGTGTTTAGAAATGAAGTTTTGCAAACAACCAAGAATTGAATATCCATCATAGTTCAGCATCCCCTAAAGGTTAACTTGTAGGTTGAATCAGAGGTAAAGAAAGCAAATGCAATGCTAGCATTCATTTCAAGTGGACTCGAATATAGATGCAATATTGAAATTTTATAAGGCTTTTGTCAGACTGCACTTGGAGTATTATGAGTAGTTTTGGCCCCTTTATCTAAGGAAAGATGTGCCGGCCTTGGAGGAGGTCCAGAGGAAGTTCATAAGGATGATTCTGGGAATGGAAGGATTAACATATGAGGAGCATTTGATGGCTCTGGGCCTGTATTCGCAGGAGTTTAAAACAATAAGAGTGGACCTCATTGAAACCTATTGCATATTGAAAGGCTTAGATAGAATGGATGTTTAGAAGATGATTCCTCTAGTAGGTGAGTCTAGGACCAGAGGGCACAGCATCAGAATAGAGGGGTGTCCATTTAAGACAGAGATGAAGAGGAATTTCTTCAGCTAGAGGGTAGTGAATCTGTGGAATTCATTGTCACAGATGGCTGTGGTGGCCAAGTTTCTGTATATACTTAAAGTGGAAGTTTATAGGCTCTTGATTAGTAAGGGTATAAAAGGTTACAGGGAGAAGGCAGGAGAATGGGGTTGAGAGAGATAATAAATCAGCCATGATGGAATGGTGGTGCAGGCTTGATGGACCAAATGGCCTAATTCTGCTGCTCCTTTCTTATGGTCTTATGGACTTCTTTTTTTATGCTTCAGTTAGATTGCCTTAAATTTATCTAACGTCTTGATGCACCATCAATAACTCTCTGAGACGTGAGGCGAGATATAGGCTTTTATTGTCTGGAGGAAAGAACAAGCAGCAATTGACCACCATACTACATCTTGGAGACTGAGGGCAGGGCTCAGGCCCCAATCGCCTTTATACCGGGGTCTGTGGGAGGAGCCACAGGAGCAGTCAGCAGGGGGCATGTCCAGACAGGTATATGTAGTTCACCACACGTCTAAAGCATTAACTCACTTCATTGATTAAAAATAATGGGCTGCCCCATCAGCAATGAAGTAATTTTTTTTTCTCTCTCAGGGAGTTGACAGAAATTTTGGAAAAATCTTCCTTTATGAGCAATGGAAACCTTCTTGAATGTTTGTAAGGCAGAACTAGCTAGATTATTGGTACTGTGCATGGTCTGTTATGTAGAGTTAAGATTAAATCAGATTAGCCACAATCTGATGAAATCATGAAGCAGGCTCAAGAATCTTTATTGTGCTTTTCTGTGACAAGGACGTCCTTCCTTAGGTCAGTGATCAGATCTGTACACATTATTCTTTGTGAGATGTCACACTAGCCCTCCGTTATTGTGAATTATACTCACACTGACACTCAAATCCTTTAGTTATACAGTAAATGTTTCACATATTACAATATCCAGGTTCTACCTGATGTCAACAGTTTTTAATCTTGCTATAACGTTACAGCTTCTTCATCTGTCAACATTTTGACTGGAAAAGAAATAAGCAATAAAATTGATTCTGCTTGCTCTTCCTGATCATTTGATACCTCAGCTTGTTCATGAGCTTCCAGGACAGCGGCGACACGCGGCGCATGTGGAAGGGCATTCGGGACATCACCAATAACAGGACAACATCACCTGACTGTGCAGGTGATGCCTCCCTCCCAGATGCGCTGAATAACTTCTATGCCCGGTTTGAGGCAGAAAATGACGTGGCGGCGAGGAAGTCCACCCCTCCTACAAATGACCAGGTGCTGTGTCTCACCATGGCCAATATGAGAGGAATCATGGGCAGGGTCAACCCACGGAAGGCTGCTGGACCAGACAACGTTCCTGGTAGAGTGCTCAGAGGATGTGCAGATCAGCTAGCAGATGTTCTCACTGACATCTTCAACACCTCCCTGAACAGCGCCACCATTCCAACGTGCTTCGAGGCTGCCACATCGTCCCTGTGCCGAAGAAGTCTTCAGTGTCCTGCCTGAATGACTACCGTCCCATTGCACTCACATCCATCATCATGAAGTGTTTCGAGAGGCACATCATGAGGCATATCAAGACCCTGCTGCCCCCCTCACTGGACCCCCTGCAGTTTGTGTACTGTCCCAACCACTCAACAGACGACGCCATTGCCTCCACCTGGACAAAAAAGACACATACATTCGGATGCTGTTCATAGACTTCAGTTCAGCATTCAACACAATCATCCCTCAGAAACTGATTGGAAAGCTGAGCCTACTGGGCCTGAACACCTCCCTCTGCAACTGGATCCTAGACTTCCTGACTAGGAGACCTCAGTCAGTCCAGATCGGGAGCAGTATCTCCAACATCATCACGCTGAGCACAGGGACCCCCCCCACCCCCCCCCCCAGGGCTGTGTGCTCAGTCCACTGCTGTTCACTCTGCTGAGCCACGACTGTGCTGCAACACACGGCTTGAATCACATCATCAAGTTCGCCAATGACACGACCATGGTGGGTCTCATCAGCAAGAATGACGAGTCAGCTTACAGAGAGGAGGTGCACTGGCTAATGGGCTGGTGCAGAGTCAACAAACTGTCTCTGAATGTGAACAAAACAAAAGAGATGGTTGTTGACTTCAGGAGGGCATGGAGCTACCACTCCCCACTGAACATCGATGGCTCCTCGGTAGAGATCGTTAAGAGCACCAAATTTCTTGGTGTTCACCTGGTGGAGAATCTCACCTGGTCCCTCAACACCAGCTCCATAGCAAAGAAAGCCCAGCAGCATCTCCACTTTCAGTGAAGGCTGAGGAAAGTCCATCTCCCACCCCCCATTCCTCATCACATTCTACAGGGGTTGTATTGAGAGCATCCTGAGCAGCTGCATCACTGCCTGGGTCGGAAATTGCACCATCTCGGATTGCAAGACCCTGCAGTGGATAGTGAGGTCAGCTGAGAAAATCATCGGGATCTCTCTTCCCACCATCACGGACATTTACACTACACGCTGCATCTGGAAAGCAAACAGCATTATGAAGGACCCACACACCCCTCATACAAACTCTTCTCCTTCCTGCCATCTGGGAAAAGGCTTTGAAGCACTCGGGCTCTCACGACCAGACTATGTAACAGTTTCTTCCCCCAAGCTATCAGATTCCTCAATACCCAGAGCCTGGACTGACACCTTACTGCCTTATTGTCCTGTTTATTATTTATTGTAATGCCTGCACTGTTTTGTGCACTTTATGCAGTCCTGGGTAGGTCTGTAGTCTAGTGTAGTTGTTTTTTTCTCTCTCTGTGTTGTTTTTTTTACGTAGTTCAGTCTAGTTTTTGTACTGTGTCATGTAACATTATGGTCCTGAAAAGCTTTGTCTCATTTTTACTATGTACTGTACCAGCAGTTATGGTTGAAATGACAATAAAAGTGACTTGACTTGACTTGACTTGATTCTGTAGGCAGAAGTGATCAGTTTAGTTAGGGATTTATTTACTTCTTTAAATAGTTCAGTACAACATTGTGGACCAAAGGGCTCATTCTTGTGCTGTGTGTTCTGTTTCAGAGCATGGCAACAGACATCTCTGCAGCTGGCATATTTAGGAGTAGGCACTTATGACATGGGGTGGTGGGGTGGGTGTAGAGCAATCTACTACATAAAGGTCAATATCAAAATCAGCAATAAACTAAGCAACCAGATAATAGCTTGGTGTATTGTTCTCCTTCAAAGAATGGAGTTTCTCTCCCTCCTCTATTGACGGTGCCCTCACCCACATCTCCATTTCCAGAGCATCTATGCTCAACCCATCTTCCCATCTCCTTAAAAGTAATGGAGTTCCTTTGTCCTTACCTACCACCCCATCAGCCTCCACATCCAACACATTATCCTCCGCAAGTTCCGCCATCTTTAAAGTCATCCTACCACTAAACAACAACACACACAAAATGCTGGTGGAACACAGCAGGCCAGGCAGCATCTATAGGAGAAGCACTGTCGACGTTTCAGGCCGAGACCCTTCGTCAGGACTAACCGAAAGGAAAGATAGTAAGAGACTTGAAAGTAGGAGGGAGAGGGGGAAATGCAAAATGATAGGAGAAGACCGGAGGGGGTGGGATAAAGCTAAGAGCTGGAAAGGATTGGTGAAAGTGATACCGAGCTGGAGAAGGGAAAGGATCATGGGACGGGAGGCCTCGGGAGAAAGAAAGGAGGCAGGGGGGAAACACCAGAGGGAGATGGAGAACAGGCAGAGTGATGGGCAGAGAGAGAAAGAAAAAAAAGGGAGGGGAGAGAAAACAAACAAAAACAAACTAAATATATCAGGGAAAGGGTAAGAAGGGGAGGAAGGGCATTAACGGAAGTTAGAGAAGTCAATGTTCATGCCATCAGGTTGGAGGCTACCCAGCCAGTATATAAGGTGTTGATCCTCCAACCTGAGTTTGGATTCATTTTGACAGTATAGACAGGATAGACATATCAGAATGGGAATGGGACGTGGAATTAAAATGTGTGGCCACCTCCAACGGGATCCCACTACCAAGCACATCTTTCCCTCCCCCCCTCTTTCTGCTTTCTTTTTTTGCCATGTATCGAGATCATGGCTTATTTTTTATCTCAGTGCCATTTTCTGCTCTCAAATCCGTTAATATTCAGAAAACTATCTATCTTTGTTTTAGATTAACCCAATGACTGCATCTTGATTACATGTTCAGCAGTGGGCCTCTTACCCACTTCAAGACAAGGCTCCAACTTACAATTTCTTTTTTAGTTTACATTGTTACTTTACTGAGGAAATTTATAAACCACTTTATCTAAGACCGGAAATAAGAATTAATAGTGAAGAGGCCTATCAAATACTACGAATATTCCTTTGAGGCTATGTTTTACAACTTTAATGCAATGTTTATTTTTGCAGCAGTGAATCATCAATGATTCAAAAAAAGTCTACAGGTGCTGTAAACCTGAAATAAAACTGGTAATGTTGGAAACACTCAGCAGTTCTGTTATGTTTTGTATCTTTAAAACATTGAGCTAATTCAAAGGAAGACATGGAAGTCCAAAATGTGAATTTACCTTTGAGTTTACTTTAAGAGACTGCTACTGCGTCGACTCAGGCCTAGGGGGCCGGCGTTGGGCATAAGAGAGGTGTACACATAACAGAGGTACTTTAAGAGAGATGTACACATATCACGTACAGACATCCATAAATAATTTTTAAATTGTTCCATTCAGGCCTAAAGATTTAATCACTGTGGGAGGATGTCTCACTCTTGCGAGATAACTTCATTACTGACAAAGGGGATCACTCTGCTTGGTAAGTGAGACGTGTGGCTGTGAAAACAATCCCAGGTTCTGGGGCCTCCTCTGTGCTGGCTTTCGGTGTTGACACTGAGATTGCAGGAAGTAATCTTAGGATAGTGCTAGCCAGCTTTCTTCTTCTTCTCCTTATCTATTCATCTAGATTTTGCATTTTGATCTGGGGAAGATGCATTTTATTCACTGGATTATTCTCTTATTAATACTTCTATTGCTCCCTTTACGATCTGATCTCTCCTCTTGCTTTCCTCATCCACAACATCATCTGACGAACCCTCTGTTTTTGTAGTTCTTTTCACTCCTTTCTTTAAGGCCGTCCATTCATCTAAATGGGCTTTGGTAACTGCATCTACTTTTATAAACAGTTTTTTCTCTCCCACGTGAAGTTCGTGCACTAACCTTTATGCATGCAGAGTAGATTCTCGCTCTTTATATTCACAAAAACAGAATGCTTTCAACTTTCCTGAAGCTCATGAAACTCTCTTCCAATTGAAAAACCAGCCACATTGCACAAGTGAAAAACTATTGTAGTCAGACCACTGCTTTCATCACTTTTCATGCTTCCTCTGAGCAATCTGGTCCTTTCTTGGTCCAATATGCTTTCCAACCAGAAGCACAGAGTTTGACAACAACACATATTTGTCCCCTGTGGGGCAATGATTCAGGGTTTTCGGCATGGGGACAGTTGTGGCATCATCCAATACCTTTCTTAATTTACTTTTGGTTGGCTTCATTGCAGGGGATGTGGCACGCAAATGGTGGATGGATCTCCAATCAAGATGTAGTTGTCTCAACCAATCAAATCCCCATGATGGTGATCCTTGTGTATTTATTACTTACAAGCCTAATATGGCTATTTGGTTGTTGTGTTTTACTGTTATGAAGATCAATCCCAAAAGAGTTATCCTTTCTCCAGTATAAGTTTTTGGTTGGATAACTGTAGGACTCAGTTCAATATCTTTCAAGTACCATTCAAATTCATTTTGTGAAATGACTGAAACAGCTGAACCATTATCCAATTCTATGCTAATTAATTCCCCATTCATTCACTACTGGAGTAAGCAATATTGCTTGTCTATTGTTAATTTTCACACTGTAAATGTCAAAGCTACACAGTCCCACGTCACTCTCATCATTATCAGAATTGTCATCAGCAGTGTGCAGATTAGCGCTCTATTTGAGACTGCAACTTTTTAGCTTTTTCTCTTCCCTGAGCAGGTCACTTATTTTTGTCCAACCAATATTCTCTTTGTATGTGTCCTACTTTGTGGGTTTCCTGCAAGTTTCGTCTTTAAATCTGCATTGAACTGGTGTATATGATCCCCTACCAACAAACTTGATAATGTTGTTCACACTCACTACAACCACAACTTAACAACTACATTCCTGACTACAACCTAATTGTGTCTCTGTCAGCTGTTTCCATTGAGAATGTCATGGTCCTGTCTGTCAATTCCCCATCTTGTTATTACCTCCTTAATCCCCTCGTCTGATTTCCAATCGTTCCCAGTTCCACTAATTACAGCACACCTGGTTACCATTAGTGAACATAGGATAAGACTTGGGCATCACAGCCATGCTTTACCAGTTTGTTGGTCAACGCTAATGTGAGCAAGCCTCATTTCCTGATTCCTTAGGACTGGCAGTTCTAAGCTCTGCATCATTTCCTGGATACTCTATGTAAACCTTGTCTCCGTGTAAAGACTCTCCTGGATACTGGTTCCCTGTTCGTGACGGTGCTAACGCCTCATGACTCTGCCTCCACGCCTGTGTCCTGTACTTGGGTTTGTCCTCAGCCTCATCCTTGCAACAGAACGAGCTGGCCAAGAATGAACCCAGCGGACCCGGATCCCGTGCAACGGGCCCTCGTCAACCAGGGCTACCTACTGGGCGCCCACGACCAACTGCTCAGAGAGGTCACGGAAAACCTTCGTACACTGTCCATGAATGAGAGGAAGGTCAGTGAGCAGGTTGACCAGGTATCTGCTTCCCTTACTCCGTCCCTTCCAAGAATCCAGACTGACCAAACCTCACAGCCTGGGATGCCTATGCCCCTGGGATTGGCAACACAATCCCCTCAAGAGCTGTACGTACCCAAACTAGAACCCTACGCTGGGGTCCTAGGGAAGTGCCGGGCCTTCTTATTACAATGCTCTTTGGTCTTTGAGCAACAGCTACGTGTGTACACCTCAGACAGATCACAGACTGCGTACATCATGGGGCTGTTAAAAGGGGACGCCTTGGCATGGGCCACCACGATCTCGGACGACCGACCAGAGGTCTGTTCCTCCTTCCCCTCCTTCGTCTCTGAAATGAGGAAGGTCTTTGAGCAGCCCACTTGCAGTAAGGATGCTGTTAAGCGCTTGCTAACTCTCTGTCAGGGTTCGCGAAGCGTAGCAGAATACTCTATCAAGTTCCGAACATTAGCGGCCGACTCTGGGTGGAATGACAAGGCACTATGGGAAGTGTTCTGACAGGGCCTTTCAGATAAGATAAAAGATGAACTGGCAGCAAGGGATGACGTGGACAGCCTGGACTCCCTGATCTTTCTAGCCACCAGGGTAGATAATTGACTCCAAGAGTATCTGAGAGAAAAGACCAGTCGCCCCACTCCTCGGTTCAGCCCACGTCCCACCTTACCATCTTCAGCCAGCCCTCCTTCCGCAGCCGCTCCAAGTATAGTTCCTGCTCCGACTGTCCCCACCACCCTGGGGGAGGAACCGATGCAGCTGGGATGGAACCGTCTCTCCCCTGCCGAGCGACTTCGGAGGCGGAGAGCTGGGGACTGTCACTATTGCGGCCCGCCGGGACATTTCCGGGATACCTGCCCTCTGCGGCCAAAAAGGAGGGCCCACCAGTAGAAAGGGGTACCCTGGTGAGCTGGACGACACTCCTTTTAGTCCCCCGGACCCAGATGCAGATCCCGGCTATCGTGAACTATTGACAACAGTACTTGTCCCTATCCACCTTGGTGGATTCCAGTGCCGAGGGAAATCTGCTGGACGAGGACATAGCCTCCCTGGCTGGAATACCTTGGGAGCCGTTAAGTACCCCTCTGGAGGTATGGGAGCAGTACGGAAAACTGCTGGCTCGGGTTACCCACTGTACGCCACCCCGACCTTGATTCTATCTGGAAACCTTCGAGAGGAGGTACAATTTAATCTCGTCCATTCTCCTCAAGCCCCTGTAGTTCTAGGATATCCCTGGCTGCACCACCACAACCCCTACATTGACTGGTCTACCGGGAGGATAGCCAGCTGGAGCCCATTTTGCCATGCCACCTGTCTGCAGTGGGCTCTGTCCCCTAAGGAGGCTACCGCAACCTCGCCTGTCTTGGAACCCCTAGACTTGTCCAGAGTCCCTGCAGAATACTATGACCTGAGACAGGTATTCAGTATCGCCCGTATGATTGTGCTATCGACCTTCTCCCAGGGCCTTATTACCCACCAGTCATCTTTATAACTTATCCCGACTGGAGAGAGAGGCCATGGAGAAATACATTAGTGTGTCCCTTGTGGCATGTATTATTTGACCTTCGTCGTCCCCAGTGGGCACCAGTTTCTTCTTTGTAGAGATGAAGGATGGGTCGCTTCATCCGTGTATTGATTACTGAGGCCTAAACAATATAACTAAAAATAAGTACCCACTATGCCTCATTAGCTCGGCATTTGAACCAGTTCAGGGAGCCACCATCTTCTCGAAGTTGGACCTTCGTAGCGCCTACCATCTAGTCAGGATAAGGGAGGGAGACGAGTGGAAGACTGCCTTTAATGCACCTTTGGGCCACTTTGAATACTTGGTCATGTTGTTTGGCCTCACCAATGCCCCTGCTGTTTTTCAAGCCCTAATCAATGATATGCTGAGGGATTTTATTAATCGCTTCGTGTTCATCTACCCAGATGATAACTTAATATTTCCTAGCAGCCCCCAGAAACACATTGACCATGTCCATCTAGTCCTCCAGAGACTGTGGGAGAAGAAATTATTTGTGAAGGCGAAGAAATGTGAGTTCCACGTCCCTTCAGTCAGCTTCCTGGGCTACATCATCGAGAGCGGGCAGGTGAGGGCCGATCCCGAGAAGATTCGGGTGGTGGAAGAATGGCCCAGGCCCACGACCTGCAAGCAACGTCAGTGGTTTTGGGGGCCTGCAAACTTTTATTGCCGATATATCAGGGATTAGAGTTGGGTGGTGGCGCCCCTTACCCGATTTACCTCGCCTACAACACCTTTTTGTTAGGACTCCGAGGCTGATTTGGCATTCACCAACCTGAAGAGGCAATTCACAACTGTTCCCATCCTGGTCCAACTGGACCCCTCCCATCAATTCGTTGTTGAGGTTGATGGCTCCAGCTCTGGGGTAGGAGTGGTTCTGTCCCAAAGATCAAATCCGGACGAAAAGCTGCATCCCTGTGCCTTCTTTTCTCGCCGACCGTTCCCCGCCGACCGGAATTACGACGTGGGGAATTGGGAGCTACTGGCAGTCAAGCTAGCATTGGAGGAGTGGAGGCACTAGCTGGTTGGGGCAGAGCACCCGTTTATTGTTTGGACTGATCATAAGAACCTGGGATATATTCAGGCTGCCAAATGTTTGAACTCCCACCAGGACCATTGGGCATTCATTTTTGGATGGTTCAAGTTTTCTCTCACATACTGTCCAGGGTCCAAGAACGAGAAACCAGATGCACTCTCCTGTCAATTCAACTCCAAGGAGGACGCTTCCAGCCCAGAGACTATCCTCCCACCATCCTGTGTGGTGGCAACCCTCACTTGGGAGATTGAGTCCATAGTAAAAGAGGCCCAACGGGATGACCCTGACCGCAGCAATGGACCCGCTGATCGCCTTTTCTGTCAGATCTCAGGTTCTCCGGTGGGGGCACACATCTTGGTTTGCATGCCACCCCGGGAGTGATCGGACACTGGCTCTCCTAAGAAGATGCTTTTGGTGGCCTTCCATGGAGGCGGATACCCATTCCTATGTCTCTGCATGTTCCGTCTGTGCCCGTGGAAAAGCCTCCCATTGGCCACCTGTGGGATTACTTCATTCCCTACCTGTCCCTGTTTGTCCTTGTCTGCACATCACCCTAGATTTTGTCACTGGTCTACCCCCTTCGCATGGAAACACCAGTTTATTCACCGTGGTAGACCGGTTCTCCAAGACAGTGCACTTTGTAGCCCTCCCTAAACTGCCTTCTGCTCAGGAAACTGCAGAGCTTTTCGTCCGCCACGTCTTCTGCCTCCACAGAATCCCCGTGAACATTGTCTCCAATTGAGGTCCCTAATTCATCTCGCAGGTACGGAAGGCCTTCTGTCAAGCCTTGGGTGCCTCAGTCAGCCTGTCATCCGGCTTCCACCACAGACGAATGGGCAAACGGAACTGGTCAACCAGGACTTGGAGGAAACGCTACGTTGTATAACAACCAACAACCCATCTACCTGGAGTGACCACCTCGTGTTGGTTGAGTACGCCCACAATTCTCTGGTTAATACTGCCATCGGAAGGTCTCCCTTCGAGTGCTCCCTTGGGTACCAGCACCCCACTGTTCCCTGCGCAAGAAGAGGAGATTGCGGTGCTGTCTGTTCAGGCCCATGTCGATCGGTGCCACAAGGTTTGGGAGGAGACAAGCACGGCCCTGCTCAGATTCAGCCGATCGCAATAGGAGGATTGCTGATCGACACCGGACTCCTGCGCCTGAGTATCGACCTGGGCAGATGGTGTGGCTTTCATCCAAAGACATCCCTCTCAAAAATGAGGCTAAGAAACTCGCTCCTCGCTTCCTGGGACCTTTAGAAGTTGAAGTCATCATCCCCACTGCAGTCCGACTTAAACTGCCAAGATCTATGCACATTCACCCTACTCTTCATGTTTCCCAATTAAAACCACTTTCCGTCAGCCCCTTGTGTCCTCCAACCGAAACCACTCCACCCACCCAGATCATCGACAACCATCCAGCACACACTGTCCAGCTGCTACTAGATGTGCGCTGTCGGGGCAGGGACCTCCAATACCTGGTCGACTGGGAAGGGTACGGCCCAGAGGAGTGATCTTGGGTTCCGTGCTCCTTCATCCTGGACCCCTCCCTCATCCAAGACTTCCATCGGGACCATCCGGACAAGCCTGGAAGATCACCTGGAGGCTCCTGTTGAGGGGAGGGCACTGTCATGGTCCCATCTGGCAATTCCCCATCTTGCTATTACCTCCTTAATCCCCTCGTCTGATTTCCAATCATTCCCAGTTCCACTAATTACAGCACACCTGGTTCCTATTAGTGAACATAGGATAAAACTCGGGCATCACAGCCATGCTTTGCCAGTTCGTTGGCCGACTCTAGTGTGAGTAAAGCTTGTTTCCTGATTCCTTAGGACTATCAGTTCTATGCTCCGCTTCATTTCCTGGATACTCTACGTAAACCTTGTCTCTGTGCAAAGACTCCTGGATGCTGGTTCCCCGTTCACGATGGTGCTAACACCTCACGACTCTGCCTCCGCGCCTGTGTCCTGCACTTGGGTTCGTCCTCAGCCTTGTCCTTGTAACAGATAAAGCAATTTCAACTGCTCTTTTAAATGTAAGTTGTGCTTCAGTTAGGTGCCATTTTTCAATGCTTTCTTGTAAGATTCCACAAACTAAATGTTCTCTCTGCATCTTTAAGCTCATCTCCAAACTGTCAATGCTCAGACAATCTCATCAATTCAGACACATATGTTGAAATGGACATCCCTTGTTTTTGAATCCATTTATGAATCATAAAGCATTCTGCAATCAACAATGGCTTCACTTCTAAATGTTCCTGCACTACTTTGAAAATATCAGCAAAGATCATTTCAGCTGGTTTGGTTGGAGCAGTTAAACTTTAAAGCAAACTGCGCCTTTAAACCCAATAAACTGAAACTGAACTGAAAATAGGTACTCATTTCTCATTGGCTATTTCATTTGTATCAAAGTATTATTGAATTAGCTCAGTATATACGAGCCAGTTACTCACTGTGTAATCAAATTCATCAAACTTTCCAACATAGCCAGCAATTTCTGCTTTTTTAAAAAATTATTATTATCACCCCCTGTACTCACTCTTTCTGAACCCATGAACTCTTCCATTTACTGCCTTTTTTTAAAAAAACTTGACAGAATCTGCACATGCTGGGCTTGTTTTTTCACTCACTGTTCCTCACTACTCTTTGAACTTGAACATCTTCAACAGGTCAACAGCTATCTCAGGTTCGATTTTAAAATACCTGGTCACCACTGTTACTTTTTGTAACGTCAAAACATCAAAACAAATTCAAAGGAAGACACAAGAGTCCGAAATGTGAATTTACT
Organism: Hemitrygon akajei; assembly: GCF_048418815.1. Lineage (NCBI taxonomy): Eukaryota > Metazoa > Chordata > Chondrichthyes > Myliobatiformes > Dasyatidae > Hemitrygon > Hemitrygon akajei. The sequence continues at coordinate 31,680,582 of NC_133135.1, forward strand.
TTAAACAAAGCACGTAAGTATCATGTGGTAATATGATGATGTATGCAATTCAGCTATTTATGCATATAACTCATAACAAATTATTTAAATGAACAAGAATGCTTAATCAGCAAATATATATATATATTCATAATTAATCAAATATTACTTAAATATTGCACTGCAAGTTCAAATTCAGAGCTTTTTTATCATATCATAGTGAAATGTGTTGTTTGCATTAACAACTAGCAGACCCAAATATGTGCTGGGGGCAGCCAGCAAGCGTTAGCACACATTTCCTGTGGCAACATAGCATATCCACAATGTTCCACAGAACAACAGACTCGCAAGAACAACAACAAAAATAACAGGAAGATAACAAAAACACAAAATGCTGGCAGAACTCAGCAGGCCAGACAGCATCTATGGGAGGAGGTAGTGACGACGTTTTGGGCCGAAACCCTTCATCAGGAGTGAAGTAACATGGGATGGTGGAGGGGGGATAAGAAGTGGGGGGAGGGATAAAGTAGAGAGCTAGGAAGTGATAGGCTGGAGGGAAATGGGCTGGGGGAAGGTGGAGAATTATGGGAAATAAAAGAGAAAGAAAGGTAGGGCTGGGGGGAGATTATAGTGAGGGGGGAAAAAGAGAGAAAGAGAACCAGACTAAAATAATAGATAGGGATGGGGGTAAGTGGGGGCAGGGGTATCAACGGAGGTCTGTGAGTTGGATGTTCATGCCAGCAGGTAGGAGGCTACCTAGGCGGGAGATAAGGTATTGCTCCATCGACCTGCGTGTGGCCTCATCTTGACGGTAGAGGAGGCCATGGACAGACATGTCGGAGTGGGAGTGGTCTGTGGAATTGAAGTGTGCGGCCACAGGGAGATCCCACTACTGCTGGAGGACTGAGCGCCGGTGTTCGGCGAAACGGTCTCCCAGTCTGCGGCAGGTCTCTCCAATGTATAAATGGCCACATCGGGAGCACTGGATACAGTATATCACCCCAGTTGACTCACAGGTGAAGTGGTGCCTCACCTGAAAGGACTGTCTGGGGCCTAGGATGGTGGTGAGGGAAGAAGTGAGAAGTGTGGGGGCAGGTGAAGCACTTCTTCCGTTTGCAGGGATGAGTGCCCGGAGGGAGGTCGGTGGGGAGGGATGGGGGGGATGAATGGACAAGGGAGTCACGTAGGGAGCGACCCCTGCGGAAAGCCGAGAGTGGGGGGGGGGGGGAGGGGAAGATGTGGTTGGTGGTGGGATCATGTAGGAGTTGGCGGAAGTTATGGAAGATTATACGTTGGATCTGTAGGCTGGTAGAGTGATAGGTGAGGACCAGGGGGACTATCCGTGGTGGGGTGGCGGGGGAAGAGGTGAGGGCAGAGGTGTGTGAAATACGGGAGAGGCGATGGAGGGCAGAGTTGATAGTGGATGAAGGGAAGCCCCTTTCTTTAAAAAAGGAAGACATCTCCTTTGTCCTAGAATGAAAGGCCTCATCCTGAGAGCAGATGTGGCGCAGGCGGAGGAATTGTGAGAAAGGAATAGCATTTTTGGTCTGGTTTTTTATTTTATTCTGGTTCTCTTTCTCTCTCTTTTTTCCCCCCTCACTATAATCTCCCCCCAGCCCTACCTTTCTTTCTCTTTTATTTCCCATAATTCTCCACCTTCTCCCTAGCCCATTTCCCTCCAGCCTATCACTTCCTAGCTCTCTACTTTATCCCTCCCCCCACTTCTTATCCCCCCTCCACCATCCCATGTTACTTCACTCCTGATGAAGTGTTTCGGCCCGAAACGTTGTCACTACCTCCTCCCACAGATGCTGTCTGGCCTGCTGAGTTCTGCCAGCATTTTGTGTTTTTATTTATTTCCAGCATCTGCAGATTCACTCGTGTTGCCCAGGAAGATAACAACTTCAAAACAAGCCTATTTCACATTCTTCCTACTCACCACATACCACCCACTCACACATCCAGACTGGCCTCTGAGTCCTGAAGAAGGGTCCAAAACATTGACTATGTATTCCCTCCCTGGAAACTGCCTGATCTGCTGAGTTCCTCCAACATTTTGTGTTTGTTGTCTGACTCCAGAACTTCAGTGATTCCAGTCTTTGTCCATGGTTGTTCAGACTATAGAGAAAGACATAGAATTAGCACTTTGATCAATGAGCTTCTATCATAATTCCAGACATCTGATGGAAACGTCTTTGGCCTGAGACATTTCTCTGACCATCATTGTCATGCTTCAGATCATCATCAGATTTTACCCCAAATTCTGACAGCAACAAAACTGTACCAATTTCTGCAGAGTAGGCTTGGGTTCAGATCATCTTCTCAAAAAGATATCAATTGAACAGCCAATGCTTTTCATATATCAGACACATTGTACAATCGAACAGTTACAGAATAAATAGCAAGTTCATGAGAAAGCAAGAATAGATGTTGAAAGAAAAATTGTTTTTCCTGTTGTAATGCCCTGGTTAAGATTTCTACTGCTATGGTAGGTATTTTGTTTTGGCATTTTCTGCAAAAACAGTGTGTCCTGTTGGTAGAGTATTTTGGTTTTGGCTAAATATAAGAATCCCTGCTGTTCAACTTAGGAATGGTGTGTCAGTCAATCAGGATGGTGGAATTGGGAGAAAGTTCTAGGGAGAGCTGGGTGGGCAGAGATTTAATGATGGATAGTAGTCTGGTTTGGGGTCTTTTGATGGGACCTGCAGAGAGGATAGGAGAGAAGATGCCTCAGAATGGCATGGGAAGGAGAGACTCAGTTGCAAGAATTGCTTTATACAGATGAATGGCTCCAAGGAGGAAGGGCGATACTCATGAGAGAGAGAGAGAGAGAGAGAGAGAGAGAGAGAGAGAGAGAGAGAATGAATTTGTTTGAGATGGTCTTTGAGGGGAGTTTGAAAAGGTGGCGGGTATTTTCACGTAGACCATGGGTCTGCCACTTGAGTAGGAGATACACCCACAAATACCCAGTTTTGGATAATACAGGCTCCAATGTTGTATGCACATTTTGACTGATTTAACTATAATGGACCCTTTTATTTTCTCTGTCTTTTCTTTCTCTTAATAGCTGTTTGATAAAGCTGAAATTAGTAAATATACTGCCTTTATAATTTTATGTGGTGTACAATCTGTTATTTCATGCCACCCAATAACTGTGTATGGGCCGCATATACACAGCATTCGGTTTCTTTCATCAGAACCTCAAGACGTTACTGTTTGGATGAACCCCAAATCATACTAACCTGAGACGTATATTGTTTCTGAAAGGTGGCCATTTCACAGCTGAGTCACGTGGCTGTTAGCAGAGTCGGCTAACAGGCCTGGTGAAGGGGTTACACTACTTTATCACAATATGCGGTTTGAAAAGATTGCAATGTTGAACTACACTGTAATCCCATTTTCCAGATTACTATTCATTATGTCTTAACAATGCTTGAATAATTCTGCCATTAAATTTGCCAGTCAAATATGGAGAAGGAAGGCAAGATGATTTGAATACAAGAATAAAATCCAGAAAGCAAACTGTTGGAAGAGCTTTGCGGGTCAGGTATTGTCTGTGGAGGTAAAGCGATGATCAGCACTTTAGGTTGAGACTCTGCATTGGGATTGAGAGTGCAAAAGGGAGATATCCAGTATAAAGAGGTAGGGAGAGGGTTTGAGGGTGAGACAGGAGCTGGTAGACGACAGGTGGATCCAACTAAAGGAAGTTTGATGGACAGATAGACCCAGGTGAAGGATGAATGGGTGGCGATTGTGACAGAGGCCAGGATGTGATAGAGGCAACAAAGGACTGCAGATTTAAAAGTGAAATATTGAGAGTACAGAATCTGTATGTTTCTGTTAGAATAAAAGGCAAGGCTAACAGGTGTAGGAAACCTTGGTGATCAAGGGATCTTGTGGTCCTTGTAAAGAAAAAGGAGGCTCATGACAGTTATAGGCAATCAGGATCAAATGAGGCACTCAAGGAGTATAAGAAATGAAAGGGAACACTTACGAGAGAAATCAGAAGGGCTAAAAGAGGATATGAGGTTGCTCTGGTGGATGAAGTGAAAGAGAATCCCAAGAGCTTCTATTGATATATTTAGAGCAAAAGATAGTGAGGGGCAAAATTTATCCTCTTGTAGATATGCATGGTCATCTATGCATTGAACCTTAAGAGATGGGAGAGACCTCAAATGAAATCTTGCATCTGTATTTACCCAGGAGCCAGACAGAGACTACAGACCTGAAGTAAAAGAGTGGTGAGGTCATGGACTGGATTACAGAAGAAGACATGTTGGCTGTCTTGAGGAAAGTTAGGCTGGATACATCCCACGGACCTGACAAAATGTCCCCTCTGACCTTGTGGGAGGCTAGTGTAAAAATTTCAGGGGCCCTAGGAAAAGATATTTTTAGACATCCTTAGTCGGAGTGAGGTGCCAGAGGATAGCTAATGTTGTCCTGTTGTTCAAGAAAAGCTCTAAGAATAAGCCAAGAAATTATAGGCTGGTGAGCATGGTATCAGTTGTGGGTAAATTATTAGAATGTATTCTGAGAGACAAGATAAATAAGTATTTAGATAGATAGGTCCTGATATTGATTAGCTTTGTGCATGGTAGGTCAAGTCTAACCAATCTTATAGAATTATTCTAGGAGGATACAAGGAAGGTTGTTGAAGAAAAGGTGTTGAACATTGTCTACATGGACTTTAGCAAGGCCTTTGACAAAATCCCACGAGAGGCTTGTCCAGAATGTTAAGTCGTTGGCATTCAGAATGAAGTAGTTAATTGGATTCAACTCTAGCTTAACTTGGGTGTCACAGTAGCGTAGTGGATATTACAGCTTGGAGATTCAGAGTTCGGAGTTCAATTCTAGCATCCTCTGTAAGGAGTCTCTGTACATGCTTCCCGTGGAATGTGCGAGTTTTCTCCAGGTGCTCTGGTTCCTTCCCACTGTCGAAAGGCATACTGGGTAGGTTAATTGGCCATTGTAAATAGTTCCATGAATGGGTTAGGGTTAAAGTGGGGTTGTCAGAGGTTGCTGGGTGGTGTGATTCAAAGGGGCAAAAGGGCCTATTCTTTACCATATCTCTAAATAAATAAATTATCTGGCAGCTGACTGGAAATGCATACAATTTGGAGTATTACGTTCATTTCTGGCCACCTACCTGAAGGAAAGCTATCAAAGCTAGAAAGATTGCAGAGAAAATTTACAAAGATGTTGCCAGGGCATGAAGAATTGAATTATATAGACAGGTTGTATAGGTTAGGACGTTATTACATGTGAGGTGAGGTGAGGTGAGGGCCTCCGTCAGTCAGAGTTGTCAATGGACATTACATTCTAGCTGCCTAGATATACAAGCCTGGGCAGTACAACATGGAGAGCAAACTGTTGCCCATGTAACAAGCTCCCCTTCTCAATGCATCTGCTGAACCCAAAGGAACGGCAGAGATGGATACAATTTGGTACCAGCAGCATCGCAGGAGTTGCCAGTCAGTGTTGAACTCAATGTAGGACTGCCTTAGGAACTCCAGCTCTGGACTTTTCCCTCGGGGTTTACTCCCAAAGCCTTCTCCATGAGTGGATATAGCTGCAAGACAGCAGAGGTTTGAGTTTATAGTTTTCCTTCTCCTAGGTGAGCTGCCAACCATGGCTGATGAGCCCCATCTGCCGGAAGCGACTGGTTTTAAGGCATCGGTAACCTGCCTTTGCCCCTTCTCCTATCAGTCAAAATGGTTCTGCTGGGCTTAGTAGCTAAGCCACCTAAGAAGGCCAGGAGCTGGACTTGGTTGTCAGAGGCTATTTGAGGCGCAAGACATTGGGAGCATTTAATAGGTAGCGGGGGCTTGTCCCCATTACCACCCCTGGCTAAAACAATCTTAAGGAGTATAAAGTGCAGGCAAATGAGGGGAGATCTTATAAAGGGATATATATTTGAGGACCATAGATAGGGTGACTGCAGCCTTTTTAACTTCAGGTTGGATGATACTAGAACTAGAGGTCATAGGTTCAAGGTGAAAGGTAAAATATTTAAGAAAAATCTGAAGAGGAGTTTCTTCACTCCCAAGGTAGTGCAACTGTGGAACAAGTTGCCGGGGAAGGAGTAGATGCAGATGCAATTGTAATATTTAGGAGAAGTTTGGCTGGGTACTGTGCAAGGATGAGAAAGTGAGGAAGGGATGGAGGTCTCTGGTTCAGCTAAACAACTAGGCAGACTAGATGGGCCAAAGGGCATGTTCCTGTGCTCTCATGCTCTATGACTACAATGCTATTATGGAATCTGATAGAAAAGAGAGGTGACAAGAGGATCCAGATAAGGGATGGGTGTTGGGCAGATGAGGATAATGGGGGGAAGTTACAGGGCACCAAGGGTGTGGAGTGAGTGGATGATGGGCAAATGCAGGTGTGTGTGTGTGTGTGTGTGTGTGTGTGTGTGTGTGTGTGTGTGTGTGTGTGTGTGTGTGTGTGTGTGTGTGTGTGTGTGTGTGTGTGAAAAGTAACTAGGTAACAGGTGCTGGTGGGGTTTTGGAAAGGATGGTATGTGTGAGAAGTCATGGATGGATTAGAAGGAGAAAGAAGGGAACAGAAGGATGTTGTTTACCTGAAATTGGAAAATTCAATATTCATGCTGTTGGGTTGTAGACTATCCAGTGAGTATAATAGCTGCTATCCCTCTAGTTTGTATTTGTCTCACCTTGGCACCCTCAACTTAAGCAACCCATTCAGAATAAAGACGAGGAGAAATTCCTTCACCCACAAATAGTGAAACTTTGGAATTCTCTATGCAAGAGGGTTTTAAGTTTCAGTAACTAGTATATTCAGTGTGGTGTTTTGATATGAAGACGTCAAAGAGATACAGGGACTGGCAGGAAAGTGTTTCTGTGGTAAAAGATCAGTCACGATCTGACTGAATGATAAAGCAACATTGGACTACTCCTGGTTCTATTTCTTGCCTTTTTTACATCCAGTTAAAAAAGAAAAACTTGATGCTATTTAAGTTTCTCCCATCAGTAGATAGGCAGACATTATACTGCTGTTTTCAGTGCATTAATTGTGCAAATCTAATATGGTATGGTTTAGGGATAGAAATTCTTCATTGTTGGTGAACATTGTGTGAGTGATTAGACATGTTCCTGATAAAGGGTTTCTACAATCAACAAGTTCCTTTCCCCAACGGATGCTGCTAGACCTGCTGAGCTTTCCAGCAGATTGCTTGTTGCTGTAAGCAGTATGTATTTGGTTGTCCACCTTGTCATTACAAAGACAGATTTTTTTTTGATCAAAATACACTTAAGGGCTTTGTGAATCTGGTGGGAAATTTGAGTTGTAGCCAAGATCTGTTAAGCTATGATCTTGCTAAAGCCAGAACAGGATCAAAGGGCAGTGCAGTCAACTCCTGCCATCATTTAAGTTCTTATTCACAGACTGGGTTTTACTTTACCATTTCATCTGAATAACACTGGAAGATTTGGCTGCAACATCTTCTCAGTTCTGAACTAAAGTTTCAATCTAAACTTTTATGTTTGCCTCAAATGCACAATCCTCTGAGTCAGAGCCCAGAGAGCTACCAACTGAGTCAGCGCTGACAGATTCAGTCACAGAATTGCACAACAGCAAAGGAGGCCTTTCAACCCACTGTCTTTCTGTTGACCCACATGTTTAACTATGGTAATTCCATCAACCTGAATTAATTCCTCCATGCCCTGTTCATTCAGGTGACTATATAGATGCTTCCTAAATGTTCTTACTGTTCTTATTTCTACCACCCGCTCTGGCAATTCATTCTAGATACCAGCTACTGTTTATGTGAAAACATAACTCCTGAGATCCCCTTTAAACCTCCTCAATTTCACCTTAAATCTACATCCCGTAGTTTCAGGCACTCTGGCCGTGAGAAACAGTCTCAGGCCAACTTTCATTCTAATGCCTTTTATAATTTCCATCCTGTCACTTCTCAGCCTCCAGGGAAAACTGAAACAGCCTATTTAGTCTCTATAATTCAAGCCCTTCAATCTGAGCAACATATTCATGAATATTTTCTGTACTTTCTCTAGACTAATCACATATTTCCTGTAATGTGACATTGCTATTCACTGTTTATGTGCTGGCTTGGTTTAACTTCCCAAAATGCACTGCTTCACACTTGTCTGAGTTCAATTCCACCTGCAATTCCCTTGTTCACTTTTCCAGTAGATCTATAATAGTCATAGTCCTGGCCTGCCTTCTTCATGTCCATTTGGTGTCATCTGCAAACTTAACTAATTGCGCCACCTACATACTCGTCCAAATCATAAATATATTTGTCAAACAAAAGAGAACCCAGCATCAATTTCTGTGGCATACCACAGGTTGAGCCTCCAATCTGAGAAAATGAACACTGACACCTGCCTCTACCTTTTATTTTGTGTTCAATTAGCTAGCTCACCGTAGACCAGACTTCCAGGTAGGATCTTGTAAAATGTCTTGCTAAAGTTCATCTGGCAATGATTACCATTGTCCGTGTCAATCCTCTTGTTCAACTCTTCAATAACTCAATCAAATTTTTTTTTTTTAATTTTTTTTATTAGTTTTTCAAAACATTTTACAAAATTAAAAACCCCAAATCCCAATGAGGAGCATTAATACAGAGCAAGGTTAAGCACACAATAACAATATGCTACACAGGAAGAGAATTTAACAAAAAAGCACCTAAATTAAAGACAAGTGAGCTTAGTGTCCTCCCCAAACCCCAGAACACAAGAAAAAAAAACAATTCCAGACCAACCACCACACAGTATAGAGAGTATAAGTCCGGACAGTCAAACTCCCAGACTGTGAATACACTTAGCAACAGAGGATAATAATGCCTACTACCAGAAAAAAAAGGGAGCTGAAAGCAAGGGACCGAAAAGAAAAAAAAAACCCTAGTCAAGAGGAAGGTTATGAAAGTACTCGATAAAAGGCCCCCAGATCTTATGGAACTTTAAATCCGAATTGAGAAAGCAATGTCAGCTTTGAGTTGTTTAATATGTGCGAATACCTTCCTCCTTTTAACAGGGTGATTCAGTCCCTTTACATTCCAGCTCACAAATTTAAGTGCACTAGCCATTATCAATTACTAATGCATAATAGGCAGCAGGCATATAAAAAATCAAGTGGTACAATAGCAGTCTGGGAGCAGAGATGTAAACATAGATTCGTAAGGTCAAAATATAAACATGTCCTAAACAATAAAGGAATGTTGGAACTGGAAAACCCACCCCAGCCACACAACCCAAAACTAGACGGCTACCAAAACAAGTAGCTAGCTCTACCAGAAAAATTAACCCAAATACAACTTCCAGATCTGTGTCATTGGCAGCAGTTCCGTATAAATGCTATAACAAACAGTAACTAGTTTATGCACTAGAAAACATAACTACAGATTAGAACACCTTCTGCCGAGATATACAACTTAATACAGAGCGAATCGGAAGAAAACCAAAACTAACCTACCCGCGAAATATTATAGAAGAATAACGTAAGAGAAAGGGAAAAAAAAGGTAAGAAGGAAGAAGAAAAACAAGAGGAAGGGGAAAATTATAAATTCAAGACGAGTATTTATCAACCGTTTACCGAGAAGGGAGAAAAAAACATTCAGAGAATGGAAAAAAAAGGGGGATGAAGAAAAGAAAAAGATGAAATAAATAAGTATTTAAAACAGAGGAAAAATAAATCAGCAGTTGAACTGTGAACCGACAAACAGGGAGGCCTTCACTAAAGACTTCAAACCTCCAAAACAAGTTAGATTTAGTTGTAGAACTCTGTAGGTAAAGTTATACAGAGGTAAAAATAGATTACACACACACCAAATCCCGGGAGAGATTGTCAACAGCCTTTAGAGTTTCAGTGAATAATGTCTGAGCGATTCAAGTGAATTCCGAGTCCAGAGAAAGTAATTTTACTAGGAGGAGTACTTATCCACCATTTTAGGAGGTCCGATCAGATTCCGAAGATGACTGGATAGCCGGAAGACTTGCCACAAACGCTTCAGCTTCCCTCGCTGATTTGAACCACTTGAATTCCCCGGTATTAAACTTGATTCTTAGGTCAGCAAGATTACGAAAGGAAGGTTTGAAACCACGATCAAAAAGCACTTTCATTACGCCTTTATACTCAGCGTGCATCTTTAAGGTCTGGGGTGCAAAATCTTCCACAAAGCGAATGGTTGTATCCTGGAAAGAAAAAGAGCCTCTGCGACGTGCCTCCACAATCAGACTGTGTTTTACCTGGTATTGATGGAAACACAAGATTACTGGTCGTGGACGGGATCCCAGAATTCCGGGGAAGACATAGACTCTGTGTGCCCGTTCCAGCTCGGGCGGGTTTGGAAGCAGATCCTTCCCGAATATCTCACAGAGAAACTCGGCGAAAAACTTCACGGTTGGTCCCTTTTCAGTCGCCTCTGGTAATCCCAGAATTCTGATGTTGCAGCGTCTGCTGCGATTTTCGAGGTCCACCATTTTGGAAAGAAGTTTATTAGATTTTTCCTCTAAGCTGGAACAGAGAGTCTCCAAGTATCGAACCCGACTTTCTAAAGCTTCAGAAGTCGAATCGATGCGAGATAAGTGTTCAGCATGTTTGTCCACTTTATCGTTGATCCGATCCAGTTTCTCTTCTAACTGTTTGAAAGCGGTTTTAATTTGCTTTAAGATTTCGTCTCGGAGATTTTCAAGCGCCTCCATCGTCACGTCCGACGAGGTCGTAGTTTCTTTTCTCCCGGATTTAGAACTCTTGCTAGACATTGTAGGTTAGATATATTCACAGGCAAGTAAGAGATACCGAAATAATTCCTAACTAAGCTTTATAAAATGGAGACATTTAGTGCAAAGGTAGCGACAGTAACGGAACAAAAGTTCGGAGCAGCTAAGCGATCGCCATCTTACCGGAAGTCCTAACTCAATCAAATTTTTGAGATGCATAAATGCTGCCTGTCCTTAATTAGTCTTTGATGTTTCAAGTGCAAATAAATCTCATCCCTCAGAGTCCCTTCCAATACCTTGCCCACCACCAATGTAATGCTCATTAGCCTGTAATTCTCTGGTTTATCCTGTTACTCTTCTGAAATAATGGCCCAATAGGAGCTATTCTTTAATCTCTCAGGATGTCACCTGCAGTTACAAGGATACAAAATCACTGTATATTACCACAGTGATCCTTAATAGGACCTAATCTTATTCAACTTAACATTTACTCTTAATATACCTAAAGAATCTTTTAGTATTCTTCATTATCTTATCTTCAAGAGATACCTCATGGCTCATTCTCAGTTCCTTTGAGTGATGACTGAGCTAGATTTGGGAATAATTTACCACTGTGGGTGAGTAAAATGACCTTGACTAATTAGTTGTCACCAAATCTCCATTGGATTATGCCAGTGAGGAAATCGCAAATTTCAAGACATTCTAGGTCCATATGAATAAGGTTTATGATGTGCAACAACAATATGTATCCATTGGTTTTGGTGGAAGCTAAGGGCTTGTGATCTTATTGCCCTAATATTTACTATGACAAATCTCATTAAGCTGGATGGTTGAAGAGAAGGTTTTTTGATGGAACACCACAATGTTCTATAGCAAGTGGAGTTTAGACTCCATCTTGTTTTTTGCTTCAAGCCATTTAATCAGTTCAACATATTGACACAGAAAATTCAGCAGATGCTGTAATCCAGAGTAGCACACATAAAATACTGAAGGCGTTCAGCAGGTCAAGCAGCATCTATAGAGAACAAAAAAGAGTTAATATTTCTGGCTGTGACACTTCATCCTTCATTAGATCTGAAAGGGAAGGGGAAGAAACCTGAATAAAAAGGTGGTGCTGGGGGGGTGGGTGGATAGGAAAGGACATGTTTGAAGCTTGAAGATGATAGGTGAAGTCAGGTGAGGGGGCAGGAAGGTGGATAGGGGAGGGGAATGAAGTGAGAAGCTGTGAGGTGACAGGTGGAAAAAGCAAAGAAGAAGGAATTTGACAGGAGGGGAGAATTGATCAAGGGAAAAAGGGAAGAAGGAAGGGCACCAGAGGGAGGAGATAGGCAGGTGAGGAGTAGAGAAGTGTTAAGAGGAGAGCCAGACTGGGGAATGAAGAAAGAGAGAAGGGGGATGGGGAAATAATTACTGGAAAATGGAGAAATTGATGTTCATTGCTGTCATGTTGGCGGCTACCCAGATGAAATACGGGGTGCTGCTCCTCCAAACTGAGTGTGGCCTCAATGTGGCAGCAGAGGAAGCCATGGATTGACATGTTAGAATGGAAATGGGGATAGGAATTAAAACGTTTAATTGCAACGTTTTATTGTTGAGCGTGGCACACATTCAGGTGGGTGATTCTTCTGAAATGATAGAATTCTGAGATGGCTTGACAAACTGGATGTGGAGAGGGTCTTGTCCAGAATGAGGAGCTCACAGTCCCACAGGAAGGCACATAAAATTCAGGACTGCGATGGGGTGTTGTCTGTGACTTGGAGGATGCGAATCTGTGGAATTAGCTACTACCAAATAAGTTTGAGAAGGAGTTAGATACTTCTTTCACAAACTACATTAAAATATATGTGGAAAAAGCAGGAATATGATACTGAAATAAATGATCTGCTTTTGTATTGAATGGTGGAGAATGATCAAAGGACCAATTACCCACTCTTCCTGCTATTCATCTGTGTTTCAATGAGACCACAGGCCACGAGCTTCAAGGGCAGTTGAAGCATGAAATGATCTGGTTCTTGGTTTTCTCACTCTTTCTACTTACAGCTTAGACCTTTCCTTCCCTCTGATGGTGTCCATTTGGGGAGTTGGAAAGGATCCTAGCCCAGCTCTGCCCCGTGTGACCACTCCCACCAGCCTCCTGTGACACAGCCTTTCCTCTGCTTCCTGAACAGCTTCCTACACCCTCCACTTCCTGCCAGTCCTCACTTGGATCTAACCACCTTCAGGTCACTTGAGTCCCTGTACTGTACCACTTCTCTGGCTCTTGTTACCTTGAATTCCTCCTCCAGGGATTTGAAGGGCAGTTGCAGTTTGTTGTGGTGTCCATAGAGTGTGATGCTGCTCAGGCTCTTTGGCAACCCCAGCCATCTCCTGAGGTGCTTGCTGACCCTCCTCTCTAAGGTTTTGACTGTCGTGATCGGAACTGCATAGACAAGGAGGGGCCACAGGATCCTGGGAAGAATGCCATGCTTATACCCCCAGACTTTGAACCTCCCAGGTAAGGCCAGACTTGTCCACGGATTTCAGCCAGCCATCCAACTCGGTGCAGGTCGCCTGAATGGATATCGTGTCCCTTAGAGAGCTGTCAAAAACCTTACCTAAGCTCTTGACTGGCTTTTCTGTGCTGATTGGGATGGCTGTAACTGTGATGCTGAACCGGAACTTGTTCTCCACCTTCCCATTTCCTCAGCACCATAGATCTTGATCTGGCTGGTTTGAAATGCACCCGGCCCACTTCACCAGCTTTTCGAGCCCCTGCAGAACCCACCGGCAGCCTGGGGCTGATTCTGTGGTGACTGTGAAGTCATCCATGAATGCCCTGATGGGTGTGAGGTATAGTAAATCAGCCACAATGGTGGAGCAGACTTGATTGTCTGATTGGCCTAATTCTGCTCCTATGACTTACGGTCTTATGGTCTAAATTTCTTTTGCCAGAGAATTAAAAATCTTTTGAAATCTTTACCTCAGCTTGCTCAGTCACTGAGCATATTCAAGGCTGAGACTGATGGCTTGATGGACTATATGGAAAACATAGGATGTGGGTGGAAAGGGAGAGAGGAGGATGTGGACTCAAGGTTCACACTTTATGAATGATGGGAAGATGGCTCAAAGGGTTGCATGGCCTTGGGCAGTAGAGCATTACAATAGGCAGGGTGATGCTCTTTAGCTCCAGTGACTCAGGTTCAATACCAGCCTCCCTTGCTGTCCATAAGGAATTTACATGGTCCCTCCCAAGTGATTGTGTGAGCTTCCTCTCAGTTCTTCAGTTTCCCCCCATATCACCAAGATTCACTGAGTGGTAAGTTAATTGGCTAGTGTAGGTGGATTGTTGTCAAATTGGGGAGTTAATGGTGCATCAGACGCTATAAATTACAAGGAGCGAAGTGTGGGAAAGAATTGCTAGGATTGCTTTGAAAACTTGCGTTGTCTTGATGGACTGAAAAGCCAACTTCAATGTTATAAAGAAATACTCTATATGTTCTCAGGAGCAGGAGGGGTCCCATATGGAATCTCTGCAACACTCATCTGAACCAAGGGACACATTTCATCTGCATTCATTGGGAGGAATATTGCTTTTTTTGGTGTCAAGATAGCAAGAGGCAGCAATCAAATAATCTAGCGCATTGAATGCAAAATAATTAAGATGTTTCACAGCTCTCATCCTACCCCATCTTGTTGTACTTTCTCTTTGTGCTCACTTATATTGGTGCCTCAAAAAAATCTTTCTGAAACCTCATGCATCTTGGTACACATTTTTGATGATTAACTATTCCATTATTTAATCTTTCAATGCGATGTGCTTAAAATAAATGTTCTTAGTGTGTTTTGTTCCCTACTGAATATAGTAGGGAGCAATATGAAAGAGGTTGTTATACCTCATTGTTTGCACATTTTGGCAGACTTAGTCCATACTGAAAGCACTGGTCACAGAAGAAGATGCCTTTAGCAATAATCAGTGAGACACAAAAATAATGAACACTTGTGGGAAGCTATGGGTTTCAATGTAATAAGCAATGAAGAATATAAAAAATAAAATTGTCTGCCTGCCTTTTATCCTTCTGTCTCTGAAAAAGAAAATCTTTAGAACAGATTAAAACAGGGAGCGCAAAGCTCTGTGCTCGGAATCCAAGGCATTGAGGGCATCACTTAATATGTTGAGCGAAGTCCAGTGGATAAATTGCCTGCAGTGTACAGCCATCTATTGCAAAATCACTATAGCTGTGGCATAGTTTGATTAACTACTCTAATTCCAACCAGATACAAATGTTACTCTAAGAATTAGAATACTGAATTGTTTCATAAGCACATCTTAATATTTTTTCTGCATGCATTTGGTTTTTCAATTTTGTTGCCTCATTTGATAAACCGATGATACAGACATGTTAAAATCTCTTGATGCTCCATCTAAAGAAACAAAATTGCTTTCATTCTCGCAGTGGAAATATTGTAGAGAATATTATATTATAGCAGTATGTTACATTCCAACCAGTTATTAAAATCTGATCAAGTAAAGGATCCATTCTGGGCAGATGCTTTTAATCAATCATCTAGAAGAGGTTATAGAAATATAACTGTCCATTAAAATAATCTAAGTAACAACAGGTAAATAAATAGAAATATTACAGGCCACAAAGCATTCTACCCACACTATAGCACGAGATCAGCCATAAAAGATACACTGAAAATTATATTGGTTAAATTATTCTACAACCACAAAGTTAAAGATTACCATTATGTTTCCTATAGTGAGGGTCTAGAACCAGAGAGCACAGCCTTAGAATAGAAGGATGCCCCTTTGGAACAGAGATGAGGAGGAAGTTCTTTAGTCATAGGGTCGTGAATCTGTGGAATTCATTGCCCTAGGTGGTTGTGAAGTCATTGGGTATATTTAAAGTAGAGGTTGATAGGTTCTTGAGTAGTAAGGGTGTCAAAGGTTATAGGTAAAAGGCAAGAGAATGGTGTGAGAGGGACAATAAATTAACTATGATGGAATGGCAGAGCAGATATGATGGGCTCAATGGCCTAATTCTGTTCCTATATCCTATGGCCTTAGGGTCTTGTTAACGAATTATTTTATCAGGATCTATCTGATGATCTCACTTCCTTTTATGATGTCATTTGCAGCTACGTAGTCTTGTCTAGCTAGCCCACATTAAATTTAGGATTGAGAATTCATCCAAAGGGGCTGGAATCACAGCCTACTTATAACGATTAAATTGTACATCATATAAGGAAGAAGCCAAGGGTGAAATCAAATATTTCGGAAAGAATTATGAAGATCAATAATGTCTCTAATCTGTGTGAGTGAACTTCCATAACTGTTGACAGACTGACTCAGTCATCTGAAAAAGTTTACACTTAAATCCAGTTCTTGTGCAATGACTTGCAGTCTCATCAAAAGTTCAAAGTACATTTATTATCAAAGTATGTATTCATTATACAACCCTGAGGTTTGTCTCCTTACAGGCAGCCACAAAACAAAGTGGCAAAGTAGATAGTGGAACGGAGGTAAAAATAAATGATGTTAGTAGTTCATGCAAAGTCACAAATAGTAAGGTTGTGTGTGGCGGTAATAATCTTCTGAGGTGTGTGTATTTCAATGTGAGGAGTATTGTGGGAAAGGCAGAAGAGCTGAGGGCCTGGATTGACAAGTGGAATTATGACATTGTAGCCATTACTGAAACTTGGCTACAGGAGGGGCAGGACTGGCAGCTCAGTGTTCCAGGGTTCTGATGTTTCAGCCGTGATAGAGGCAGAGGGATGAAGGGTGGTGGGGTGGCTTTGCTAGTCATGGAAAATATTACAGCAGTGCTTCGGCAGGACAGATTAGAGGGCTTGTCTACTGAGGCCATATGGGTGGAGCTGAGAAACAGGAAAGGTATGACCACATTAACGGGGTTGTATTATAGACCACCCAATAGTCAGCAAGAATTGGAGGAGCAAATCTACAGAGAGATAACAGACGACTGCAGGAGACAGAAAGTTGTGATTGTAGGGGATTTTAATTTTCCACACATTGATTGGGAGTCCCATACTGTTAAAGGTCTGGATGGGTTAGAGTTTGTGAAATGTGTTCAGGAAAGTTTTCTAAATCAATATATAGATGTACCAAATAGGGAGGATGCAATATTAGATCTCCTATCAGGAAATGAGTTAGGACAGGTGACGGAAGTGTGTGTAGGGGAACACTTTGGTTCCAGTGATCATAATGTCATTAGTTTCAACTTGATCATGGATAAAGATAGATCTGGTCCTCGGGTTGAAGTTCTAAACTGGAAAAAGGCCAAATTTGAAGAAATGAGAAAGGATCTAAAAAGCGTAGATTGGGACAGGTTGTTCTCTGGCAAGGATGAGATTGGTAGGTGGGAGGCCTTCAAAGGAGAAAATTTGAGAGTGCGGAGTTTGTATGTTCCGGTCAGGGTTAAAGGCAAAATGAATAAGGAACCTTGGTTCTCGAGAGATATTGGAACTCTGATAAAGAAGAGAGAGAGATGTATAACATGTATAGGCAACAGGGAGGAAATAAGATGCTTGAGGAGTATAAAAAGAGTAAGAAAATACTTATGAAAGAAATCAGGAGGGCTAAAAAGAGACATGAGGTTGCTTTGGCAGTCAGGGTGAAGGATAATCCTAAGAGCTTCTACAGGTATGTTAAGAGCAAAAGGATAGTAAGGGATAAAATTGGTCCTCTTGTAGATCAGAGTGGTCGGCTATGTATGGAACCAAACGAAATGGGAGAGATATTAAATGGTTTTTTTGCATCTGTATTTACTAAGGAAACTGGAATGGAGTCTATGGAAACAAGGCAAACAAGTAGGGAGGTCATGGAACTTGTACAGATTAAAGAGGAGGAGGTGCTTGCTGTCTTGAGGCAAATGAGAGTAGGTAAATCCCTAGAACCTGACAGGGTATTCCCTCGGACCTTGAAGGAGACTAGTGTTGAAATTGCAGAGGCCCTGGCAGAAATATTTAAAATGTCAATATCCATGGGTCAGGTGCCAGAGGATTGGAGGATAGCTCATGTAGTTCCGTTGTTTAAAAAAGGCTCAAAAAGTAAGCCGGGAAATTATAGGCTGGTAAGTTTGACATTGGTAGTAGGTAAATTATTGGAAGGAATACTAAGAGATAGGATCTACAAGTATTTGGATAGACAGGGACTTATTAGAAAAAGTCAGCATGGCTTTGTGCGTGGTAGGTTATGTTTAACCAACCTATTAGAGTTTTTCGAGGAAGTTACCAGGAAAGTGGATGAAGGGAAGGCAGTGGATGTTGTATACATGGACTTCAGTAAGGCCTTTAACAAGATCCCGCATGGGAGGTTAGTTAGGAAGATTCAGTCGCTAGGTATACATGGAGAGGTAGTAAATTGGATTAGACATTGGCTCAATGGAAGAAGCCAGAGAGTGGTAGTGGAGGATTGTTTCTCTGAGTGGGGGCCTGTGACTAGTGGTGTGCTACAGGGATCAGTGCTGGATCCATTGTTATTTGTCATCTATATCAATGATCTGGATGATAAGGTGGCAAATTGGATCAGCAAATTTGCTAGTGATACAAAGATTGGAGGTGTAGTGGACAGTGAGGAAGGTTTTCAAAGCTTGCAGAGGGATTTGGACCAGTTGGAGGAATGGGCTGAAAAATGGCAGATGGAGTTTAATGCAGACAAGTGTGAGGTATTGCACTTTGGAAGGTCAAACCAAGGTAGAACACACAAGGTAAATGGTAGGACACTGAGGAGTGCAGTAGAACAGAGGGATCTGGGAGTACAGATACATAATTCCCTAAAAGTGGCTTCACAAGTAGATAGGGTTATAAAGAAAGCTTTTGGTACATTGGCCTTTGTAAAACAAAGTATTGAGTATAAGAGTTGGAATGTAATGGTGAGGTTGTATAAGCATTGATGAGACTGAATTTGGAGAATTGTGTGCAGTTTAGGTCACCTAATTACAGGAAGGATATTAATAAGGTTGAAAGAGTGCAGAGAAGGTTTACAAGGATGTTGCCGGGACTTGAGAAACTGAGTTACAGAGAAAGGTTGAATAGGTTAGGACTTTATTCCCTGGAGCATAGGAGAAGGAGGGGTGATTTAATAGAGGTGTATAAAATTATGATGGATATAGATAGATTGAATGCAAGCAGGCTTTTTCCACTGAGGACAGGGGAGAAAAAAACCAGAGGTCATGGGTTAAGGGTGAAGGGGGAAAAGTTTAAAGGGAACATCGGGGGGGCTTCTTCACGCAGAGAGTGGTGGGAGTGTGGAATGAGTTGCTAGATGAAGTGGTGAATGCAGGCTCACTTCTGACATTTAAGAAAAACTTGGACAGGTATATGGATGAGAGGGGTATGGAGGGATATGGCCTAGGTGCAGGTCAGTGGGACTAGGCAGAAAAATTATTCAGCACAGCCAAGAAGGGCCAAAAGGCCTGTTTCTGTGCTGTAATGTTCTATGGTTCTAAAGAAACCCAAGAAAAACCATTAATAAAAAGCAAACACACAATGTGCAGGGAGTGAGGAAAAAAACAAATCGTCCAAACAATAAAAGAAAGCAAGTAGCATTTAGAACAAAAGTGAGTCCTCAAATACAAAGCCCAGAGCAGCAGGCAGGCCCGGAGCCTCAGCCTCAATGCAGCAAAGAGCTGAGAAAAAGTTGAGGAACAGCGAGCAGACTGACCCGACCCTTGTTACTGGTCCTGACACCCTGTCTTTTTAATCCAACAAATTGTCTAAACATCAGGTTGTTCCTCACTCTAAGAATTGGGCCCTGTTGCATCAATATGCCTGGGCTTCTACCACGCTGCCATGTTTCGGCCCGTAGCTTACCATTCCAAATTGGACTGGCGCTGAGATTGATCAAACTTTGCTCTCGGTTTGAGTAGATGGGTGATGCACCATCAATAACTCACTCTGAGACGTAAAGGCGAGATATCGGCTTTTATTGACTGGAAGAAGGAACAAACAGTGGTTGACCACCATACTACATCCTGGAGACAGAGAGGCCGGGCTCAGACCTCAATCGCCTTTGTACAGGGGTCTGTGGGAGGAGCCACAGGAGCAGTCAGCAGGGGGCGTGTCCAGACAGGTATATGTAGTTCACCACATTCACCCCCCCTTTGTTTTAAAAGAGAGTCCCCATGTGGCGAAGTTTCTTACAAGTATATTTACAGGTTAAGTCTATCAGGTGGTCGAATCTGTTGCTGTGATCTACGTAGCACTGGCTGTGATTGCACAGATGCTGGTGGTGGTGATTGCACAGGTGCCGGTGGTGGTGATTGCACAGGTGCGGTGGTGGTGATTGCACAGGTGGTGGTGATTGCACAGATGCCGATGGTGGTGATTGCACAGATGCTGGTGGTGGTGATTGCACAGGTGCCGGTGGTGGTGATTGCACAGGTGCGGTGGTGGTGATTGCACAGGTGCCTGTGGTGGTGATTGCACAGGTGCCGGTGGTGATTGCACCGGAGACAGTGGTTGTGCTGGTTCCGGCCTAACTGGAGGTGTCAGCCCACTAGGCGTTAGTGATCCCTCACGCGTGTGCGAGGCGCCTGGTATATATGCGTACGAGACGCCCGGTATATGAGTGCCGTGAGGAGTCTGTGTAGGGCTTGGTGTGCACGGTGTCACCTCAGGTACAGGGTTCATAGTTACCGGGGAGTGTTCGGGGTAGTGGTCTGCTGCTCCTGCGGGCGCCAGGTCGCAGACGGAGACCGTGTCCTCCCGCCCATCAGGTAAGACCACGTAGCCATACTGGGGGTTCGCATGTAGAAGGTGAACCCTCTCGACCAACAGGGAGTATTTATTACTCCTCACATGTTTCCGGAGCAGCACTGGCCCTGGGGTGCTTTTCGAGTCCGCAGAAGTAACACAGTTCGGGCTTTCGCCTGGCCGCAGCCGTGGTCGGGTTCGGGGAGTTCGTGGAATCACGACTGGTAGCGGCGTTGGTGAATTCGTTCTCGGGAACCGGTGGCGGCGGGGTCTGAAGTGTCCACCGAACCGGCGGGGAATCGCACGGCTGGACAGCGTCAGCGTTGTACAGAGCAGCCTCCAGCGTGTCGGCCGTCTCAATCGCCGAGCGTAAGGTAAGATCGGCATTTTCCAGCAGCCGCTGGCGCACATACACTGACCTAATTCCTGTAACAAAGGCGTCTCGTAGTAGCAGCTCCGCATGCTGTTCCGCCGTGAGCGTTTTGCAGTCACAAGTTCGCACGATTGTCTGTAGGGCTCGGAGAAACTGGGCGCACAACTCTGCAGGCCGCTGTCGTCGCGTATCTAAGCGATGTCTTGCGTAGACGGTGTTCACCGGCCGCAGGTACTGTCTTTTGAGGGCGTCCAGTGCCCCTTCGTAGGTCGGCAGGTCCCTGATAAATGAATAAACTTTTGGGGTGACCGTTGAGAGGAGAATTCTGTGCATAACAGTTGCACGAACCTCCTCCAAGTATGAGTGGAAGCATGCAAGCCAGAGTTCAAAGGCAAGAGCTGCTTCAGGGTCTTGGGGGTCCAAATCCAATCTTTCCGGATGTAAAACGGTTTCCATGTTTTAAAACTTCCAGTCAATAAAATTGATGCACCATCAATAACTCACTCTGAGACGTAAAGGCGAGATATCAGCTTTTATTGACTGGAAGAAGGAACAAACAGTGGTTGACCACCATACTACATCCTGGAGACAGAGAGGCCGGGCTCAGACCTCAATCGCCTTTATACAGGGGTCTGTGGGAGGAGCCTCAGGAGCAATCAGTAGGGGGCGTGTCCAGACAGGTATATGTAGTTCACCACAATGGGACCTGAGTTTCCTTCAGTCCAACTTTTCTCTGCTTCGCGTGCACTGACTCTGTCTCGAACCTGCCTCAATATCGCTCCGACTTTCCTTCACACCCGCACGCTTTGATTCTTGATTCATCCCTGCCTGCACTCATCTCTTCATTGTTTGCAGTGATCATTTATTATAATTTTTTGTTTTACAGAAAATGTGTTATTAATAAAGTATTTAGTCAATACTGGTGCACAGAATGTTAGTGAGAAATACTGCCATCCTGCAGCACAAGATTGTGGTTGACATGTGGGTGCATAAGGCTTTGAGGACACAAATGGCTTTCCTGCCATCAAAGAGAGTTCCACCTTTCTCTAGATCACTATAAACAGCAGGAATGGAATTGCATCATGTACAGCTCTGCCTGCAAAACATCTAGAGGCAAAGCTCATTTGGTCCTTTCTCACCGAGATGCAGAAAATCTACAAGAAGTGGTGGATTCAGTCCAGCCATCACAGGCAAAGCCCTTCCCAACATTGAGCTCTGTTGCAAGAAAACAGTATCTATCATCAAGAGCCTACAGCATCCAGGCCATGCTTTCTTCTCATTTCTGCCAGTGGGAAAGAGGCTCATGAGCTTTAGGTCCCACACCATCAGTTTCAGGAAAAGTTATTACCCGTCAACTATCAGGCTCCTGCAGCCAACATGAATAACCTCAACATTAAACTGATTCCATAACCTTTGGACTCACGTTCAAGGACTCTACAACTCATGTTCTCAGCATTATTTTTTTCATCTATCTATCTATCTATCTATCTATCTATCTATCTATCGTATCTATCTGCCTATCTACACAGACAAGATGCCACTGTGGCAAACTCTGTAAGAATCTCAGGGGATTCAAGATCCACCAAGTGAAATCCAAAGGCAAGATTGGTGAGAGGCAGGAGGAACGCACAGCAGTGGCTGGTAAGATGGTGGAGGACCACGGTCAGGAACAACCCCATAGTACTGAGGACCTTCAACCTACTGCTTCAACCCAGGGACACAGGAGGGGATCCATAGAACCATAGAACACTACAGTACAGTACAGGCCCTTCAGCCCTCCATGTTGTGCCGAACCATATAATCCCTTAAAAAAGCACTAAACCCACACTACCCCATAACTTTCTATTTTTCTTTCATCCATGTGCCTGTCCAAGAGACTCTTAAATAACCCTAATGTTTTAGCCTCCACCACCATCCCTGGCAAGTCATTCCAGGCACTCACAACCCTCTGTGTAAAAAAACTTAACCCTGCTGTCTCCCCTAAACTTCCCTCCCTTAATTTTGTACATATGCCCTCTGGTGTTTGCTATTGGTGCCCTGGGAAACAGGTACTGACTATCCACCCTATCTATGCCTCTCATAGTCTTGTAGACCTCTATCAAGTCCCCTCTCATTCTTCTATGCTCCAAAGAGAGAAGTCCCAACTCTGCTAACCTTGCTTCATATGACTTGTTCTCCAAACCAGGCAACATCCTGGTAAATCTCCTCTGCACCCTCTCAATAGCTTCCACATCCTTCCTATAATGAGGTGACCAGAATTGAACACAATACTCTAAGTGGGGTCTCACCAGAGATTTGTAGAGTTGCAACATGACCTCTCTACTCTTGAACTCAATCCCCCTGTTTATGAAGCCTAGCATCCCATAGGCCTTCCTAACTACTCTATCAACCTGCGCAGCGACCTTGAGGGATGTATGGATTTGAACCCCAAGGTCCCTTTGTTCATCCACACTCTCAAATAATTGACCATTAATCCTGTACTCAGTCTTCTGGTTTGTCCTTCCATAATGCATCACCTCACACTTATCTGGATTGAACTCCAACGGATCAACTGATGGGTCAAAGGAAACCCGTGTGAGACTTCCAGAGGAGAGAAAGGAGAGAATAAATTGGCCCCCAATGAACAGTGGTGAGTGGGAGAAATTCGACAAGGACATGGTCAGGCTTCTTGAGATGATAGTTATAGGACCTGCGGAGAAGAAGCTTGAGAATATGTGCAGATTGGTGTACTCCATCGGAGAAGACTGATTTGGTGTAATGGAGAAGATAAAGGAGAAGAGAGTTTACCAGCCTAGCAGATGAGAGAGAGAGATAACTGGTATCAGACAGGAAATTAGAACACTCTCCAACAGGTACAGAAGAAGCAGTGTAGAAGAGAGAGAAGGAGTGAGGCAGTTGAGACAAGACCTGAGAAGGAGGCTTAAAGAACTTCGGAATGCAGAAAGGATAAGGAAGAACAAGCGTGAGAAGAATAGGAAAAGGGCTGCTTTCATCAGAATCCCTTCTCACTTTTCTGCAAGTGTGTTAGAAGGGGAAAGATCAGGCAAACTGGGAAAACCAAGAGAGGAAGTGGAGGCACACCTGCAGGAAACACACTCAGATGAAAGATGAGACCTGCCACTGGGGGAAAACAGCAGGATTGAGCCAGTGCAACAGCCTCAGAAACAACTAGACGAGAAAGAACCAACATTGAAAGAAGTAAGAGAAGCCGTCAAGAAGGCGAGGGCAGGTTCAGCACCTGGGCCCAATGGGATCACATATAAAGTCTACAAGAAGTGCCCAAAGCTTCTCAAGAGGATGTGGAGGCTGATGAGAGTCATCTGGAGGAAGGGCCAGATACCACCTTGCTGGCAAGTGTCTGAAGGATGTTTTGTGCCAAAAGAGGAAAGCTCAGCTGAGATCAAGCAGTTCAGAACCATTTCCCTCCTCAACATCGAAGGAAAAATCTTCTTTGTTGTTCTAGCAAGAAGGATGACATCATACATGGTAGAAAACCAATACATAGACACGGCAGTGAAAAAGGGAGGGATTCCTGGATTCCCAGGATGTGTGGAACACACAAGTGTTATATCCAGCTGTTAAAGGAGGCCAAGGCAACCAAAGGGAACCTGATGGTTGTGTGGTTGGATTTAGTCAATGCCTATGGTACAGTGCCACACAAGCTCATTGAGACAGCACTGAAATACTACCATATCCCGGAGAAGGTCCCCAAGATCCTGGCAAGCTACTTCCAGGGGATTCACCTAAGGTTCAGCGTGCAGAACTATGTAACATCATGGCAGTGGGTAGAGACGGGCATTGTGACTGGCTGCACTATATCCATAGTCCTCTTCTTCATGGCCATGAATCTACTTATAGAGGCTGGGAAAAGAGAGGCAAGAGGGCCAAAGACAAGCACCAATATCAGGCAGCCGCCAAGCAGAGGATTTATGGATGACATTACAATTACAACCACAACACATATCCAGGCCAGGTGGGTACTCCAGGCAATGGACGAGACAGTAGCATAGGCGCGAGTGAAATTTAAACCTGCCAAATCAAGGTGTTTGGTGATAAAGAAAGGCCAACTTACCCAGAAGTTCACCTTGAGGATCCAGGATGAAGAAATCCCATCTATCATAGGAAACCCCATCGTGTGCCTAGGGAAATGGTATGATGACAGCCTGAAGGATGTCAACAACAGCAGACGACTGGAGCATCAAACAACAGAAAGGCTGGTAAAGATCGACAAATCAGGTTTACCAGGAAAGTTCTAGGTATGGATCTTTCCAACATGGGCTCCTACTCAGACTAATGTAGCCAATGATGCTGTATGACATTGCCCTGTCAACGATCGAGGGCATGGAGAGGAAAATTAACCGGTATCTGAGAAGGTGGTTAGGTGTACTGCAGTGCTTCTCTTCATCAGGGCTCTACAGAAAGTCAGCCAGGCTCCGTTTGCCCCTCTCCTCGGTTGTAGAGGAATTTAAGGCAGGGAAAGCACACCTCATCATAACCCTCAAAGACTCCAAGGACGACAAGGTCAGTGAAGCAGGAGTCAAGATACAGACAGGGAGCAAATGGAAGGTGGCAGAAGTGGTAGAAGAAGCAGAGTCCCGACTTTGCCACAATGATATCGTTGGAAGAGTGTGAGTCAACAACCAGGTGGTGGGAGGCCAACCCTAAGGACAGACAGCAATTGGTCCAGCAGGAGATAAGGAAAAAAGAGGAGGAGGCTACATATGTGCGAGCAGTGGAGATGGCGAGTCAAGGGACCTGGACAAAGTGGGAAACAGAACAGAGAGTTTTGACATGGGATGACATACGGAAATATACATCTTTCCAACTCCAGTTCTTACTGAGGGCTGTGTACGATGTACTACCAGCTCCAACAAACCTGCAGAACTGGGGAATAACAGAAGACCCAACGTGCCATCTGTGCCAGAAGCCAGCCAACCTGGAGCACGCTCTTTCCTCATGCCAGGTTGCCCTTTCCCAAGGATGGTACAGACGGAGACATGACCAGGTTTTGAGAGCGCTCACCCACACTTTGGAGACAGAGAGGAAAAAGGACCACAAAAACGACAGCCAGCCAAACTTTAACAGGACCGGGGAACATGCTGCAGCAACAAACAAACTTCATCAAGACCGGGGAACATGCTGCAGCAACAAACATACTTCATCAGGACCGGGGAACATGCTGCAGCAACAAACAAACTTCATCAGGACCGGGGAACATGCTGCAGCAACAAACATACTTCATCAGGACCGGGGAACATGCTGCAGCAACAAACAAACCTCATCAGGACTGGGGAACATGCTGCAGCAACAAACAAACTTCATCAGGACCGGGGAACATGCTGCAGCAACAAACAAACTTCATCAGGACCGGGAAACATGCTGCAGCAACAAACAAACCTCATCAGGAACGGGGAAAATGCTGCAGCAACAACCAAACTTCATCAGGACCGGGGAACATGCTGCAGCAACAACCAAACTTCATCAGGACCGGGGAACATGCTGCAGCAACAAACAAACTTCATCAGCACCGGGGAACATGATGCAGCAGGAAACAAACTTCATCAGCACCGGGGAACATGCTGCAGCAACAAACAAACTTCATCTGGACCGGGGAACATGCTGTAGCAACAAACATACTTCATCAGGACCGGGGAACATGCTGCAGCAACAACCAAACTTCATCAGCACCGGGGAACATGCTGCAGCAACAAACAAACTTCATCTGGACCGGGGAACATGCTGTAGCAACAACCAAACTTCATCAGGACCGGGGAACATGCTGCAGCAACAAACAAACATCATCAGGACCGGGGAACATGCTGCAGCAACAAACAAACTTCATCAGGACCGGGGAACATGCTGTAGCAACAAACATACTTCATCAGGACCGGGGAACATGCTGCAGCAACAACCAAACTTCATCAGGACCGGGGAACATGCTGCAGCAACAAACTGACTTCATCAGGACCGGGGAACATGCTGCAGCAACAAACAAACTTCATCAGGACCGGGGAACATGCTGCAGCAACAACCAAACTTCATCAGGACCGGGGAACATGCTGCAGCAACAAACAAACTTCATCAGGACCGGGGAACATGCTGCAGCAACAAACAAACTTCATCAGGTCCGGGGAACATGCTGTAGCAACAAACAAACTTCATCAGGACCGGGGAACATGCTGCAGCAAAAACCAAACTTCATCAGGACCGGGGAAAATGCTGCAGCAACAACCAAACTTCATCAGGACCGGGGAACATGCTGTAGCAACAAACATACTTCATCAGGACCGGGGAACATGCTGTAGCAACAAACTTACTTCATCAGGACCGGGGAACATACTGCAGCAACAAACATACTTCATCAGGACCGGGGAACATGCTGCAGCAACAACGAAACTTCATCAGGACCGGGGAACATGCTGCAGCAACAAACAAACCTCATCAGGACCGGGGAACATGCTGCAGCAACAAACAAACTTCATCAGGACCGGGGAACATTCTGCAGCAACAAACAAACCTCATCAGGACCGGGGAACATGCTGCAGCAACAAACAAACTTCATCAGGACCGGGGAACATGCTGCAGCAACAACCAAACTTCATCAGGACCGGGGAACATGCTGCAGCAACAAACAAACTTCATCAGGACCGGGGAACATGCTGCAGCAACAAACAAACTTGATCAGTACCGGGGAACATGCTGCAGCAACAACCAAACTTCATCAGGACCGGGGAACATGCTGCAGCAACAACCAAACTTCATCAGGACCGGGGAACATGCTGCAGCAACAAACAAACTTCATCAGGACCGGGAAACATGCTGCAGCAACAACCAAACTTCATCAGGACCGGGGAACATGCTGCAGCAACAAACAAAGTTCATCAGGACCTGGGAACATGCTGCAGCAAGAAACAAACTTCATCAGCACCGGGGAACATGCTGTAGCAACAAACAAACTTCATCAGGACCGGGGAACATGCTGCAGCAACAAACAAACTTCATCAGCACCGGGGAACATGCTGCAGCAACAAACAAACTTCATCAGGACCGGGGAACATGCTGCAGCAACAAGCAAACCTCATCAGGACCGGGGAACATGCTGTAGCAAGAAACAAACTTCATCAGGACCGGGGAACATGCTGTAGCAACAACCAAAATTCATCAGGACCGGGGAACATGCTGTAGCAACGAACAAACCTCATCAGGACCGGGGAACATGCTGCAGCAACAAACATACTTCATCAGGACCGGGGAACATGCTGTAGCAACAACCAAACTTCATCAGGACCGGGGAACATGCTGCAGCAACAAACAAACTTCATCAGGACCGGGGAACATGCTGCAGCAACACACAACCTTCATCAGGACCGGGGAACATGCTGCAGCAACAAACAAAACTCATCAGGACCGGGGAACATGCTGCAGCAACAACCAAACTTCATCAGGACCGGGGAACATGCTGTAGCAACAAACAAACTTCATCAGGACCGGGGAACATGCTGCAGCAACACACAACCTTCATCAGGACCGGGGAACATGCTGCAGCAACAAACAAACCTCATCAGGACCGGGGAACATGCTGCAGCAACAACCAAACTTCATCAGGACCGGGGAACATGCTGTAGCAACAAACAAACTTCATCAGGACCGGGGAACATGCTGCAGCAACTAACAAACTTCATCAGGACAGGGGAACATGCTGTAGCAACAAACAAACCTCATCAGGACCGGGGAACATGCTGTAGCAACAAACATACATCATCAGGACCGGGGAACATGCTGCAGCAAGAAACAAACCTCATCAGGACCGGGGAACATGCTGTAGCAAGAAACAAACTTCATCAGGACCGGGGAACATGCTGCAGCAACAAGCAAACTTCATCAGCACCGGGGAACATGCTGCAGCAACAAACAAACATCATCAGGACCGGGGAACATGCTGCAGCAACAAACAAACTTCATCAGGACCGGGGAACATGCTGTAGCAACAAACATACTTCATCAGGACCGGGGAACATGCTGCAGCAACAACCAAACTTCATCAGGACCGGGGAACATGCTGCAGCAACAAACTGACTTCATCAGGACCGGGGAACATGCTGCAGCAACAAACAAACTTCATCAGGACCGGGGAACATGCTGCAGCAACAACCAAACTTCATCAGGACCGGGGAACATGCTGCAGCAACAAACAAACTTCATCAGGACCGGGGAACATGCTGTAGCAACAAACAAACTTCATCAGGACCGGGGAACATGCTGCAGCAACACACAACCTTCATCAGGACCGGGGAACATGCTGCAGCAACAAACAAACCTCATCAGGACCGGGGAACATGCTGCAGCAACAACCAAACTTCATCAGGACCGGGGAACATGCTGTAGCAACAAACAAACTTCATCAGGACCGGGGAACATGCTGCAGCAACAACCAAACTTCATCAGCACCGGGGAACATGCTGCAGCAACAAACAAACTTCATCTGGACCGGGGAACATGCTGTAGCAACAAACATACTTCATCAGGACCGGGGAACATGCTGCAGCAACAAACAAACATCATCAGGACCGGGGAACATGCTGCAGCAACAAACAAACTTCATCAGGACCGGGGAACATGCTGTAGCACAAACTGACTTCATCAGGACCGGGGAACATGCTGCAGCAACAAGCAAACCTCATCAGGACCGGGGAACATTCTGCAGCAACA
Source organism: Hemitrygon akajei (assembly GCF_048418815.1). NCBI lineage: Eukaryota > Metazoa > Chordata > Chondrichthyes > Myliobatiformes > Dasyatidae > Hemitrygon > Hemitrygon akajei. The sequence continues at coordinate 31,710,039 of NC_133135.1, forward strand.
AACAAACTTCATCAGGACCGGGGAACATGCTGTAGCAACAACCAAACTTCATCAGCACCGGGGAACATGCTGCAGCAACAATCAAACCTCATCAGGACCGGGGAACATGCTGCAGCAACAAACAAACTTCATCAGGACCGGGGAACATGCTGTAGCAACAACCAAACTTCATCAGCACCGGGGAACATGCTGCAGCAACAAACATACTTCAGCAGGACCGGGGAACATGCTGCAGCAACAAACAAACCTCATCAGGACCGGGGAACATGCTGCAGCAACAACCAAACTTCATCAGGACAGGGGAACATGCTGTAGCAACAAACAAACTTCATCAGGACCGGGGAACATGCTGCAGCAACACACAACCTTCATCAGGACCGGGGAACATGCTGCAGCAACAAACAAACCTAATCAGGACCGGGGAACATGCTGCAGCAACAACCAAACTTCATCAGGACCGGGGAACATGCTGTAGCAACAAACAAACTTCATCAGGACCGGGGAACATGCTGCAGCAACACACAACCTTCATCAGGACCGGGGAACATGCTGCAGCAACAAACAAACCTCATCAGGACCGGGGAACATGCTGCAGCAACAACCAAACTTCATCACGACCGGGGAACATGCTGCAGCAACAAACAAACCTCATCAGGACCGGGGAACATGCTGCAGCAACACACAACCTTCATCAGGACCGGGGAACATGCTGCAGCAACAAACAAACCTCATCAGGACCGGGGAACATGCTGCAGCAACAACCAAACTTCATCAGGACCGGGGAACATGCTGTAGCAACAAACAAACTTCATCAGGACCGGGGAAAATGCTGCAGCAACAAACAAACTTCATCAGGACCGGGGTACATGCTGCAGCAACAAACAAACTTCATCAGGACCGGGGAACATGCTGCAGCAACTAACAAACTTCATCAGGACCGGGGAACATGCTGCAGCAACAAACAAACTTCATCAGGACCGGGGAACATGCTGTAGCAACAAACAAACTTCATCAGGACCGGGGAACATGCTGCAGCAACACACAACCTTCATCTGGACCGGGGAACATGCTGCAGCAACAAACAAACCTCATCAGGACCGGGGAACATGCTGCAGCAACAACCAAACTTCATCAGGACCGGGGAACATGCTGCAGCAACAAACAAACTTCATCAGGACCGGGGAACATGCTGCAGCAACTAACAAACGTTATCAGGACAGGGGAACATGCTGTAGCAACAACCAAACCTCATCAGCACCGGGGAACATGCTGTAGCAACAACCAAACTTCATCAGCACCGGGGAACATGCTGCAGCAACAAGCAAACCTCATCAGCACCGGGGAACATGCTGCAGCAACAAACAAACTTCATCAGCACCGGGGAACATGCTGCAGCAACAAACAAACCTCATCAGCACCGGGGAACATGCTGCAGCAACAAACAAACCTCATCAGGACCGGGGAACATCCTGCAGCAAGAAGCAAACCTCATCAGGACCGGGGAACATGCTGTAGCAACAAACTTACTTCATCAGGACCGGGAAACATGTTGTAGCAACAAACAAACTTCATCAAGACCGGGGAACATGCTGCAGCAGGAAACAAACTTCATCAGGACCGGGGAACATGCTGTAGCAACACACAACCTTCATCAGGACCGGGGAACATGCTGCAGCAACACACAACCTTCATCAGGACCGGGGAACATGCTGTAGCAACACACAAACTTCATCAGGACCGGGGAACATGCTGTAGCAACAAACTTACTTCATCAGGACCGGGGAACATTCTGCAGCAACAAACAAACTTCATCAGGACCGGGGAACATGCTGTAGCAACAAACTTACTTCATCAGGACCGGGGAACATGCTGCAGCAACAACCAAACCTCATCAGGACCGGGGAACATGCTGCAGCAACAAACATACTTCATCAGGACTGGGGAACATTCTGCAGCAACAAACAAACTTCATCAGGACCGGGGAACATGCTGCAGCAACAACCAAACTTCATCAGGACCGGGGAACATGCTGCAGCAACAAACAAACTTCATCAGGACCGGGGAACATGCTGCAGCAACAAACATACTTCATCAGGACCGGAGAACATGTTGCAGCAACAAACAAACTTCATCAGCACCGGGGAACATGCTGCAGCAACAAACAAACTTCATCAGGACAGGGGAACATGCTGCAGCAACAAACATACTTCATCAGGACTGGGGAACATTCTGCAGCAACAAACAAACTTCATCAGGACAGGGGAACATGCTGCAGCAACAAACATACTTCATCAGCACCGGGGAACATGCTGCAGCAACAAACAAACTTCATCAGGACCGTGGAACATGCTGCAGCAACAAACAAACTTCATCAGGACCGGGGAAAATGCTGTAGCAACAAACAAACCTCATCAGGACCGGGGAACATGCTGTAGCAACAAACAAACCTCATCAGGACCGGGGAACATGCTGCAGCAACAAACAAACTTCATCAGCACCGGGGAACATGCTGTAGCAACAACCAAACTTCATCAGGACCGGGGAACATGCTGCAGCAACAAACAAACTTCGTAAGGACCGGGGAAAATGCTGCAGCAACAAACAAACCTCAACAGGACCGGTGAACATGCTGCAGCAACAAACAAACCTCATCAGGACCGAGGAACATGTTGTAGCAACAAACAAACTTCATCAGGACCGGGGAACATGCTGTAGCAACAAACAAACTTCATCAGGACCGGGGAACATGCTGCAGCAACAAACAAACTTCATCAGGACCGGGGAACATGCTGCAGCAACTAACAAACGTTATCAGGACAGGGGAACATGCTGCAGCAACAAGCAAACCTCATCAGCACCGGGGAACATGCTGCAGCAACAAACAAACTTCATCAGGACCGGGGAACATGCTGCCGCAACAACCAAACTTCATCAGCACCGGGGAACTTGCTGTAGCAACAAACATACTTCATCAGGACCGGGGAACATGCTGCAGCAACAAGCAAACCTCATCAGGACCGGGGAACATGCTGTAGCAACAAACTTACTTCATCAGGACCGGGGAACATGCTGTAGCAACAAACTTACTTCATCAGGACCGGGGAACATGCTGTAGCAACAAACTTACTTCATCAGGACCGGGGAACATGCTGCAGCAACAACCAAACTTCATCAGAACCGGGGAACATGCTGCAGCAACAAGCAAACCTCATCAGGACCGGGGAACATCCTGCAGCAAGAAGCAAACCTCATCAGGACCCGGGAACATGCTGTAGCAACAAACTTACTTCATCAGGACCGGGGAACATGTTGTAGCAACAAACAAACTTCATCAAGACCGGGGAACATGCTGCAGCAGGAAACAAACTTCATCAGGACCGGGGAACATGCTGTAGCAACACACAACCTTCATCAGGACCGGGGAACATGCTGCAGCAACACACAACCTTCATCAGGACCGGGGAACATGCTGTAGCAACACACAAACTTCATCAGGACCGGGGAACATGCTGTAGCAACAAACTTACTTCATCAGGACCGGGGAACATGCTGCAGCAACAAACAAACTTCATCAGGACCGGGGAACATGCTGCAGCAACAAACATACTTCATCAGGACCGGAGAACATGTTGCAGCAACAAACAAACTTCATCAGCACCGGGGAACATGCTGCAGCAACAAACAAACTTCATCAGGACAGGGGAACATGCTGCAGCAACAAACATACTTCATCAGGACCGGGGAACATGCTGCAGCAACAAACAAACTTCATCAGGACCGTGGAACATGCTGCAGCAACAAACAAACTTCATCAGGACCGGGGAAAATGCTGTAGCAACAAACAAACCTCATCAGGACCGGGGAACATGCTGTAGCAACAAACAAACCTCATCAGGACCGGGGAACATGCTGCAGCAACAAACAAACTTCATCAGCACCGGGGAACATGCTGTAGCAACAACCAAACTTCATCAGGACCGGGGAACATGCTGCAGCAACAAACAAACTTCGTAAGGACCGGGGAAAATGCTGCAGCAACAAACAAACCTCAACAGGACCGGTGAACATGCTGCAGCAACAAACAAACCTCATCAGGACCGAGGAACATGTTGTAGCAACAAACAAACCTCATCAGGACCGGGGAACATGCTGTAGCAACAAACAAACTTCATCAGGACCGGGGAACATGTTGTAGCAACAAACAAACCTCATCAGGACCGGGGAACATGCAAAGCAACAAACATACTTCATCAGGACCGGGGAACATGCTGCAGCAACTAACAAACGTTATCAGGACAGGGGAACATGCTGCAGCAACAAGCAAACCTCATCAGCACCGGGGAACATGCTGCAGCAACAAACAAACTTCATCAGGACCGGGGAACATGCTGCCGCAACAACCAAACTTCATCAGCACCGGGGAACTTGCTGTAGCAACAAACATACTTCATCAGGACCGGGGAACATGCTGCAGCAACAAGCAAACCTCATCAGGACCGGGGAACATGCTGTAGCAACAAACTTACTTCATCAGGACCGGGGAACATGCTGTAGCAACAAACTTACTTCATCAGGACCGGGGAACATGCTGTAGCAACAAACTGACTTCATCAGCACCGGGGAACATGCTGTAGCAACAAACTTACTTCATCAGGACCGGGGAACATGCTGCAGCAACAACCAAACTTCATCAGAACCGGGGAACATGCTGCAGCAACAAGCAAACCTCATCAGGACCGGGGAACATCCTGCAGCAAGAAGCAAACCTCATCAGGACCGGGGAACATGCTGTAGCAACAAACTTACTTCATCAGGACCGGGGAACATGTTGTAGCAACAAACAAACTTCATCAAGACCGGGGAACATGCTGCAGCAGGAAACAAACTTCATCAGGACCGGGGAACATGCTGTAGCAACACACAACCTTCATCAGGACCGGGGAACATGCTGCAGCAACACACAACCTTCATCAGGACCGGGGAACATGCTGTAGCAACACACAAACTTCATCAGGACCGGGGAACATGCTGTAGCAACAAACTTACTTCATCAGGACCGGGGAACATGCTGCAGCAACAAACAAACTTCATCAGGACCGGGGAACATGCTGCAGCAACAAACATACTTCATCAGGACCGGAGAACATGTTGCAGCAACAAACAAACTTCATCAGCACCGGGGAACATGCTGCAGCAACAAACAAACTTCATCAGGACAGGGGAACATGCTGCAGCAACAAACATACTTCATCAGGACCGGGGAACATGCTGCAGCAACAAACAAACTTCATCAGGACCGTGGAACATGCTGCAGCAACAAACAAACTTCATCAGGACCGGGGAAAATGCTGTAGCAACAAACAAACCTCATCAGGACCGGGGAACATGCTGTAGCAACAAACAAACCTCATCAGGACCGGGGAACATGCTGCAGCAACAAACAAACTTCATCAGCACCGGGGAACATGCTGTAGCAACAACCAAACTTCATCAGGACCGGGGAACATGCTGCAGCAACAAACAAACTTCGTAAGGACCGGGGAAAATGCTGCAGCAACAAACAAACCTCAACAGGACCGGTGAACATGCTGCAGCAACAAACAAACCTCATCAGGACCGAGGAACATGTTGTAGCAACAAACAAACCTCATCAGGACCGGGGAACATGCTGTAGCAACAAACAAACTTCATCAGGACCGGGGAACATGCTGCAGCAACAAACAAACTTCATCAGGACCGGGGAACATGCTGCAGCAACAAACAAACTTGATCAGTACGGGGGAACATGCTGCAGCAACAAACAAACTTCATCAGGACCGGGGAACATGCTGCAGCAACAAACAAACTTCATCAGGACCGGGGAACATGCTGCAGCAACAACCAAACTTCATCAGGACCGGGGAACATGCTGCAGCAACAACCAAACTTCATCAGGACCGGGGAACATGCTGCAGCAACAAACAAACTTCATCAGGACCGGGGAACATGCTGCAGCAACAAACAAACTTGATCAGTACGGGGGAACATGCTGCAGCAACAAACAAACCTCATCAGGACCGGGGAACATGCTGCAGCAACAAACAAACCTCATCAGGACCGGGGAACATGCTGCAGCAACAAACAAACTTCATCAGGACCGGGGAACATGCTGCAGCAACAAACAAACTTCATCAGGACCGGGGAACATGCTGTAGCAACAAACAAACCTCATCAGGACCGGGGAACATGCTGCAGCAACAAACAAACCTCATCAGGACCGGGGAACATGCTGCAGCAACAAACAAACTTCATCAGGACCGGGGAACATGCTGCAGCAACACACAACCTTCATCAGGACTGGGGAACATGCTGCAGCAACAAACAAACCTCATCAGGACCGGGGAACATGCTGCAGCAACAACCAAACTTCATCAGGACCGGGGAACATGCTGCAGCAACAAACAAACTTTATCAGGACCGGGGAACATGCTGCAGCAACACACAACCTTCATCAGGACGGGGAACATGCTGTAGCAACAACCAAACCTCATCAGGACCGGGGAACATGCTGTAGCAACAAACAAACTTCATCAGGACCGGGGAACATGCTGCAGCAACAAACAAACTTCATCAGCACCGGGGAACATGCTGTAGCAACAACCAAACTTCATCAGCACCGGGGAACATGCTGCAGCAACAAACAAACTTCATCAGGACCGGGGAACATGCTGTAGCAACAAACAAACTTCATCAGGACCGGGGAACATGCTGCAGCAACACACAACCTTCATCAGGACGGGGAACATGCTGTAGCAACAACCAAACCTCATCAGGACCGGGGAACATGCTGTAGCAACAAACAAACTTCATCAGGACCGGGGAACATGCTGCAGCAACAAACAAACTTCATCAGCACCGGGGAACATGCTGTAGCAACAACCAAACTTCATCAGCACCGGGGAACATGCTGCAGCAACAAACAAACTTCATCAGGACCGGGGAACATGCTGTAGCAACAAGCAAACTTCATCAGCACCGGGGAACATGCTGCAGCAACAAACAAACTTCATCAGGACCGGGGAACATGCTGTAGCAACAACCAAACTTCATCAGGACCGGGGAACATGCTGCAGCAACAAGCAAACCTCATCAGGACCGGGGAACATGCTGCAGCAACAAACAAACTTCATCAGGACTGGGGAACATTCTGCAGCAACAAACAAACTTCATCAGGACCGGGGAACATGCTGCAGCAACAAACATACTTCATCAGGACCGGGGAACATGCTGCAGCAACAAACAAACTTCATCAGGACCGGGGAACATGCTGCAGCAACACACAACCTTCATCAGGACCGGGGAACATGCTGCAGCAACAAACAAACCTCATCAGGACCGGGGAACATGCTGCAGCAACAACCAAACTTCATCAGGACTGGGGAACATGCTGTAGCAACAAACAAACTTCATCAGGACCGGGGAACATGCTGTAGCAACAAACAAACTTCATCAGGACCGGGGAACATGCTGCAGCAACACACAACCTTCATCAGGACCGGGGAACATGCTGTAGCAACAACCAAACCTCATCAGGACCGGGGAACATGCTGTAGCAACAAACAAACTTCATCAGGACCGGGGAACATGCTGCAGCAACTAACAAACTTCATCAGGACAGGGGAACATGCTGTAGCAACAAACAAACCTCATCAGGACCGGGGAACATGCTGCAGCAAGAAACAAACCTCATCAGGACCGGGGAACATGCTGTAGCAAGAAACAAACTTCATCAGGACCGGGGAACATGCTGTAGCAACAACCAAACTTCATCAGCACCGGGGAACATGCTGCAGCAACAAGCAAACCTCATCAGGACCGGGGAACATGCTGCAGCAACAAACAAACTTCATCAGCACCGGGGAACATGCTGTAGCAACAACCAAACTTCATCAGCACCGGGGAACATGCTGCAGCAACAAGCAAACCTCATCAGGACTGGGGAACATGCTGCAGCAACAAACAAACTTCATCAGGACCGGGGAACATGCTGTAGCAACAACCAAACTTCATCAGCACCGGGGAACATGCTGCAGCAACAAGCAAACCTCATCAGGACTGGGGAACTTGCTGCAGCAACAAACAAACTTCATCAGGACCGGGGAACATGCTGTAGCAACAACCAAACTTCATCAGCACCGGGGAACATGCTGCAGCAACAAGCAAACCTCATCAGGACTGGGGAACATTCTGCAGCAACAACCAAACTTCATTAGGACCGGGGAACATGCTGCAGCAACAAACAAACTTCATCAGGACTGGGGAACATTCTGCAGCAACAAACAAACTTCATCAGGACCGGGGAACATGCTGCAGCAACAAACATACTTCATCAGGACCGGGGAACATGCTGCAGCAACAAACAAACTTCACCAGGACCGGGGAACATGCTGCAGCAACACACAACCTTCATCAGGACCGGGGAACATGCTGCAGCAACAAACAAACCTCATCAGGACCGGGGAACATGCTGCAGCAACAACCAAACTTCATCAGGACCGGGGAACATGCTGTAGCAACAAACAAACTTCATCAGGACCGGGGAACATGCTGCAGCAACACACAACCTTCATCAGGACCGGGGAACATGCTGCAGCAACAAACAAACCTCATCAGGACCGGGGAACATGCTGCAGCAACAACCAAACTTCATCAGGACCGGGGAACATGCTGTAGCAACAAACAAACTTCATCAGGACCGGGGAAAATGCTATAGCAACAAACAAACTTCATCAGGACCGGGGAACATGCTGCAGCAACACACAACCTTCATCAGGACCGGGGAACATGCTGCAGCAACAAACAAACCTCATCAGGACCGGGGAACATGCTGCAGCAACAACCAAACTTCATCAGGACCGGGGAACATGCTGCAGCAACAAACAAACCTCATCAGGACCGGGGAACATGCTGCAGCAACAACCAAACTTCATCTTGACCGGGGAACATGCTGTAGCAACAAACAAACTTCATCAGGACCGGGGAACATGCTGTAGCAACAAACAAACTTCATCAGGACCGGGGAACATGCTGCAGCAACACACAACCTTCATCAGGACCGGGGAACATGCTGTAGCAACAACCAAACCTCATCAGGACCGGGGAACATGCTGTAGCAACAAACAAACTTCATCAGGACCGGGGAACATGCTGCAGCAACACACAACCTTCATCAGGACCGGGGAACATGCTGTAGCAACAACCAAACCTCATCAGGACCGGGGAACATGCTGTAGCAACAAACAAACTTCATCAGGACCGGGGAACATGCTGCAGCAACTAACAAACTTCATCAGGACAGGGGAACATGCTGTAGCAACAAACAAACCTCATCAGGACCGGGGAACATGCTGCAGCAAGAAACAAACCTCATCAGGACCGGGGAACATGCTGTAGCAAGAAACAAACTTCATCAGGACCGGGGAACATGCTGTAGCAACAACCAAACTTCATCAGCACCGGGGAACATGCTGCAGCAACAAGCAAACCTCATCAGGACCGGGGAACATGCTGCAGCAACAAACAAACTTCATCAGCACCGGGGAACATGCTGTAGCAACAACCAAACTTCATCAGCACCGGGGAACATGCTGCAGCAACAAGCAAACCTCATCAGGACTGGGGAACATGCTGCAGCAACAAACAAACTTCATCAGGACCGGGGAACATGCTGTAGCAACAACCAAACTTCATCAGCACCGGGGAACATGCTGCAGCAACAAGCAAACCTCATCAGGACCGGGGAACTTGCTGCAGCAACAAACAAACTTCATCAGGACCGGGGAACATGCTGTAGCAACAACCAAACTTCATCAGCACCGGGGAACATGCTGCAGCAACAAGCAAACCTCATCAGGACTGGGGAACATTCTGCAGCAACAACCAAACTTCATTAGGACCGGGGAACATGCTGCAGCAACAAACAAACTTCATCAGGACTGGGGAACATTCTGCAGCAACAAACAAACTTCATCAGGACCGGGGAACATGCTGCAGCAACAAACATACTTCATCAGGACCGGGGAACATGCTGCAGCAACAAACAAACTTCACCAGGACCGGGGAACATGCTGCAGCAACACACAACCTTCATCAGGACCGGGGAACATGCTGCAGCAACAAACAAACCTCATCAGGACCGGGGAACATGCTGCAGCAACAACCAAACTTCATCAGGACCGGGGAACATGCTGTAGCAACAAACAAACTTCATCAGGACCGGGGAACATGCTGCAGCAACACACAACCTTCATCAGGACCGGGGAACATGCTGCAGCAACAAACAAACCTCATCAGGACCGGGGAACATGCTGCAGCAACAACCAAACTTCATCAGGACCGGGGAACATGCTGTAGCAACAAACAAACTTCATCAGGACCGGGGAAAATGCTATAGCAACAAACAAACTTCATCAGGACCGGGGAACATGCTGCAGCAACACACAACCTTCATCAGGACCGGGGAACATGCTGCAGCAACAAACAAACCTCATCAGGACCGGGGAACATGCTGCAGCAACAACCAAACTTCATCAGGACCGGGGAACATGCTGCAGCAACACACAACCTTCATCAGGACCGGGGAACATGCTGCAGCAACAAACAAACCTCATCAGGACCGGGGAACATGCTGCAGCAACAACCAAACTTCATCTTGACCGGGGAACATGCTGTAGCAACAAACAAACTTCATCAGGACCGGGGAACATGCTGTAGCAACAAACAAACTTCATCAGGACCGGGGAACATGCTGCAGCAACACACAACCTTCATCAGGACCGGGGAACATGCTGTAGCAACAACCAAACCTCATCAGGACCGGGGAACATGCTGTAGCAACAAACAAACTTCATCAGGACCGGGGAACATGTTGCAGCAACTAACAAACTTCATCAGGACAGGGGAACATGCTGTAGCAACAAACAAACCTCATCAGGACCGGGGAACATGCTGCAGCAAGAAACAAATCTCATCAGGACCGGGGAACATGCTGTAGCAAGAAACAAACTTCATCAGGACTGGGGAACATGCTGTAGCAACAACCAAACTTCATCAGCACCGGGGAACATGCTGCAGCAACAAGCAAACCTCATCAGGACCGGGGTACATGCTGCAGCAACAAACAAACTTCATCAGCACTGGGGAACATGCTGTAGCAACAACCAAACTTCATCAGCACCGGGGAACATGCTGCAGCAACAAGCAAACCTCATCAGGACCGGGGAACATGCTGCAACAACAAACAAACTTCATCAGGACCGGGGAACATGCTGTAGCAACAACCAAACTTCATCAGCACCGGGGAACATGCTGCAGCAACAAGCAAACCTCATCAGGACTGGGGAACATTCTGCAGCAACAACCAAACTTCATCAGGTCCGGGGAACATGCTGCAGCAACAAACAAACTTCATCAGGACCGGGGAACATGCTGCAGCAACAAACATACTTCATCAGGACCGGGGAACATGCTGCAGCAACAAACAAACTTCATCAGGACCGGGGAACATGCTGCAGCAACAAACAAACCTCATCAGGACCGGGGAACATGCTGCAGCAAGAACCAAACTTCATCAGGACCGGGGAACATGCTGCAGCAACAAGCAAACCTCATCAGGACCGGGGAACATGCTGCAGCAACAAACAAACTTCATCAGGACCGGGGAACATGCTGCAGCAACAAACATACTTCATCAGGACCGGGGAACATGCTGCAGCAACAAACAAACTTCATCTGGACCGGGGAACATGCTGTAGCAACAACCAAACTTCATCAGCACCGGGGAACATGCTGCAGCAACAAGCAAACCTCATCAGGACCGGGGAACATGCTGCAGCAACAAACAAACTTCATCAGGACCGGGGAACATGCTGTAGCAACAACCAAACTTCATCAGCACCGGGGAACATGCTGCAGCAACAAGCAAACCTCATCAGGACTGGGGAACATTCTGCAGCAACAACCAAACTTCATCAGGACCGGGGAACATGCTGCAGCAACAAACAAACTTCATCAGGACCGGGGAACATGCTGCAGCAACAAACAAACTTCATCAGGACCGGGGAACATGCTGCAGCAACAAACAACCTTCATCAGGAACGGGGAACATTCTGCAGCAACAAACAAACTTCATCAGCACCGGGGAACATGCTGCAGCAACAAACAAACTTCATCAGGACCGGGGAACATGCTGCAGCAACAAACAAACCTCATCAGGACCGGGGAACATGCTGCAGCAACAACCAAACTTCATCAGGACCGGGGAACATGCTGTAGCAACAAACAAACTTCATCAGGACCGGGGAACATGCTGCAGCAACACACAAACTTCATCAGGACCGGGGAACATGCTGCAGCAACAAACAAACCTCATCAGGACCGGGGAACATGCTGCAGCAACAACCAAACTTCATCAGGACCGGGGAACATGCTGTAGCAACAAACAAACTTCATCAGGACCGGGGAAAATGCTATAGCAACAAACAAACTTCATCAGGACCGGGGAACATGCTGCAGCAACACACAACCTTCATCAGGACCGGGGAACATGCTGCAGCAACAAACAAACCTCATCAGGACCGGGGAACATGCTGCAGCAACAACCAAACTTCATCAGGACCGGGGAACATGCTGCAGCAACACACAACCTTCATCAGGACCGGGGAACATGCTGCAGCAACAAACAAACCTCATCAGGACCGGGGAACATGCTGCAGCAACAACCAAACTTCATCTTGACCGGGGAACATGCTGTAGCAACAAACAAACTTCATCAGGACCGGGGAACATGCTGTAGCAACAAACAAACTTCATCAGGACCGGGGAACATGCTGCAGCAACACACAACCTTCATCAGGACCGGGGAACATGCTGTAGCAACAACCAAACCTCATCAGGACCGGGGAACATGCTGTAGCAACAAACAAACTTCTTCAGGACCGGGGAACATGTTGCAGCAACTAACAAACTTCATCAGGACAGGGGAACATGCTGTAGCAACAAACAAACCTCATCAGGACCGGGGAACATGCTGCAGCAAGAAACAAACCTCATCAGGACCGGGGAACATGCTGTAGCAAGAAACAAACTTCATCAGGACCGGGGAACATGCTGTAGCAACAACCAAACTTCATCAGCACCGGGGAACATGCTGCAGCAACAAGCAAACCTCATCAGGACCGGGGAACATGCTGCAGCAACAAACAAACTTCATCAGCACCGGGGAACATGCTGTAGCAACAACCAAACTTCATCAGCACCGGGGAACATGCTGCAGCAACAAGCAAACCTCATCAGGACCGGGGAACATGCTGCAGCAACAAACAAACTTCATCAGGACCGGGGAACATGCTGTAGCAACAACCAAACTTCATCAGCACCGGGGAACATGCTGCAGCAACACACAACCTTCATCAGGACCGGGGAACATGCTGCAGCAACAAACAAACCTCATCAGGACCGGGGAACATGCTGCAGCAACAACCAAACTTCATCAGGACCGAGGAACATGTTGTAGCAACAAACAAACCTCATCAGGACCGGGGAACATGCTGTAGCAACAAACAAACTTCATCAGGACCGGGGAACATGCTGCAGCAACAAACAAACTTCATCAGGACCGGGGAACATGCTGCAGCAACAAACAAACTTGATCAGTACGGGGGAACATGCTGCAGCAACAAACAAACTTCATCAGGACCGGGGAACATGCTGCAGCAACAAACAAACTTCATCAGGACCGGGGAACATGCTGCAGCAACAACCAAACTTCATCAGGACCGGGGAACATGCTGCAGCAACACACAACCTTCATCAGGACCGGGGAACATGCTGCAGCAACAAACAAACCTCATCAGGACCGGGGAACATGCTGCAGCAACAACCAAACTTCATCAGGACCGGGGAACATGCTGTAGCAACAAACAAACTTCATCAGGACCGGGGAAAATGCTGCAGCAACAAACAAACTTCATCAGGACCGGGGTACATGCTGCAGCAACAAACAAACTTCATCAGGACCGGGGAACATGCTGCAGCAACTAACAAACTTCATCAGGACCGGGGAACATGCTGCAGCAACAAACAAACTTCATCAGGACCGGGGAACATGCTGTAGCAACAAACAAACTTCATCAGGACCGGGGAACATGCTGCAGCAACACACAACCTTCATCTGGACCGGGGAACATGCTGCAGCAACAAACAAACCTCATCAGGACCGGGGAACATGCTGCAGCAACAACCAAACTTCATCAGGACCGGGGAACATGCTGTAGCAACAAACAAACTTCATCAGGACCGGGGAACATGCTGCAGCAACACACAACCTTCATCTGGACCGGGGAACATGCTGCAGCAACAACCAAACTTCATCAGGACCGGGGAACATGCTGCAGCAACAACCAAACTTCATCAGCACCGGGGAACATGCTGCAGCAACAAGCAAACCTCATCAGCACCGGGGAACATGCTGCAGCAACAAACAAACTTCATCAGCACCGGGGAACGTGCTGCAGCAACAACCAAACTTCATCAGGACCGGGGAACATGCAAAGCAACAAACATACTTCATCAGGACCGGGGAACATGCTGCAGCAACAAACATACTTCATCAGGACCGGGGAACATGCTGCAGCAACAAGCAAACCTCATCAGGACCGGGGAACATGCTGCAGCAACAAACTGACTTCATCAGGACCGGGGAACATGCTGTAGCAACAAACTTACTTCATCAGGACCGGGGAACATGCTGCAGCAACAACCAAACTTCATCAGAACCGGGGAACATGCTGCAGCAACAAGCAAACCTCATCAGGACCGGGGAACATCCTGCAGCAAGAAGCAAACCTCATCAGGACCGGGGAACATGCTGTAGCAACAAACTTACTTCATCAGGACCGGGGAACATGTTGTAGCAACAAACAAACTTCATCAAGACCGGGGAACATGCTGCAGCAGGAAACAAACTTCATCAGGACCGGGGAACATGCTGTAGCAACACACAACCTTCATCAGGACCGGGGAACATGCTGCAGCAACACACAACCTTCATCAGGACCGGGGAACATGCTGTAGCAACACACAAACTTCATCAGGACCGGGGAACATGCTGTAGCAACAAACTTACTTCATCAGGACCGGGGAACATGCTGCAGCAACAAACAAACTTCATCAGGACCGGGGAACATGCTGCAGCAACAAACATACTTCATCAGGACCGGAGAACATGTTGCAGCAACAAACAAACTTCATCAGCACCGGGGAACATGCTGCAGCAACAAACATACTTCATCAGGACCGGGGAACATGCTGCAGCAACAAACAAACTTTATCAGGACCGTGGAACATGCTGCAGCAACAAACAAACTTCATCAGGACCGGGGAAAATGCTGTAGCAACAAACAAACCTCATCAGGACCGGGGAACATGCTGTAGCAACAAACAAACCTCATCAGGACCGGGGAACATGCTGCAGCAACAAACAAACTTCATCAGCACCGGGGAACATGCTGTAGCAACAACCAAACTTCATCAGGACCGGGGAACATGCTGCAGCAACAAACAAACTTCGTAAGGACCGGGGAAAATGCTGCAGCAACAAACAAACCTCAACAGGACCGGTGAACATGCTGCAGCAACAAACAAACCTCATCAGGACCGAGGAACATGTTGTAGCAACAAACAAACCTCATCAGGACCGGGGAACATGCTGTAGCAACAAACAAACTTCATCAGGACCGGGGAACATGCTGCAGCAACAAACAAACTTCATCAGGACCGGGGAACATGCTGCAGCAACAAACAAACTTGATCAGTACGGGGGAACATGCTGCAGCAACAAACAAACTTCATCAGGACCGGGGAACATGCTGCAGCAACAAACAAACTTCATCAGGACCGGGGAACATGCTGCAGCAACAACCAAACTTCATCAGGACCGGGGAACATGCTGCAGCAACAACCAAACTTCATCAGGACCGGGGAACATGCTGCAGCAACAAACAAACTTCATCAGGACCGGGGAACATGCTGCAGCAACAAACAAACTTGATCAGTACGGGGGAACATGCTGCAGCAACAAACAAACCTCATCAGGACCGGGGAACATGCTGCAGCAACAAACAAACCTCATCAGGACCGGGGAACATGCTGCAGCAACAAACAAACTTCATCAGGACCGGGGAACATGCTGCAGCAACAAACAAACTTCATCAGGACCGGGGAACATGCTGCAGCAACAAACAAACTTCATCAGGACCGGGGAACATGCTGCAGCAACAACCAAACTTCATCAGGACCGGGGAACATGCTGCAGCAACAACCAAACTTCATCAGGACCGGGGAACATGCTGCAGCAACACACAACCTTCATCAGGACTGGGGAACATGCTGCAGCAACAACCAAACTTCATCAGGACCGGGGAACATGCTGTAGCAACAACCAAACTTCATCAGCACCGGGGAACATGCTGCAGCAACAAACAAACTTCATCAGGACCGGGGAACATGCTGTAGCAACAAACAAACCTCATCAGGACCGGGGAACATGCTGCAGCAACAAACAAACTTCATCAGGACTGGGGAACATTCTGCAGCAACAAACAAACTTCATCAGGACCGGGGAACATGCTGCAGCAACAAACATACTTCATCAGGACCGGGGAACATGCTGCAGCAACAAACAAACTTCATCAGGACCGGGGAACATGCTGCAGCAACACACAACCTTCATCAGGACCGGGGAACATGCTGCAGCAACAAACAAACCTCATCAGGACCGGGGAACATGCTGCAGCAACAACCAAACTTCATCAGGACCGGGGAACATGCTGCAGCAACAAACAAACCTCATCAGGACCGGGGAACATGCTGCAGCAACAAACAAACTTCATCAGGACCGGGGAACATGCTGCAGCAACACACAACCTTCATCAGGACCGGGGAACATGCTGTAGCAACAACCAAACCTCATCAGGACCGGGGAACATGCTGTAGCAACAAACAAACTTCATCAGGACCGGGGAACATGCTGCAGCAACTAACAAACTTCATCAGGACAGGGGAACATGCTGTAGCAACAAACAAACCTCATCAGGACCGGGGAACATGCTGCAGCAAGAAACAAACCTCATCAGGACCGGGGAACATGCTGTAGCAAGAAACAAACTTCATCAGGACCGGGGAACATGCTGTAGCAACAACCAAACTTCATCAGCACCGGGGAACATGCTGCAGCAACAAGCAAACCTCATCAGGACCGGAGAACATGCTGCAGCAACAAACAAACTTCATCAGCACCGGGGAACATGCTGTAGCAACAACCAAACTTCATCAGCACCGGGGAACATGCTGCAGCAACAAGCAAACCTCATCAGGACTGGGGAACATGCTGCAGCAACAAACAAACTTCATCAGGACCGGGGAACATGCTGTAGCAACAACCAAACTTCATCAGCACCGGGGAACATGCTGCAGCAACAAGCAAACCTCATCAGGACCGGGGAACATGCTGCAGCAACAAACATACTTCATCAGGACCGGGGAACATGCTGCAGCAACAAACAAACTTCACCAGGACCGGGGAACATGCTGCAGCAACACACAACCTTCATCAGGACCGGGGAACATGCTGCAGCAACAAACAAACCTCATCAGGACCGGGGAACATGCTGCAGCAACAACCAAACTTCATCAGGACCGGGGAACATGCTGTAGCAACAAACAAACTTCATCAGGACCGGGGAACATGCTGCAGCAACACACAACCTTCATCAGGACCGGGGAACATGCTGCAGCAACAAACAAACCTCATCAGGACCGGGGAACATGCTGCAGCAACAACCAAACTTCATCAGGACCGGGGAACATGCTGTAGCAACAAACAAACTTCATCAGGACCGGGGAAAATGCTATAGCAACAAACAAACTTCATCAGGACCGGGGAACATGCTGCAGCAACACACAACCTTCATCAGGACCGGGGAACATGCTGCAGCAACAAACAAACCTCATCAGGACCGGGGAACATGCTGCAGCAACAACCAAACTTCATCAGGACCGGGGAACATGCTGCAGCAACAAACAAACCTCATCAGGACCGGGGAACATGCTGCAGCAACAACCAAACTTCATCTTGACCGGGGAACATGCTGTAGCAACAAACAAACTTCATCAGGACCGGGGAACATGCTGTAGCAACAAACAAACTTCATCAGGACCGGGGAACATGCTGCAGCAACACACAACCTTCATCAGGACCGGGGAACATGCTGTAGCAACAACCAAACCTCATCAGGACCGGGGAACATGCTGTAGCAACAAACAAACTTCATCAGGACCGGGGAACATGCTGCAGCAACACACAACCTTCATCAGGACCGGGGAACATGCTGTAGCAACAACCAAACCTCATCAGGACCGGGGAACATGCTGTAGCAACAAACAAACTTCATCAGGACCGGGGAACATGCTGCAGCAACTAACAAACTTCATCAGGACAGGGGAACATGCTGTAGCAACAAACAAACCTCATCAGGACCGGGGAACATGCTGCAGCAAGAAACAAACCTCATCAGGACCGGGGAACATGCTGTAGCAAGAAACAAACTTCATCAGGACCGGGGAACATGCTGTAGCAACAACCAAACTTCATCAGCACCGGGGAACATGCTGCAGCAACAAGCAAACCTCATCAGGACCGGGGAACATGCTGCAGCAACAAAGAAACTTCATCAGCACCGGGGAACATGCTGTAGCAACAACCAAACTTCATCAGCACCGGGGAACATGCTGCAGCAACAAGCAAACCTCATCAGGACTGGGGAACATGCTGCAGCAACAAACAAACTTCATCAGGACCGGGGAACATGCTGTAGCAACAACCAAACTTCATCAGCACCGGGGAACATGCTGCAGCAACAAGCAAACCTCATCAGGACCGGGGAACTTGCTGCAGCAACAAACAAACTTCATCAGGACCGGGGAACATGCTGTAGCAACAACCAAACTTCATCAGCACCGGGGAACATGCTGCAGCAACAAGCAAACCTCATCAGGACTGGGGAACATTCTGCAGCAACAACCAAACTTCATTAGGACCGGGGAACATGCTGCAGCAACACACAACCTTCATCAGGACCGGGGAACATGCTGCAGCAACAAACAAACCTCATCAGGACCGGGCAACATGCTGCAGCAACAACCAAACTTCATCAGGACCGGGGAACATGCTGCAGCAACAAACAAACCTCATCAGGACCGGGGAACATGCTGCAGCAACACACAACCTTCATCAGGACCGGGGAACATGCTGCAGCAACAAACAAACCTCATCAGGACCGGGGAACATGCTGCAGCAACAACCAAACTTCATCAGGACCGGGGAACATGCTGTAGCAACAAACAAACTTCATCAGGACCGGGGAAAATGCTGCAGCAACAAACAAACTTCATCAGGACCGGGGTACATGCTGCAGCAACAAACAAACTTCATCAGGACCGGGGAACATGCTGCAGCAACTAACAAACTTCATCAGGACCGGGGAACATGCTGCAGCAACAAACAAACTTCATCAGGACCGGGGAACATGCTGTAGCAAGAAACAAACTTCATCAGGACCGGGGAACATGCTGCAGCAACACACAACCTTCATCTGGACCGGGGAACATGCTGCAGCAACAAACAAACCTCATCAGGACCGGGGAACATGCTGCAGCAACAACCAAACTTCATCAGGACCGGGGAACATGCTGTAGCAACAAACAAACTTCATCAGGACCGGGGAACATGCTGCAGCAACACACAACCTTCATCTGGACCGGGGAACATGCTGCAGCAACAACCAAACTTCATCAGGACCGGGGAACATCCTGCAGCAAGAAGCAAACCTCATCAGGACCGGGGAACATGCTGTAGCAACAAACTTACTTCATCAGGACCGGGGAACATGTTGTAGCAACAAACAAACTTCATCAAGACCGGGGAACATGCTGCAGCAGGAAACAAACTTCATCAGGACCGGGGAACATGCTGTAGCAACACACAACCTTCATCAGGACCGGGGAACATGCTGCAGCAACACACAACCTTCATCAGGACCGGGGAACATGCTGTAGCAACACACAAACTTCATCAGGACCGGGGAACATGCTGTAGCAACAAACTTACTTCATCAGGACCGGGGAACATGCTGCAGCAACAAACAAACTTCATCAGGACCGGGGAACATGCTGCAGCAACAAACATACTTCATCAGGACCGGAGAACATGTTGCAGCAACAAACAAACTTCATCAGCACCGGGGAACATGCTGCAGCAACAAACAAACTTCATCAGGACAGGGGAACATGCTGCAGCAACAAACATACTTCATCAGGACCGGGGAACATGCTGCAGCAACAAACAAACTTCATCAGGACCGTGGAACATGCTGCAGCAACAAACAAACTTCATCAGGACCGGGGAAAATGCTGTAGCAACAAACAAACCTCATCAGGACCGGGGAACATGCTGTAGCAACAAACAAACCTCATCAGGACCGGGGAACATGCTGTAGCAACAAACAAACTTCATCAGGACCGGGGAACATGCTGTAGCAACAAACAAACTTCATCAGGACCGGGGAACATGCTGTAGCAACAAACAAACTTCATCAGGACCGGGGAACATGCTGCAGCAACACACAACCTTCATCAGGACCGGGGAACATGCTGTAGCAACAACCAAACCTCATCAGGACCGGGGAACATGCTGTAGCAACAAACAAACTTCATCAGGACCGGGGAACATGCTGCAGCAACACACAACCTTCATCAGGACCGGGGAACATGCTGTAGCAACAACCAAACCTCATCAGGACCGGGGAACATGCTGTAGCAACAAACAAACTTCATCAGGACCGGGGAACATGCTGCAGCAACTAACAAACTTCATCAGGACAGGGGAACATGCTGTAGCAACAAACAAACCTCATCAGGACCGGGGAACATGCTGCAGCAAGAAACAAACCTCATCAGGACCGGGGAACATGCTGTAGCAAGAAACAAACTTCATCAGGACCGGGGAACATGCTGTAGCAACAACCAAACTTCATCAGCACCGGGGAACATGCTGCAGCAACAAGCAAACCTCATCAGGACCGGGGAACATGCTGCAGCAACAAAGAAACTTCATCAGCACCGGGGAACATGCTGTAGCAACAACCAAACTTCATCAGCACCGGGGAACATGCTGCAGCAACAAGCAAACCTCATCAGGACTGGGGAACATGCTGCAGCAACAAACAAACTTCATCAGGACCGGGGAACATGCTGTAGCAACAACCAAACTTCATCAGCACCGGGGAACATGCTGCAGCAACAAGCAAACCTCATCAGGACCGGGGAACTTGCTGCAGCAACAAACAAACTTCATCAGGACCGGGGAACATGCTGTAGCAACAACCAAACTTCATCAGCACCGGGGAACATGCTGCAGCAACAAGCAAACCTCATCAGGACTGGGGAACATTCTGCAGCAACAACCAAACTTCATTAGGACCGGGGAACATGCTGCAGCAACACACAACCTTCATCAGGACCGGGGAACATGCTGCAGCAACAAACAAACCTCATCAGGACCGGGCAACATGCTGCAGCAACAACCAAACTTCATCAGGACCGGGGAACATGCTGCAGCAACAAACAAACCTCATCAGGACCGGGGAACATGCTGCAGCAACACACAACCTTCATCAGGACCGGGGAACATGCTGCAGCAACAAACAAACCTCATCAGGACCGGGGAACATGCTGCAGCAACAACCAAACTTCATCAGGACCGGGGAACATGCTGTAGCAACAAACAAACTTCATCAGGACCGGGGAAAATGCTGCAGCAACAAACAAACTTCATCAGGACCGGGGTACATGCTGCAGCAACAAACAAACTTCATCAGGACCGGGGAACATGCTGCAGCAACTAACAAACTTCATCAGGACCGGGGAACATGCTGCAGCAACAAACAAACTTCATCAGGACCGGGGAACATGCTGTAGCAACAAACAAACTTCATCAGGACCGGGGAACATGCTGCAGCAACACACAACCTTCATCTGGACCGGGGAACATGCTGCAGCAACAAACAAACCTCATCAGGACCGGGGAACATGCTGCAGCAACAACCAAACTTCATCAGGACCGGGGAACATGCTGTAGCAACAAACAAACTTCATCAGGACCGGGGAACATGCTGCAGCAACACACAACCTTCATCTGGACCGGGGAACATGCTGCAGCAACAACCAAACTTCATCAGGACCGGGGAACATCCTGCAGCAAGAAGCAAACCTCATCAGGACCGGGGAACATGCTGTAGCAACAAACTTACTTCATCAGGACCGGGGAACATGTTGTAGCAACAAACAAACTTCATCAAGACCGGGGAACATGCTGCAGCAGGAAACAAACTTCATCAGGACCGGGGAACATGCTGTAGCAACACACAACCTTCATCAGGACCGGGGAACATGCTGCAGCAACACACAACCTTCATCAGGACCGGGGAACATGCTGTAGCAACACACAAACTTCATCAGGACCGGGGAACATGCTGTAGCAACAAACTTACTTCATCAGGACCGGGGAACATGCTGCAGCAACAAACAAACTTCATCAGGACCGGGGAACATGCTGCAGCAACAAACATACTTCATCAGGACCGGAGAACATGTTGCAGCAACAAACAAACTTCATCAGCACCGGGGAACATGCTGCAGCAACAAACAAACTTCATCAGGACAGGGGAACATGCTGCAGCAACAAACATACTTCATCAGGACCGGGGAACATGCTGCAGCAACAAACAAACTTCATCAGGACCGTGGAACATGCTGCAGCAACAAACAAACTTCATCAGGACCGGGGAAAATGCTGTAGCAACAAACAAACCTCATCAGGACCGGGGAACATGCTGTAGCAACAAACAAACCTCATCAGGACCGGGGAACATGCTGCAGCAACAAACAAACTTCATCAGCACCGGGGAACATGCTGTAGCAACAACCAAACTTCATCAGGACCGGGGAACATGCTGCAGCAACAAACAAACTTCGTAAGGACCGGGGAAAATGCTGCAGCAACAAACAAACCTCAACAGGACCGGTGAACATGCTGCAGCAACAAACAAACCTCATCAGGACCGAGGAACATGTTGTAGCAACAAACAAACCTCATCAGGACCGGGGAACATGCTGTAGCAACAAACAAACTTCATCAGGACCAGGGAACATGCTGCAGCAACAAACAAACTTCATCAGGACCGGGGAACATGCTGCAGCAACAAACAAACTTGATCAGTACGGGGGAACATGCTGCAGCAACAAACAAACTTCATCAGGACCGGGGAACAGGCTGCAGCAACAAACAAACTTCATCAGGACCGGGGAACATGCTGCAGCAACAACCAAACTTCATCAGGACCGGGGAACATGCTGCAGCAACAACCAAACTTCATCAGGACCGGGGAACATGCTGCAGCAACAAACAAACTTCATCAGGACCGGGGAACATGCTGCAGCAAAAAACAAACTTGATCAGTACGGGGGAACATGCTGCAGCAACAAACAAACCTCATCAGGACCGGGGAACATGCTGCAGCAACAAACAAACCTCATCAGGACCGGGGAACATGCTGCAGCAACAAACAAACTTCATCAGGACCGGGGAACATGCTGCAGCAACAAACAAACTTCATCAGGACCGGGGAACATGCTGCAGCAACAAACAAACTTCATCAGGACCGGGGAACATGCTGCAGCAACAACCAAACTTCATCAGGACCGGGGAACATGCTGCAGCAACAACCAAACTTCATCAGGACCGGGGAACATGCTGCAGCAACACACAACCTTCATCAGGACTGGGGAACATGCTGCAGCAACAAACAAACCTCATCAGGACCGGGGAACATGCTGCAGCAACAACCAAACTTCATCAGGACCGGGGAACATGCTGCAGCAACAAACAAACTTTATCAGGACCGGGGAACATGCTGCAGCAACACACAACCTTCATCAGGACGGGGAACATGCTGTAGCAACAACCAAACCTCATCAGGACCGGGGAACATGCTGTAGCAACAAACAAACTTCATCAGGACCGGGGAACATGCTGCAGCAACAAACAAACTTCATCAGCACCGGGGAACATGCTGTAGCAACAACCAAACTTCATCAGCACCGGGGAACATGCTGCAGCAACAAACAAACTTCATCAGGACCGGGGAACATGCTGTAGCAACAAACAAACTTCATCAGGACCGGGGAACATGCTGCAGCAACACACAACCTTCATCAGGACGGGGAACATGCTGTAGCAACAACCAAACCTCATCAGGACCGGGGAACATGCTGTAGCAACAAACAAACTTCATCAGGACCGGGGAACATGCTGCAGCAACAAACAAACTTCATCAGCACCGGGGAACATGCTGTAGCAACAACCAAACTTCATCAGCACCGGGGAACATGCTGCAGCAACAAACAAACTTCATCAGGACCGGGGAACATGCTGTAGCAACAAGCAAACTTCATCAGCACCGGGGAACATGCTGCAGCAACAAACAAACTTCATCAGGACCGGGGAACATGCTGTAGCAACAACCAAACTTCATCAGGACCGGGGAACATGCTGCAGCAACAAGCAAACCTCATCAGGACCGGGGAACATGCTGCAGCAACAAACAAACTTCATCAGGACTGGGGAACATTCTGCAGCAACAAACAAACTTCATCAGGACCGGGGAACATGCTGCAGCAACAAACATACTTCATCAGGACCGGGGAACATGCTGCAGCAAGAAACAAACTTCATCAGGACCGGGGAACATGCTGTAGCAACAAACTTACTTCATCAGGACCGGGGAACATGCTGCAGCAACAAACAAACTTCATCAGGACCGGGGAACATGCTGCAGCAAGAAACAAACTTCATCAGGACCGGGGAACATGCTGTAGCAACAAAGTTACTTCATCAGGACCGGGGAACATGCTGCAGCAACAAACAAACTTCATCAGGACCGGGGAACATGCTGCAGCAACAAACAAACTTCATCAGGACCGGGGAACATGCTGCAGCAAGAAACAAACTTCATCAGGACCGGGGAACATGCTGTAGCAACAAACAACCTTCATCAGGACCGGGGAACATGCTGTAGCAACAAACAAACTTCATCAGGACCGGGGAACATGCTGCAGCAACAAACAAACTTCATCAGCACCGTGGAACATGCTGCAGCAACAAACAAACCTCATCAGGACCGGGGAACATGCTGCAGCAACACACAACCTTCATCAGGACCGGGGAACATGCTGCAGCAACAAACAAACCTCATCAGGACCGGGGATCATGCTGTAGCAAGAAACAAACCTCATCAGGACCGGGGAACATGCTGCAGCAACAAACAAACCTCATCAGGACCGGGGAACATGCTGCAGCAACAAACAAACCTCATCAGGACCGGGGAACATGCTGCAGCAACAAACAAACTTCATCTGGACCGGGGAACATGCTGCAGCAACAAACAAACTTCATCTGGACCGGGGAACATGCTGCAGCAACAAACAACCTTCATCAGGACCGGGGAACATGCTGTGGCAACAAACAAACTTCATCAGCACCGGGGAACATGCTGTGGCAACAACCAAACTTCATCAGGACCGGGGAACATGCTGCAGCAACAAACAAACTTCATCAGCACCGGGGAACATGCTGTGGCAACAACCAAACTTCATCTGGACCGGGGAACATGCTGCAGCAACAAACAAACTTCATCTGGACCGGGGAACATGCTGCATCAACAAACATACTTCATCAGGACCGGGGAACATGCTGCAGCAACAAACATACTTCATCAGGACCGGGGAACTTGCTGCAGCAACAAACAAACTTCATCAGGACCGGGGAACATGCTGCAGCAACAAACATACTTCATCAGGACCGGGGAACATGCTGCAGCAACAAACATACTTCATCAGGACTGGGGAACATTCTGCAGCAACAAACAAACTTCATCAGGACCGGGGAACATGCTGCAGCAACAAACATACTTCATCAGGACTGGGGAACATTCTGCAGCAACAAACAAACTTCATCAGGACCGGGGAACATGCTGCAGCAAGAAACAAACCTCTTCAGGACCGGGGAACATGCTGCAGCAAGAAACAAACTTCATCAGGACCGGGGAACATGCTGTAGCAACAAACTTACTTCATCAGGACCGGGGAACATGCTGCAGCAACAAACAAACTTCATCAGGACCGGGGAACATGCTGCAGCAAGAAACAAACTTCATCAGGACTGGGGAACATTCTGCAGCAACAAACAAACTTCATCAGGACCGGGGAACATGTTGTAGCAACAAACAAACTTCATCAAGACCGGGGAACATGCTGCAGCAGGAAACAAACTTCATCAGGACCGGGGAACATGCTGTAGCAACACACAACCTTCATCAGGACCGGGGAACATGCTGCAGCAACACACAACCTTCATCAGGACCGGGGAACATGCTGTAGCAACACACAAACTTCATCAGGACCGGGGAACATGCTGTAGCAACAAACTTACTTCATCAGGACCGGGGAACATGCTGCAGCAACAAACAAACTTCATCAGGACCGGGGAACATGCTGCAGCAACAAACATACTTCATCAGGACCGGAGAACATGTTGCAGCAACAAACAAACTTCATCAGCACCGGGGAACATGCTGCAGCAACAAACAAACTTCATCAGGACAGGGGAACATGCTGCAGCAACAAACATACTTCATCAGGACCGGGGAACATGCTGCAGCAACAAACAAACTTCATCAGGACCGTGGAACATGCTGCAGCAACAAACAAACTTCATCAGGACCGGGGAAAATGCTGTAGCAACAAACAAACCTCATCAGGACCGGGGAACATGCTGTAGCAACAAACAAACCTCATCAGGACCGGGGAACATGCTGCAGCAACAAACAAACTTCATCAGCACCGGGGAACATGCTGTAGCAACAACCAAACTTCATCAGGACCGGGGAACATGCTGCAGCAACAAACAAACTTCGTAAGGACCGGGGAAAATGCTGCAGCAACAAACAAACCTCAACAGGACCGGTGAACATGCTGCAGCAACAAACAAACCTCATCAGGACCGAGGAACATGTTGTAGCAACAAACAAACCTCATCAGGACCGGGGAACATGCTGTAGCAACAAACAAACTTCATCAGGACCAGGGAACATGCTGCAGCAACAAACAAACTTCATCAGGACCGGGGAACATGCTGCAGCAACAAACAAACTTGATCAGTACGGGGGAACATGCTGCAGCAACAAACAAACTTCATCAGGACCGGGGAACAGGCTGCAGCAACAAACAAACTTCATCAGGACCGGGGAACATGCTGCAGCAACAACCAAACTTCATCAGGACCGGGGAACATGCTGCAGCAACAACCAAACTTCATCAGGACCGGGGAACATGCTGCAGCAACAAACAAACTTCATCAGGACCGGGGAACATGCTGCAGCAAAAAACAAACTTGATCAGTACGGGGGAACATGCTGCAGCAACAAACAAACCTCATCAGGACCGGGGAACATGCTGCAGCAACAAACAAACCTCATCAGGACCGGGGAACATGCTGCAGCAACAAACAAACTTCATCAGGACCGGGGAACATGCTGCAGCAACAAACAAACTTCATCAGGACCGGGGAACATGCTGCAGCAACAAACAAACTTCATCAGGACCGGGGAACATGCTGCAGCAACAACCAAACTTCATCAGGACCGGGGAACATGCTGCAGCAACAACCAAACTTCATCAGGACCGGGGAACATGCTGCAGCAACACACAACCTTCATCAGGACTGGGGAACATGCTGCAGCAACAAACAAACCTCATCAGGACCGGGGAACATGCTGCAGCAACAACCAAACTTCATCAGGACCGGGGAACATGCTGCAGCAACAAACAAACTTTATCAGGACCGGGGAACATGCTGCAGCAACACACAACCTTCATCAGGACGGGGAACATGCTGTAGCAACAACCAAACCTCATCAGGACCGGGGAACATGCTGTAGCAACAAACAAACTTCATCAGGACCGGGGAACATGCTGCAGCAACAAACAAACTTCATCAGCACCGGGGAACATGCTGTAGCAACAACCAAACTTCATCAGCACCGGGGAACATGCTGCAGCAACAAACAAACTTCATCAGGACCGGGGAACATGCTGTAGCAACAAACAAACTTCATCAGGACCGGGGAACATGCTGCAGCAACACACAACCTTCATCAGGACGGGGAACATGCTGTAGCAACAACCAAACCTCATCAGGACCGGGGAACATGCTGTAGCAACAAACAAACTTCATCAGGACCGGGGAACATGCTGCAGCAACAAACAAACTTCATCAGCACCGGGGAACATGCTGTAGCAACAACCAAACTTCATCAGCACCGGGGAACATGCTGCAGCAACAAACAAACTTCATCAGGACCGGGGAACATGCTGTAGCAACAAGCAAACTTCATCAGCACCGGGGAACATGCTGCAGCAACAAACAAACTTCATCAGGACCGGGGAACATGCTGTAGCAACAACCAAACTTCATCAGGACCGGGGAACATGCTGCAGCAACAAGCAAACCTCATCAGGACCGGGGAACATGCTGCAGCAACAAACAAACTTCATCAGGACTGGGGAACATTCTGCAGCAACAAACAAACTTCATCAGGACCGGGGAACATGCTGCAGCAACAAACATACTTCATCAGGACCGGGGAACATGCTGCAGCAAGAAACAAACTTCATCAGGACCGGGGAACATGCTGTAGCAACAAACTTACTTCATCAGGACCGGGGAACATGCTGCAGCAACAAACAAACTTCATCAGGACCGGGGAACATGCTGCAGCAAGAAACAAACTTCATCAGGACCGGGGAACATGCTGTAGCAACAAAGTTACTTCATCAGGACCGGGGAACATGCTGCAGCAACAAACAAACTTCATCAGGACCGGGGAACATGCTGCAGCAACAAACAAACTTCATCAGGACCGGGGAACATGCTGCAGCAAGAAACAAACTTCATCAGGACCGGGGAACATGCTGTAGCAACAAACTTACTTCATCAGGACCGGGGAACATGCTGTAGCAACAAACAAACTTCATCAGGACCGGGGAACATGCTGCAGCAACAAACAAACTTCATCAGCACCGTGGAACATGCTGCAGCAACAAACAAACCTCATCAGGACCGGGGAACATGCTGCAGCAACACACAACCTTCATCAGGACCGGGGAACATGCTGCAGCAACAAACAAACCTCATCAGGACCGGGGATCATGCTGTAGCAAGAAACAAACCTCATCAGGACCGGGGAACATGCTGCAGCAACAAACAAACCTCATCAGGACCGGGGAACATGCTGCAGCAACAAACAAACCTCATCAGGACCGGGGAACATGCTGCAGCAACAAACAAACTTCATCTGGACCGGGGAACATGCTGCAGCAACAAACAAACTTCATCTGGACCGGGGAACATGCTGCAGCAACAAACAACCTTCATCAGGACCGGGGAACATGCTGTGGCAACAAACAAACTTCATCAGCACCGGGGAACATGCTGTGGCAACAACCAAACTTCATCAGGACCGGGGAACATGCTGCAGCAACAAACAAACTTCATCAGCACCGGGGAACATGCTGTGGCAACAACCAAACTTCATCTGGACCGGGGAACATGCTGCAGCAACAAACAAACTTCATCTGGACCGGGGAACATGCTGCATCAACAAACATACTTCATCAGGACCGGGGAACATGCTGCAGCAACAAACATACTTCATCAGGACCGGGGAACTTGCTGCAGCAACAAACAAACTTCATCAGGACCGGGGAACATGCTGCAGCAACAAACATACTTCATCAGGACCGGGGAACATGCTGCAGCAACAAACATACTTCATCAGGACTGGGGAACATTCTGCAGCAACAAACAAACTTCATCAGGACCGGGGAACATGCTGCAGCAACAAACATACTTCATCAGGACTGGGGAACATGCTGCAGCAACAAACAAACTTCATCAGTACGGGGGAACATGCTGCAGCAACAAACAAACTTCATCAGGACCGGGGAACAGGCTGCAGCAACAAACAAACTTCATCAGGACCGGGGAACATGCTGCAGCAACAACCAAACTTCATCAGGACCGGGGAACATGCTGCAGCAACAACCAAACTTCATCAGGACCGGGGAACATGCTGCAGCAACAAACAAACTTCATCAGGACCGGGGAACATGCTGCAGCAAAAAACAAACTTGATCAGTACGGGGGAACATGCTGCAGCAACAAACAAACCTCATCAGGACCGGGGAACATGCTGCAGCAACAAACAAACCTCATCAGGACCGGGGAACATGCTGCAGCAACAAACAAACTTCATCAGGACCGGGGAACATGCTGCAGCAACAAACAAACTTCATCAGGACCGGGGAACATGCTGCAGCAACAAACAAACTTCATCAGGACCGGGGAACATGCTGCAGCAACAACCAAACTTCATCAGGACCGGGGAACATGCTGCAGCAACAACCAAACTTCATCAGGACCGGGGAACATGCTGCAGCAACACACAACCTTCATCAGGACTGGGGAACATGCTGCAGCAACAAACAAACCTCATCAGGACCGGGGAACATGCTGCAGCAACAACCAAACTTCATCAGGACCGGGGAACATGCTGCAGCAACAAACAAACTTTATCAGGACCGGGGAACATGCTGCAGCAACACACAACCTTCATCAGGACGGGGAACATGCTGTAGCAACAACCAAACCTCATCAGGACCGGGGAACATGCTGTAGCAACAAACAAACTTCATCAGGACCGGGGAACATGCTGCAGCAACAAACAAACTTCATCAGCACCGGGGAACATGCTGTAGCAACAACCAAACTTCATCAGCACCGGGGAACATGCTGCAGCAACAAACAAACTTCATCAGGACCGGGGAACATGCTGTAGCAACAAACAAACTTCATCAGGACCGGGGAACATGCTGCAGCAACACACAACCTTCATCAGGACGGGGAACATGCTGTAGCAACAACCAAACCTCATCAGGACCGGGGAACATGCTGTAGCAACAAACAAACTTCATCAGGACCGGGGAACATGCTGCAGCAACAAACAAACTTCATCAGCACCGGGGAACATGCTGTAGCAACAACCAAACTTCATCAGCACCGGGGAACATGCTGCAGCAACAAACAAACTTCATCAGGACCGGGGAACATGCTGTAGCAACAAGCAAACTTCATCAGCACCGGGGAACATGCTGCAGCAACAAACAAACTTCATCAGGACCGGGGAACATGCTGTAGCAACAACCAAACTTCATCAGGACCGGGGAACATGCTGCAGCAACAAGCAAACCTCATCAGGACCGGGGAACATGCTGCAGCAACAAACAAACTTCATCAGGACTGGGGAACATTCTGCAGCAACAAACAAACTTCATCAGGACCGGGGAACATGCTGCAGCAACAAACATACTTCATCAGGACCGGGGAACATGCTGCAGCAAGAAACAAACTTCATCAGGACCGGGGAACATGCTGTAGCAACAAACTTACTTCATCAGGACCGGGGAACATGCTGCAGCAACAAACAAACTTCATCAGGACCGGGGAACATGCTGCAGCAAGAAACAAACTTCATCAGGACCGGGGAACATGCTGTAGCAACAAAGTTACTTCATCAGGACCGGGGAACATGCTGCAGCAACAAACAAACTTCATCAGGACCGGGGAACATGCTGCAGCAACAAACAAACTTCATCAGGACCGGGGAACATGCTGCAGCAAGAAACAAACTTCATCAGGACCGGGGAACATGCTGTAGCAACAAACTTACTTCATCAGGACCGGGGAACATGCTGTAGCAACAAACAAACTTCATCAGGACCGGGGAACATGCTGCAGCAACAAACAAACTTCATCAGCACCGTGGAACATGCTGCAGCAACAAACAAACCTCATCAGGACCGGGGAACATGCTGCAGCAACACACAACCTTCATCAGGACCGGGGAACATGCTGCAGCAACAAACAAACCTCATCAGGACCGGGGATCATGCTGTAGCAAGAAACAAACCTCATCAGGACCGGGGAACATGCTGCAGCAACAAACAAACCTCATCAGGACCGGGGAACATGCTGCAGCAACAAACAAACCTCATCAGGACCGGGGAACATGCTGCAGCAACAAACAAACTTCATCTGGACCGGGGAACATGCTGCAGCAACAAACAAACTTCATCTGGACCGGGGAACATGCTGCAGCAACAAACAACCTTCATCAGGACCGGGGAACATGCTGTGGCAACAAACAAACTTCATCAGCACCGGGGAACATGCTGTGGCAACAACCAAACTTCATCAGGACCGGGGAACATGCTGCAGCAACAAACAAACTTCATCAGCACCGGGGAACATGCTGTGGCAACAACCAAACTTCATCTGGACCGGGGAACATGCTGCAGCAACAAACAAACTTCATCTGGACCGGGGAACATGCTGCATCAACAAACATACTTCATCAGGACCGGGGAACATGCTGCAGCAACAAACATACTTCATCAGGACCGGGGAACTTGCTGCAGCAACAAACAAACTTCATCAGGACCGGGGAACATGCTGCAGCAACAAACATACTTCATCAGGACCGGGGAACATGCTGCAGCAACAAACATACTTCATCAGGACTGGGGAACATTCTGCAGCAACAAACAAACTTCATCAGGACCGGGGAACATGCTGCAGCAACAAACATACTTCATCAGGACTGGGGAACATTCTGCAGCAACAAACAAACTTCATCAGGACCGGGGAACATGCTGCAGCAAGAAACAAACCTCATCAGGACCGGGGAACATGCTGCAGCAAGAAACAAACTTCATCAGGACCGGGGAACATGCTGTAGCAACAAACTTACTTCATCAGGACCGGGGAACATGCTGCAGCAACAAACAAACTTCATCAGGACCGGGGAACATGCTGCAGCAAGAAACAAACTTCATCAGGACCGGGGAACATGCTGTAGCAACAAACTTACTTCATCAGGACCGGGGAACATGCTGCAGCAACAAACAAACTTCATCATGACCGGGGAACATGCTGCAGCAACAAACAAACTTCATCAGGACCGGGGAACATGCTGCAGCAAGAAACAAACTTCATCAGGACCGGGGAACATGCTGTAGCAACAAACTTACTTCATCAGGACCGGGGAACATGCTGTAGCAACAAACAAACTTCATCAGGACCGGGGAACATGCTGCAGCAACAAACAAACTTCATCAGCACCGTGGAACATGCTGCAGCAACAAACAAACCTCATCAGGACCGGGGAACATGCTGCAGCAACAAACAAACTTCATCAGGACCGGGGAACATGCTGCAGCAACAACCAAACTTCATCAGGACCGGGGATCATGCTGTAGCAAGAAACAAACCTCATCAGGACCGGGGAACATGCTGCAGCAACAACCAAACTTCATCAGGACCGGGGAACATGCTGCATCAACAACCAAACTTCATCAGGACCGGGGAACATGCTGTAGCAACAAACAAACTTAATCAGGACCGGGGAACATGCTGCAGCAACAAACATACTTCATCAGGACCGGGGAACATGCTGTAGCAACAAACAAACTTCATCAGGACCGGGGAACATGCTGCAGCAACAAACATACTTCATCAGGACCGGGGAACATGCTGCAGCAACAAACAAACTTCATCAGGACCTGGGAACATGCTGCAGCAACGAACAAACTTCATCAGCACCGGGGAACATGCTGCAGCAACAAACAAACCTCATCAGGACCGGGGAACATGCTGCAGCAACAAACAAACTTCATCAGGACCGGGGAACATGCTGTAGCAACAAACAATCTTTATCAGGACCGGGGAACTTGCTGCAGCAACAAACAAACTTCATCAGCACCGGGGAACATGCTGTAGCAACAACCAAACTTCATCAGCACCGGGGAACATGCTGCAGCAACAAACAAACTTCATCAGGACCGGGGAACATGCTGTAGCAACAAACAAACTTCATCAGGACCGGGGAACATGCTGCAGCAACACACAACCTTCATCAGGACGGGGAACATGCTGTAGCAACAACCAAACCTCATCAGGACCGGGGAACATGCTGTAGCAACAAACAAACTTCATCAGGACCGGGGAACATGCTGCAGCAACAAACAAACTTCATCAGCACCGGGGAACATGCTGTAGCAACAACCAAACTTCATCAGCACCGGGGAACATGCTGCAGCAACAAACAAACTTCATCAGGACCGGGGAACATGCTGTAGCAACAAGCAAACTTCATCAGCACCGGGGAACATGCTGCAGCAACAAACAAACTTCATCAGGACCGGGGAACATGCTGTAGCAACAACCAAACTTCATCAGGACCGGGGAACATGCTGCAGCAACAAGCAAACCTCATCAGGACCGGGGAACATGCTGCAGCAACAAACAAACTTCATCAGGACTGGGGAACATTCTGCAGCAACAAACAAACTTCATCAGGACCGGGGAACATGCTGCAGCAACAAACATACTTCATCAGGACCGGGGAACATGCTGCAGCAAGAAACAAACTTCATCAGGACCGGGGAACATGCTGTAGCAACAAACTTACTTCATCAGGACCGGGGAACATGCTGCAGCAACAAACAAACTTCATCAGGACCGGGGAACATGCTGCAGCAAGAAACAAACTTCATCAGGACCGGGGAACATGCTGTAGCAACAAAGTTACTTCATCAGGACCGGGGAACATGCTGCAGCAACAAACAAACTTCATCAGGACCGGGGAACATGCTGCAGCAACAAACAAACTTCATCAGGACCGGGGAACATGCTGCAGCAAGAAACAAACTTCATCAGGACCGGGGAACATGCTGTAGCAACAAACTTACTTCATCAGGACCGGGGAACATGCTGTAGCAACAAACAAACTTCATCAGGACCGGGGAACATGCTGCAGCAACAAACAAACTTCATCAGCACCGTGGAACATGCTGCAGCAACAAACAAACCTCATCAGGACCGGGGAACATGCTGCAGCAACACACAACCTTCATCAGGACCGGGGAACATGCTGCAGCAACAAACAAACCTCATCAGGACCGGGGATCATGCTGTAGCAAGAAACAAACCTCATCAGGACCGGGGAACATGCTGCAGCAACAAACAAACCTCATCAGGACCGGGGAACATGCTGCAGCAACAAACAAACCTCATCAGGACCGGGGAACATGCTGCAGCAACAAACAAACTTCATCTGGACCGGGGAACATGCTGCAGCAACAAACAAACTTCATCTGGACCGGGGAACATGCTGCAGCAACAAACAACCTTCATCAGGACCGGGGAACATGCTGTGGCAACAAACAAACTTCATCAGCACCGGGGAACATGCTGTGGCAACAACCAAACTTCATCAGGACCGGGGAACATGCTGCAGCAACAAACAAACTTCATCAGCACCGGGGAACATGCTGTGGCAACAACCAAACTTCATCTGGACCGGGGAACATGCTGCAGCAACAAACAAACTTCATCTGGACCGGGGAACATGCTGCATCAACAAACATACTTCATCAGGACCGGGGAACATGCTGCAGCAACAAACATACTTCATCAGGACCGGGGAACTTGCTGCAGCAACAAACAAACTTCATCAGGACCGGGGAACATGCTGCAGCAACAAACATACTTCATCAGGACCGGGGAACATGC
Organism: Hemitrygon akajei; assembly: GCF_048418815.1. Lineage (NCBI taxonomy): Eukaryota > Metazoa > Chordata > Chondrichthyes > Myliobatiformes > Dasyatidae > Hemitrygon > Hemitrygon akajei. The sequence goes on from NC_133135.1 coordinate 31,745,938, forward strand.
TGCAGCAACAAACATACTTCATCAGGACTGGGGAACATTCTGCAGCAACAAACAAACTTCATCAGGACCGGGGAACATGCTGCAGCAACAAACATACTTCATCAGGACTGGGGAACATTCTGCAGCAACAAACAAACTTCATCAGGACCGGGGAACATGCTGCAGCAAGAAACAAACCTCATCAGGACCGGGGAACATGCTGCAGCAAGAAACAAACTTCATCAGGACCGGGGAACATGCTGTAGCAACAAACTTACTTCATCAGGACCGGGGAACATGCTGCAGCAACAAACAAACTTCATCAGGACCGGGGAACATGCTGCAGCAAGAAACAAACTTCATCAGGACCGGGGAACATGCTGTAGCAACAAACTTACTTCATCAGGACCGGGGAACATGCTGCAGCAACAAACAAACTTCATCATGACCGGGGAACATGCTGCAGCAACAAACAAACTTCATCAGGACCGGGGAACATGCTGCAGCAAGAAACAAACTTCATCAGGACCGGGGAACATGCTGTAGCAACAAACTTACTTCATCAGGACCGGGGAACATGCTGTAGCAACAAACAAACTTCATCAGGACCGGGGAACATGCTGCAGCAACAAACAAACTTCATCAGCACCGTGGAACATGCTGCAGCAACAAACAAACCTCATCAGGACCGGGGAACATGCTGCAGCAACACACAACCTTCATCAGGACCGGGGAACATGCTGCAGCAACAAACAAACCTCATCAGGACCGGGGATCATGCTGTAGCAAGAAACAAACCTCATCAGGACCGGGGAACATGCTGCAGCAACAAACAAACCTCATCAGGACCGGGGAACATGCTGCAGCAACAAACAAACCTCATCAGGACCGGGGAACATGCTGCAGCAACAAACAAACTTCATCAGAACCGGGGAACATGCTGCAGCAACAAACAAACCTCATCAGGACCGGGGAACATGCTGCAGCAACAAACAAACCTCATCAGGACCGGGGAACATGCTGCAGCAACAAACAAACCTCATCAGGACCGGGGAACATGCTGCAGCAACAACCAAACTTCATCAGGACCGGGGAACATGCTGCAGCAACAAACAAACCTCATCAGGACCGGGGAACATGCTGCAGCAACAACCAAACTTCATCAGGACCGGGGAACATGCTGCAGCAACAAACAAACCTCATCAGGACCGGGGAACATGCTGCAGCAACAACCAAACTTCATCAGGACCGGGGAACATGCTGTAGCAAGAAACAAACCTCATCAGGACCGGGGAACATGCTGCAGCAACAAACAAACTTCATCAGGACCGGGGAACATGCTGCAGCAACAACCAAACTTCATCAGGACCGGGGATCATGCTGTAGCAAGAAACAAACCTCATCAGGACCGGGGAACATGCTGCAGCAACAACCAAACTTCATCAGGACCGGGGAACATGCTGCATCAACAACCAAACTTCATCAGGACCGGGGAACATGCTGTAGCAACAAACAAACTTAATCAGGACCGGGGAACATGCTGCAGCAACAAACATACTTCATCAGGACCGGGGAACATGCTGTAGCAACAAACAAACTTCATCAGGACCGGGGAACATGCTGCAGCAACAAACATACTTCATCAGGACCGGGGAACATGCTGCAGCAACAAACAAACTTCATCAGGACCTGGGAACATGCTGCAGCAACGAACAAACTTCATCAGCACCGGGGAACATGCTGCAGCAACAAACAAACCTCATCAGGACCGGGGAACATGCTGCAGCAACAAACAAACTTCATCAGGACCGGGGAACATGCTGTAGCAACAAACAATCTTTATCAGGACCGGGGAACTTGCTGCAGCAACAAACAACCTTCATCAGGACCGGGGAACATGCTGCAGCAACAAACAAACTTCATCAGGACCGGGGAACATGCTGCAGCAACAAACAAACTTCATCAGGACCGGGGAACATGCTGCAGCAACAAACAAACTTCATCAGGACCGGGGAACATGCTGTAGCAACAAACAAACTTCATCAGCACTGGGGAACATGCTGCAGCAACAAGCAAACTTCATCAGGACCGGGGAACATCCTGCAGCAAGAAACAAACTTCATCAGCACCGGGGAACATGCTGCAGCAACAAACAACCTTCATCAGGAACGGGGAACATGCTGCAGCAACAAACAACCTTCATCAGGACCGGGGAACTTGCTGCAGCAACAAACAACCTTCATCAGGACCGGGGAACATGCTGCAGCAACAAACAAACTTCATCAGGACCGGGGAACATGCTGCAGCAACAAACAAACTTCATCAGGACCGGGGAACATGCTGCAGCAACAAACAAACTTCATCAGGACCGGGGAACATGCTGTAGCAACAAACAAACTTCATCAGCACCGGGGAACATGCTGCAGCAACAAGCAAACTTCATCAGGACCGGGGAACATCCTGCAGCAAGAAACAAACTTCATCAGCACCGGGGAACATGCTGCAGCAACAAACAACCTTCATCAGGAACGGGGAACATGCTGCAGCAACAACCAAACTTCATCAGGACCGGGGAACATGCTGCAGCAACAAACAACCTTCATCAGGACCTGGGAACATGCTGTAGCAACAACCAAACTTCATCAGGACCGGGGAACATGTTGTAGCAACAAACAAACTTCATCAGGACCTGGGAACATGCTGTAGCAACAAACTTACTTCATCAGGACCGGGGAACATGCTGCAGCAACAACCAAACTTCATCAGGACCGGGGAACATGCTGCAGCAACAATCAAACTTCATCAGGATCAGGGAACATGCTGCAGCAACAAACAAACTTCATCAGGACAGGGGAACATGCTGCAGCAACAAACAAACTTCTTCAGGACCGGGGAACATGCTGTAGCAACAAACCTACTTCATCCGGACCGGGGAACATGCTGCAGGCAACAACCAAACTTCATCAGGACCGGGGAACATGCTGTAGCAACAAACAAACTTCATCAGGACCGGGGAACATGCTGCAGCAACAACCAAACTTCATCAGGTCCGGGGAACATGCTGCAGCAACAAACAAACTTCATCAGGACCTGGGAACATGCTGTAGCAACAACCAAACTTCATCAGGACCGGGGAACATGTTGTAGCAACAAACAAACTTCATCAGGACCTGGGAACATGCTGTAGCAACAAACTTACTTCATCAGGACCGGGGAACATGCTTCAGCAACAACCAAACTTCATCAGGACCGGGGAACATGCTGCAGCAACAAACATACTTCATCAGAACCGGGGAACATGCTGCAGCAACAAGCAAACCTCATCAGGACCGGGGAACATGCTGTAGCAACAAACTTACTTCATCAGGACTGGGGAACATGCTGCAGCAACAACCAAACTTCATCAGGACCGGGGAACATGCTGCAGCAACAAACAAACTTCATAAGGACCGGGGAACATGCTGCAGCAACAAACAAACTTCATCAGGACCGGGGAACATGCTGCAGCAACAAACAAACTTCATCAGGACCGGGGAACATGCTGTAGCAACAAACAAACTTCATCAGGACTGGGGAACATGCTGCAGTAACAAACATACTTCATCAGGACCGGGGAACATGCTGCAGCAACAAGCAAACCTCATCAGGACAGGGGAACATGCTGCAGCAACAACCAAACTTCATCAGGACCGGGGAACATGCTGTAGCAAGAAACAAACCTCATCAGGACCGGGGAACATGCTGCAGCAACAAACAAACTTCATCAGGACCGGGGAACATGCTGCAGCAACAACTAAACTTCATCAGGACCGGGGAACATGCTGTAGCAAGAAACAAACCTCATCAGGACCGGGGAACATGCTGCAGCAACAACCAAACTTCATCAGGACCGGGGAACATGCTGCAGCAACAACCAAACTTCATCAGGACCGGGGAACATGCTGTAGCAACAAACAAACTTCATCAGGACCGGGGAACATGCTGCAGCAACAAACATACTTCATCAGGACCGGGGAACATGCTGTAGCAACAAACAAACTTCATCAGGACCGGGGAACATGCTGCAGCAACAAACATACTTCATCAGGACCGGGGAACATGCTGCAGCAACAAACAAACTTCATCAGGACCTGGGAACATGCTGCAGCAACGAACAAACTTCATCAGCACCGGGGAACATTCCTGCAGCAACGAGCAAACTTCATCAGGACCGGGGAACATGCTGCAGCAAGAAACAAACTTCATCAGCACCGGGGAACATGCTGTAGCAACAAACAATCTTCATCAGGACCGGGGAACTTGCTGCAGCAACAAACAACCTTCATCAGGACCGGGGAACATGCTGCAGCAACAAACAAACTTCATCAGGACCGGGGAACATGCTGCAGCAACAAACAAACTTCATCAGGACCGGGGAACATGCTGCAGCAACAAACAAACTTCATCAGGACCGGGGAACATGCTGTAGCAACAAACAAACTTCATCAGCACCGGGGAACATGCTGCAGCAACAAGCAAACTTCATCAGGACCGGGGAACATCCTGCAGCAAGAAACAAACTTCATCAGCACCGGGGAACATGCTGCAGCAACAAACAACCTTCATCAGGAACGGGGAACATGCTGCAGCAACAACCAAACTTCATCAGGACCGGGGAACATGCTGCAGCAACAAACAACCTTCATCAGGACCGGGGAACATGCTGCAGCAACAAACAAACTTCATCAGGACCGGAGAACATGCTGCAGCAACAAACAAACTTCATCAGCACCGGGGAACATGCTGCAGCAACAAACAAACTTCATCTGGACCGGGGAACATGCTGCAGCAACAAACAAACCTCATCAGGACCGGGGAACATGCTGCAGCAACAAACAACCTTCATCAGGACCGGGGAACATGCTGCAGCAACAAACAAACTTCATCAGGACCGGGGAACATGCTGCAGCAACAAACAAACTTCATCAGCACCGGGGAACATGCTGCAGCAACAAACAAACTTCATCTGGACCGGGGAACATGCTGCAGCAACAAACAAACTTCATCTGGACCGGGGAACATGCTGCAGCAACAAACAAACTTCATCAGGACAGGGGAACATGCTGTAGCAACACACAACCTTCATCAGGACCGGGGAACATGCTGCAGCAACAGCCAAACTTCATCAGCACCGGGGAACATGCTGCAGCAACAAACAAACTTCATCTGGACCGGGGAACATGCAGCAGCAACAAACAAACTTCATCTGGACCGGGGAACATGCTGCAGCAACAAACAACCTTCATCAGGACCGGGGAACATGCTGTGGCAACAAACAAACTTCATCAGCACCGGGGAACTTGCTGCAGCAACAAACAAACCACATCAGGACCGGGGAACATGCTGTAGCAAGAAACAAACCTCATCAGGACCGGGGAACATGCTGCAGCAACAACCAAACTTCATCAGGACCGGGGAACATGCTGCAGCAACAAACAAACCTCATCAGGACCGGGGAACATGCTGTAGCAACAAACAAACTTAATCAGGACCGGGGAACATGCTGTGGCAACAAACAAACTTCATCAGCACCGGGGAACTTGCTGCAGCAACAACCAAACTTCATCAGGACCGGGGAACATGCTGTGGCAACAAACAAACTTCATCAGCACCGGGGAACTTGCTGCAGCAACAACCAAACTTCATCAGGACCGGGGATCATGCTGTAGCAAGAAACAAACCTCATCAGGACCGGGGAACATGCTGCAGCAACAACCAAACTTCATCAGGACCGGGGAACATGCTGCAGCAACAAACAAACCTCATCAGGACCGGGGAACATGCTGTAGCAACAAACAAACTTAATCAGGACCGGGGAACATGCTGCAGCAACAAACATACTTCATCAGGACCGGGGAACATGCTGTAGCAACAAACAAACTTCATCAGGACCGGGGAACATGCTGCAGCAACAAACATACTTCATCAGGACCGGGGAACATGCTGCAGCAACAAACAAACTTCATCAGGACCGGGGAACATGCTGCAGCAACAAACAAACTTCATCAGGACCTGGGAACATGCTGCAGCAACGAACAAACTTCATCAGCACCGGGGAACATTCCTGCAGCAACGAGCAAACTTCATCAGGACCGGGGAACATGCTGCAGCAAGAAACAAACTTCATCAGCACCGGGGAACATGCTGTAGCAACAAACAATCTTCATCAGGACCGGGGAACTTGCTGCAGCAACAAACAACCTTCATCAGGACCGGGGAACATGCTGCAGCAACAAACAAACTTCATCAGGACCGGGGAACATGCTGCAGCAACAAACAAACTTCATCAGGACCGGGGAACATGCTGCAGCAACAAACAAACTTCATCAGGACCGGGGAACATGCTGTAGCAACAAACAAACTTCATCAGCACCGGGGAACATGCTGCAGCAACAAGCAAACTTCATCAGGACCGGGGAACATCCTGCAGCAAGAAACAAACTTCATCAGCACCGGGGAACATGCTGCAGCAACAAACAACCTTCATCAGGAACGGGGAACATGCTGCAGCAACAACCAAACTTCATCAGGACCGGGGAACATGCTGCAGCAACAAACAACCTTCATCAGGAACGGGGAACATGCTGCAGCAACAAACAACCTTCATCAGGACCGGGGAACTTGCTGCAGCAACAAACAACCTTCATCAGGACCGGGGAACATGCTGCAGCAACAAACAAACTTCATCAGGACCGGGGAACATGCTGCAGCAACAAACAAACTTCATCAGGACCGGGGAACATGCTGCAGCAACAAACAAACTTCATCAGGACCGGGGAACATGCTGTAGCAACAAACAAACTTCATCAGCACCGGGGAACATGCTGCAGCAACAAGCAAACTTCATCAGGACCGGGGAACATCCTGCAGCAAGAAACAAACTTCATCAGCACCGGGGAACATGCTGCAGCAACAAACAACCTTCATCAGGAACGGGGAACATGCTGCAGCAACAACCAAACTTCATCAGGACCGGGGAACATGCTGCAGCAACAAACAACCTTCATCAGGACCTGGGAACATGCTGTAGCAACAATCAAACTTCATCAGGACCGGGGAACATGTTGTAGCAACAAACAAACTTCATCAGGACCTGGGAACATGCTGTAGCAACAAACTTACTTCATCAGGACCGGGGAACATGCTGCAGCAACAACCAAACTTCATCAGGACCGGGGAACATGCTGCAGCAACAATCAAACTTCATCAGGATCAGGGAACATGCTGCAGCAACAAACAAACTTCATCAGGACAGGGGAACATGCTGCAGCAACAAACAAACTTCATCAGGACCGGGGAACATGCTGTAGCAACAAACCTACTTCATCCGGACCGGGGAACATGCTGCAGCAACAACCAAACTTCATCAGGACCGGGGAACATGCTGTAGCAACAAACAAACTTCATCAGGACCGGGGAACATGTTGTAGCAACAAACAACCTTCATCAGGACCTGGGAACATGCTGTAGCAACAAACTTACTTCATCAGGACCGGGGAACATGCTTCAGCAACAACCAAACTTCATCAGGACCGGGGAACATGCTGCAGCAACAAACATACTTCATCAGAACCGGGGAACATGCTGCAGCAACAAGCAAACCTCATCAGGACCGGGGAACATGCTGTAGCAACAAACTTACTTCATCAGGACTGGGGAACATGCTGCAGCAACAACCAAACTTCATCAGGACCGGGGAACATGCTGCAGCAACAAACAAACTTCATCAGGACCGGGGAACATGCTGCAGCAACAAACAAACTTCATCAGGACCGGGGAACATGCTGCAGCAACAAACAAACTTCATCAGGACCGGGGAACATGCTGTAGCAACAAACAAACTTCATCAGGACCGGGGAACATGCTGCAGCAACAAACATACTTCATCAGGACCGGGGAACATGCTGCAGCAACAAGCAAACCTCATCAGGACCGGGGAACATGCTGCAGCAACAACCAAACTTCATCAGGACCAGGGAACATGCTGTAGCAAGAAACAAACCTCATCAGGACCGGGGAACATGCTGCAGCAACAAACATACTTCATCAGGACCGGGGAACATGCTGTAGCAACAAACAAACTTCATCAGGACCGGGGAACATGCTGCAGCAACAAACATACTTCATCAGGACCGGGGAACATGCTGCAGCAACAAACAAACTTCATCAGGACCTGGGAACATGCTGCAGCAACGAACAAACTTCATCAGCACCGGGGAACATTCCTGCAGCAACGAGCAAACTTCATCAGGACCGGGGAACATGCTGCAGCAAGAAACAAACTTCATCAGCACCGGGGAACATGCTGTAGCAACAAACAATCTTCATCAGGACCGGGGAACTTGCTGCAGCAACAAACAACCTTCATCAGGACCGGGGAACATGCTGCAGCAACAAACAAACTTCATCAGGACCGGGGAACATGCTGCAGCAACAAACAAACTTCATCAGGACCGGGGAACATGCTGTAGCAACAAACAAACTTCATCAGCACCGGGGAACATGCTGCAGCAACAAGCAAACTTCATCAGGACCGGGGAACATCCTGCAGCAAGAAACAAACTTCATCAGCACCGGGGAACATGCTGCAGCAACAAACAACCTTCATCAGGAACGGGGAACATGCTGCAGCAACAACCAAACTTCATCAGGACCGGGGAACATGCTGCAGCAACAAACAACCTTCATCAGGAACGGGGAACATGCTGCAGCAACAAACAACCTTCATCAGGACCGGGGAACTTGCTGCAGCAACAAACAACCTTCATCAGGACCGGGGAACATGCTGCAGCAACAAACAAACTTCATCAGGACCGGGGAACATGCTGCAGCAACAAACAAACTTCATCAGGACCGGGGAACATGCTGCAGCAACAAACAAACTTCATCAGGACCGGGGAACATGCTGTAGCAACAAACAAACTTCATCAGCACCGGGGAACATGCTGCAGCAACAAGCAAACTTCATCAGGACCGGGGAACATCCTGCAGCAAGAAACAAACTTCATCAGCACCGGGGAACATGCTGCAGCAACAAACAACCTTCATCAGGAACGGGGAACATGCTGCAGCAACAACCAAACTTCATCAGGACCGGGGAACATGCTGCAGCAACAAACAACCTTCATCAGGACCTGGGAACATGCTGTAGCAACAACCAAACTTCATCAGGACCGGGGAACATGTTGTAGCAACAAACAAACTTCATCAGGACCTGGGAACATGCTGTAGCAACAAACTTACTTCATCAGGACCGGGGAACATGCTGCAGCAACAACCAAACTTCATCAGGACCGGGGAACATGCTGCAGCAACAATCAAACTTCATCAGGATCAGGGAACATGCTGCAGCAACAAACAAACTTCATCAGGACAGGGGAACATGCTGCAGCAACAAACAAACTTCATCAGGACCGGGGAACATGCTGTAGCAACAAACCTACTTCATCCGGACCGGGGAACATGCTGCAGCGACAACCAAACTTCATCAGGACCGGGGAACATGCTGTAGCAACAAACAAACTTCATCAGGACCGGGGAACATGTTGTAGCAACAAACAAACTTCATCAGGACCTGGGAACATGCTGTAGCAACAAACTTACTTCATCAGGACCGGGGAACATGCTTCAGCAACAACCAAACTTCATCAGGACCGGGGAACATGCTGCAGCAACAAACATACTTCATCAGAACCGGGGAACATGCTGCAGCAACAAGCAAACCTCAGCAGGACCGGGGAACATGCTGTAGCAACAAACTTACTTCATCAGGACTGGGGAACATGCTGCAGCAACAACCAAACTTCATCAGGACCGGGGAACATGCTGCAGCAACAACCAAACTTCATCAGGACCGGGGAACATGCTGTAGCAACAAACAAACTTCATCAGGACCGGGGAACATGCTGCAGCAACAAACATACTTCATCAGGACCGGGGAACATGCTGTAGCAACAAACAAACTTCATCAGGACCGGGGAACATGCTGCAGCAACAAACATACTTCATCAGGACCGGGGAACATGCTGCAGCAACAAACAAACTTCATCAGGACCTGGGAACATGCTGCAGCAACGAACAAACTTCATCAGCACCGGGGAACATTCCTGCAGCAACGAGCAAACTTCATCAGGACCGGGGAACATGCTGCCGCAAGAAACAAACTTCATCAGCACCGGGGAACATGCTGCAGCAACAAACAATCTTCATCAGGACCGGGGAACTTGCTGCAGCAACAAACAACCTTCATCAGGACCGGGGAACATGCTGCAGCAACAAACAAACTTCATCAGGACCGGGGAACTTGCTGCAGCAACAAACAACCTTCATCAGGACCGGGGAACATGCTGCAGCAACAAACAAACTTCATCAGGACTGGGGAACATGCTGTAGCAACAAACAAACTTCATCAGCACCGGGGAACATGCTGCCGCAACAAACAAACTTCATCAGGACCGGGGAACATCCTGCAGCAAGAAACAAACTTCATCAGCACCGGGGAACATGCTGCAGCAACAAACAACCTTCATCAGGAACGGGGAACATGCTGCAGCAACAACCAAACTTCATCAGGACCGGGGAACATGCTGCAGCAACAAACAACCTTCATCAGGACCGGGGAACATGCTGCAGCAACAAACAAACTTCATCAGGACCGGAGAACATGCTGCAGCAACAAAAAAACCTCATCAGGACCGGGGAACATGCTGCAGCAACAAACAACCTTCATCAGGACCGGGGAACATGCTGCAGCAACAAACAAACTTCATCAGGACAGGGGAACATGCTGTAGCAACACACAACCTTCATCAGGACCGGGGAACATGCTGCAGCAACAAACAAACTTCATCAGGACCGGGGAACATGCTGCAGCAACAAACAAACTTCATCAGGACCGGGGAACATGCTGCAGCAACAACCAAACTTCATCAGCACCGGGGAACATGCTGCAGCAAGAAACAAACTTCATCAGGACCGGGGAACATGCTGTAGCAACAAACTTACTTCATCAGGACCGGGGAACATGCTGCAGCAACAAACAAACTTCATCAGGACCGGGGAACATGCTGCAGCAACAACCAAACTTCATCAGCACCGGGGAACATGCTGCAGCAACAAACATACTTCATCAGGACCGGGGAACATGCTGCAGCAACAAACAAACTTCATCAGGACCGGGGAACATGCTGCAGCAACAAACAAACTTCATCAGGACCGGGGAACATGCTGTAGCAACAAACCTACTTCATCCGGACCGGGGAACATGCTGCAGCAAAAACCAAACTTCATCAGGTCCGGGGAACATGCTGCAGCAACAAACAAACTTCATCAGGACCTGGGAACATGCTGTAGCAACAACCAAACTTCATCAGGACCGGGGAACATGCTGTAGCAACAAACAAACTTCATCAGGACCGGGGAACATGTTGTAGCAACAAACAAACTTCATCAGGACCTGGGAAAATGCTGTAGCAACAAACTTACTTCATCAGGACCGGGGAACATGCTGCAGCAACAACCAAACTTCATCAGGACCGGGGAACATGCTGTAGCAACAAACAAACTTCATCAGGACCGGGGAACATGTTGTAGCAACAAACAAACTTCATCAGGACCTGGGAAAATGCTGTAGCAACAAATTTACTTCATCAGGACCGGGGAACATGCTGCAGCAACAACCAAACTTCATCAGGACCGGGGAACATGCTGTAGCAACAAACAAACTTAATCAGGACCGGGGAACATGCTGCAGCAACAAACATACTTCATCAGGACCGGGGAACATGCTGTAGCAACAAACAAACTTCATCAGGACCGGGGAACATGCTGCAGCAACAAACATACTTCATCAGGACCGGGGAACATGCTGCAGCAACAAACAAACTTCATCAGGACCGGGGAACATGCTGCAGCAACAAACAAACTTCATCAGGACCTGGGAACATTCTGCAGCAACGAACAAACTTCATCAGCACCGGGGAACATTCCTGCAGCAACGAGCAAACTTCATCAGGACCGGGGAACATGCTGCAGCAAGAAACAAACTTCATCAGCACCGGGGAACATGCTGTAGCAACAAACAATCTTCATCAGGACCGGGGAACTTGCTGCAGCAACAAACAACCTTCATCAGGACCGGGGAACATGCTGCAGCAACAAACAAACTTCATCAGGACCGGGGAACATGCTGCAGCAACAAACAAACTTCATCAGGACCGGGGAACATGCTGCAGCAACAAACAAACTTCATCAGGACCGGGGAACATGCTGTAGCAACAAACAAACTTCATCAGCACCGGGGAACATGCTGCAGCAACAAGCAAACTTCATCAGGACCGGGGAACATCCTGCAGCAAGAAACAAACTTCATCAGCACCGGGGAACATGCTGCAGCAACAAACAACCTTCATCAGGAACGGGGAACATGCTGCAGCAACAACCAAACTTCATCAGGACCGGGGAACATGCTGCAGCAACAAACAACCTTCATCAGGAACGGGGAACATGCTGCAGCAACAAACAACCTTCATCAGGACCGGGGAACTTGCTGCAGCAACAAACAACCTTCATCAGGACCGGGGAACATGCTGCAGCAACAAACAAACTTCATCAGGACCGGGGAACATGCTGCAGCAACAAACAAACTTCATCAGGACCGGGGAACATGCTGCAGCAACAAACAAACTTCATCAGGACCGGGGAACATGCTGTAGCAACAAACAAACTTCATCAGCACCGGGGAACATGCTGCAGCAACAAGCAAACTTCATCAGGACCGGGGAACATCCTGCAGCAAGAAACAAACTTCATCAGCACCGGGGAACATGCTGCAGCAACAAACAACCTTCATCAGGAACGGGGAACATGCTGCAGCAACAACCAAACTTCATCAGGACCGGGGAACATGCTGCAGCAACAAACAACCTTCATCAGGACCTGGGAACATGCTGTAGCAACAATCAAACTTCATCAGGACCGGGGAACATGTTGTAGCAACAAACAAACTTCATCAGGACCTGGGAACATGCTGTAGCAACAAACTTACTTCATCAGGACCGGGGAACATGCTGCAGCAACAACCAAACTTCATCAGGACCGGGGAACATGCTGCAGCAACAATCAAACTTCATCAGGATCAGGGAACATGCTGCAGCAACAAACAAACTTCATCAGGACAGGGGAACATGCTGCAGCAACAAACAAACTTCATCAGGACCGGGGAACATGCTGTAGCAACAAACCTACTTCATCCGGACCGGGGAACATGCTGCAGCAACAACCAAACTTCATCAGGACCGGGGAACATGCTGTAGCAACAAACAAACTTCATCAGGACCGGGGAACATGTTGTAGCAACAAACAACCTTCATCAGGACCTGGGAACATGCTGTAGCAACAAACTTACTTCATCAGGACCGGGGAACATGCTTCAGCAACAACCAAACTTCATCAGGACCGGGGAACATGCTGCAGCAACAAACATACTTCATCAGAACCGGGGAACATGCTGCAGCAACAAGCAAACCTCATCAGGACCGGGGAACATGCTGTAGCAACAAACTTACTTCATCAGGACTGGGGAACATGCTGCAGCAACAACCAAACTTCATCAGGACCGGGGAACATGCTGCAGCAACAAACAAACTTCATCAGGACCGGGGAACATGCTGCAGCAACAAACAAACTTCATCAGGACCGGGGAACATGCTGCAGCAACAAACAAACTTCATCAGGACCGGGGAACATGCTGTAGCAACAAACAAACTTCATCAGGACCGGGGAACATGCTGCAGCAACAAACATACTTCATCAGGACCGGGGAACATGCTGCAGCAACAAGCAAACCTCATCAGGACCGGGGAACATGCTGCAGCAACAACCAAACTTCATCAGGACCAGGGAACATGCTGTAGCAAGAAACAAACCTCATCAGGACCGGGGAACATGCTGCAGCAACAAACATACTTCATCAGGACCGGGGAACATGCTGTAGCAACAAACAAACTTCATCAGGACCGGGGAACATGCTGCAGCAACAAACATACTTCATCAGGACCGGGGAACATGCTGCAGCAACAAACAAACTTCATCAGGACCTGGGAACATGCTGCAGCAACGAACAAACTTCATCAGCACCGGGGAACATTCCTGCAGCAACGAGCAAACTTCATCAGGACCGGGGAACATGCTGCAGCAAGAAACAAACTTCATCAGCACCGGGGAACATGCTGTAGCAACAAACAATCTTCATCAGGACCGGGGAACTTGCTGCAGCAACAAACAACCTTCATCAGGACCGGGGAACATGCTGCAGCAACAAACAAACTTCATCAGGACCGGGGAACATGCTGCAGCAACAAACAAACTTCATCAGGACCGGGGAACATGCTGTAGCAACAAACAAACTTCATCAGCACCGGGGAACATGCTGCAGCAACAAGCAAACTTCATCAGGACCGGGGAACATCCTGCAGCAAGAAACAAACTTCATCAGCACCGGGGAACATGCTGCAGCAACAAACAACCTTCATCAGGAACGGGGAACATGCTGCAGCAACAACCAAACTTCATCAGGACCGGGGAACATGCTGCAGCAACAAACAACCTTCATCAGGAACGGGGAACATGCTGCAGCAACAAACAACCTTCATCAGGACCGGGGAACTTGCTGCAGCAACAAACAACCTTCATCAGGACCGGGGAACATGCTGCAGCAACAAACAAACTTCATCAGGACCGGGGAACATGCTGCAGCAACAAACAAACTTCATCAGGACCGGGGAACATGCTGCAGCAACAAACAAACTTCATCAGGACCGGGGAACATGCTGTAGCAACAAACAAACTTCATCAGCACCGGGGAACATGCTGCAGCAACAAGCAAACTTCATCAGGACCGGGGAACATCCTGCAGCAAGAAACAAACTTCATCAGCACCGGGGAACATGCTGCAGCAACAAACAACCTTCATCAGGAACGGGGAACATGCTGCAGCAACAACCAAACTTCATCAGGACCGGGGAACATGCTGCAGCAACAAACAACCTTCATCAGGACCTGGGAACATGCTGTAGCAACAACCAAACTTCATCAGGACCGGGGAACATGTTGTAGCAACAAACAAACTTCATCAGGACCTGGGAACATGCTGTAGCAACAAACTTACTTCATCAGGACCGGGGAACATGCTGCAGCAACAACCAAACTTCATCAGGACCGGGGAACATGCTGCAGCAACAATCAAACTTCATCAGGATCAGGGAACATGCTGCAGCAACAAACAAACTTCATCAGGACAGGGGAACATGCTGCAGCAACAAACAAACTTCATCAGGACCGGGGAACATGCTGTAGCAACAAACCTACTTCATCCGGACCGGGGAACATGCTGCAGCGACAACCAAACTTCATCAGGACCGGGGAACATGCTGTAGCAACAAACAAACTTCATCAGGACCGGGGAACATGTTGTAGCAACAAACAAACTTCATCAGGACCTGGGAACATGCTGTAGCAACAAACTTACTTCATCAGGACCGGGGAACATGCTTCAGCAACAACCAAACTTCATCAGGACCGGGGAACATGCTGCAGCAACAAACATACTTCATCAGAACCGGGGAACATGCTGCAGCAACAAGCAAACCTCAGCAGGACCGGGGAACATGCTGTAGCAACAAACTTACTTCATCAGGACTGGGGAACATGCTGCAGCAACAACCAAACTTCATCAGGACCGGGGAACATGCTGCAGCAACAAACAAACTTCATCAGGACCGGGGAACATGCTGCAGCAACAAACAAACTTCATCAGGACCGGGGAACATGCTGCAGCAACAAACAAACTTCATCAGGACCGGGGAACATGCTGTAGCAACAAACAAACTTCATCAGGACCGGGGAACATGCTGCAGCAACAAACATACTTCATCAGGACCGGGGAACATGCTGCAGCAACAAGCAAACCTCATCCGGACCGGGGAACATGCTGCAGCAACAACCAAACTTCATCCGGACCGGGGAACATGCTGTAGCAAGAAACAAACCTCATCAGGACCGGGGAACATGCTGCAGCAACAAACAAACTTCATCAGGACCGGGGAACATGCTGCAGCAACAACCAAACTTCATCAGGACCGGGGAACATGCTGTAGCAAGAAACAAACCTCATCAGGACCGGGGAACATGCTGCAGCAACAACCAAACTTCATCAGGACCGGGGAACATGCTGCAGCAACAACCAAACTTCATCAGGACCGGGGAACATGCTGTAGCAACAAACAAACTTCATCAGGACCGGGGAACATGCTGCAGCAACAAACATACTTCATCAGGACCGGGGAACATGCTGTAGCAACAAACAAACTTCATCAGGACCGGGGAACATGCTGCAGCAACAAACATACTTCATCAGGACCGGGGAACATGCTGCAGCAACAAACAAACTTCATCAGGACCTGGGAACATGCTGCAGCAACGAACAAACTTCATCAGCACCGGGGAACATTCCTGCAGCAACGAGCAAACTTCATCAGGACCGGGGAACATGCTGCCGCAAGAAACAAACTTCATCAGCACCGGGGAACATGCTGCAGCAACAAACAATCTTCATCAGGACCGGGGAACATGCTGCAGCAACAAACAAACTTCATCAGGACCTGGGAACATTCTGCAGCAACGAACAAACTTCATCAGCACCGGGGAACATTCCTGCAGCAACGAGCAAACTTCATCAGGACCGGGGAACATGCTGCAGCAAGAAACAAACTTCATCAGCACCGGGGAACATGCTGTAGCAACAAACAATCTTCATCAGGACCGGGGAACTTGCTGCAGCAACAAACAACCTTCATCAGGACCGGGGAACATGCTGCAGCAACAAACAAACTTCATCAGGACCGGGGAACATGCTGCAGCAACAAACAAACTTCATCAGGACCGGGGAACATGCTGCAGCAACAAACAAACTTCATCAGGACCGGGGAACATGCTGTAGCAACAAACAAACTTCATCAGCACCGGGGAACATGCTGCAGCAACAAGCAAACTTCATCAGGACCGGGGAACATCCTGCAGCAAGAAACAAACTTCATCAGCACCGGGGAACATGCTGCAGCAACAAACAACCTTCATCAGGAACGGGGAACATGCTGCAGCAACAACCAAACTTCATCAGGACCGGGGAACATGCTGCAGCAACAAACAACCTTCATCAGGAACGGGGAACATGCTGCAGCAACAAACAACCTTCATCAGGACCGGGGAACTTGCTGCAGCAACAAACAACCTTCATCAGGACCGGGGAACATGCTGCAGCAACAAACAAACTTCATCAGGACCGGGGAACATGCTGCAGCAACAAACAAACTTCATCAGGACCGGGGAACATGCTGCAGCAACAAACAAACTTCATCAGGACCGGGGAACATGCTGTAGCAACAAACAAACTTCATCAGCACCGGGGAACATGCTGCAGCAACAAGCAAACTTCATCAGGACCGGGGAACATCCTGCAGCAAGAAACAAACTTCATCAGCACCGGGGAACATGCTGCAGCAACAAACAACCTTCATCAGGAACGGGGAACATGCTGCAGCAACAACCAAACTTCATCAGGACCGGGGAACATGCTGCAGCAACAAACAACCTTCATCAGGACCTGGGAACATGCTGTAGCAACAATCAAACTTCATCAGGACCGGGGAACATGTTGTAGCAACAAACAAACTTCATCAGGACCTGGGAACATGCTGTAGCAACAAACTTACTTCATCAGGACCGGGGAACATGCTGCAGCAACAACCAAACTTCATCAGGACCGGGGAACATGCTGCAGCAACAATCAAACTTCATCAGGATCAGGGAACATGCTGCAGCAACAAACAAACTTCATCAGGACAGGGGAACATGCTGCAGCAACAAACAAACTTCATCAGGACCGGGGAACATGCTGTAGCAACAAACCTACTTCATCCGGACCGGGGAACATGCTGCAGCAACAACCAAACTTCATCAGGACCGGGGAACATGCTGTAGCAACAAACAAACTTCATCAGGACCGGGGAACATGTTGTAGCAACAAACAACCTTCATCAGGACCTGGGAACATGCTGTAGCAACAAACTTACTTCATCAGGACCGGGGAACATGCTTCAGCAACAACCAAACTTCATCAGGACCGGGGAACATGCTGCAGCAACAAACATACTTCATCAGAACCGGGGAACATGCTGCAGCAACAAGCAAACCTCATCAGGACCGGGGAACATGCTGTAGCAACAAACTTACTTCATCAGGACTGGGGAACATGCTGCAGCAACAACCAAACTTCATCAGGACCGGGGAACATGCTGCAGCAACAAACAAACTTCATCAGGACCGGGGAACATGCTGCAGCAACAAACAAACTTCATCAGGACCGGGGAACATGCTGCAGCAACAAACAAACTTCATCAGGACCGGGGAACATGCTGTAGCAACAAACAAACTTCATCAGGACCGGGGAACATGCTGCAGCAACAAACATACTTCATCAGGACCGGGGAACATGCTGCAGCAACAAGCAAACCTCATCAGGACCGGGGAACATGCTGCAGCAACAACCAAACTTCATCAGGACCAGGGAACATGCTGTAGCAAGAAACAAACCTCATCAGGACCGGGGAACATGCTGCAGCAACAAACATACTTCATCAGGACCGGGGAACATGCTGTAGCAACAAACAAACTTCATCAGGACCGGGGAACATGCTGCAGCAACAAACATACTTCATCAGGACCGGGGAACATGCTGCAGCAACAAACAAACTTCATCAGGACCTGGGAACATGCTGCAGCAACGAACAAACTTCATCAGCACCGGGGAACATTCCTGCAGCAACGAGCAAACTTCATCAGGACCGGGGAACATGCTGCAGCAAGAAACAAACTTCATCAGCACCGGGGAACATGCTGTAGCAACAAACAATCTTCATCAGGACCGGGGAACTTGCTGCAGCAACAAACAACCTTCATCAGGACCGGGGAACATGCTGCAGCAACAAACAAACTTCATCAGGACCGGGGAACATGCTGCAGCAACAAACAAACTTCATCAGGACCGGGGAACATGCTGTAGCAACAAACAAACTTCATCAGCACCGGGGAACATGCTGCAGCAACAAGCAAACTTCATCAGGACCGGGGAACATCCTGCAGCAAGAAACAAACTTCATCAGCACCGGGGAACATGCTGCAGCAACAAACAACCTTCATCAGGAACGGGGAACATGCTGCAGCAACAACCAAACTTCATCAGGACCGGGGAACATGCTGCAGCAACAAACAACCTTCATCAGGAACGGGGAACATGCTGCAGCAACAAACAACCTTCATCAGGACCGGGGAACTTGCTGCAGCAACAAACAACCTTCATCAGGACCGGGGAACATGCTGCAGCAACAAACAAACTTCATCAGGACCGGGGAACATGCTGCAGCAACAAACAAACTTCATCAGGACCGGGGAACATGCTGCAGCAACAAACAAACTTCATCAGGACCGGGGAACATGCTGTAGCAACAAACAAACTTCATCAGCACCGGGGAACATGCTGCAGCAACAAGCAAACTTCATCAGGACCGGGGAACATCCTGCAGCAAGAAACAAACTTCATCAGCACCGGGGAACATGCTGCAGCAACAAACAACCTTCATCAGGAACGGGGAACATGCTGCAGCAACAACCAAACTTCATCAGGACCGGGGAACATGCTGCAGCAACAAACAACCTTCATCAGGACCTGGGAACATGCTGTAGCAACAACCAAACTTCATCAGGACCGGGGAACATGTTGTAGCAACAAACAAACTTCATCAGGACCTGGGAACATGCTGTAGCAACAAACTTACTTCATCAGGACCGGGGAACATGCTGCAGCAACAACCAAACTTCATCAGGACCGGGGAACATGCTGCAGCAACAATCAAACTTCATCAGGATCAGGGAACATGCTGCAGCAACAAACAAACTTCATCAGGACAGGGGAACATGCTGCAGCAACAAACAAACTTCATCAGGACCGGGGAACATGCTGTAGCAACAAACCTACTTCATCCGGACCGGGGAACATGCTGCAGCGACAACCAAACTTCATCAGGACCGGGGAACATGCTGTAGCAACAAACAAACTTCATCAGGACCGGGGAACATGTTGTAGCAACAAACAAACTTCATCAGGACCTGGGAACATGCTGTAGCAACAAACTTACTTCATCAGGACCGGGGAACATGCTTCAGCAACAACCAAACTTCATCAGGACCGGGGAACATGCTGCAGCAACAAACATACTTCATCAGAACCGGGGAACATGCTGCAGCAACAAGCAAACCTCAGCAGGACCGGGGAACATGCTGTAGCAACAAACTTACTTCATCAGGACTGGGGAACATGCTGCAGCAACAACCAAACTTCATCAGGACCGGGGAACATGCTGCAGCAACAAACAAACTTCATCAGGACCGGGGAACATGCTGCAGCAACAAACAAACTTCATCAGGACCGGGGAACATGCTGCAGCAACAAACAAACTTCATCAGGACCGGGGAACATGCTGTAGCAACAAACAAACTTCATCAGGACCGGGGAACATGCTGCAGCAACAAACATACTTCATCAGGACCGGGGAACATGCTGCAGCAACAAGCAAACCTCATCCGGACCGGGGAACATGCTGCAGCAACAACCAAACTTCATCCGGACCGGGGAACATGCTGTAGCAAGAAACAAACCTCATCAGGACCGGGGAACATGCTGCAGCAACAAACAAACTTCATCAGGACCGGGGAACATGCTGCAGCAACAACCAAACTTCATCAGGACCGGGGAACATGCTGTAGCAAGAAACAAACCTCATCAGGACCGGGGAACATGCTGCAGCAACAACCAAACTTCATCAGGACCGGGGAACATGCTGCAGCAACAACCAAACTTCATCAGGACCGGGGAACATGCTGTAGCAACAAACAAACTTCATCAGGACCGGGGAACATGCTGCAGCAACAAACATACTTCATCAGGACCGGGGAACATGCTGTAGCAACAAACAAACTTCATCAGGACCGGGGAACATGCTGCAGCAACAAACATACTTCATCAGGACCGGGGAACATGCTGCAGCAACAAACAAACTTCATCAGGACCTGGGAACATGCTGCAGCAACGAACAAACTTCATCAGCACCGGGGAACATTCCTGCAGCAACGAGCAAACTTCATCAGGACCGGGGAACATGCTGCCGCAAGAAACAAACTTCATCAGCACCGGGGAACATGCTGCAGCAACAAACAATCTTCATCAGGACCGGGGAACTTGCTGCAGCAACAAACAACCTTCATCAGGACCGGGGAACATGCTGCAGCAACAAACAAACTTCATCAGGACCGGGGAACTTGCTGCAGCAACAAACAACCTTCATCAGGACCGGGGAACATGCTGCAGCAACAAACAAACTTCATCAGGACCGGGGAACATGCTGTAGCAACAAACAAACTTCATCAGCACCGGGGAACATGCTGCCGCAACAAACAAACTTCATCAGGACCGGGGAACATCCTGCAGCAAGAAACAAACTTCATCAGCACCGGGGAACATGCTGCAGCAACAAACAACCTTCATCAGGAACGGGGAACATGCTGCAGCAACAACCAAACTTCATCAGGACCGGGGAACATGCTGCAGCAACAAACAACCTTCATCAGGACCGGGGAACATGCTGCAGCAACAAACAAACTTCATCAGGACCGGAGAACATGCTGCAGCAACAAAAAAACCTCATCAGGACCGGGGAACATGCTGCAGCAACAAACAACCTTCATCAGGACCGGGGAACATGCTGCAGCAACAAACAAACTTCATCAGGACAGGGGAACATGCTGTAGCAACACACAACCTTCATCAGGACCGGGGAACATGCTGCAGCAACAAACAAACTTCATCAGGACCGGGGAACATGCTGCAGCAACAAACAAACTTCATCAGGACCGGGGAACATGCTGCAGCAACAACCAAACTTCATCAGCACCGGGGAACATGCTGCAGCAAGAAACAAACTTCATCAGGACCGGGGAACATGCTGTAGCAACAAACTTACTTCATCAGGACCGGGGAACATGCTGCAGCAACAAACAAACTTCATCAGGACCGGGGAACATGCTGCAGCAACAACCAAACTTCATCAGCACCGGGGAACATGCTGCAGCAACAAACATACTTCATCAGGACCGGGGAACATGCTGCAGCAACAAACAAACTTCATCAGGACCGGGGAACATGCTGCAGCAACAAACAAACTTCATCAGGACCGGGGAACATGCTGTAGCAACAAACCTACTTCATCCGGACCGGGGAACATGCTGCAGCAAAAACCAAACTTCATCAGGTCCGGGGAACATGCTGCAGCAACAAACAAACTTCATCAGGACCTGGGAACATGCTGTAGCAACAACCAAACTTCATCAGGACCGGGGAACATGCTGTAGCAACAAACAAACTTCATCAGGACCGGGGAACATCCTGCAGCAAGAAACAAACTTCATCAGCACCGGGGAACATGCTGCAGCAACAAACAACCTTCATCAGGAACGGGGAACATGCTGCAGCAACAACCAAACTTCATCAGGACCGGGGAACATGCTGCAGCAACAAACAACCTTCATCAGGACCGGGGAACAAGCTGCAGCAACAAACAAACTTCATCAGGACCGGAGAACATGCTGCAGCAACAAAAAAACCTCATCAGGACCGGGGAACATGCTGCAGCAACAAACAACCTTCATCAGGACCGGGGAACATGCTGCAGCAACAAACAAACTTCATCAGGACAGGGGAACATGCTGTAGCAACACACAACCTTCATCAGGACCGGGGAACATGCTGCAGCAACAACCAAACTTCATCAGCACCGGGGAACATGCTGCAGCAAGAAACAAACTTCATCAGGACCGGGGAACATGCTGTAGCAACAAACTTACTTCATCAGGACCGGGGAACATGCTGCAGCAACAAACAAACTTCATCAGGACCGGGGAACATGCTGCAGCAACAACCAAACTTCATCAGCACCGGGGAACATGCTGCAGCAACAAACATACTTCATCAGGACCGGGGAACATGCTGCAGCAACAAACAAACTTCATCAGGACCGGGGAACATGCTGCAGCAACAAACAAACTTCATCAGGACCGGGGAACATGCTGTAGCAACAAACCTACTTCATCCGGACCGGGGAACATGCTGCAGCAAAAACCAAACTTCATCAGGTCCGGGGAACATGCTGCAGCAACAAACAAACTTCATCAGGACCTGGGAACATGCTGTAGCAACAACCAAACTTCATCAGGACCGGGGAACATGCTGTAGCAACAAACAAACTTCATCAGGACCGGGGAACATGTTGTAGCAACAAACAAACTTCATCAGGACCTGGGAAAATGCTGTAGCAACAAACTTACTTCATCAGGACCGGGGAACATGCTGCAGCAACAACCAAACTTCATCAGGACCGGGGAACATGCTGTAGCAACAAACAAACTTCATCAGGACCGGGGAACATGTTGTAGCAACAAACAAACTTCATCAGGACCTGGGAAAATGCTGTAGCAACAAATTTACTTCATCAGGACCGGGGAACATGCTGCAGCAACAACCAAACTTCATCAGGACCGGGGAACATGCTGCAGCAACAATCAAACTTCATCAGGATCAGGGAACATGCTGCAGCAACAAACAAACTTCATCAGGACAGGGGAACATGCTGCAGCAACAAACAAACTTCATCAGGACCGGGGAACATGCTGTAGCAACAAACCTACTTCATCCGGACCGGGGAACATGCTGCAGCAACAACCAAACTTCATCAGGACCGGGGAACATGCTGTAGCAACAACCAAACTTCATCAGGACCGGGGAACATGCTGTAGCAACAAACAAACTTCATCAGGACCGGGGAACATGCTGCAGCAACAACCAAACTTCATCAGGTCCGGGGAACATGCTGCAGCAACAAACAAACTTCATCAGGACCTGGGAACATGCTGTAGCAACAACCAAACTTCATCAGGACCTGGGAACATGTTGTAGCAACAAACAAACTTCATCAGGACCTGGGAACATGCTGTAGCAACAAACTTACTTCATCAGGACCGGGGAACATGCTTCAGCAACAACCAAACTTCATCAGGACCGGGGAACATGCTGCAGCAACAAACATACTTCATCAGAACCGGGGAACATGCTGCAGCAACAAGCAAACCTCATCAGGACCGGGGAACATGCTGTAGCAACAAACTTACTTCATCAGGACTGGGGAACATGCTGTAGCAACAAACAAACTTCATCAGGACCGGGGAACATGCTGTAGCAACAACCAAACTTCATCAGCACCGGGGAACATGCTGTAGCAACAAACAAACTTCATCAGGACCGGGGAACATGCTGCAGCAACAACCAAACTTCATCAGAACCGGGGAACATGCTGCAGCAACAAGCAAACCTCATCAGGACCGGGGAACATGCTGTAGCAACAAACTTACTTCATCAGTATCGGGGAACATGCTGTAGCAACAAACAAACTTCATCAGAACCGGGGAACATGCTGCAGCAACAAGCAAACTTCATCAGGACCGGGGAACATGCTGTAGCAACAAACTTACTTCATCAGGACCGGGGAACATGCTGCAGCAACAAACTTACTTCATCAGGACCGGGGAACATGCTGCAGCAACAACCAAACTTCATCAGGACCGGGGAACATGCTGTAGCAACAAACAAACCTCATCAGGACCGGGGAAGATGCTGTAGCAACAAACTTACTTCATCAGGACCGGGGAACATGCTGCAGCAACAACGAAACTTCATCAGGACCGTGGAACATGCTGTAGCAACAAACAAACTTCATCAGGACCGGGGAACATGCTGCTGCAACAAACATACTTCATCAGGACCGGGGAACATGTTGCAGCAACAAACAAACTTCATCAGGACCGGGGAACATGCTGCAGCAACAACGAAACTTCATCAGGACCGTGGAACATGCTGTAGCAACAAACAAACTTCATCAGGACCGGGGAACATGCTGCTGCAACAAACATACTTCATCAGGACCGGGGAACATGTTGCAGCAACAAACAAACTTCATCAGCACCGGGGAACATGCTGTAGCAACAACCAAACTTCATCAGCACCGGGGAACATGCTGTAGCAACAAACAAACTTCATCAGGACCGGGGAACATGCTGCAGCAACAACCAAACTTCATCAGAACCGGGGAACATGCTGCAGCAACAAGCAAACCTCATCAGGACCGGGGAACATGCTGCAGCAACAAACTTACTTCATCAGGACCGGGGAACATGCTGCAGCAACACACAACCTTCATCAGGACCGGGGAACATGCTGCAGCAACAAGCAAACCTCATCAGGACCGGGGAACATGCTGTAGCAACAAACAAACTTCATCAGGACCGGGGAAGATGCTGTAGCAACAAACTTACTTCATCAGGACCGGGGAACATGCTGCAGCAACAACGAAACTTCATCAGGACCGTGGAACATGCTGTAGCAACAAACAAACTTCATCAGGACCGGGGAACATGCTGCTGCAACAAACATACTTCATCAGGACCGGGGAACATGTTGCAGCAACAAACAAACTTCATCAGGACCGGGGAACATGCTGCAGCAACAAACAAACTTCATCAGGACCGGGGAACATGCTGCAGCAACAACGAAACTTCATCAGGACCGTGGAACATGCTGTAGCAACAAACAAACTTCATCAGGACCGGGGAACATGCTGTAGCAACAAACAAACTTCATCAGGACCGGGGAACATGCTGCTGCAACAAACATACTTCATCAGGACCGGGGAACATGTTGCAGCAACAAACAAACTTCATCAGCACCGGGGAACATGCTGTAGCAACAAACAAACTTCATCAGGACCGGGGAACATGCTGCAGCAACAAACTTACTTCATCAGGACCGGGGAACATGCTGCAGCAACAACCAAACTTCATCAGGACCGGGGAACATGCTGCAGCAACAACCAAACTTCATCAGAACCGGGGAACATGCTGCAGCAACAAGCAAACCTCATCAGGACCGGGGAACATGCTGTAGCAACAAACTTACTTCATCAGGACCGGGGAACATGCTGTAGCAACAAACAAACTTCATCAGGACCGGGGAACATGCCGCAGCAGGAAACAAACTTCATCAGGACCGGGGAACATGCTGTAGCAACAAACTTACTTCATCAGGACCGGGGAACATGCTGTAGCAACAAACAAACTTCATCAGGACCGGGGAACATGCTGTAGCAACAAACTTACTTCATCAGGACCGGGGAACATGCTGTAGCAACAAACTTACTTCATCAGGACCGGGGAACATGCTGCAGCAACAAACATACTTCATCAGGACCGGGGAACATGTTGCAGCAACAAACAAACTTCATCAGCACCGGGGAACATGCTGCAGCAACAAACAAACTTCATCAGGACCGGGGAACATGCTGAAGCAACAAACAAACTTCATCAGGACCGGGGAACATG
Organism: Hemitrygon akajei; assembly: GCF_048418815.1. Taxonomy (NCBI): domain Eukaryota; kingdom Metazoa; phylum Chordata; class Chondrichthyes; order Myliobatiformes; family Dasyatidae; genus Hemitrygon; species Hemitrygon akajei. The sequence continues at coordinate 31,772,548 of NC_133135.1, forward strand.
CTGCAGCAACAAACAAACTTCATCAGGACCGGGGAACATGCAGCAGCAACAAACAAACTTCATCAGGACCGGGGAACATGCTGCAGCAACAAACAAAGTTCATCAGGACCTGGGAACATGCTGCAGCAACAAACATACTTCATCAGGACCTGGGAACATGCTGCAGCAACAAACATACTTCATCAGGACCGGGGAACTTGCTGCAGCAACAAACAAACTTCATCTGGACCGGGGAACATGCTGTAGTAACAAACATACTTCATCAGGACCGGGGAACATGCTGCAGCAACAAACGTACTTCATCAGGACCGGGGAACATGCTGCAGCAATAAACATACTTCATCAGGACTGGGGAATATGCTGCAGCAACAACCAAACATCATCAGGACCGGGGAACATGATGCAGCAACAAACTGACTTCATCAGAACCGGGGAACATTCTGCAGCAACAAACATACTTCATCAGGACCGGGGAACAAGCTGCAGCAACAACCAAACTTCATCAGGATCGGGGAACATGCTGCAGCAACAAACAAACTTCATCAGGACCGGGGAACATGCTGTAGCAACAAACAAACTTCATCAGGACCGTGGAACATGCTGTAGCAACAAACAAACTTCATCAGGACCGGGGAACATGCTGCAGCAACAAACAAACTTCATCAGGACCGGGGAACATGCTGTAGCAACAAACAAACTTCATCAGGACCGGGGAACATGCTGCTGCAAAAAACATACGTCATCAGGACCGGGGAACATGCTGCAGCAACAAACAAACTTCATCAGGACCGGGGAACATGCTGCTGCAAAAAACATACTTCATCAGGACCGGGGAACATGCTGCAGCAAGAAACAATCCTCATCAGGACCGGGGAACATGCTGCAGCATCTAACAAACGTCATCAGGACCGGGGAACATGCTACAGCAACTAACAAACTTCATCAGGACCGGGGAACATGCTGCAGCAACAAACATATTTCATCAGGACCGGGGAACATGCTGTAGCAAGAAACAAATTTCATCAGGACCGGGGAACATGCTGCAGCAACAAACAAACTTCATCAGGACCGGGGAACATGCTGCAGCAAGAAACAAATTTCATCAAGACCGGGGAACATGCTGCAGCAACAAATATACTTCATCAGGACCGGGGAACATGCTGAAGCAAGATACAAATTTCATCAAGACCGGGGAACATGCTGCAGCAACAAACATATTTCATCAGGACCGGGGAACATGCTGCAGTAACAAACAAACTTCATCAGGACCGGGGAACATGCTGCAGCAACAAACAAACTTCATCAGCACCGGGGAACATGCTGTAGCAACAAACAAACTTCATCAGGACCGGGGAACATGCTGTAGCAACAAACAAACTTCATCAGCACCGGGGAACATGCTGCAGCAACAAACAAACTTCATCAGGACCGGGGAACATGTTGCAGCAACAAACCTACTTCATCAGGACCGGGGAACATGCTGCAGCAACAAACAAACTGCATCAGGTCCGGGGAACATGCTGCAGCAACAAACAAACTTCATCAGGACCGGGGAACATGCTGTAGCAACAATCAAACTTCATCAGGACCGGGGAACATGCTGCAGCAACAAGCAAACCTCATCAGGACAGGGGAACATGCTGCAGCAAGAAGCAAACCTCATCAGGACCGGGGAACATGCTGCAGCAACTAACAAACTTCATCAGGACTGGGGAACATGCTGCAGCAACAACCAAACTTCATCAGGACCGGGGAACATGCTGTAGCAAGAAACAAACCTCATCACGACCGGGGAACATGCTGCAGCAACAACCAAACTTCATCAGGACTGGGGAACATGCTGCAGCAACAACCAAACTTCATCAGGACCGGGGAACATGCTGTAGCAAGAAACAAACCTCATCACGACCGGGGAACATGCTGCAGCAATAAACAAACTTCATCAGCACCGGGGAACATGCTGCAGCAACAAACATACTTCATCAGGACCGGGGAACATGCTGCAGCAACAACCACACTTCATCAGGACCGGGGAACATGCTGCAGCAACAAACAAACTGCATCAGGACCGGGGAACATGCTGCAGCAACAAACAAACTTCATCAGGACCGGGGAACATGCTGTAGCAACAAACAAACTTCATCAGCACCGGGGAACATGCTGCAGCAACAATCAAACTTCATCAGGACCGGGGAACATGCTGCAGCAACAAACAAACTTCATCAGGACCGGGGAACATGCTGCAGCAACAACCAAACTTCATCAGGACCGGGGAACATCCTGCAGCAAGAAACAAACTTCATCAGCACCGGGGAACATGCTGCAGCAACAAACAACCTTCATCAGGAATGGGGAACATGCTGCAGCAACAACCAAACTTCATCAGGACCGGGGAACATGCAGCAGCAACAAACAAACTTCATCAGGACCGGGGAACATGCTGCAGCAACAAACAAAGTTCATCAGGACCGGGGAACATGCCGCAGCAGGAAACAAACTTCATCAGGACCGGGGAACATGCTGTAGCAACAAACTTACTTCATCAGGACCGGGGAACATGCTGTAGCAACAAAGAAACTTCATCAGGACCGGGGAACATGCTGCAGCAACAAACTTACTTCATCAGGACCGGGGAACATGCTGCAGCAACAAACAAACTTCATCAGGACCGGGGAACATGCTGTAGCAACAAACAAACTTCATCAGGACCGGGGAACATGCTGCAGCAACAAACATACTTCATCAGGACCGGGGAACATGTTGCAGCAACAAACAAACTTCATCAGCACCGGGGAACATGCTGCAGCAACAAACAAACTTCATCAGGACCGGGGAACATGCTGAAGCAACAAACAAACTTCATCAGGACCGGGGAACATGCTGCAGCAACAAACAAACTTCATCAGGACCGGGGAACATGCAGCAGCAACAAACAAACTTCATCAGGACCGGGGAACATGCTGCAGCAACAAACAAAATTCATCAGGACCTTGGAACATGCTGCAGCAACAAACATACTTCATCAGGACCTGGGAACATGCTGCAGCAACAAACATACTTCATCAGGACCGGGGAACTTGCTGCAGCAACAAACAAACTTCATCTGGACCGGGGAACATGCTGTAGTAACAAACATACTTCATCAGGACCGGGGAACATGCTGCAGCAACAAACGTACTTCATCAGGACCGGGGAACATGCTGCAGCAATAAACATACTTCATCAGGACCGGGGAATATGCTGCAGCAACAACCAAACATCATCAGGACTGGGGAACATGATGCAGCAACAAACTGACTTCATCAGGACCGGGGAACATTCTGCAGCAACAAACATACTTCATCATGACCGGGGAACAAGCTGCAGCAACAACCATACTTCATCAGGATCGGGGAACATGCTGCAGCAACAAACAAACTTCATCAGGACCGGGGAACATGCTGTAGCAACAAACAAACTTCATCAGGACCGGGGAACATGCTGTAGCAACAAACAAACTTCATCAGGACCGGGGAACATGCTGCAGCAACAAACAAACTTCATCAGGACCGGGGAACATGCTGTAGCAACAAACAAACTTCATCAGGACCGGGGAAAATGCTGCTGCAAAAAACATACGTCATCAGGACCGGGGAACATGCTGCAGCAACAAACAAACTTCATCAGGACCGGGGAACATGCTGCTGCAAAAAACATACTTCATCAGGACAGGGGAACATGCTGCAGCAAGAAACAATCCTCATCAGGACCGGGGAACATGCTGCAGCATCTAACAAACTTCATCAGGACCGGGGAACATGCTACAGCAACTAACAAACTTCATCAGGACCGGGGAACATGCTGCAGCAACAAACATATTTCATCAGGACCGGGGAACATGCTGTAGCAAGAAACAAATTTCATCAGGACCGGGGAACATGCTGCAGCAACAAACATATTTCATCAGGACCGGGGAACATGCTGCAGTAACAAACAAACTTCATCAGGACCGGGGAGCATGCTGCAGCAACAAACAAACTTCATCAGCACCGGGGAACATGCTGTAGCAACAAACAAACTTCATCAGGACCGGGGAACATGCTGTAGCAACAAACAAACTTCATCAGCACCGGGGAACATGCTTGAGCAACAAACAAACTTCATCAGGACCCGGGAACATGTTGCAGCAACAAACATACTTCATCAGGACCGGGGAACATGCTGCAGCAACAAACAAACTGCATCAGGTCCGGGGAACATGCTGCAGCAACAAACAAACTTCATCAGGACCGGGGAACATGCTGTAGCAACAATCAAACTTCATCAGGACCGGGGAACATGCTGCAGCAACAAGCAAACCTCATCAGGACCGGGGAACATGCTGCAGCAAGAAGCAAACCTCATCAGGACCGGGGAACATGCTGCAGCAACTAACAAACTTCATCAGGACTGGGGAACATGCTGCAGCAACAACCAAACTTCATCAGGACTGGGGAACATGCTGTAGCAAGAAACAAACCTCATCAGGACCGGGGAACATGCTGCAGCAACAACCAAACTTCATCAGGACCGGGGAACATGCTGCAGCAACAACCAAACTTCATCAGGACCGGGGAACATGCTGCAGCAACAAACAAACTTCATCAGCACCGGGGAACATGCTGCAGCAACAAACATACTTCATCAGGACCGGGGAACAGGCTGCAGCAACAACCACACTTCATCAGGACCGGGGAACATGCTGCAGCAACAAACAAACTTCATCAGGACCGGGGAACATGCTGCAGCAACAAACAAACTTCATCAGGACCGGGGAACATGCTGTAGCAACAAACAAACTTCATCAGCACCGGGGAACATGCTGCAGCAACAAACAAACCTCATCAGGACCGGGGAACATGCTGCAGCAACAAACAACCTTCATCAGGAACGGGGAACATGCTGCAGCAACAAACAAACTTCATCAGGACCGGGGAACATGCTGCAGCAACAAACAAACCTCATCAGGACCGGGGAACATGCTGCAGCAACAAACAACCTTCATCAGGACCGGGGAACATGCTGCAGCAACAAACAAACTTCATCAGCACCGGGGAACATGCTGTAGCAACAAACATACTTCATCTGGACCGGGGAACATGCTGCAGCAACAAACAAACTTCATCTGGACCGGGGAACATGCTG